>NC_084828.1:49734341-50361614 GCF_033115175.1 Lepus europaeus | reverse complement strand
AATTAGCACACTGAGAACTATTGCAATTTTATGCCATTTTTTAATCTGTCATTGTGATGGAATGTGTTAAGTCCTTGTTTATATCAATATTTAAATACATTAATATTATTTGCAATTTAGTTTTCCTTAAAACTTTTCTTTAAAAATATCTTTTAAAAGCCCATGAAGGCTTTGAAGTTACTTGATTTCTCAACCTGTTCAACTGAAACATGTCATGCAAGATATTTTAGAGTCTTTCATATTCTGAAATAAACTCATGGATTTATTTTGGCTCTCCCTTTCCTCCCGTTTTGTCTTGCTTTGTTTCTCACAATTCTGTCTTTCAGCAGATAATCTTAAGTCTGTCCTAATTTTTAATATAATTATAAAAATTATACCCAGTTGCTTCATTCAGTGACTTAGATTTCTATTTCCTGGATGTGAATTCAGAGGCTCTGCTACTGGTCCTGAGTTTTCTATTGAACCTTCCTCTTTCCTAACTGTTCCTCCCAAACAACAATAATGAGACAGTGCCTTGCTGTAGCCTTTTGACCCTTTCATAGAGAAAATAAAGACAAATTTATGAGTATTCATTATGTTATTATGCTCTTCCAAAAACTGAATAAGTACTCTAAATAAATTGTCTTATACAACCTCCAATATTTTTTAAAGGTAAGTCTATATGGAGACTGAAGATTATATAAATTTATTGTCAGGGTAAAAACTCAGATATGTCTTCATTAAACCTCTATGTTCTCTTCTCAGATTGTGTTAACTTCTAAAAATCTAATCTGTAATAAATATTACCTTTGCTGCTCCCTTATTCTGGCCTAGTTTACTTTGTTTACGCTTTCTTTATTTTTACATCATTTCTGAGCATTAGATTTCTCCCTGAATTCCTGGCAACTGATCTCCTTTATCTCTCTCTCCATTCCCAGCATTGTTAAATACGTGGTTCCTAGCCCCTATCCTCCCAAGAGTGTTTTTTCTCCCTGACTTCAGTCTATTACTAAAACTGTTGGTTCCATCTGTCTATGTTCCTAAACTCAGTGTTTTATCTATGTGTCAGAGCCTTATTCATTCATCAATGGTCTTTAGATGCTAGGATTAGTAGCTATATTTTGGACCTTTCTCTGCAGATCCCTTTAGTTTTCTTAATTAAAATCTTTGCAAGGGAAACTTCTGCTCATTGAATTGCATTCTTAGTGTTTCCTCCCACTTTGCAAGGTGTAGGCAACCTCCTTGACCATAACCTTATTTAAAATTATATGGACAAACCCAGGAGTTATTAGCTGACTTATTTGTCTTTTGGGATTTATTTTTAAATTATTTATTTATAAACCACTCACTATTATTTTTGTTTGCTGAATGTTTGCTTTGTTTCTGGAGTTGTTTCCCCTGAGAATGATGAAAAACATATTTCCACATTAAGAAATGTTGAAGTTCATATACAGTACATAAATATTGTACCTACAAAGCCCCACGGTATTGGTATTTCTATGTACATTCATCCCTTAAAAATTCTGTGTGCTATTTAATGTGTGATACAATTGTAGGTCATTTATATAAACATGACTTTAAAGTTTATGCTTGTTCACATCAGCCTTGTCTTATTTTAAACTTATAGATGCTACTTAATTGTATGCCTATTATTTTAAATATGCAAGAGCTAATATTATAAGAATGATATAGACTTATGATTGAAAAAATGTTTATCCAAGTGGAATAATACATAGAATTGTTGGGGCTTGCCTTGTGGTGTAATATGTAAAGCTGCCACTTGCAATGCTGGCATCCCATTTGTGCAAAGGCTTGAATCTCTGCTGCTCCACTTCCCATCCAGCTCCCTGCTATTGCATTGGGGAAAGCAGCAGAAAATATCTCAAGAGATTGGGCCCCTGCACCCATGTGGGAGACTCAGGTTAAGCTCCTGGCTCCTAGCTTTGGCCTGGCCTTGCACTGGCCATTGAAGTAGCAGAGTTAAGTAGTAGCAGTTGGAAGATCTCTCTGTTTCGCTTCTTTTTTTGTGCAAATATTAAAAATAAATAAATAAAACTTTAATAAACAAATAAATATTCTAATTTGTGCTTTACTGTAACTTCTAAATTTCCAAATCGGGGATAGCAAATAAAATACTGCTTTGTAATCAGCTAATAATATATTACAACATAGGTTTCACATGAAGGTGCATTATGTCCTATCACAAACTTTTATAAGAGAAGAAAAGACATAAAACTATGATACATTAATAGATAAAAATTATAAACTCCTATATAGCCCTGTAAAGGGTATTTATTTTCATTAGGTAGTGGTTGTTTATTTTATTCCCCTTTTCCATTTCCTTTGATTTTTTGTTTCATTTTAAGGCAATTGATTTATATTTTCCACTAACAAAGAAATTCATATGATAACAGAGCACAAATATATGATGAACCCACTAAAAGTAAATAAATAAAAAGATGACTTTCTTCATGTAAGGCTAAAACACAATAACACTGAATATGTAATAATTCACCTCTGAGTAACACAGTCAAGATTTTACTTCTTACTGCCATGGAACCTCTTCAATAGAAATAGGTTAAAGGGCAATATTCTAGTGTTATTAGGTGTGGTATTTACTGTCTTATAAAAAAATCTGTGGGCCATAAATCATTCTAGGCCATTGAGAGGATAAGAATTGTTGTAGATAGACCAAAAATTGAGATGCTAAGTGAAAAATTTTCAGGATATATATATATATATGTATATGTATATGTATATATACATATACATACATGTATGTGTGTTTGTATGATTAGATATACATATACATTTTATACACACATATACACATGCACATATATGTGAAACTTTAAACATTTATAAGTGTATTTTTATGATTTAAAATATCACAGGTTATTTGGAGATAGGCTGCAAGTGTAACTTGCAATATAATTAAGAAAAGAGCTGGATGACCTTAGTTCAGACTTGAAGTGAAGTCCTGGACAGTCTGCCTCCTTCCAGAGCAAATGCATTTAAAGTTACTAGTGAAAAATCCTGACTAATGTACACATCTGGAGAATGCAATGAATGAGAAGATTTATATAATGTATAAAAGTTTTTTTCAATGTTGTTATGACAGATTTAGAAGATTAACTTTACACAATTCCATTCTTCACTATTTTGCTTCCTTTTGACTTTTTTCCTGCCTTCCTGGCAAATGAAGTTTCAGCTTACACACACAGTTATTTCTAAGGTTCAGAAAATAACAGAACCTTGAATACGTGTTGTTTCTTTTTCTTTGATTTTCTCATAAATAATTCTTTCTCTGGGGAGGTGATATGGGTTTGTCTTATGAACTATTCTTGCACTTACATCAACTAGCAGAGTGGCAAACTAGCTCCTGGAAATATAACTTCTGAGAGTTGTTGAAAATTATTATAATTATTGTTCTTTATTATGCCAATCATGAGAAGCAGTAAACATGGTTTTAAATAGAGATTTTATATATTGTTGACTCTTTTATGCTATGTAATTATTCAAGTAGATGATCAAACTAATAAAATTATTGTGAAATATAAATTCTGATGTGTACCTCATACACTAATGCAAGATTTCTAAGTTTACAGGACATAAAAAGATATGTAGTGTAATATTTTGACAAGCTATTACTCCTTTTAATCTACCATTTAGTCTTCTTGATACAAAATACAATGCTGTCATTTTCCATTATTGTTGAATATTTTTATTTATTATTTATCCTTTTGCCTTCTCCTCTTTAAAAGATTACCCAGCTTTTCTCATAACTGAGGGAAACTTCTAGGTATAGAACACAGAAAGTTTGTTCCTGCTTGGATGTCAGCTTCTGCAGACTGCATCCTGTGCACCACACAATCCAAAGACAAGCAGCCTTTTGGGCTGCCACTTTGTAATAGAAGGAAAACATCAAGATTTGCCAAAAATATACAGCACTTATGGGATCTGCTTGGAGCTGGCACACTGCCTATCCCCCATCCTACTTTCCGGCTCTTGAGAAGATCTGTAATCTGTGTTTCAAGAAAGAGATGATGAGATGGTTTAAAAGTTGAGAGTTATTTGAATGTTTGCTTCAACTGGTAACTATATCCTTTAATATGGGGTCACTTGTTAGGATCTTTCACATGTAAAAGCTTCTGTGAATTTTTGGATGAAATCATAGTAGGATTACAGCAGTTAAAAATGTTAAGACAAGTCTTGTGCATTCACTAGAAGGACTTATTTACTAAGCAAACATTTTGCCAACGTTGCTTCCATTTCTGGGAAGCTGTATTGGTTGTTGCTATGATAACTAATGAGCTAAAAATCAGGCCTACACTTATCAAAAAGTGAAGGCAAGCTTCACAGTATGTTGGTGCTCTAACAATCTGCTCTGGATGTATAATTTTGGTTTAGAAAAAGGTGAACAAGCTCTGTAAACGAATGCTTGTGTATTATTGAACCAGCTTTCAAACTAAGCCATAGCCAGATTCCCAGATACTCAGGGTCCTTTTTCTGTTTTCTAAAGACTAATCAATCTGAAACCTCAGTTTTGCCCATGAGTATATTCTTCACCTTAGCTTAATCACTGCTTATCTTGATTTCTGTCTTTCATTACCCTTCTGTAACTAAAGATAAATGCTGAATTATTTTGTCAATAGAGCAAGCAAAGTACACCCATGAATAGAAACAGGATCACCATATGATACCTAATACAGAAGTTGCCTATTATTTCAGTGACTTTGGATAATATTAAAAATTTTAAAATTAATTATAATTATTGCTGGTCTTATAAATTTTAGTTCAGCTTGTTTTGATTGAGCAATTCTGCACTGTTTGTGTGCTAGGCACAAGAAATTGGAAACTGATCATCTCTTTAACTTTGAAGCTAATTTCTATTGGAAATTAATGAACATGTAAATATAATTCTGATATAATACAAATGGTGTTCAAATAACAAGATAGGAAAGTGTCAAAAAAGTTAATTTATGGATCACTTCATGTTTTATGCCATCTTGTCTAGAAATTCTAGCTCACTTAAAGCAAGACTGAAACACTTTACAGTTAGCTACAGTTAATTAAAAAATAAGAACCATCAGTTTTCATCTTATAAAAAATCTTAAGACATTTTTCAGTTCAATTTATTTTTGAGAAACTTGAAGTCAAGAACATACGGCTACTGTTAGAGCCAGAGTGAGAAGTCAAGTTCTCTGATGCCCTGCACATATCTGCTTCCCCATCTCTGCTATTTCCTCCATCAATGTTGTGTTTTCTTTGATTCTTTTCCATTTTCCTTACTTCTGATTATGACATAGTAACAAGCATATACATCTTTTATGTGGAATTTAAAGATCTATTCTGTTTTCCTAAATGTGCTACTCTGTAATGTCAGCAAGAATTTGAACTTTTCCTTCAGATACAAAAACATGTACAAAAGTTATATGTTTTTGTCCTTAGACCTTCCTCCTCAAAAAACAAAACAAAGCAAAACAAAACATGATTCTTAGTTTCTACACTTTAGAAGATTCACTGACAACACGGTTGGTAATAATATTCTTAAAAAGTGATTTTTTCTAATGGCCCTGGATATCTCTTCAATTAGTAAGGGATTGTTCTGGTCAGCACAAAATCACTCTATTTTGATAATGTATTGTATAAATGGTTTGGATTCAATAGTTCTGAACAGAAATCAAAAAATACAAAATTTTATAGACAATTAATTACGATTGACTTCCCATATTCTTAAAAAAAATATTTATTTATTTATTTGAAAGTCAAAGTTTGCCAGTGTCGCTGCTCACTTGGCGCCTGCGGTGCTGGCACCCCAGGTTCTAGTCCCAGTTGGGGTGCCAGATTCTGTCCCAGTTGCTCCTCTTCCAGTCCAGCTTTCTGCTGTGGCCCGGGAGTGCAGTGGAGGATGGCCCAAGTGCTTGGGCTCTGTACCGCACAGGAGACCAGGAGGAAGCACCTGGCTCCTGGCTTCGGATTGGAGCAGCATGCCGGCCGCAGTAGCCATTAGGGAAGTGAACCAATGGCAAAAGGAAGACCTTTCTCTCTCTCTCTCTCTCTTTCTCTCACTGTCTAACTCTGCCTGAAAGAAAGAAAGAAAGAAAGAAAGAAAGAAAGAAAGAAAGAAAGAAAGAAAGAAAGAAAAGAAAAGAAAGAAAAGAAAAGAACGAAAGAGAAAGAAAGAGAAAGCAAGAGAGCAAGAGAAAGCAAGAGAAAGGAAGGAAGGAAGGAAGGAAGGAAGGAAGGAAGGAAGGAAGGAAGGAAGGAAGAAAAGAAAGAAAGAAAGAAAGAAAGAAAGAAAGAAAGAAAGAAAGAAAGAAAGAAAGAAAGTCAAAGTTATAGAGAGAGGAGGAGAGAGCTCTTCCATTCACTGGTTCACTCCCCAGATGGCCTCCAAGCCAGGGCTGTGACTGGCCAAAGCTGGGAGCTTCATCTGTGTTTCCCATATGGGTGGCAGGGGCCCAAACACTGGGCTCATCCTCTGCTGCTTTTCCCAGGGCACTAGTACAGAGCTGGATGACAAGTGGAGCAGCTGAGATTGGAACTACTGCCCATAGAGGATGCTGGCATCACAGGTGATCACAGGTGAATATAAGCAATAGATAGAATTATTAGGATCTGGAAATAGAGGAAGGAGGCCACAACTGGAAGATAAATTCTATAAGATTACTTGTTCACTATTTGAACAGGCAATCTGTGAACATTTAACTGTTTTGCCTTGGATCAGTAGAACAGAAAGTGTACCAGGAATAGTATTTAGTGTTTCAGCTTAATTGTACCTATGAGTAGCATCACATTTCCTAAACATATTTAATCATAAAAAAATTGAACTGAATTCCAAGTCCAGATTCAAATGTCTTTACAAGTAACAGTAAATTTTGCATATATAATTTATAATTACAAGCTAATATAATTAGGAATTTTAGAATTACTGGTTTCAAGCAAACTTTTTTTGTTGTTTTAGTTATATTTTTTCTATTGTGGTAACTGAACACTTTCAGTTAAGCATTTTTTTGTAAAATCTGTAAGTTTTAAAACAAATTGTGTTTCTGAATGACATCAAATTTATTATGGCATTATATGAGACATGGTAAGGATAATAGAGCTGTTATTAGTCAGCAATGACTATATTATTTTCTGTAAAAATGTCTGAAAGGCCATTTATCAAAAATGGCAATTACCAGCATTTCACATTAAGAGAATAAGCACTTAAAGACATTACATTTAGAAAATGACCAAATATAAGGAATTTCTATGTTACAGACTAATAAAGGGAAATGACTTTTAAATCACCCAAAGCCACTTAAATTACTTTTAAACGTCCACTTTCAATGTCCACCTCACATATTAAGTGTGAAGTTCATTATTGCTGATACATATGCTCTGCTAGTTGCAATATTAACATCTTGGAATTAGTCTTTTAAAATTTATGGTAGAATCTATTTGATGATTTCCTGTGATTATTTCACTAACACATAACACAAATCTAATGGTTTTAAAGAATTACAGTTTTGAAATAGTGGTTTAGATACTTAAAGTAATGAAATTTTAAAAATAAACATTCTGGAATAAAAACTTATTTCAGGCTGTTTCAAGGTGTCATTATAGTCTATTTCCCTTATATTTCAATAAAATGAATCCATATTTTCTAAGAACTGGCTCACATTCTGTAAATCAAATAATTACTGCTGCAATCTCTCAGAATGTCAGCCAAAATATTTTTGTTTTAAAAAATGTCATTTATAAGAATTGTTAGGAAACTGGTGCAGTTTTATCTATGGCATGATCTACACCCTGATTTACATCCTATGCCCTGGCTCCCCCCCACCATTGCTGGCATTATGGAACATCAGAGTACGAGTGAACCACCACAAGTCATGCTGTGGTAGATTAAAGAGTGGTCCTCCAAATGGAGTCTCCACGTCTGAATACTTGGACTCCTCCTGCATGAATTTATTAAGAAAAAAAGCCATTGAAGATGTAAAAGGTTACAGATATGGACTACATGACCTCTAAATCAAATGACTGGCATTTTTATTAAAAAAAAAAAAAAGAGAGAGAGAAGAAGACACATTCACAGAGGAGGCTCTTCCTTCTGGAAAGGTCACCTACAAAAGCCCCCGTCTGATTAGAGGCATTAGAGACACCCAACAGGTCATATTATAATTAGCTAACTAGGCTTCAATATTCTTTGTAAGATTTTATATATATATATATATGTATATATATGTATAACTTTATAGGATATTCTTTAGATCTTTATATTCTTTAGTCTCTTGTTTCAAATATACTTACTTTCATTTTTATTCTGTCAAAATTTGTATTTTTAAAATGTGTTATCTAATGTTTGTACAAGTGTATGTATTATATTAACATTCTTATAAGAACAAATAGACACAATGAAAATATCTACTAATTGTCAAGTGTTTACAAAATAAAGCTGATTTTTCATTCTGTGCTGTATATGTTATCTCATTAGGTTTGTATTTGTTTACTACTGCTGCTCTAATACACTAGGCCAAATGTAACTTCTTAGGAAACAGAAATGGTTTATCTGCTAGTATAGGCGAGAAGTTGAAATGGGGCTTATTATGCTAGAATTAAACTATGTATTGGCAGAGGCATGGGAGTTTCTCAGGAGATCCCAGAGGAAGCTCTGTTTCAGTGTTCATTAGATTTACCTGAAAAATTCAGTTATTTGTGTTTGTGGAACTGAGATTCCGGTTTCGAGAGGCCACCGACATTCCTTGGCTCATGGCCTTCACCCTTCACATTTTCAAAGCTTTCCATGACAGTCCATCTCCTTGCATTCCTTAAATGTTGCTCTCCCTCCTTCAGTCTTATGCCTGTGACACACAGTTCTGTCTCCCTCTTCCAGTTTTAAGAAGCAAGCCTGCCACATAACCCAGGATAATCTCTCCACTCAAATCCCTTTGTCCTTGTAAGATAAAGTACTTACTGGTTCCTGGAATTACCAAGTAGATATCTTGGAAGCTAGCATTATTCTCTACCACAGAGTTATTTCTAAATAATTAAATATGAAACATCATCATCTCTTTATTAGCTCATTACAGACAAAAAAGTTTTAAAATAGCGCTATTGAAATGTGAATCAGTTTCTTCAGGGGAAATAGATGTTTCCCTAGTTTATTCTCTGTAATTTGCTGTTAAACTTTCTACCAGATGGAATAGGAAAGGATGCATTAGTGCAAGACAAGACTTTTAACAAATTGATCTTAACCGATTTCAATTTTGATGTGTGATCTTCTCAGAAACAGCAGCTTTGTGCTTGAATGCCAGAAAATGAGTTTTTGACTAATACACGGTTGATTTGAGAAGTGACATGCTTTAAACAATTTCCCTTCTGGAAACACAGATATTTGGGAGCAAAGGAAAAATATACAGAAGTAAAAAAATAGGAGGCCTACACATTTCAAGCTTTCCAAAGGTCTGCGCTGAAGGCCCATACATGAAAAGAAGGTTACACAGCTCCAAAGACCAAGCTGACCCTTCCCATGTCTGAGACAGGCTGACTACCTCTGGTGAAGAGACAAGCTATCCACGTTGAGTTCTTCTCAACTCACCGAAGGATGGGATTATGATCAAATAAATGGTTGAGGTGTTAAGGCACTAAGTTTGCTACACAAAATATAGATACTAATACTTAGAAGAATACAATGATAGATAAGTTTATTTAAAATAACTAGTAAATGTTATTTTTTATATCATTTTAGAACTTAAAGGTAAGATGAATACGTAAGAAAGCAGGGAGATATTCACTTTTGCAGTCATTCAAAACTTGGGAAATTTTTTGAACATTAGCAATGGACATACAAATAAGGTCCTGTTACATCAAGAATTTATATACAAGTGGAAGTAAAAATGTTCAGAATTGAATGACTCTTTTTATGTTGGTGGCTAGTTTCCTAAAAATACGTAATGCTGAATAATATAGTAAACAGCTAATTATATTTATAATTAGAGTATGATAAAATACATATATATAAGCACTTTATGAGATGTATGCCTGTTTTGACCATATGATGGATGATGAATTAGATAATTAAATTAACACCTAATGAATGATGAGCATAGAACTCTAGACGTTGATTACAATGCTATTCTTTTTTTTTTTTTTTTTTTTTTTTAAACAGACAGAGTGGACAGTGAGAGAGAGAGACAGAGAGAAAGGTCTTCCTTTGCCGTTGGTTCACTTCCCTAATGGCTACTGCGGCCAGCGTACTGCTGCCGGCTCACTGCGCTGATCCGAAGGCAGGAGCAGATGCTTATCTACTCTCCCATGGGATGCAGGGCCCAAGCACTTAGGCCATCCTCCACTGCACTCCCGGGCCATAGCAGAGAGCTGGCCTGGAAGAGGGGCAACCGGGACAGAATCCGGCGCCCCGACCGGGACTAGAACCCGGTGTGCCAGCGCCGTAAGGCAGAGGATTAGCCTGTTGAGCCACGGCACCGGCCCTACGATGCTATTCTAAAAATTCTAGCCTTGGATAGCAAATTAAATTTAAGTTAGGAGCAAGTATAATTAATTTTATGTTATAGTTTATAATACAACTTGAAATATATTGAGTTGCACAAATTTAGAAACCTTTTTAAATTACAATAAAGATACATTTTATTATCCAATTTCTTACAAATAAAATCTAACAAAAATTAGAGTAATAAATTAAACAAATGAAAGGAGAGGTCAGAGTATTTTCACATTGTGTGGGGCCAGCATTGTGCCTCAGTGAATTGAGCTACCACTTGAGTCATCTTCATCCCAACTGAGTGCTGGTTCCAATCCCAACTAATCGACTTCCAATCCAGATGTTTGCTTATGTGCCTGAGATGGCAATGGTTGATAGTCCATGTGCTAGGGCCCCTGCCACAATGTGCTTCCTGACTCAGCCTGGTCCAGTCTGGGCACGGTGGGCTCTTGGGGGAATGAAAGAGTGGATAGAAAATCTTCCTGTTTCTCTGTCTCTCTCTTTTTGACACACTGCCTTTCAAATGCATACATACATAAGTAAATACATAAGTAAATAAATAAATAGTAAAACAAATAATTTCAGTGATATTTATATACATTCTTTCCTCAAATATCCTCAGTAACATTTTTGATAAATATTTTTTCAAGCAACATTGGATGGAAAAATATATACTTATTTTCTCAAGGAGAAGTGTTATTTGAAGCCCATTTACAAGTCAATGAGAATTGGAAAAAAGACTGCCATTTTAAAATTTTACTTATTTTACTTAATTACATGTTATGATGCTCATGAGTTTTAAGTCATTCCACACAGACTGAAATCATGATTTTTTCCCCTCAAACACTGACTCTCTAGTGTATGTAACTGAAACTATTTTTGTATTATGTGAGATTGATTTTTATAATAATTTACAATGCTGGAGGAAATTATTAAAACAGCAGAAAATAGATGTGAGAGCTATTGGCCTAGTAACATATGATCTTATGACATTGCCATCTAGAAACTGTGTTCTCCAAATATACAGAATGATTAGGTAGGCAGGAGGAAAGTGATCTTTGTGTTAGTGCGCTTTCACATAAATCTATGAAAACTCTTGCCATAAGAATTATTTTGGTGTAAATTTATCTTTTTTTAAAATTTTTTTGAGAGACAGAGTTAGACAGTGAGAGAGAGAGACAGAGTTATAGACAGTGAGAGAGAGACAAAGAGAAAGGTCTTCCGTCCGTTGGTTCACTCCCCTAATGGCCGCTACGTCTATCTGAAGCCAGGAGCCAGGTGCTTCTTCCTGGTCTCCCATGTGGGTGCAGGGCACAAGCACTTGGGCCATACTCCACTGCCTTCCCAGGCCACCGCAGAGAGCTGGACTGGAAGAGGAGCAACCGGGACAGAATCTGGCGCCCCAACCAGGACTAGAACCCAGGGTGCTGGGGCCGCAGGCAGAGGATTAGCTAAGTGAGCCACGGCGCCGACCGGAACTTATATCTTAGTTCAATTATTTGCAGAAGATCTAAATGAGAATAAGCATTCTATAATAATAGTAGTTGCATGGATAGCAGTCTTCAGCTTTTTAAATCTATTGCATAGTAGTTCAGAATCTTCATAAATGACTGTCATATATATATATATATAATAGTTTCTTATCTTCTTGATTTAAGAGCCATGTTGATTTAAAACACTGAAACAGAAGTATGCTGTTTGAAAAACCTTATAGATGGCAAAGAAAAAATAATTTGCTAATGCCACGCTGAGCTGTGAAGCACTCTGTTGCATAGTGATATATTTCTTAGATTCACATTCTCTTCAGAGATATTTTAACCTAACGATCTTTTAATATTATTATATTCTACCTTTGATTCTGAAGACAGCTTAATAACTGTACTTAATGACTAAATAGAAGGCTATTTTGTCATCAGCATTTCAATTTTCAAATCAATGCCCCTCATTTATCTAAATAACCAAGCCCAGTGTTAAGTAAAATTCTGTCTCAGTGAGATGGATGATGACTTCAACTAATATTTTTAGTGATTCATGTGTGGAAACTCTCTCCAGTGAATATAAAATATTTTTTAAAAAATTCCCAAAATGGAAGTTTAATATTTTATGATAATATTTCAAGAACACCTCTGTGAAAATATGTGTAAAGACATCTGAAATTACTCTTGACTTGAATTAGTAATTTTAAAGAAAGTAATAATACTTCGATGCGGTGGTAACTAATAATCACTTCAAAATTTGAAATTCTGAAATTTTAATACCGTATATGGCATCTCATTATAAAGCAATCTCAATTCACATTCATTATTGGAAATAAGTTATTCATTTTTTAGAAATGCTTCTCCAGTATTAAAAAATTTATATTTGTTTTTAATTTATTAGAAAGGCAGAGAGACAGTTTCCATTTGCTGCTTTACTCCTCAAGCGTCCACTACATGTGAAGATGGTTAAGATGAAGCCAGGAATTTAGAACTGCATCCAGGTCTCCTATGGGGGTGGCAGGATCCCAGGTTCATAAGCCATCACTTGCTGCCTCTCAGGGTATACAAACCCAGGCACTGTAATATGGGATGTGGGGATCCCAAATAGCATAAGCACTGTGATAAATTTCTGAGATGCTTCTTCCATTTTAATGTCCATTAGAATGATCTAGGATGTTTCTTAAAATTTTTTGTTTGCTTTACCCTAGGTTATTTTAAGTCAACATTTCCATAATAGTTGAACTAGATCACTTCAACTTTATCCGCCTTAACAACTTTACTCATTTTGAGAGTCTCTTTTTTGAAAAAAAAAAATAAATTGTTTCATAATACAATGGATATGAGACTGAAAACAGCATAACCTAGTTACAATTTTAAAATTTTATAATGAACTCTGTCATCATAAATGCAATATAATCCCATCTGTTATAAGAATGTTCATATATTTGTAAAAGCATTAAGCACCAGAAGCACATTTTGTTAACCAAGTTCTAGATCCTTAAGTGGTCAGAGTAATATCACACAGCTGTAAAAACCAGATTAGTTGTTTTAATCCGACAATAAAAGAATTATGGAATTACCTATTACTTACTGATGACTTGCAAAACCATTGAGGCAATTACACAGATTTATTTACGAGGTCACTGCTATTATTTGTGGTATTTTTGTATCAATTTATAAGGTAATTCCCTCTGCACATTCTAAAACATTCAAAATGAAGAATTTATTACTCTCTGAATCCACGTGATCCTTATAATTTTTTTCATCTTTACATGTTCTTCCTTGGGTAAATAATAATCTTTAAATAATGTGAGTTTTCAGTGAAAAAAATACTTTTATCTCATATCTTAAACCCAAATGAATTGAAATTGGTAAAAATTCCAACTGAAAAACAAAATAATTAAATATTTAGTATAAAATAAAAATATGCATTATCTTAGTCTGAGAAAGAACTTTCTTATCATCATCACAAAAGCAACACCATCTATGATTTTGTGGAAGTGCCACACCATTTTCTACAGATACTTGGTTCATTTCATCCTGGTGGAGATAATGCAGCATGGCGATTCACAGCTAGAAATTTAATCAGACTGGGTCTGATTGGTCCAGACCCTGCCATTTCCCAGTTTGAGACCCCTGGACATATGACTCACTTTATCATCTCTAACGTAAAGATAATAAATGCACTTATCTCTTATGCAGTTCTGAATGGGAAAATAATGCTTGTCTAGCAGACTTAAATCCTCCATAATGTTCTTATTTTAACCTAACATCCCTATGAATTGATATATCCATTCTTAAAGGTAATATCTAAATTCTATTCTCAGTATCTCTAGATTTCATCTATTTATGGAACCATCCTCTGAATAAAACAAATAATTGGCTGACATTCACTTTTCTAAAAGAAACATTGGATATTCAGTCCACTTTTTGAAATATAGTATTGAAGTACTTAATTTGTGGCCTTTCTAGTACCTGGAGATATTCAGGGGCTGGTGTTGTGGTGTAGCTTGTTAACATGATGCCTGTGGCACCGGCATCCCATATGTGTGCAGGTTCAAGTCCCGGCTGCTCCACTTCCAGTCCAGCTCCCTGCTCAGGTGCCTGGAAAGCAGAGCAAATGGCGCAAGTGCTTTGACCCCTGCACCCACGTGGGAGACCCAGAGGAAAGTGCTGGCTCCAGGCTTTGGATTGGCCCTGCCAGTTCTGACCCTTGCAGCCAACTGGGTAGTGAACCAGGAAATGGAAGATGTCTCTCTCTCTGCCATTCCCTCTCTTTCTCTCTGTAACTCTGCCTTTCAAATAAATAAATAAATCTTAAAAGTATCAGTTAATAGAGAATAAGATCATCTAAATCCGTGTGGTAAATTAATACATTGTAGATTTCAGCACCTTGTCCTTTTTCATTGTGTTTAGATAATTAAGCAATGAGAGAGCAGAGTGTGAATCATGTGGCATTTATTTACACATGGTAGGTTATTACAGTCATAAGGCTGGAAGCCAAATGCTATCAAATGAGTGAAGTATGAATTTGGTGAAGCATGCCTGGCTGGCATGTCTAAATACATTCTGAAATGTGACTCATAAATTCAAATTAACATATGCAGAAATGCTTTAAGATAATAAGGTGAATTAATGTCAGAGAAATGCATAGCTAAGGATTTTCTAACTTGAACAGTGTTAATTAAAGTAAAAGTTCAGAATTCTTGTTGGAAGCATAAACATCTGTGGTTTTTATTCATTTGTTTTGTTAGAATTTATTACTTGTTCGGCTTTTTATGTGTGGTATAACACACATATTGTTATCACAACATGTCAAATGCTCAAACAAATCTAACAATGACAGAATTCACAATATAGCTATGTTTATGACTTTAGGCTGCATGGCTGGTTTCATTTTCCTATAACCTTTGAAATTCAATACCTTCTCTAGGTCAATATTATTTCATTGTCAGAGACACGATTAATAATAGATCCAGCTACACTACGGTGTATTAGTAATACTTGTACTATCAATATACGTGAAATAAAGATTTACATATAATTTCTATGATTTTCTAACCCTTTACTCTTTCATGGGATTTAGAAATGCATTCAGCAAATCTATATTTTTTTTATAAAATGTATTTATTTGTTTGAAAGGTAGAGTTACAGAGAGTCAGAGGCAGAGAGAGAGCGAGAGAGAGAGGTCCTGCATCCACTGGTTCACTCCCCAGATGGCTGCAACAGCTGGAACTGCACAGATCCCAAGCCAGGGGCCAGAAGCATTATACAGGTCCCACGCAGATGCAGGGGCTCAAACACTTGGGCCATCTTCTACTGCTTTCCCAGGCCAAAGTGGAGAGCTAGATTGGAAGTGGAGCAGCCGGGACCCGAACCAGCACCCATATGGGATGCCGGCACTACAGATAGAGGCTTTACCCACTAAGCCACAGTGCCGGCCTCAATCCTAGTTAATTCTTAAACTCAAAGCTATGCCATTGAACTTTAAAACATTCATAGAATGCAAAGGAATTTAGACAATATTTGCTCTTATTCTTTTACCTTTCAAAATGTCAAGGGCACATATTGTTGTGTGGTGTGTTAAACCAACCCGCACAAAGCCTGCATTCCATATTTGAGTGCCTGTTCACTTCTATGCTACTCCACTTCTGATTTAACTCCTTACTAATATGCCTTGGAAGCAGCACATGACTACTTAAGTACTTGAGTCCCTGCCAACCTCACAGGAGACCCTAATGGACTTCTTATCTCCTGGAGTCAACCTGTCCCAGCACTAGCTGTTTGCAGCCATTTGTGGTGTGAATCAGCAGATGGAAGATCTCTCTCTCTCTCTCTCTCTCTCTCTCTCTCTCTCTCTCAGGATATGTGTGTCATTCTGAATTTCAAATAAATAAATAAATCTTAAAAAATAAAATTTTGTTCAAATAGGTCTATTTAGGTGAATTGACTGGTTTCTCACTTGTTTGCTAAAGTAAAACCACATGTGAAAACAATTTACATTTTTTTCTCATTTACTCTTAAACTATGCATCATTCAGAGTACCCACAGAGCTACCTCATAAAATTTGCTTAGCTTTTAGAATTCATTTATCGTTATTTTATGAACTGTGTTGACTTAAAATACTGAAAGTGTACTGGCTTAACAGTACACAATTATAGATGACAAAGAAAAAAAGTTCTAATGACATACTTAGCTGAGAAGTACTTCAGTTGCATAATAGTTTGTTTCTTAGATCCACATTCTCTACAGAAAACTTTTGAATCTAGTGTCCTAAGATTATTATATTCTACATTTTGTTCTGAAGATAGCTTAATAACTATACTTAATGATTAAGTACAGATTATTTTGTAATCAGCATTTCAATTTCAAAGCCAATGTACAGATTTTTAGGGATCATGTTTTCAGAGTTATATCTCCACTTTTATGTTAATGTATTTCAAATCCATATGTTCTATACAAGACTGAATTTGATGTTTTCTTTCTATCTTTGTGTGTGTTTTTTCTTGCCTCTTGGACTAACTTGTAAAGTTTGTTGGTGTTGTTTTGGAAAAAACGAAAGCTAGACATATTATATAGAACTGTAATAAGGAGGTAAATAGTTTTGACCCCTGAAAATAGGGAAGCTATTTGCTCTGCAGGCCTTTAGATGGGACATTGAAAATAATGCGGTCAGGAGTTGTGGTAGGTTTGATTTTGTTGTTGATGTGGTAAATTCTTCTCTTCCTCGGGCATCAAGGTGCTGCAGAAGTAACTTGTGTTTAGGGAAGGAGGTGGTTTAGCAATCAATGTCTGTCTGATTCTGAATTTTAGGACTTATCTTTGACCTGTGCCCCTGAGAGTTCCTCTGTGTTTGTTCTTATTGCTCTCCTGCTCCTCTTCCAGTAAGTTTCTGTTGCTACCTGTTATTTGAAGGTTGTTATGTCCGTATGGGGATGGCTATGGTGGTTGCTTCGATTACATCTGCTTTTGGCTTGCAGCTTGTCTTGTTTCTCAGGAGATTCGACCTCTACTTATCTCTATTAGATGTGCAGTTCAGCACATGATCCTCACCCTCACTGAGAGCAGCCTTATATTGTCCCCATGGTGCTTCCGTCTTCCCCACTGTAATGAGTTTTCTAAAGTCTCCTAAAGGCAGGACTACTTACTGCTTCTTCTTTTCCATGAGTCTCTATTCCATGATGGAGACAGGAAATTCATATGGGTGAAGTGTTTTGGTGCTCCCACAGGTTGGTCGCTGTTCTAATCACGAATGCTGCTTAGGAGTTATTCTGTTCTTTCCTAGGAGCACCTAGTGGGTTCCTTACAGAAACCACCTAGCTTGTAACAGTGCTGTCACACCAGGAACCTGGGCCACAACAGACAGGTTCCCAGGTGAGGATCTGCTTCCATGCCCTTTCTCCTTGCAGGCACCATTTCACTATAGATTTTGAACCCTTTAGGCCATTAGGTGGTTACATGAGCCTCTGACTCCAATTTGTTTTAATTTTTTTTTAATTAAAGTTGATCCACATCTTTAAGTAAAGACAGATATAAGCGGTCTATCCATATCTCCTTCCACGTTCCCCAGTGAGAATGAGCCTTGGGCATGCAACATTGCCTAACTAGGAACTAAATAGTCTTTATAACCTGTGCTGGACATATTGACTTGCATGCAAATATTGTTCCCTGTTTCATATTCAATGTGTTTTCCATTTTTGTGCTTACATGGAAATATCCATGGCCTTCAGACCTGCCCCCATTTTTCTGTATTTTGGATCCCAAAAGGAAGCAGTATGTATTGCCTGTGGAAGCCACAATGAGAAGAGGGCAGTGGCACCACACTCAGGCTGCTGGAGAAGGGATATGCTGGCCTTGAGGACTTAGCATTGCAAGGGGCTGAATGTCATGCACCCTTTTTCCTCTTGATGTGAGTAAGTGCTACACCTCTTGAACTTTCAGTGACCTCAAATCCCACACTGCTTTCTCCCCTGGGTGGCAATTACCTGCCTTGGAACTGCAGCCCTGAACTTGTTATATTCTATGCTGCAACAGACTGTGACCATCCAGTGAACACTGAAACAACTTTTTGGTTGCAAGCTGGCAAGAATGAGTCCAGTTTTCTACAGCTTGGGCACAGAACCTATTAATGGTGTATATATTTTCCTAAATACAGCAAATTGAAATTTTTGTTATATAAGATTGTGAAAATTCATTATAATTTTGAATTCAACATCAATTTGAAAGTCATTGAATTTGTAAGAGGGTTTGTCTTTCTAGTATAATTAACATTATTGATAATTTTTTAAAATTCAAGATTCAAGTGCAATATTACAGAAGCAAGCCAAGTTGTTTAAACTGTATAGCTAGGTTAAATTGTATGGTAGTGTTTGACTCACTCAATAATGATTACACATTTCCCAGCCTCACTAACTTAAACAAACAGATGTGAATTCCATCTGCAATCAATCTTTGATTATTTCTACATGTTGTTCCCTAGCTACAGCAACAATTAAGGAAAAAAGTCTTCATCCTTGCCTTTGAAACTGTGTTCTGCAACTTTCATTTCTTCTCAAGTTGAAAGTTTAATTTCTTCTTTCTTCAGGGCATTTCTTAGCACATAGTAAACTTCCTAGTTGGCTGAACTAATGGTACTATTAACCACAGACACATTTATTCAAACACTACGTGTTTAAATAATGCTAGTGGTGTGGGCTGCGTTCTGACAGAAGGAAGGGCTCCTGATGATGCCACAGGCAGAACACTCTCCCTAATTTTATAAACCAGCACAGCAGACAAAAGTACAATAGAATCAGAAAATCAAAGCATGCAGGAAGAAAACTAGTGCCCTAACTTTGGAGGTATAAAACCAACTTGGAAAGAGACAAATCATAAAGTCATAATCCAGGAGAAATGGTACATGGAAACACGGGGTAGTATGAAGGAGGATTTGTGGTGGTTCTGGGCCAACACTACTTATTTTTCAAGTCTGCTTTGGTCCTACTCTGACTTGGTGTCATTGACACATGACAGACTCAAGGCTAAAATTTACTAACGAACAGCATCAAGAAAGAAACATCAGCCTTGAATGTGGTTCAACTTTCTTTAATACAGATAACTTCAAGAAGGAAAGAAAACCAAATGAATTAAAGTGTATACTGAAATATTATTCAGATTATTAATTGAAGCATTTTTATCTGAATTCTTAGTATAGTAATGCTTCAGTGTATTTGCGTTTTTGTCTAATTTCATTGATTGGTTTAAACATTGTCCTTGGGAATTTGCAAACCTATTTATCTTCAAACAAAAAATGGGAATTCATCTGCATCTTGATACTGAACAATAATTTTACTTCTGTATTTATATAATTTATAAACTTGATATTCAGGCAATATTGAATGCTAAATGACTTTTTTATTCGCTTATTTTGGGAACATTAAGAGAAATAGAATGAAGTAAATCTCCAATTTTGGCTCATAACTTCCAAAATGATACATTAGTTAACACTTAATTCTCAGCTCTCAGTATTATTAGTCAAGTATAGTTTGTTATTTATTATTGTACATTATCTGAGTTCTACAGAAGATATCTCATATATGTTTATCTCAATATAAATATAAATACTCCTTATTATACCTGTTTATTTCAGCCTTAAAGTAGATTAGTAAGGGGCATCAATGGCCAATGATTGGGGAAAATTTATATTAAAATATGAATGACTGGTCTATGACATAAACTACTATATAATTAATTGGACTCGCTAGCATTTAGAAAGCTATGTACACCAATCTGGGGATAATTCATATTTTAATATTGATGGCAAACTTTTTTTGCAGTAAAATATGTATGAAAAAGGGGAAGAGCCTATTAAAGATGTATGTAAAAAGAGAAAGTTGATGACATTTGGAAAATGGCATGGCAAATATGATTTTCCAAAAAAAGTCTTCCTTTTAAACTTGAATATTAGAATGAGAAAATCAGATTACAAGAAAAAGTTATTTTCTGAAACATTGTTTTAAATTGTTCTGTTGGCTTTTACAAAGGGGCACTTATGTTAGACATATATAGCTGTTTAAATAATAAATGCAACAACCAAAAGAAGGTGCACAAAGAATTATTGGAAAAACCAACATAAATTATAAATTACTTCTCTGCATAATTGAAAAAGATTTCTCCAAGGATAATGACTAACCTACTTCAAATAATATACAAAAAATAATTATATGACTAATTTTTCTGGATAAATGAGTATCATTTAAGATAGTTAACTTTTGAGTAAATTAAAAAGTGTTTTATTAAAATATCACAAATCCCTAAGGAAATATTTAAAATATATCAGTGGTGAAAAATAGGAGTCTTTAAGTTTTGTGTATACCTCATCCACAAAATTTTTTTAACTTTTTGTACAAGTTTATGTTTATACACAATAATATTTACTACTGTGATATTTATTTATATACAGAATTGTAAAAATTATAATTCTAAGTGCATTGTAGATATTTAAAATGAAAACTCTGATGTGAATTTTTAAAATATATCCTAAACCTAAATATAAGATAGACTTAATATTAATCAAAACCCATTTTAAAAATACACAAATAATATTGTTCCTGAGAGGCAAAATTTTACTTAATTATGTCTTTTCACCATACTAATAATTCAACTCTGCTTTCTACACAGAAATGTATTCTAATACATTTAGTGCTTGAATTTCTTTCGTTGCTAATCTTCTTATTTCCTGGCAACACCAGCAGCCTAAAACTTCAGTAACTGTATTTTCATTTCACTGTTAATTTTAGAGTTATTTTACACACTTTTTATCAAAATAAAATGAATGGATTATGCATTTTATGAATGATTATGAAATATTAAAAAAACTGGAGATATTTAATAACATGATTGAAGTTTTAAATTTTATATTAAAATGCATTGAAATCAAACAGATGACTATTAAAAGAAGTTTCTGGCTTTTAGTTTTTCTTTTTTAAGATTCTTTGTTTATTTGGAAGGCAAAGATACAGAGAGAGAGAGAGAGAGACAGAGAAAGAGAGAGATCTTCCTCTTCCTGATTCACTCCACAAGTATCTGTAATTGCTAGAGCTGTGCTGGTCCAAAGCCATGAGCCAGGAGTTTCTTCCAGTTCTCTGAAATGGGTGCTGGGGCCCAAACACTTGGGCCAGCTTCCGCAGCTTTCCTAGGCCATTAGCCAGGAGCTGGATTGGAAGGGGAGTAGCAGGGACGTAAATTGGTCCCCATATGGTATGCTGGTGTCACAGGCAGTAGTTTAACCTGCTACATCACAGTTGCTAGCCCCTAACTTTTCGTTTTTACAAACACAAAAATGTCATTCAATGACTTAAATTTCTCTAAGAAACGTGCTAACACATAGTGATCTATCATCAAAATTATGTATAACAATTTGACCTGGAAGCTTAATTCTTTAATTTTGTTGATAGTAATAATAATATTAAACATCCTTTAAAAGACTAATCATTAGAACCATTTATTTTTTTCAGTATTTTCAAATTTCTATTTTTTTTAAAAGATTTAGCTATTTATTTGAAAGACAGAGTTACAAAGAGAGAGAGAGAGAGAGAGAGCGAGAGAGAGAAAGAGAGAGACCAGAGAACAAGAGGTATCTTCCATCTGATGGCTCACTTCCCAAATGGCTGCAATGGCCAGGGCTGGGTCAGGCCAAAAAGCCAGAAGCTTGGAACTCCATTCAGGACTCCCATATGAGTACAGGGGCCAAGCACTTGGGCCATCTTCTGCTGCTTTCCTAGGCACATTAACAAGGAGCAGGATCAGAAGTAGAGCAGCCAGGACTTGAACTGTCTATATGGGATGGGTGGTGTCACAGGAAGTGGCTTAACTGCTTTCCCTCAATAGCTACCCCCAAATTTCCATTCCTTAAGGTGTCCTAGACTTTGTGTTTGGTTTTGTTAATGCTGGGGGTTTGTTTTCACTTTTTAAAAACAGCTCACTTGGGGCCTAGGCTGTCCCATTGTAGGCTAAGCCTCTGCCTGCAGCACAGGCATCCCATATGGGTGCCATTTTGTGTCCTGGCTACTCCTCTTCTGATCCAATTATCTGCTTATGGCCTGGGAAAGCATCAGAAGATGGCCCACATGCTTGGGCCACTGCACCTGCATGTGAGACCTAGAAGAAGCTCTTGGCTCCTGACCCAGCTCTTGTCATTGTGGCCCAGCTCTTGTCATTGTGGCCATTTGGGGAGTGAACAAACAGATGGAAGTGCTTTCTCTCTGTCTCTCCTCTCTCTGTGTGTAACTCTACCCTCAAATAAATAAGTAAAATATTAAATAAAACAGCTCAATTGTTTAATTGTACAATTAAATATTGTTAATGTATTTACAGAATTGAGTAACATTCAACATGATTTAATTGAGAATATTACTATCATCTACTGTGATGAAAAAAGAAACCATGTCCCCATTTGCAGACTATTGCAGAATAGAAAAAGATAGTGAAATTCATTCTGGGTGAAAAGCAATGCCTGATTTGGTTGTGATTTGTGCTTGCAAGGAGGAGAAAGTCCTTTTCATGCAGGTTCTTCCAAGGCAGATAATGGTGAAAACAGAGCACACTGGGATCCTGAGGATCTAAAAAAATATTCCCTTTTAGGTCCCCATGCTCTGGTGTCTTTTGGAAAATCTTTATATACATCTAGGAATGTTTGCTCAAAAGGTTTCCATGATATATTATTGCTGAAAACTGATTGAGTAGTTCGCTGAATGAATGGATATTGAGATTAAATGATCCCCTAATCCCTTTCTAGTAACACTACATGAGACTTTCTGATTATTTTAAAAATAAGGCCAAAATTATGGTAAGACACTCCACTTACAAGATCATTTGTTGTTTGACAAAATACTTGAGTTTGTCATTCCAACCTGACAATAAACCATCAGAAGGAAATGTGTGTGTTAAAAGCAACAAAAATTTCATTCCAATTTTAATATATGTGCTACAGAAGCAAGCACACAAAAATTTCATAAACAAAATACACTTACCATAGAGATACATCCTTTTATTTTTTGTTGTAATTTATTTGGTTTTTTATTTATTTATTTATTTTTGACAGGCAGAGTGGACAGTGAGAGAGAGACAGAGAGAAAGGTCTTCCTTTTGCCGTTGGTTCACCCTCCAATGGCCGCCACAGTAGGCACGCTGTGGCCGGCGCACCGCGCTGATCCGATGGCAGGAGCCAGGTGCTTCTCCTGGTCTCCCATGGGGTGCAGGGCCCAAGGACTTGGGCCATCCTCCACTGCACTCCCTGGCCACAGCAGAGAGCTGGCCTGGAAGAGGGGCAACCGGGACAGGATCGGTGCCCCGACCGGGACAAGAACCCTGTGTGCTGGCGCTGCAAGGCGGAGGATTAGCCTAGTGAGCCGCGGCGCCGGCCTGATGTAGTTTATTTGTAAAATGTATGTCATTGCAAGTTGCCAATGTATTCCCTTACCTGGTAATGAGGCACAACTCGAGTAAATATCAATCTCCAGATTGTAGAGTTGGGAATAAGGAGAAGTATGACACTTGCCCTGCTTTCTTTAGCTCACTAAGTAATGAACAGTCAGTAAATAAAGTTTCTTCTCATCTTTTTTTAATTCATTAATTTAAATGAGAAAAAGAGACAGAGACAGAAAGAGTTCTCTCTTACTGCTTCACTCCTACATTCTCACAGGAACTGGGGCTGGGCACCAGGAATCTACCTGTTTCCCATGTAGCCAAGACTTAGACCAGGACACTTCAATACAGGATGTGGAGGGTCACAGTATTTTGAACAGTACACTACATAACTGCCCATTCATATTTCTTGATAGCTGCCAGACCTCTTCCCACTTGAACATTCCATGTAAATATTTATACCCAGGCTTCAAATAACCAACAAAAAGGCTCTAAAGTATAATATTACATCTGTTGTAAGCTCTTATTAACATCTATACTCATAAAGCTTACAAAGCTTTAATTGATTTCTTATTAAACACTTTGTTATTAGACCTTAAGTATTTGAAAGGCTCTTATTCACATTTTTAGCAAGACTGATAAATATATTTCTACATGGCAATGAAGCTAAATTATAAATAATATTTTAAGATGAGTTTACTTGCTCTCTTCTTTACCCCATCTTTCTCTCTTTCAAAAAAAATTGTATTCATCTCTTCTTCTACAACTAAACTACCAGGGAATTATTTGTTTACAAGTGCAAAAACTTTTATTGACAAATTTATGATACCTACATATTTGTCTTGTAATATTCATGCTGATTTATATTCAGTTCCCAAATGTGAAGAACAGTATTTCAGATGAAGCAATTGAATTAACAACTTCTTCATTTAATGAATGCATCATTTTTACAATTTATTCAAGTAATATATCCATTTATTTATGCCTATTCCCTTTTAGAAATGAACAACATCAGCAAGCATTATTTTAACATTTAATAATTAACATTCCCTCAAGTGTTTTATTACATTTCATTTAGTCATAAATAATATAAACTAAAATGCATTGCATTAATATACCCAAATAGGCAAAATATCACAAGAGCCAACAGCCAAGGCTGGGGCAGACTAAAACCAAAAACCTGGAACTCCACCCAGATATCCCAAATGGGGGACAGGGATCCAAGTCCTGAGGCATCATCTGTTGCAACCCAAGGTGCAAATTAACAGGAAGCTGAACCAGGAGTGGAGGCACCAGGACTTGAACCAGCCACTCCAACATCCAACATGGGATGCATGCACCAGATGGCTTCTTAACTGATGCTCCAAACATCTACTCCCAGATTTTCACTTCAATTATTGTAAGTCTAAAATATGTTGGCCAGGTATCAGGTGTGCTTCCTTATGATTCAGAGGATCCATTTGCTGTAAGCCTATATTAAATTTTGAATTTCATGTAAAATTTAACTTAGTTCTGTTACCAAAAATACTTAAAATAAGAAATGAGGCAGCTTAATTATTTACATTAAAATTTTATAAAAATGGAAAGGAATTATGCTGTTACATATCTTACACCATTATAAAATTTTATAAAACAATTTTAGTTATTTTGCTATCTTTTTAACCAATATTAGTTGCATAACATCTGTAATTTAGGCATTTTAAAACTATAAAATTACTATAGAAAAAGCCTAGGTTACCTAATGAGCTTAGAACAGTGTAAAATGTAACTTTTTCTTTCTGTTACTTTTGTAAAGGAGGAACTTGCTAACCTGGTTTCCGACAATTTGCTAAATTCCCATGAGTATGCTTTCAGTAAGCAGTCCTGAGTAACTGTCCTCATTGTACAAAAGTAGCTAGATGACACAAAAGTACTACAGATACTAATTAAATGTGCATTTAATTAATTTTTCAGAAAATATATATAAGGGATATTGACTGTTCATGGGAAATGAGTAAATGAATGAAGTTTGCCTAGCATTCAAACTTTTTTGCACCAAATGAACTCTTGTAATTCTCTTTTCCTTGAACTTTTTGAAATGCTGCTATACACATAGAGATTATTTTTGGAGAGGGTATAATTTAAAATTCTATTTTCTGGGGACAGTGTGTAGTGCAGTTTGTCAAGCCACCTCTTGTAATGCCTGTATTCTATAGAGGAATACCAATTTGAGTGCTTGCTGCTCTGCTTCCAATGAAGCTCCCGGCTAAGGCGCCAGCGAAGGCTGCAGAATATGGTACAAGTTCTTGGGCCCCTGCCACCCACATGGGTGTCCCACCTGGAGTTCCAGATTCCTGGCTTCGGCCTTGTCCACCTCTGGCTCTTGTGGCCATTAATGAGTGAACCAGCAGATTGAAGAGATGAGATCTCTCTCTTTCTCATTCTATCTCTGTCTAACTCTGCCTTTATAAAAATAAAATTCCAGTTTTAATCTTTTGATTATTACACAAAAGTGTATATGTTCATATTCTAAGTAGTTTGATGAATGCTGCAAAGTACATTAGTATCTTAAATAACAAAGGTTTGGTTCATATTCTTTGATGGTATTTTCTCTCTCTGTAAAACAATGTACTTTCTGCACTTTGCTGATGGGAAAACTCCTGAGATTCAATACTTAAAGTCTAGTGTGTGATTGTGCTTGTGACACTTTCTGTTCTACAAGATCATCTGTCTAATAAGATAGCAAACTGCAAAGAATTGAGAAATTGATTTTGCCAAGTTTTAACTTAATGAAAAACAAGCTGGCTTCAATCACACTGGAAGGAGAGAGATAGGGTTGCTTATTAAGACCCAGGTACATTGGAAGTCAAGTAACTTTCTGTCTTTAGAGATAAGGTGTAACTGATGAGAATGGTTACTATCAAAATCAAAATATCAACAGGAAACACATAATTATGAAAAGTGTGTTTTAAAATCTGCCTCTATACATAAAGGGATATCACATCAGAAGCCTCATATTTCATTTCCTAGCTCAGCAAAACAAAAGACCATTAATGGGTTTATATGTTTCTCTGATGATAAGTAGGCAAAGATTTCTGGATATTCCAAACTTTATCCTTCCTAATATCTCTTTTGTCTTTCTCTCTGTTTCTCTCCACTAGCTTCTCTTTCCTTTGTCTTCTCTCTCTTTCTCTTTCTCTTTCTCTTCATGAGTTACCCAGAAATCTGAACACATCAAAATTTGGTCAAAGAATGTGCTGTAATGATAAATAGACTACAGCGTGCTTCTCACTCATGGGAGGAAGAAATAAAGCTGTTTCCCCACCAGTGAGCCAAATTCTTCTTAGGGTTCACAGTATGCAAAATTGTCTTTGGTGGCAGACTATCTGTCTAATCAGCAAAGCTTTCTGCTTGCTGAATTTCCTTAACCTAACAAGATATTAAGAGTGAAGATAGAATTCTACCTCCTTTTAACTTTCTTCTCCTCAGAACATTATGTTCTCTGTCTAGTCCAAGTTAGTTAAGTTTTTAAGATGCTGATATCATCCTATAAAAAGATATTGTAAGGGAGTTACAGGTATGTCTTTTAATGTTGCTTGTCCAGTGTTTTGGAATGAGAGAATCTGTGCATGTATTGGTAAGAGAAAATATCAGAAAAATATAAATGCTTCCATGCTATACATAATGAATTATTTATTTTTTAACTTCAAAGCTCAATGCAAGATCCAAGAAATGGTTCCTATGTGGTGAAGTTCATGATTTATTTCCTTAGATATCAAATCAGAGTTAATAGTTATAACAGTTTCCATTGATAATCAAATAATTAACTAATTTAATATAAAATAATTCTGGAATATAATATGGATCATAATACAGAGAATTGGTTTGTTTTTTGAAAGTTGATTTCCTCATTTATTAACCATATTTTTATTAAGTAGTTTTTTCTTTTATAAAATTGAAAAAGTGAGAAATTGACAACTAAATTGAGAAAAGAATAGTATTTTGAATTATATCAGATCTTCTTCCAAGGAACTATGTCCATTGGGCATTAAAAATTTCACTGATGAATCTGATATTATTGCTTAAAGGACTATTATATAGACCATATGTAAATTTCTTTAATATATCCCTAATGTCAAAATCAATTCCAAAAAGCAAGATTTATTGACATGTCTTTGATACAAAGGATCCTGTATAATCTAATAATTATTTTAGAGCTAATTGGTCCTTTATTTTTTTGTTCCCAGTTAATGTACAAAGATGTGGAAGCCATGACAATAGTACTCAAATTGGAATAGTGTTTCAAAGATGTATGAAATTACTAATTAGAATTTTGCTTTATAAAGTTACTTCTTAGCAAATTTTAAGAAGAAAAGTGGAACTAGACAGATATATATGCCTTAAATTGAAAGTGTTACTTTGTACTTAATAGAAATATCTTGTTGATTTGAACAGTCATTATTCTAAAATGGGTTTTTATTTTCTTATTTAAATGTAGGCCTAGCCACTCACATTAAATCATGCAAATGACTAACTTCTACATAAGTGAAACACTGACTTACATACTAGCTGAGGTGTGGATGCATAGTCTGGTGAAAGAAATGATCTGAAATGACAACTGAACTTCAAATGTTGTGCTTGCTTTGAAGAGGCTAGATATGAAATTTGTTAATCATAAATAATCAAAACAGCAGTTTGGTTTATGATTAAACTCTAAGAAAAATCACATTCTTCACCACAGTTCATATAGTAATTTAATCATACCATATAGCAGATTCAGCGATTTGCAGATCAGCTTAAAAATGTTAGCATTTGAAATGCTTGTGTGCACATCTGAAATGCTTGTGTGCACAAAAATATTTCACATTATTGCGTTACCAATATGAAATAGAGAAATTAGTTGATTGCTGGCCTTCTTAAGCTTTAATATTCCTTCTTGCCAATATTAGAACTATATTCATCTGAAAGAATGTTGTATTTTATAAAATATTTTCTCTTCATCTATTGAAATGATCATATGGATTTATTTTTCAGTTGGTTAACGTGATGTATCACATTTATTGACTTGTGAATGTTGAACCATCTGTGCATACCAGGGATAAATCCCACTTGGTCCAAGCGAATGATCTTTCTGATGTGTTGTTGGATTTGATTAGTTAATATTTTTGATGATTTTTGCATCTATGGTCATCGGGGATATTAGTTTATAATTCTTTCTCTGTTGTATCTTTTTCTAGTTTATGAATTAAGGTGATACAGCCTTTATAGAAAGAGTTTGGGAAGATTCCTTCCATTTCAATTGTTTTGAATAGCTTAAGAATTGGAATTAGTTCTGTTTAAATATATGGTAGAATTCAAGGCCGGTGCCGCGGCTCACTAGGCTAATCCTCCGCCTTTCGGTGCCGGCACACTGGGTTCTAGTCCCGGTTGGGGCGCCAGTTCTGTCCCGGCTGCCCCTCTTCCAGGCCAGCTCTCTGCTGTGGCCAGGGAGTGCAGTGGAGGATGGCCCAAGTGCTTGGGCCCTGCACCCCATGGGAGACCAGGATAGGTACCTGGCTCCTGCCATCGGATCAGCGCGGTGCGCCGGCTGCAGCGCACCAGCCGTGGAGGCCATTGGAGGGTGAACCAACGGCAAAGGAAGACCTTTCTCTCTGTCTCTCTCTCTCACTGTCCACTCTGCCTGTCTATATATATATATATATATATATATATATATATATATGGTAGAATTCAGCGGTGAAGCCATCCTGGGGTTTTCTTCATTGGGAGGGTCTTTATTGCTGATTCAATTTCCATCTTGGTTACTGGTCTACTTGGGTTTTCTATGTCTTCATGACTCAATTTTGTAGGTTGTATATGTCCAGGAAATTTCTTCTAAGCTTTTCAATTTATCGAAATACACTTCTTTGTAGTAACTCCTGATGACTCTTTATTTCTGTAGTATCTGTTCATTTGAGCCATTTGTTCTTCATTTCTAAAATTTCATTTTGATTTCTCTTTAAAATCTCAATTTCATTGGAAAAATTTTCATTCATATCATGTAGTGATTTCTTTAGTTCATGGATTTGCTTCTGATTGCTTTTGAGTAATTCTGATTGATTAATCTTTTTAATTCTGCTCTTGGCATTTAATCAATATCTCTATTTTCATACTCTAATAATGAAATGTTGTATTCATTTGAGGAGGTGGTCATGCTATCTTCCTTATTCTTGTTTCTTGAATTTCTGCATTTAATTTTAGCCATTTGTGGGGATACTTGTTGGTTTTTTCTTCTGATGACCTTTATCTTTGAACTATGCCTCTGTGGCTTAGTGGAATATTTAAACTTTCATTGAGTACCAAGAGGTTTGTGCTGGGCGTGGTCAGGGAGCTCTGGTCAGTGCTACAAGGTGTGGTGAGTATCCTGGGTAACAGCCAAGTTGGGCGTGGTAGATCTTCCCTTGTTAACAGTTGGGACATGGTCACCTCTTTGTTTTGCTCATACCCTCACCTCCTCTCCTCCAAGGTGACCAATGTCAGAGTAGTAACCCCCAGTGGGTGCAACACTCAACCGCACCACCATGTGAACCATACAAATGATCCGCATCATCCTCACTCTGTGGAGCCACACACAGTGTTTGTCCAGAAGCCAGGCTATATATTGTACCCTCTCATGCTGTCAGAGTCCACACAGTCTCAGCAGATATGATTCCCAAAGCTGCTGTGTGCAGAGGTTCCACTGTATCCTGACAGCTTGTCTGGTCCATAGAGAGGCATACATTTCCAGAGCCAGCTGTTTGTAGGTACTGCACCTACACAGCTAAAGCTTTGGAGCCTGTGGTATGTTGGGAGTTTGGGGGCACCTCACAGTCTTAGTTGGGTGCCCAGACTATTGTCAATCGTCCAAGCTAGGTTCAAAGTCAGTGGGGACCATGAATTTTTCCCTCAGCTGGAATCTCTGGATTACACGTGTATACCAGATCATTGGCTGAATGTTGCCCTCTCCTCACTGATGATGTCAATACTACTGAGAAGATGCGTCCTCTCTCAGCCACTTGCTGTGCTCACGCACAAAGGCTTCCGCAGCTGCTGCTTTTGAGCAGAATGGCACCCACCTCTCTTAGCCAAGTGCCAGGCACCATTGTGGGGAGGACAGGGTGAGAGAAACGTGTCCTTTTTCCTTCTACCGGGTCTGTGGGTACCTTCTAGCTCCTAGGGCTCCAGACCAAACTCACCCCATGCTCTCCCTCTGGCTATATAACCACAGGTTGCTGCAGTCTGATCTCACCGCAATCTCCAAGAGGCCCCTTTCTGGATCTCGGCTGCTGGAGTCATTTGTTATGTTTGTTTTCGTGCTGCATGCTCACATCTTCCTCACAGGTCCAGAGTGTTCCTCTTCCTCTTCCGTCTGTGAATTTCCACTGTGGTTTTCTCTCTAATTTTCCTGGAGAGTGCACTGCCAACACTTTTTTTTTTTCTATTTATATGTAATCTAGCATAGTATGTCATTCTCTGTTCTGCCACATTGGAATCCCCTTCTAGTGTTTTTTTTTTTTTTTAAATAAGTTTTGATTTTCCTTTTATATTGTGTTTATACTTATGACTTTCTATTTCTGTCTTAAGAAGACATGTCTTAATACACTCTACTTAACGTGTAAAACAATTAACTAAATTATATATAGGAAGAAATGAGTTTTTTTTTTTAAGCAAATCAATCAAGTGGTATAAAGTGAATTGCACTTAAGTTTGCTTTTCTGATCATTGAGGTATGGCTTCTCTCTCTAGTTTTCCAGGACTATGTCATATAACTTTCAATTATTTTGTTGTTTTCTCATGATTTGTCCTTTAGGAAAATGATATATTTTCCTAACAGTGGGTGACAAAAGTCATGGACAGTGGAATAAACCTAACCACAAACTTTCCATTTGTGAATAGATGAATTTTCTTCTCAGATTTAATGTTGGCTCTCAAGGTACTCCGAGTATGTCTCAAAATTTTCTTCCTCCAAATATTAAAGCTGTTTCCTTATTACAAATATACTAGGTAGAATTGTCACACAAATAGCCTGCTAATATTTTGAATAAATAAGATATGAAAAGTGAAAACTGCTGATTTACAATTGTTTAATATTTTTACTGTCTCTATTTCATTTACTTTGGAAATAACCATTCTAGAGCACTGCAATTTGTTTAAAAATACCTTTGTCCTATGTAGTTTTTGTTAGGTTTATTTGTTTGCTTCACTAGAGGTTTTAATTATTTTCCTTGGGGAATCTTAGATAACAGTAGAAGAGTTGGGGATTCCAATAGTATTTAACATGCTATTTTGTAATTTATTCTGATGGACTACAGCACAGTTTTCCTAATAATACAGTCAATATGTTGTCAGATTAGGTTTATGTTTTCTTCTGTTGAGTGACACAATTAGGTTTTTTTTTCTGTATATGTGACAATTACCATATATTTAATATTTGGGAGATTAAAAAAATCCAATTCCATTTGTCCTATGGTACAAGTACTGTGTCTTTTATATAGAGTCTAACATAATATTTAACAATCTTCACTGTGAATTCAATTTTTTTTTAACTCTGCAAGTTAAAAGGCATCAAAGGAAAATTGGAAAAAAAATTAGTAGCACTAAGTCAAAACCCTGTCAATGTGTTGCACATACTTTCCTTTTCTGTCTTTTGACACTATATATAATATTTTATTCATAAAGAAATTGTATGCAAATAAATCAAGCGATTTTGAATTTTATGACCATGCTTAGAAAACTTTCCTTTTCTCTAAGACAAATTACATCCTATATTATTCTACTTAATACAAGTTTCATTTTATAGCATTTAAAATATTGTTCTATCTAAAATGCAAAGTTAATAAAAAAAGAGAAAAAAGCTATATTAATTTGGGGGAATTTTGGATTTTTATATCATGTTTCTAGTGATTTCAAATGGTTTGCTGTTGGTATTTTATTTACCCTTATATAAATATTGGTTATTATAGTCCTTATGAAAATATATGCTGTTTTAACTTTATGATCAAAGATAAAATGAAATAAAAATAAAATTAGTTACCTGATTCCTACATTCATAGAGCAATTAATGCTAAAGAAGTACTGGTGAAATAAATGCCAGCTCAGATTTTAGGAAATTTGGCTATAGTTTTATAATTGTTATTTGCTAATTATTGAATCATTCACTGGTACCTTATTCTCTTCAGCATGGAACCTGAGCTCCTCATTAGAATTATATCTTTCAAAAACCCAGACAAGACAATGTTTTTTTCAATCCATGCTGCTTTATTGTCCCTTAAAAACATCAATTAGAAAACTGGCTTCCAGCCCAGCTCTATTATTTGAGTGCCACTTGCCAGGATGATTGATCTTGTCTTGTTACATCTGGTAACAATGCATTCACTTCAATTCAGGGCAATATCAGCCACTCAATCCTTGCATTATTGTTTTTTCTGTCTCCTCATCGAAGACTTGTTTTATATGTGATTCCTGGCATTTACATTACTCTGCCAACTTCACTTTCACTAATATCTCCATTGCATGTCAAACTGCTCCGACTAAAGGATCCCTGAAGTTCTGATATGTTAGTGTACGCTTTCTCCATAATCACCATTCTGCTGCTTTCAGCTTGACTAGGTAACTACCTTCATGTTGGCAAATTAGACTATAGTCCCCACCTATAGGAGTTTTTCTTGGGTTGATGTGCTTTCCAAATGTAAAATTGAAGGTGTGATTAAATCATTTTCTAGCTTCCTTTGACTCTGACATTTCAGGATTTTATAAATCTATATTAGAATCAGTATCACGGCCGGCGCCGCGGCTCACTAGGCTAATCCTCCGCCTTGTGGTGCTGGCACACAGGGTTCTAGTCCCGGTCGGGGTGCCGGATTCTGTCCCGGTTGCCCCTCTTCCAGGCCAGCTCTCTGCTGTGGCCAGGGAGTGCAGTGGAGGATGGCCCAAGTGCTTGGGCCCTGTACCCTATGGGATACCAGGATAGGCACCTGGCTCCTGCCATCGGATCAGCGTGGTGCGCCGGCCGCAGTGTGCTGGCCGCGGCGGCCTTTGGAAGGTGAACCAACGGCAAAAGGAAGACCTTTCTCTCTGTCTCTCTCTCTCTCACTGTCCACTCTGCCTGTCAAAAAATAAAAATTAAAAAAAAAGAATCAATATCACTATTTTGTCTCCTAATGCCCGTACAGTTTTGTTTTATGCTCAAGGAGCTTGTCTCATTTTGGGCATGTCTCTTATTTAGTTTTTTTGTTTGTTTGTTGTTTGTTTTTTTTTTTTTTTTTTTTTTTAGATTTATGTATTTATTTGAGAGAATTACACAGAGAGAGGAAAGGCAGAGAGAGAGTCTTCCATCCCATGGTTCACTCCCCAATTGGCTGCAACGGCCGGAACTGTGCGGGTCCGAAGCCAGGAGCCAGGAACTTCCTCCTGGTCTCCCACGTGGGTGCAGGGGCTCAAGGACTTGGGCATCCATCTTCTTCTGCTTTCCCAGGCCACAGCAGAGAGCTGGATCAGAACAGGAGCAGCCAGGACTAGAACCAGTGCCCACATGGGATGCCGGCGCTTCAGGCCAGGCCGTTAACCTGTGAGCCACTGTGCTGGCCCCTTAGGTTTAAAAAGATAATTTTTAAATTACAATCGATGCTCCGCCTTTTGGCTAAGATCAAGTGTAATTGTTTAATTACAATACCTACTTTCTTTTAAATTTCAATGACTTTGCCTTGCTATTTGTCTTCACAGATAATTTTATCAACACTTCATTAAACAAAACTTACAGGAGTTCATTGAATGGACAGAATTCATTACAACTAAGTTTAGATAATCAACATAATGGATAACGCAAAGTATCTTTAAGTAGGTTATAACATATTCAATAATAAAAAACAAATTATTATTTAATTTTATATATTTCCAACTTCTTTTACTTCTATTATTCTAAAATACTCCAGATATTCGTTCTTCATATCATTTTTAAATCATTTTCATGAACCCCTGCTTCATTTCTGCTGTATATTTTATTTCACTTAAATATAAACTTCTAATATTTCAAAAAGCAGAAACATTTTAATTTGGATTTGAACATATTATATTAGTTATGGTTAGTCTTTCATGTCAAATTCTGAGGTTGCTAATATTTATTTTGTGACCTATGTTAGCTTTTATATAGTTTTTAACGATTTTATTTATTTATTTGAAATTCAGAGTTACACACAGAGAGAAGGAGAGGCAGAGAGAGAGAGGTGTCTTCCATCCGCTGGTTCACTCCCCACTTGGCCACAACGGCCAGAGATACACTGATCCGAAGCCAGGAGCCAATCTTTCTCTGTGTCTTCCCACGCGGGTGCAGGGACCCAAGAATTTGGGCCATCTTCTACTGCTTTCCCAGGCCATAGCAGAGAGCTAGATTTGAGGTGGAGCAGCCGGGACTCAAACTGGCATCCAAGTAGGATGCTGGCACCGCAGGCAGCAGCTTTACCTGCTATGCCATAGTGCTGGCTCCAGCGTTTATATTAATTCACCATTAATTCATAGCAGAAGAGTAAGACTCTACTAAATAGGAAATAAAAAAAATAGAGAAGGAAAAAATGAAATGTGTGGGATATAGACAAATTCTTGCATAGAAGAGACAAAATATCACTTCACCTCATTAAAATTTTATTTTGCATGCAAATTGTTCCTGCAGTCATTGTGGAATACAATTTAAGTTTTTTTTTTTTTTTAACATAGCAACCTTGACTATGTGTCACCGACTTTTTCTCCCTCTTTATAAGAGCCAAAAAACTTCAAAGCTCCTTAAACTTGATAAGAAATTTAATTAAATTTTGTCATCAATAATTTATGGCTCCAAATTATACTAAATTGGCAGCTGGTGATGTGAACTGCAAATGAAATCAGGCCTATTCTAGCCAAATCAGGCATAAAATTATATTTTAATAAACTTTGATTCTACTTCCTAGTACTCTTTTCTTTTTATCATGCATGTGTGAGCTCCATGTGTAATTTGTGTACACAGATGCTGAGTTTTATTGCCTTGATAATTTAGAATTCTGACTGTTGAAAAAAGATATTAGTATACAGAAGCAGAAACTAATGAAACTTTTTAAAATGATACCTGCAGCTTTAAAATAGCTTAAAAGCTTATGTAAAATATATTTCGTATGCCTTCTCAATGTCTCTGTTTTTTGTGTGGCTTGCCTATTGACTTTTAAACTATTTATGCAATAGGGAGAATTAAAGGTGACACAATGGAGAATGTAATCTTAACAGCATGGAAAGTTAGTGAAATAAAATCATTATATATATTTTTGTAGAAAATATGAATCTGGAACTTAAAATCTGAGAACTGTGATTTCACATTTAAGAATGAGCATGCTGGCTAGAAATTGTGAGTAGCTTTAAGCTAGTGGTGGGTGAATAAACTAAATCCTCATAATAGTCTCAAGAAAACAACAAGAATAAGAATGTAATACATTGTTCACACATGGCAGCATAAGAAGAGCAAGAATGGCAAATGTTCCATCACCCATAAAGAAAAATTTAAACACTCAAACAAGATATTTCAATCTCTGTGCAACTTTTGATTCTCAGAGAGCAAGGGTAGTCCAAGAAAACCTATAAAATTGGGATATTAGAGGGGTAGGCATTGTGGAGTAACGGGTTAAGCTGCCATCTGCAGTGCTGACATCCCATATGGGCAGTGGTTAGTCTTGGCTGCACCAATTCTGATCGAGCTCCCTGATGATGTGCTTAGGAAAGCATCAGAAGATGGTCCAAGTTCTTGGGCCCCTGCACCCAAGTGGGAGACCCAGATTTAGCTCCTGGCTTCAGCCTGGCCCAGCCCTGATCATTGCAATCATTTGGAGAGTGAACCAGCAGATGAAAGAACTCTCTTCTCTTTCTTTCCCTCTCTTTCTGTAACTTGCAAATAAATAAGTAGGTCCTTTTCAAAAACTGGGATATTAGTGGAGAAAGATACAAGATACAAGATAAAGACTGAATTATGTTCAATAACTGAAAGAACATCTCACACTTGTAAAAATATTTGAAAGGATTCCTAGTAGATCAAAGGAGCTAATGGCAGAGAATTTTATAGTTCACATGTTGAAATTGAAAAGACAGCCTCATAAAGGAAAGTTTTAGGAAACGGGTCATCATTTGAAGAAAAAGGACAAGAAATTTAGTATTATGAAAGAAAACAGAATATTTTAAGTCTCAAAGACAGACGTCCTATAGCCTACCATTGCTACCTCAAAATGCTATCCAAAAAAAAATAAGTTTTGTTATATTGAAGTGTGTTTGTGAACAGAATGTCTTCCATATGATGGCACATCTTACTACTTTTCCACAGAAACAGTCACAAGGGTAAATAACTCTTGTCTACATAGAGCTATTGTAATTAGTAGGTGAAGATGAGAGAAAAGACAACTTGTTTTACAGATTAAAACAATGATTGAGTTATAATTCATCAATCATTTAGGGATATTTAAAAATATTTATTTGAACAATAAATGTGGAATATAACTAGAATAAAATGACCAAAAATGAGAGCTGGATGAACTGAGAAAATAGAAGAACACAAAATAATAACAATAATAGCAAATCACTTACAAGGTTAACAAGAACAAGTTAGCCTGAATAGAAAGGCTTTTTTTTCTTAAGGAAAGTGGGAATTTAAACTATTACAGCCTTTATGAAAGACAGGATGGAGATTCCTCAAAAATCTGAAAACTGATCTACCAAATGACCCAGTCATCCTACTCCTGGGAATTTACCCAAAGAAAATGAAATCAGCATATAAAAAAAGTTATCCGCACCCCTGTTTATGTATAGCAGCTCATTTCACAATAGATATGGAGTCAACCCAGATGTCTATCAAATGAAGATTATATAAAGTAAATATGGTACATATACTGATGAGATGCAATTCAGCCATAACATAGCAGGCTTCTCCACTTCCCATCTGGCTCCCTGTTGTTGCGCCTGGGAATGCAGCAGATGATGGGCCAAGTGCTTGGGCCCCTGCCCCCACATGGGAGGTCCAGAAGAATTTCCTGGATCCTGGCTTCAGCTCAGCCCAGCTCTAGCTGTTGCTGCCATTTGGAGAGTGAACCAGTAGATGGAAGATCTCTCTCTCTCTCTCACTCTCTCTCTCTCTCTCTCTTTCTCTTTTTCCTTGTCTCTCTCTATAAATAAATAAATATTTAAAAATAAAAAATAATGCATATGAGTGAAATTGATGTTTGAGACTCGATTATTTTTCAGAGCCTATGTCTATATTCATGTGGAACAGGGGTCTTTCCATTTTCTGCTTGTTGACTCCTTTATTTAGTGTAGGATAAAGCCTGTGACTATAAAGTCAATTGCAAGTATGTCATTGTAAAAGTTAAAAGAAAAAAAAAAGAAAAAGAAAAGGAGGGAGAGGTAGGGAGTTATATTCTACTATACCATTAGAAATAAAACTTAGATAAATTTAAATCCTACTCTTTCAAAATAAACACTTCATTAAATTGGGATTTGTATGTATGTTTATGTGGGTACGTTTGTGTGCATTTGCAATGATAAGATATACACACACTGTAAATTTAAAACTGACATCTTATGTAACAAGTAAATATTATATGAACTTTCATTAAGATTATAAAAAGGACAAATATGCCTGTCCATTATTGTTTATAAGACTCAATATTTTTTGTGGATAATAACCAATGACATTAGATGAAGAAAATTGATTAGCCATATTAAAATTGGAAACCAATAAATAAAATATTTTGTGACTATGGTATATGATCATCTTGTCATTAAATCATAGGAACTGAATATTAAAAATGAACACTAAAAGAATTTAAAAGTTAGCAAGTTACAGAGTTAATGAGAAAAAAATCAATAGTTTTGTAGAATTGGAATGCACAATCAATAACTAGTTTGAAGATAAAATATCAAGAAAACACTATTTACAACAGAAAAATAAAGGAGATGCATTTCCTAAAATGTACATATGAAGAAGATTATATCCTATATGCAGAAACACTTAAAAGCTACTGAAAAATCCACAGAGAGTTTTAGCAAATGGAAATAAAGCGTTTGATCTTGTATAAGAAAAATCAAAATTGTAAAAAAAAGATATTTGATTATTGTTTATAATTCTTGTCTATACTCCTGAGGAATGGTGGTCTTTATAATTTCTACTTGCTGCTTTTGATTATCAAGTAAATTGAAAGTATGTTATCTCCAAAATTAAAAGAAAAATAAAAAGAAAGGGGGAAGAAAGGTGATAGGGAGGAAGATAATATTGAAGAATTGTTATATTCTTAAAATTGTATACATAAAATACATCAAATCTGTTCTCTTTATAGAAACACATAAATACTTTTTTAAAAAAATAACAGTACCCAATATTTTAATGCACGAATTTAACAAAATGATGATAAAATAATGGAGGAATCTGGAAAACACCATGCTGAGTGAAATAAGCCAGTCCCAAAGGGACAAATATCATATGTTCTCCCTGATGGGTGACAACTAACCAAACACCAAAAAGAAAACCTGTTGAAGTGAAATGGACACTATGAGAAATAGTAACTTGATCAGCCCTTGTCCTGAATGTTGATGAACAACTTAATACTTCATCCCATTTAGTATTTTTTTTTTGTTCTACTTAACACCAGTGGTTGAACTCTGTAATTAACACACAATTATTCTTAGGTGTTTAAATTTTAACTGAAAAGTGATCCCTGTTAAATATAAGAGTGGGAATAAGAGCAGGAGGAGATGTACAATTTGGGACATGCTCAAGCTGACTTGCGCCAAATGGTAGAGTTAGAAATATACCAGGGGATTCCAATTCAATCCCATCAAGGTGGCATATACCAATGCCATCTCACTAGTCCAAGTGATCAATTTCAGCTCACTATTGATCATAATGATAGGGTTAAGAGTCAAAGGGATCACATAAACAGGACTAGTGTCTGCTAATACTAACAGATAGAATTAAAAAGGAGAGAACGATCCAACATGGGAAGCGGGAAACACAGCAGACTCATAGAATGGCAGATGTCCTAAACAGCACTCTGACCTCAGAATCAGCCCTTAAGGCATTCAGATCTGGCTGAAGAGCCCAAGAGAGTATGTCAGGCATGCAAAGCCAAGATGCTCTGGCAAAAAAAAAAAAAAAAAAAAAAAAAAAAAAAAAAAAAAAAAAAAAAAAAAAAAAAAACCCTAAATGAAGATCTCTGCAAGTGAGATCCCAGTGGAAAGAATGGGCCATCAAAGAAGGAGGTATCTTTCTCTGAAGGGAGGAGAGAACTTCCACTTTGACTGTGGCCTCATCTAAATAAGAGCAGAGTTGGCGAACTCAAAAGGCTTCCATAGCCTTGGCAACTCATGACAAGAGCCTAGGGAGATTACTGACACCATAAACAAGAGTGTCAATTGTTAAATCAACAACAGGAGTCACTGTGCACTTACTCCTCATGCAGGATCTCCGTCTTTAATATGTTGTACAATGTGAATTAATGGTATAACTAGTACTGAAACAGTATTTTACACTTTGTGTTTCTGTGTGGGTGCGAACTGTTGAAATCTTTACTTAATATATTACTAAATTGATTTCTGTATATAAAGATAATTGAAAATGAATCTTGATGTGAATGGGATGGGAGAGGGAACGCGAGATGGGATGGTTGTGGGTGGGAGGGAAGTCATGGGGGGAAAAAGCCACTGTAATCCATAAGCTGTAATTTGGAAATTTATATTCATTAAATAAAAGTTAAAAAAAAAAAGAAAGTTAAAAAAAAAGTGATTCAAAAACTGAGATTAAATTTATACAAAAATTATTACCATATCATAAAGCCTTGAAGGTTTACATTGGGTCAAGGATAAACTTTAAAAAGTAAAGAATAGAATTCAAATAACTAAATGTTTAAAAAGTAATTTGTGGGGGCCGGCGCTGTGGCATAGCAGGTAAAGCCTCCACCTGCAGTGCTGGCATCCCATATGGGCTTCCGTTCAAGTCCTGACTGCTATACTTCTGATACAGCTCTCTGCTAGGGCCTGGGAAAGCAGTAAAAGATGGCCCAGATCTTTGGGCCCCTGCAACCACGTGGGAAACCTGGAAGAAGCTCCTGGCTCCTGGCTTCAGATTAGCGCAGCTCTAGCCTTTGTGGACAACTGGGGAGTGAACTAACGGATGGAAGACTTCTCTCTTTCTGTTTATGTCTCTCCTTCTATCTCTGTGTAACTCTTTCAAATAAATAAAATAAATATTTTTAAAAAGTGATGATATTAAATAAACAAATGAATGAATCCAAAAAGGGTACTAATTTACTGAACCGAACACAAATGGATTCATTCATCATATAATACAAAACATATTTTCTAATGATAAATATTGATAAATGAGTCCATAAAATAATGTATAAATATATTGCTTGACAAAAAAGCATAAAAGAATCAAAAGATATCTGACAAACTGGAGTAAGTATTGCCTTATATATGTTTCAAATGAAATACTAATATCTTAATATACCTTGAACTTAAAAACATTCAGGAAAATGACCAACAACCCCAACAGAAATAGAGGAGTGACAATATTAGATATTAGAAATACGTAGGCAAAAACAGCTATTCAATACATTACTAGATGTGAAAACTGTGATACAATTAGAAACATGAACACAAACACCATATTGAAATGGCACCTCTTACCTATTAGTTTGGCTAAACTTTAAAAACAGGTGCATGACAATATACTCTGTTTCCAAGGCTTAGGAAACAATATTCTCATAAATTATTGATGGACATGCAAATTTGGGCAATACACTTGGAGAGGATTAGATAATATGTAATGAAAGTACATAAACCTTACAGTCGAACTAGAATTCCTATTTTAGGAATTTATTCTGAATATGTATGAAATATTTCTGAAATATTCCAAGAGCTTAATCCTTACAGTATTATGTGTAGTTGCAAAAGATTACAAATGCCCTGAGTATTTTTGAAGAGGACAAATGTGGAATAAATTAGTATATATCCAACTAAAACACAATCTGTGTAATCCGATAGGAGCAATTTCTTGAATTTATTTTCAAGCAAAAAGAAGCAAAGTCACAAAAGCATATTAATAGTATGTTTGCAGTGTATTAAAAGAAAAAAAAATGTGTACACTCAATCATTTGTGTAAAAACAAACACAGGAAAATGCAAAAGACAATACCAAGGATAGTTATTAACAGGAAATGGTTGGAAGGAAGTTAAGAGAAACTGAGTAGTGGAGAAAACACATAAATTGCATTGCTGAATGTAATTTGTTTACTTCCCGAATTTAGAATACAGTTTTCAGAATGATCAAAAAATAAATAAAATCAAGACAACTAACAGAAAGCAGGGTTTTAAAAAACACCAATCAGCCTAGCCAATTTCACAAGATTAAAACTAATCAAAGTAAATCCCAAACACTGTATTTTGACTATTGATCTCTGGCTAATGTCTAAAGAGATATAAACAACTACTGAACTCTAGACATTACTTCTGTTTTCCAAGCTAATGTAAATTAGTATTTCTTAAGTTACTTATCGTATTTTTCAACAAAGGAGCAATAGGTACACAAATTGTGAATTTTGTGTCATTGACAATAATGGTTCACAGAACTCTCAGAATAGAAGGTCAATGATTTTTAATTTAGCCTTTGAAGTTTCTCTTGGCCTTTGACAATAAATCTCTTAACCAGTGAATGTTTTTGTCACCTTTATCCACATTCATAGCTCTACACTAATGTAATACCCATAGGGAACAATCAACCTGTGGCAATAGACATGATCTTGGAAGCAAATAACCAACTGGAGGTTTAATCATCCTATAAACCTTACTAAATTCTGATAACTGTTTCCAATTTCAGGAGAATACCTAAAGTGGTAAATTGTATTTTATAGCACTTTAGTTTTCAAAACATGTATGATAGCTTAATCTAAGCAAGAAAAAATAAATAAAATCAATCTTCTTAATATGCATCATGGTGTCCCAAAGTTTAATAAATCAACTGGAAAATTTATTTTGCTAAGTAAAGTGCTTTTGATAACTTTTAAATGATGATGTTTTATAAGAAGTAACTAAATAAATTAAGTTTGATGAATTTAAAGCATTATGTTAATATTCATTTATATACAGTCTTTTTGATGGAACCTTCATAAAATTTTTATTATTTTTTATTTTATTTATTTTTTATTTTTTTGACAGGCAGAGTGGACAGTGAGAGAGAGACAGAGAGAAAGAAAGGTCTTCCTTTTGCCGTTGGTTCACCCTCCAATGGCCGCCGCGGTAGGCGCACTGCGGCCAGCGCAGCATGCTGATCCGATGGCAGGAGCCAGGTACTTATCCTGGTCTCCCATGGGGTGCAGGGATTTTTATGGAATTTAAATGATCAATGAAATGCTAAGGTTATCTGATAGTAGTGAATCTACCTTATGAATTGTGCATTTTCAAAGGCATGAAAATCAGGTCTGGAACACTCTATTGGAATAGGAAGATCTATTGGAGCAGTTTACATACAAAAAAATAGGAATTATGCATGGCCAGAGTTTGATGGGCTGTAGTTGAAATAACTGTAGTGTTATATATACCTTCACATTAAGTTATACATCCGTATGTTTACTCAAAACATAAAGTTATCTGGTAGGAACATTGCAAATATTACTGCTAAAAAATCAGTCTTTTAATTTGTGTGTATTTATATGCTGAACTGTCTCTTTGAATAAATGGGAAACACCACAGCATGTTCATAATTAGTTTTTTGCAGTCATGAATTATCTAGATATCTCTTCACGAAGTCTTATGAATAGTTATTCATTCAGTCATAGAGTTTGATTTATAATAAATATTCCATTCTAGGTCAAGATTTACTACTATCGCTTTCCAACTTTTTTTCCAGAATATTCAATAAATCATAGGATTTCTCTACATCTGGAGTTTCCCCTTAGGTCCAAACACCAGTGTTCTTATCTCTCAAAAGAGTGTACTTGATGTTTTTGCTTGGTGAGTAACTTTTAGAAATCTTCATTTGGGGTTATTTGTGGACACTTTTTTTCTCACCCAATGTACATTTGCTTTTTACTACCTCCAGTGAAGTTAACCATGCTTCCTTTTTTGAAGGCTGTCTTCAGGTAAACCTACTCGTTTGACCAGTTATGTCCACATGCTTCATGCAGTATAATTTCTCCAATTGTGGCATAAATTCACCCTAGTTCTTCAGGGTAAACTTTGAAGAAAAAAGTTAAAAAATGTACAGTCTCTGCCATGGCAGCTATTCTACTTCTTATATTTTCTATTTTTGATTTCTATCACCTTTGAAGGACTATCCTGATAGAGGTCACTTAATTGGTGGAGTGACATACATACATATTTTTTCTTTTAGTGATCGACTTGTATTCCTTGAACACCAAACCATTCACAGGAAGAGGCTTCCATAGCTGGTGAATTTAAGGAGAAGTGCATCGAGAAAGGCCATAGTAGATGATCTGGAAGCCAAATTCATTATTGCCTAATCCTGCCAAAATGGAATCCCTTTCCTTTTCCCTCTAGTCTATTGGCACAAACATTTCATTCAAATAGAAGTAATCCTGGCTTAACATTTAACTAAATTATTTCTATTTCTTTGGGAGAAAGTGTTTGCCCTTCATCCACAGGACTTCTAGATACACATGGCCTCAAGGAATAAGAAGCATGTATTTCCCAAGTTGGCCGTTCGGAGTCATGGCAAGTGGATAATTCTATACCCATGCACTCATACATGCTATTTACAATGAGAATGATGATAATAAAATCTTCCTTTTTAATAAAGTTTTATTTAATTATTTGAAAGTCAGAATTACACACACACACACACACACAGAGAGAGAGAGAGAGAGAGAGAAAGAGAGATCCAGAAAGAGAGATCTGCTGTTTCACTCCACAAATGCTACAATAGTCAGGCTGGGCCAGGCCAAAGCCAGGAGCCAGGTGCTTCCTCTGGGTCTCCCATAGAGGTGCAGGGATTCAAACAATTGAGCTATTTTCTACTGTTTTCTGATTCCATTAGCAGAGAGCTGGATTGGAAGAAGAGCAGGCAAAACAAGAACTAGCACCTGTATGGGTTGTTGGAATGGCAGATGGAATGGCTAAACCTACTACACCACAGCACCACCCTGATAATAAACTTTTTATTGGTGTTTTTCATACTAACATCTCTTAGTTTTAAAATGGAAGAACAATATCATTGGAACATTTATAAGATTGCAAATAATGTTTTCTTTATTTACAAAATCTTAGTTGATATTCAGAGCTACATTAAAGTAACCATACAGGGCCGGTGCCCAGGCGCACTAGGTTAATCCTCCACCTATGGCACCGGCATCCCATATGGCCATCAGTTCTAGTCCCGGTTGCTCCTTTTCCAGTCCAGCTCTATGCTGTGCCTGGGAAGGCAGTGGAGGATGGCCCAAGTGCTTGGGCCCCTTCACCCACATGGGAGACCAAGAAGAAGCACTTGACTTCTGGCTTCGGATCGGCACAGCTCCGGCCATTGCGGCTACTTGGGGATTGAACCAACAGAAATAAGACCTTTCTCTCTGTCTCTCTCTCTCTCACTGTCTGTAACTTTACCTGTCAACTAAATAAATAAAAATCTTAAAAAAAATAAAGTGACCATACCTCCATTTATTTGTATAGCTAATTTGCCTAAAGTCTCTCAATTAATACATGGTGGAACGTGACATTTGAACAGTGATCATAACCAAAGCTCTCTATTATATTTTCTCTTAAAAAAAGTTTTCTGGGGATGGCGCTGTGGAATATTGTGAAATGTTGCCTCCTGCAGTGCTGGCATCCCATATGGGTACTGGTTCAAGTCCCAGCCGCTCCACTTCAGATCCAGCTTTCTGCTGTAGTAGCCTGGGAAATCAGTAGAGAATGGCCCAAGTCCTAGGGTTCCTGTACCTGTGTGGGAGACCTGGAGGAAGCTCCTGGACCCTGGCTTTGGATAGGTACAGCTCTGGCTATTGCAGTCAGTTTGGGACTGAACCAGTAGATGGAAGACCTCTCTCTCTCTCTCTCTGCCTTTCCTCCTCTCTCTGTGTAACTCCAACTTTCAAGTAAATAAATAAATATTTAAGAAAAAAGAAAAAAGTTTATTTATGTTATGTTAAGAAATGCTATATTGGCATAATATAGGCCTCAAATATATCCATAATGAAATTGGAAGAAATTAATGACTTTTAATATTAATTAATGATATTATTTTTTTATGAGGATGTACAATACTTGATAAACTTTGTGAAAATGTGGGAAGAACATACTACTAAATTTCTGGGAATGTAAACTTTATGTCATAAATTTGCATTGCTATCAACATAAGCATCTGAAATCAATTTGTTAAAATCACTTCTGACAATATATATAAAACTGAAAAAACTTAAGTATTTGCATTGTATTAAAACAACATTTTGTTATGATGAAGAAGTCATTTTAGGTATTTTTCACAGATATTGAGAACTAATCAAATACATAAAGAAGAAAAACTAAATGATCACTATTTAGAGATTCTTTTCACAAACTTTTTTTAAAGATTTATTTTATTTATTTGAAGACAGAGTTACAGAGAGAGGTAGAGACAGAGAGGTCTTGCATCCACTGGTTCACTCCCTAGATGGCCACAATGGCTGGAGCTGCATTGATCAGAAGCCAGGAGCCAGGAGCTTCTTCCAGGTGACCCACACAAGTACAGAGGCCAAAGGATTTGGGCCATCTTCTCTTGTCTCCCCAGGCCATAGCAGAGAGCTGGATCTGAAGAGGAGCAGTCGGGACTAGAACTGGCGCCCATATGGGATGCTGGCACTGCAGGCCAAGGCTTTAACCCGCTGTGCCAGAGTGCTGGCCCCTCACAAACTTTAATGTTTAAAATGACAGTATGTTAGATTGCATTAAAAAAAAAAAAGAAGCTTAAGGTCAGGTCAGCATTGTGATGCTTCAGATTAAGTTGCCATTTGAGAACCCTGCAATTTATATTGCTGTATGCCTTTAGGGGTGAACTAAGGGATGGAAAATCTCTTTCTCTGCCTCACTGCCACTGTTTTCCAAATAAATAAATACATCTTTTACAAAAAGGAAACCAAAAACCCTAATCCAAGCATATTTAATTCATGACATTTCCATATTCAAATATCACATTTCTCAGAATCAACTATGAATATTGTAAATATATCCAAGATTAATACCAACCACTAGAGCTTTTGAATTGATTGTGATGTGGTGGAGCCACAGCAATTGATATTTTTAAATACTTTCTAGATGATGTTAATATGTGGCTAGAGTGTAGAGTCTCTGGTAAGTGATAAAATCTAGATATCCAAAATTGTAGCATATTTTACATGGCTAGATAATGAATATTACATGGTTCCAATTACTGGAATACTGGTTTAAATTGAATAGTGAAGAGCACGGCATTACTGATTTGAAAGGTTTTAACTATCAACATAAATTACATAATTCAGCAGCAATTGAGATTATAAATTGAGGATTACCTGTATGAAACCCTTTCATATGAAAATAATAATGGATGACTTCAACACCCCACTCTCATCCACAGACAGATCATCCATACAAAAAATCAATAAAGATACATCAGAGTTGAAACATACCATTGAGCAAATGACCTAAAATTACAGGACATTTTACCAAACAATTACAGAATACTCATTTTCTCATCAGCAGAAGGAACATTTTCTAGGAAAGATTCCATATTGGACCACAAATTAATTCTCAGCAATTTAAAAGCATTGAAATAATATCTTACATCTTTTCAGACTACAAAGGAATAAAACTAGAAATCAACACCAAGAAGAACAATCGAATGCTCATAAATACACTGAAAGTAAACAACATGCTACTAAATAATCAATGGGTCATTGAAGAAGTTAAAAGGGAAATCAAATATTTTCTTGGAATAAATTGAAACTTAAAAAATTAAAAAGTAAAGAAATAAATGAAACAGAAAATACAACACATCAAAACATAAGGGATACTGCAAAAGCAGAATTAAGAGGGAAGTTTATAGCATTACATGATTACATTAAAATGTGAAATGTCTCAAATAAGTGATCTGATGCTGCAACTTGAAGATGTAGGAAAATGAGGACAAGCCAGACCCTAAATCAGTAGGAAGAAATAAATAAATAAATAAACATTAAGTATCAGAGCTGAAATAAATGAAATTGAAATTAAAAAAAATACAAAAGAACAATAAAAGCTGTTGTTGTGATCTGAGAAGATAAACAAAATCAATAAACCCTTATCCAGGCCGGCGCCGTGGCTCAACAGGCTCATCCTCCGCCTTGCGGCGCCGGCACACCGGGTTCTAGTCCCGGTCGGGGCTCTGGATTCTGTCCCGGTTGCCCCTCTTCCAGGCCAGCTCTCTGCTGTGGCCAGGGAGTGCAGAGGAGGATGGCCCAAGTACTTGGGCCCTGCACCCCATGGGAGACCAGGAGAAGCACCTGGCTCCTGCCATCGGATCAGCGCGGTGCGCTGGCCGCAGCGCGCTAGCCGCGGCGGCCATTGGAGGGTGAACCAACGGCAAAGGAAGACCTTCCTCTCTGTCTCTCTCTCTCTCACTGTCCACTCTGCCTGTCAAAAAAAAAAAAAAAAAGAATTAGAAATCAGAAACTTAAAAAAAAAAAAACCCTTATCCAGACTACAAAGAAAAAAAAAAGGAGAAAAAACGCTGAAATCAATAAAATTAGAGATGAAAAAGGAGATATTACAATCAATACCACTGAAATACATAGGAGTATAAGCGTATGCCAATAAGCTGAAAATCCTTAAAGAAAGGCATAAATTTTTGAATACATATAATTATATAAAGATTAAGTCAAGATAATATAGAAAATCTAAACAGACCTATAACAAATAATGAGATTAAAGCAATAATTTAAATGTGTTCCATCTAGGAAAAATACAGGACATTTTGGTTTTACTGCTGAATCCTACAAAACATTTCAACAGGAACTAACTCCAATATTTTTCAAATTATTCCAAAAATATTGAACAAGATAGAATGCTGCCAAACTCTTTTTTAAGTCCAGCATCACTCTGATACCAAAACTGATCCAAGACACAACACAAAAAGAAAACTGTGGACCTATATCCCTGATGAACAGATGCAAAGATCGTCAACAAAATACTCAGGAAGCAACTCCAAATCTGCATAGAAGAGATCATACTCCATGATCAAGTGGGATTTTTCTTCAGAGATGCAAGTGTGGTCTATCAATGACAAATCAATAAATGTCAAAAATCATGTGAACAGAATGAACAAAAGCATATGGTCATCTTAATGGATGTGGAAAAAATCATTCAATACCCCTTAATGTTAAACCCTCTACAAATTAGTTTATAGAAAGACTATAATTCAAATTTACTAAGGCTAAATATGACAAACCAACAGCCAATATCATATTGAATAGGGAAAACTGAAAACATTTCCCCTCAGATGTGGAACAAGAAAAAGATGTTCACTTTCATTATTGTTGTTCAATATAGTAATGAAGTATTATCAAGAGCAATTAATTGAGCTTCAAGCCCCTAACTGTAGTGTTCATTAAAAAATATGTTACCTGAAAAACTAAAAAAGAAAGGAGAGAAGCAAAAAAAGAAGGAAGGAAGAAAGGAAAGAAAGAGAAAGAGCATCGGAAGGTGGGAAAGGGAGGAAGGGAGAGTGCGGGGGATAAAAGAAATATAATTATATTTTTTAGAACTGTATCTATGAACTACATTGAGGATATTATCTTGTATTAATATTACATTAACATTAAAAGAAAAATTAAAAAATAATTTGTCTAGAGAAAAAAATACAAAACTAGGTATAGTGCAGAAATCATCTATGTTGCTCTATTTCCAATGACTCTGTCCTTTGTTCTAGATTCTGTATCACCCACTTGGGGCCTCCTTCCTTTAACCATATCCTCTACCCTTACATCAATGGTTCTACTCCCAGCACATGTGTCTTGATAGTCCTCTTCCCCACCTAACATTGTATGATTTCAGAATTTTTCAACAGACAAACCCCTCTACCTGTAAGAGATGAGCAGCCTTTCTCCCAGTCTTGGTTGGGATCAGCTTCAAATCACATACATCAAAAAGTATTTAATAGGGTCCATTCTCATTTCCTCTCCTCTATGAAATCCTCTTATTACTTGGTTAATGCCACTCCTAGGACCCTTGGCTGCTATTCTCACCCTGTCTTGTACTACCATGTCTGTTTGTTTGCAGGAGGTGATAATGGAAAGAACCAAAGTCTTAATCACCTGAGTGGTTAAACAAATGCTGCTACAAGGAAACACTGGACTCCCCACCCAGGAGATAGAAGCTTGAGGCTTGTTGCCCTAGGTCAGAAGGAAGCAGCTATAGAAGATAGATTATTGCCCTTTCACCTTTCCTGGACATTTGGGCTAATGTTAGCCCATACAATGCCTGCTTTATAAAAAACAAAAGGGGGGAATGTTAGTAAAATGGTGCAGTCTTAGTTGTGGCACGATCTACGCCCAATACACCATCCTAAGCTCTAGCTCATGCCACCATTGCTGGAAGCCAGGCCCAACCACAGGTGTCAGCTCCACCCCTATCCTAATGAGATTTACTGCTCCTAATTCCCTGCCCCTCAACAACGGTTTAAGAGGACCTGCTTCCTGAACACATTCTCTCTCTCTCCCTCTCTCTCTCTCTCTCTCTCCAGATCTCTTTCTCTCTTTCTTCTTCATCCTCTCTCTTGATTTCTCTCTCTCCACTCCCCCACCCTTTCTTCTTTGCCCCTTCCCTCTGGCCTATCAGATTTCCCCATCAACAAACCTTTTCCTTTAAAAAAAAAAAAAAGACAATGGTTCCATCTGAAAACAAAGGGCCAAAAGGTCTGCACTGGATTCAAGGAGTTGGCTTTTGTTACTGTAATAAAATAGGTTTATCAAAAATTTTAAACAGTAAGTTTATATTTTGTTGAGTCTTTTAATTTCTTCTCTAAAGACTAGTTTCTTCTAATACTGATAGAATCAAAAAGGGAGAGAACAATCCATCATGGGAAGTGGGATACACAGCAGACTCATAGAATGACAGATGTCCTAAACAGCACTCTGGCCTCAGAATCAGCCCTTAAGGCATTTGGATATGGCTGAAGAGCCCATGAGAGTATTTTAGGCATGGAAAGCCAAGACACTCTGGGGAAAACAAACAAACAAACAAACAAAAGAAAAAACTAAATGAAAGGTCTCTGTGAGTGAGATCCCAGTGGAAAGAACAGGGCCATCAAAGAAGGAGGTACCTTTCTCTGAAGGAGGAGAAAACGTCCACTTTGACTATGACCCTGTCAGAATAAGATCGAAGTCTCAAACTCAAAAGACTTCCCTAGCCTTTGCAACTCATGACTAGAGCCTAGGGAGATTACTGACGCCATAAACAAGAGTGTCAAATTGTTAAGTCAACAAAAGGAGTCACTGTGTACTTACTTCTCATGTGGGATCTGTCCTTAATATGTTGTCTGATGTGAAGTAATGCTATAACTAGTACTGAAACTGTATTTTACACTTTGTGTTTCTGTGTGGATGCAAAGTGTTGAAATCTTTACTTAATATATACTAAATTGATCTTCTGTATATAAAGATAATTGAAAATGAATCTTGATGTGAATGGAATGGGAGAGGGAGCAGGAGATGAGGGGTGCAAGTGGGAGGAAAATTATGAGGGGGAAAGCCATTGTAATCCATAAACTGTACTTTGGAAATTTATATTTACTAAATAAAAAAAATATGATGTTAAAAAAAAGACATTTCCACCAAAGGCCAGTATTTTCATATTTCCTTCTTCACAATTGATCTTTCAGACATAATTTTATATAAACTGTCTACAAGTAAACATAAAGTTCAAAAATAGTATTTTTAAAATATCAGAATTGAATAATAAGTAGTGTTTAATCCCTCTCCTATTTTCAAAGAAACTGCCTTTCATATAATTATTTTGATATTTTAGTTAGTCCTTTTATTTTAAAAGTGTAGTAAAGTGCACTATATTTAAATGTATATATTATATTTACTTAATATATAAATACATTTTAAAATATACATTTACTATTTTCAATTAATAAAGGATTTTACAATTTTGTTGTTACTGAGATAAGCAGTCACCAAACAGATATTTAGATGGTCATAAAGGATTCGAGGATTAACATAATTTTCCATCTAGAAAATAAATCTTTACCAGTTCACAATTATAAGTTTTGTATTTTTAAACATTTCAGATTTGTTTAAAATAAACTTTTTTAAGATTTATTTATTTGAGAAGCATAGTTACAGACAGAGAAAGTGGGAGACAGAGAGAGTGGTCTTCCATCCGCTAGTTCACTCCTTGGATGGCTACAATCGCAAGAGCTGGGCCAATCTGAAGGTAGCTGGATCAGAAGAGGAGCAGTTTGGACATGAATTGGCACCTATATGGGATGCTGGTGCCACAGAAGGAGGCTCAAATAAGCTATATTTTGCAACTCAGATACTTGTAGATTGTTGTTCATTTGCCCTAAATCTCATAAAATGAAACTACAAAAAGTAATTTCAAAAAAGTTAGAAGCTTAAATTTATGGACAATCTTATCTATAAGCCATTTAAAATAAAACTCTTAATAAAATTTCCCCATGTGGACATACAATATGTACACAAAGTTTCAAACAATCTGGACTCTAAAATTTCCAGTAAATCCTGGACTTTGGTTTTTCCAGTTTGGGCCCAACTGAAAAAAATCGAAAGACCTAAGTCTCTCATCTTATAGAGACACCAACTAATCAGGCTATTTGGATTATATTAGAAGTACTGTCAAGATGTGATGTGGTACCAAACTTTAAGTTTCTATAATGGAAAATGCTATTAATACAAATGTTTGAGAATTAAAAAGTCTAATGATCTGGTGTTACTAGACATGATAGTTATCTTAATGAGAAAGCCCCAGAGGCCTAAAGGGTTAAATACTTGTAAAATCCTACAGGTGCTTTCAAAAATACTGTGAAGTAAGCAAGTGCCTCTTGTTGGTTGATGAGTTTATAATTTTAAACATGGCGACTTAAAGTCTTTTGTCATCCACAGTTATATATGATTTGCTGCTCATAAAACTAAAGTGTTGTTGGTTCTGTGTTTAGCTGTCCTCCTATAGGTTCCTATGGACTTTTTCCAGCCACTTCTATTGTATTCAGTACTTTGGGATGGCTCTGTAAACAGATGAAGCCAATAAAGTATTAACAGTACCAACTGAGAGAAAGTATGGTTAACTGAGGTTACTAAAAACAAAAAGCAATTCAAATCAATTGGCAATCTACAAAAAGAGTTAAAGATTTTAAAAGCTATTATTAAAATTGCTATATTGGTCTACTATGCTATGTTATATGTGTGTACATATTGTATGTCCACATGGGGAAATTTTATTAAGAGTTTTATTTTAAATGGCTTATGGATAAGATTGTCCATAAATTTAAGCTGCTAAAATCAATCAAAGATACATTTTAATTTGTGTGACCTGAATTTGTGTACCATATGTTTTAAAATTGTTGGTAGAAAGAAACTAAAAACATTTTATATGGTTGTGCTTAAGTTTACTGGTAAAACAAAGTACACCATGTTAGATATTTAAGAGGTGTTTTCAAATACATGATTCTTAAAATTTATAGAAGGCATTGGACTTCTGGTAAATGTTTTCTTAAGTTGTTATCTAATGGTTGAAACGGTTTGCTAAGTATTCATGTGATATTGCTAATGTCAGCAAGCGATCTAGGATTTGCTCCCTCATTTCTCTATTCTAAGCCCAACTTGTTCTTTCATTTCTCTATTCTCTTCAAGGTGTAACACATCTTTAAGCATCTTTTGCAGGGCAGGATGAGTGGCAACAAATTCTTTCAGTTTCTGTTTGCTATGAAATGTCTTAATTTCACCTTCATTCACAAATGAGAGCTTTGCAGGATATAATATTCTGGGCTGGCAGTTTTTCTCTCTTAGTACCTGGGCTATGTCTCGCCATTCTCTCCTAGCTTGTAGGGTTTCTGATGAGAAGTCAGCTGTGAATCTAAATGGAGATCCTCTGAGAGTAATCTGACGTTTTTCTCTTGCACATTTTAGGATCTTTTCTTTGTTTCACTGTGGTGAGTTTGATTACAACATGTCGTGGTGAGGATCTCTTTTGGTCATGTTTATTAGGGGTTCTATAAGCTTCCTGTACTAAGATGGCTCTGTCCTTCTCCAAACCTGGGAAATTTTCTGCTAGTATGTCACTGAAAATGCCTTCTAATCCTTTCTCCCTCTCTATGCCTTCAGGAACTCCTAGAACCCGAATGTTGGGTTTTTTAATAGTATCCTGTAGATTCCTGACAGTATTTTTTAGATTTCTAATTTCCTCTTCTTTTCTTTGGTTTGCCTGTTTCCTTTCCTGTTCTCTGTCTTCTAAGTCTGATATTCTCTCTTCTGCTTCGCCTATTCTGTTTTTAAGGCTCTCTAATGTGTTTGTCATTTGATCTATTGAATTCTTCATTTCATTATGATTTCTCGTCACTATCACAGTTTCATGTTCTACTAGTTGTTTCATTTCATTTTGATTCCTCCTTAATATTTCATTTTCGTGAGAGAGATTTTCTATCTTGTCCATTAAGGATTTCTGTAGTTCAAGAATTTGTTTTTGAGAACTTCTTAATGTTCTTATCAATTTTTTGAGATCCGCTTCTTGCATTTTTTCTATCTCATCATCTTCATAATCTTGAATTGGGGTGTCTTTTTCATTTGGGGGCATCATAGTGTCTTCCTTGTTCTTATTAGCTTGGTTTTTGCGTTTGTTGTTTGGCATGTTGGAGATATTTGGTTTCTTCACTGTGGTGTTTTTTCTTGTTACACTATGGCTCTATATTAAGTGGACTGTCTGCTTTCGGTGGAGCCTTAGAGGCTTGAGATGAGTGTGGCTTGAGAGCTCTGTTTGGTTCCTCAGGGTTGTGGGTGTCTCAAAGATGACACTCCCAGGTTAGGTGTGGTAAATCTATCTTTCTTTCTTTTTTTGATTCAAAAGGGAAGTAATTCCCCACAGCTGAATGTAATTGGAGGTAGTTAGCAGGCAATTGATATACCCACAGGAGCCAGAGATCAGAAGCTCTTTCCCAAGGACCACACAGGGAATCCGTGCTGCCTTCAGTGTGGGCTCTAATTCTCCTGCAGTCTCCCACTGGGTTGCCAAGTTAGGTGCTAATCTCCTGTTATTTCACCCCTCCCCCCAGAGTCAGGTTTTTCTGCTAGGCTCAGGGCCGGTGCAGACCTAAGGTCGCCTTGCTTATGAGGTATGTCCAAAATGGCGCCTGCTCTTTGTCTTGCTCGCCTTTGAGGGGTGAGCGGAGAGAGAGAAACTCGTACCCTTATCGGTCACTTTTTTTTTTCTCTCTCTCTTCTAGTTAGCCTGGTGAACTTTTCCCCATGAAGTTTCAAGCCTCATTCCCTCTAGCCTCCTCTTTCCGCTTGCCCGCTGGTGTCTCGGGCTATTGAGGTTCGGCTCACCTTGCGTTCCAGCGCTGGTGTGTTGAGTCTGCCGCTGGTGTCCCGAACTTGGGCTCCCACGTTCTCCACGCAGGTCCACTGAATATTTTTAAAGAGTAAGACTAGCTTTGAAATATTAGAACAAGTTTTCACTCCTTAAATAATCTCTGAAAAGTCCTGTGGACTTAGATTATAATGCTGCTCTATAATTATGGATCAGATGGTACTGTTATTCTTAGCTCCTGTTTTCATTTGTGTATAACTTCATGACAAGTACCTTTTCGGGCAAGAATTTCTCACACTTTGCAAGCAAAATATAGAAATTTTTTCTGTATATTATTTGAATAAGCGACAATTCACCAAATGTTAGATAAAAAGGGTGTTTTAAAAGTACTGTGAGAAAGTTTTCTTCTACTTGCTTCTTATAACTTTTAACAGTCTTTTTCAACTTACATTAGTTTTAGACCTGTACTTTTATACATAGTTTGAAATTTTCATAATCCACATGAAAGTAATTTGATGGATTTTAAAAAATACAGTAGAAGAGGTTATTCTTTAAAATAAAAATGAATTACACTTGTGAACTGGAATTCTTATGCTGTAGAAAGAATAGATAAAACACATTATTTATAGAACATTTAAATGAAATGTAACTGATGGAAGTTTATGCTATAAATCTTATCTTTGTTATTATTTTAAGACTAATTTATTATTTGAAAGGCAGAATCACACACACACACACACACATACAGGAGGTGCGAGAGACTTTGCATCTGATGGTTCACTCCCCAAATGGCACAATGGCTGGGGCTAGGGCAGGCCAAAGCCAGGAATTTCTTCTGAGTCTTCCACATTGGTGCAGGAGCCCAGGGAGTTGGGCCATCTTCTGCTGCTTTCCCAGACCATTAACAGGGAGTTCGATTGGAAGTGGAATAGTAGAGACACAATGCTGGGACAGCAGATGGCAGCTTATCCTACTATGACACAGAGGTGGTCCCTAGATCTTATCTCTGAAACATCCATTGACATGTGGTAAGACTCATTAAAAGGTTAGAATTCAAGATGGTGACAGAGCTGGCAAAAGCCTATACCTACGGCATATTGATGAAGGCAGTTTTGACTCATTGACTACAACAGAGAATGGAGAGATCAAAGTTACACCTCAGCATCTCAACACTAATCTTGAGGGAACCCAGGCTCCTGATTAGGAGCCACCAGCCTAAATGAAATAGTCAGGAAAAACTATGCTGAATAGTTCAGTTGAGTCTGCTGATGTGTTTTCTGTCTTTGTCAGCATTGTTGTAGCATCTGTGAAGGAACCCTCTAGACTCCCTCATGCAAAAACTCCTATATTTAGAAGTTGCTATTTCCAGATTCTGCTTATATTTACTGTTCTATATATTTGTTGGCAGCAAAGAACTTGCTCAGAAATTCAGACCATATTTTATTTCTTGCAAGTTATATTGGTCTGTCCAAATGTTGCTTCCCTACTTTACATTTCATAGAGCCAGATTGGAAATGGTGAGAAATTCATTCTGCCTCATCAGATTCTGATCACCTTGTCAAGCCATCACTCTCTAGAACTGTCCACCTCACAATATACCAATGGCAAGAACAGTAAGAGTGACGATAATAATAGCATCCAATTATCAAGTGTGTAATATATTTAAAAGATTTATTTATTCAATTCAAAGGCAGAGTTATGGAGAGAAGGAGAGAGAACGAGAGAGAGAGCAAAAGTGAGAGCACTTCCATCTATTGGTTCATTCATCAAATGGCTGCTACCATCTTCATCGGCTTTCCCAGGAGCATTAGCAGGAAGGTGGGTTTGAAGCGGAAAAGCTGAGATTTGAACAGACACCCACATGGGTTTGTCCTGCTGCTCCACAGTCCCTGCCCCAAGTATGTATTCTTTCTGGATGTTTTCAACATGTCTCTCTCTAGAATCTGTAGACAAACAGTCCTTAGTTACAGCCTGTAATAGAATAATCCCTCTTCATTCCTCTAAGTCTCTTTTCTCAGGATCCTGTCAATATATTATGTTAGACAATAAAGAAAAATTAAAGTTGCAGATTTAATTTAAGTTTCTAATTAGTTGACCTTGAGGTAAGGAGATAATCCTGGACTATCTCAGTTAGACCAATGCATTTCCAAGATGAAAGTAAGATACTCAGTGTTAAAGTGATGCAGCATGAAGACAGATATAATCATTTCTGGATTTGAGGACCCAGAATCTAAAAAAACGAAAAACATGGATTTGCAGCTCACAATGTGGCATAGTGGGTAAAACTGCTGCCTGCAGTGCCAGCATCCCATATGGGTGCTGTTTGAGTCCCAGCAGCTCCATTTCTGATCCAGCTCTCTGCTATGGCCTGGGGAAGTAGTAGAAGATGGCCCAAGCCCTTGCATCCCTGCACCATCATGGGAGACCCAGAAGAAGCCGCTAGTTCCTGGCTTTGGGTTAGCCCAGCTCCGGCCATTGCAGCCATCTGAGGGAGTGAACCAGCAGATAGAGAATCTCTCTCTCTCTTTCTCTGCCTCTGCCTCACTCTAACTCTTCCTTTCAAATAAATAAATAAATCTTTAAAAAAGACATGGATTCTAACCTATAAGTCACAGAAGAAGCGATCTTGCTGATATCCTGATTTTAGCCAAGTGTGATCCATTTTGGACTAGTGACTTTTCAAACTTTCAGAAAATATATTTTTGCTACTTTAAATCATTAAGTTTGAAAATTTACTACAGCAGGAATAGGAAACTAATGCATGTCCAATGTATCTAGTAATGTATAAAAGGGCACCAAGATCAAGGATATTAGGAAACATAAAGATTGGTTAGTCAGTTGTTACATTGTCAATGCTTGATAAGAATTGCATTTAGGTTTGAAGGAATTGATGGGTTTCTTTTTGGGAACAGAGGGAAAGTTACTAGTTGAGTCTGAACCAAATTAAAACAAAAACATCAAAACTGTGAATGGTTTAAAGTAGATGACAAAATGTACTCTTACTTCTGTATTCTCTTGCTAGTACCATACATGTTAAATTTATTTATATGTTTGATCATTAAGTAACATAACTTCACAAAAATATTGAACATTAACAAGAAGACACCACATTTGAAATTTGGAAGCATTTATATGGCCTATAAGAACTATTGAATTTTTTTCTCTTTTTTGTTCTTTATTGTAAAAATCAACATAAAGAGAACAAATTTCATGTATTTCATAGATACAATTCTAAAAAGATATTCATTCCCTCACTTAATACCCCCTCCTGCTGTCCTTTCTTTTTTTTTTCTTTTAATTTTTGCAGTAGAATAATTTCAATTAACTTTATAATCAAAGGCTTAATGCACTGCTAACCATAATGTTCAACAAATCAAAAGAAGTAAGGATTGATGTTTTAATAGCATGACTTCACTGCTAAAGTATGTCTGGCTGTCACAATTTTTGTTGTTTTAATTTTTTTTTTGAAACAAAGTCAGAGAGAGAGAGAGAGAGATACAGAGATTCCCCAGCTGCTGGTATATCTCCCAAATGCCCACTGACTGCCAGGGTTTGGCCAGGCTGAAGCCAGGAGCACAGGACTAAAGTGGGGTCTCCCAGGGGGTGGTATGGACTCCACTGCTTGAATCATCACCTGCTGCTTCCCAGGGAAGAGGTAGAGGGTAGAGGTAGAGGTAGAGGTAAAGGGAAGCTGGAAGCATGTAGGGAGCCACAGCTTGAATCCAGGCACTGACATCTTAAGTAGTGTGGTAACTGCTGTAACAATGTCCATCCTGCTTGGCATTACAATTCTTTATCATGAGATAAAAGCACTTCTGTTGTAATTTTGACTAAGTTTACATAGGTCACTCCAAACTCTACCTCTAATACGTCATTTCTATTTTGTGGAGTAAATTTTTATGTTGAAGGATTGTTCAGATGTTATGGGCTGAGATGTGCACCCGAACATTCAAATCTTGAAATTCTAACTCCCAGAACCACAGAATGTAAATGCATTTGGAAGTGATATCTTTTATTTTATTTTTGAAGATTTATTTTATTGATTTGAAACTCAGAGTTACACAGAAAGAGAAGGAGAGGCAGAGAGAGAGAGGTCTTCCATCCTCTGGTTCACTCCCCAGTTGGCCACAACGGCCAGAGCTGCGCCGATCTGAAGCCAGGAGCCAGGAGTTTCTTTCGAGTCTCCCATGCAGGTGCATGGGCCCAAGGACTTGGGCCATCTTCTACTGATTTTCCAGGCCATAGCAGAGAGGTGGATCGGAGGTGGAGCAGCCAGAACCTGAACCAGTAACCACATGGGATTCCGGCACTGCGGACGTCGGCTTTAGACACTAAGCCACAGCGCCAGCCCTGAAGTAATATCTTTTAAAAGGTCATTCATTTATAATAAAGGCATTAGAGTGAGGCCTAATCCAGTATGGTCGTTGTCTTTGTAAGAAGGGGGGATTGTGGATACAGAATAGAGACAATGTGAAGACAGTTATCCAGAAGCATAATAGATAGTGTGCTGGTGCCTCAGGCGGAGGATTAGCCTATCGAACCAGGGTGCCGGCCCATATTTCGCTTTCAATTAGCACACGTTTAGTACATCAATGTGTTCACATTCAAATACCAGTGCTATCTCTTTACTTCTTCCATAGGATTCAGAAATATTGCTTTCAAAGTGTAAGATTGCTTTAGCTGTTTGAGGTCTACTGTGTTTCCATATGAATTTCAGCATCATTTGTCCTAGAGCTGAGAATAATGTCTTTGGTATTTTGATTGGTATCCCATTGAATCTATAAATCACTTTCAGAAGAATGGACTTTTTTGATGATAATGATTCTTCCAATCCATGAACATGGAAGTTTTTTTTCCATATTTTTGTATCTTCTGTTTCTTTCTTTAGTGTTTTGTAATTCTCATTATAGAGATCTTTGACAACCCTGGTTGAATTTATTCCACAGTATTTGATTTTTTTGTAGCAACTGTGAATGCGATTGAGCTTAGGAGTTCTTTCTCAGCCATTACATTATTTGTGTAGGACTAGTTTATTTAATACTATTTGTGTATAACTAAATACTATCTAGTAAAATTTCACGTTTTAAAAATCATTAATAGAAATCTGAAGAGGAGTAAAACAAGAACTAGAAAACAGAAAATATGTTCTTTTTCCATGAAATCTCCCAGAAATGGAAATGTTGTAAGACAAGCGGAAAATTATGTGATCCAGAACTTTATAGAAAACCGGTTTGAAGAAAAAGAGAACAGTAGCTTGGCAACAGAAGGGGAGGCAAGTTCGGGCTGCCAGACTGAGAGAAGGCATAAATCTGGAATTTATAGAGAAGGGAAAATTACGGCCAGTGCTGTGGTGTAGTGGGCGGGGCTGCCGCCTGCAGTACTAGCATCCCATATGGGCACCATTTCAAATCCCAGCTGCTTTACTTCTGATCCAAGTACAGGTATTTCTAAATGGCATGTTGGTATCTCAAGTGGCTTAACTACTGAACAAAAGTTCTGCCCCAGATGGCTATTTTTATCTATGGATTCACATGGCAATGAAGAGAGGCAATCTCTGGTATTATTGTTATAAAGGCACTAATCTCAATCCTAGTCACTCCACCATTATGACCTAACCAGCTCAGAAAATTTCCACATCCTAGTATCATTATCTTCCATTTAGGATTTTAATACATGCATTGCAGGAGGGCACAAAAACAATAGGGTAAATTTATCAGGCCTGAAATTTACATATAGATTGGCATAAGAAATGGTATGTGAGAATGAAAGAGAGGACATTAAGTCTACTTAAAGAACACTTGCATAGTTCAAAACTTTTCAGTTTTTTTCTAAGTAAAATCAGTTAATGTCATTTATATTATTTCTATGAATTCTATGTTCATGAACACTCTGTTTTACTCTTTAGTGGGCTCTGTATTATCAAAACCAGGTCAAGTATTTGAGACGTTCTACATCTGTAGAAACACCATGCTACAAAACAAAGTAATGGCAAAGTTCTCCATGAAATTATTTATAGATATGCTTTTATTTGTTGTGGAGAAGTTTAAATGTAATGTTCTTCAAGATGTCCATCAAAGATAGTCTGTCTTTATAATTAAATGCTTGATGATTTTATCATTTCATATTATAAAACCTTATGAATAACATGGTAAGATAGATAGATAAATAATAAAATAGATAGATAGAAGATAAATAATAAAAAGGCACACAATTTCTGCAAAATTTTGCTATCATAGTGACTATGTTTCTTCAGTAGATACCGTCAGGCTTCATGGGAATTTCTATCTTATAAACACACTATTGTTTTAATATGATCCTGGATTTTATGTGATGAAGATATTTTAAAATAATATTTGATCAATCTATATCAAAACATCTATATGGTTTATTGACTGGAGTCTGAAGATTTGTACTTAACTATTTATGTTTAAGGATTTGATATGAAGTACATGAGTAAGAGATACTGATATCATTTACTCACTTTTAATTTTCCTTGATGCTTCTCAATTTCCTTTTTGTGGGCTCGACCTTCGAGGCCTGTGCATTGTGGGATGGGTGGGACGATGGTGTTCTTCAACAAGAAGCATTGGAGACAAGTTTTGGTAATGACCAAGCACACATTCTAAATGGCAGGCAGATGAGGCATAGCTAATTCAGGGCAATACTAATTCTCTAGGATAGAGCCAATATTGGCACCTCTGTGCTTCTCCAATCAACTTGAAAGTAATGTAGCTAGGGCAGCCTCCCAGATGGGCTTGGGCCACACTCAGCAGCAATTTAACTGATTGGTAGAAGGCAGGGGTGGGGGAAATGTGCCTGAGGCTCCTGCTGCCTGCCAGCAGTCAAGTCTCCCAGCCAGGTATAATATCGCCCACAACTTGGGGTTATCAAATATCAGGTCAAACATTATTTTGACTGTTTTTCAACTTCTCAGATTTTGCATTCAAGGTCAGCACAGTGGTATAGAAGGTTCATTTTCTACTTGCAGGTATTTTTGTCCCAGCAGCTCCTCTTCCTATTCAGCTTCCTGCCAGTGACCTAAGAACGCAGTGGAATATGGCCCAAGAGCATGGGCCCTGGCACCCCTATGAGAGACCCAGAAGAAACTCCTGTCTCCTGGCTTCAGCCTGGTCAAGCCCTGACTGTTACGGCCATTTGGGCAGTGAATCAGCAGTAGAAGATCTCTTTCTTGCTCTCTCTTCCTCTCTGTCTATAACTCTGAATCAGTCTGCATATTTATTACTTGTTTTTAAAAAAGATATTCCTTAGTATTATTTACAATAATGCTTCTGGAACAAGCTAGGGGTTATCTTATTTACTGACTTTTAAAAATCCATGGGTTTAAAATAATTTATATTATTTTCTGTTTTGTATCCTCAATACCTCATTGACTTACTAAAGTCTCATGTAGCCAATGTTTCCTGAATATTTACTGTCTATAACAGTGTTACTGTTTCAGAGTGCAAAATATAAGTTCAACTTATAGCAAATATCTTTATATATCATTTTATATTCATAATTTAAAAGGAATTTCCATGGAATAATCAAGCAATAACAGCATTTTAAAGAATTTTTGTTTTTGTGTTTATCAAAAATTTAGAAATTTCTTTTTGCTTGTTTTTGAGTTCTAAGTAGTATTTTGTAAGCTGTATTTACTGCATAAGAAGTGTAGGTAATCTCCATAGTAATAAACTCTTAAAAAGAGAAAAATGATAATTAAATAGTGTCATTTAATTATCAGACTAGTGTCTGCTAATACTAACTGATATAATTAAAAAGGAGAGAATGATCCAACATGGGAAGCGGGATACACAGCAGACTCATAGAATGGCAGATGTCCTAAATAGCACTCTGGCCTCAGAATCAGCCCTTAAGGCATTTGGATATGGCTAAAAAGCCCATGAGAGTATTTCAGGCATGGAAAGCCAAGACACTGTGGCAATAATAATAATAATAATAATAACCTAAATGAAAGATCTCTGTGAGTGAGATCCCAGAAGAAATAATGGGCCATCAAAGAAGGAGGTACCTTTCTCTGAAGGGAGGAGAGAACTTCTACTTTGACTATGGCCTTGTCTAAATAAGATCAGAGTTGGCGGACTCAAGAGGCTTCCCTAGCCTTGGCAACTCATGACAAGAGCCTATAGTGATTACTGACACCATAAACAAGAGTGTCAAACTGTTAAGTCAACAACAGGGGTCACTGGGCACTTACTCCCCATGTAGGATCTCTGTCCTTAATGTGTTGTACTATGTGAATTAACGGTAAAACTACTACTAAAACATTACTCTATACTTTGTTTGTGTGGGTGCAAACTGTTGAATCTTTACTTAGTAAATACTGTGTAGATCTTCTGTATATAAAGATAATTGAAACTGAATCTTGATGGAGAATAGGATGGGAGAGGAAGTGGGGGATGGGATGGTTGTGGGTGGGAGGGAGGTTATGGGGGGGAAAAAGCCATTATAATTCAAAAGTTGTACTTTGGAAATTTATATTTATTAAATAAAAGTTAAAAAATAAACAAAATGAATATATTGAACACAGCAAAAAAAATTGTATACGTCATAAAGAGATATTGCCAAATATGTTGTTTGTATAATGTTACATATTTATTAGGTATTTTGCCACTACTTATTTGATTCATATGTAAATTGCCTCAAAGTTAAATTAACCTGTCACACCTATAATTATTAATTATGCAATTATCTTATAGACAGCAATAAGAAATAAAAAAGAAAGTTGATACATAATATTAAAAATCAATTATAATATTTATTATACAAGTAATTATACTTTTGAAGTCTATTTATTTTAATGTAATTATATATTATTCAAATATATAACTAAATAAATTAATAATTCATTACTAAAAGGAGAGATGCGTGGAACAGCTAAATTAAGAATCATAGTACAGTTCATTTGTAATATGATAATAACCTCCAATGTCAAGCATAGAGTCTCTGCCTTCCTATGGAGCTCAATTATAGACTTGTTATGATTACTCTGTAATTTAGTACTTCTGTGATGAAAACCTTATTTCTTTAAAAACAAAATAGGTTTAACATTTGCAAATAGTACATTGAAAGGCATACTTCCGTTTAGGTACTCATGATCTTTAGGAAATGCAAAAAGTTGTGATTAGAAGTATTTCTGATGACTTCTAGCAGTCATATCTTGAACTACCACATTAGTCATGACATGTTTAGAAGAGATATTTATTATGGTATTGGAAACCATAAACCAATAAAATGTTCTATTAATAAAATTTTAAAAAGTGTAACATTCAAATATGCCTATTTTAACACCATAATATTTTGATTGTCAGATAAATGTTACATAATCTGAGCCTACATTTCTGTAAATGGAATAGTAACTTTAAAATCTTTTTTGTGGGGCTGGTGCTGTGAGGTAGCAGGTTAAGATACCATCTGTGATGTTGACTTCCCATATGAGTGCAGGTCAGAGTTCCAGGTATTCCAGTTCTGAGCCAGCTCCCTAATAATGTGCCTGGGAAAGCAGAGGAAGATGACTCAAGTCCTTGGGACCTTAAACCCACGTGGGAGACCTGAAGGAAGTTCTAGGTTCCTAGCTTTTGTCTGGACCAGCCTGAGCCATAACAGCCATTTTGAAAGTGAACCAGCAGATGGAAGATCTCTCTCTCTCTTTCCCTCTCTCTTCTATAACATTGCCTTTCAAATGGATCTTTTAAAATTTTTTTTTTGAAAATTAAAAATAAGGTATGGAAAGCATAGAAGCTTCCATATACATAGAGATTAATAAATACTAACTATTCTTAATAGTAGAGTAAGTTTGCAAGTGTTAAATTTTAATTTGAATATATTGCTTCTAACACTTGAGATTCAACTGTTTATATTCACATATAATTACTACATTTAACTTGGTTCTGTAATAAAATGTATTTATGTTTATATATATCCATTTACCTAAATATAAGTAAAGATGAATAAAGTGAGTACCTTTTAATTCTGGATATATATTTTCTGAATTATTGTACAGTAATATGTTGCAAATATCTTTGAGGTATAAACATTTTATTAATATTTATTAATACAAACAGAACAGATTATTTTGTAGTTCATAAATTCTAAGAAAATATTGATACTTCCCTTGAACCCCCTTCCTTCTTTCTTCCTTTCTTTTCTTTTTAATTTTTGTGACAGCACCTTTTTAATTTACTGTATAAGCAGACTGTTATCACATGCCTCTTCTGGTTGTGGTAGCTAACATGTAAAGAACAAAAAAAATTCCCATATTATATATGAGTGAAATTGACATCTTGGAGTTTGATTATTGTTTATTGCCCCATCTATATTTATGCTAATGGCCTTTCTACTTTTGATTTGTTTAACTCCTTATTTGGTGGAGCATTTAGCCTGTGATTATGAAGTAAATATTTCTTAAAATTAGAGATTTTTTCATTTCTGGATACATTTATCACAGGTATATTTGCCTTATTTTGGTTTAGTATAAATTTCTCAGTTTAGAATTCTGTTATCCTTATCATGAATGTAGAAATGAATAAGGCTCTTAGCCATGAAATCCTATCTTTGAGTAGTTTTTGATAAAAACAATCCATAAATCTATACTTTAAATGGTTTTCATGTGCTTGTTGTTTATATCAGGAATGCAATTCTTACAATGGGAAACATTCAAAAGCTATATAGTGAAAAAAATTTGTCACAGTTAAGGTTTACTTAAATTGTAATTTCCCAAGTTCAATTAAAATAAGTGTGAATATGATACACAATTTGTAGAATTTGTGGTACATTTTTTTTTAAAATGTTGATTAGTTTCCCCATCTACCTCTATGGTTGATGGAACCAACAGAAAATATGCTGTGTAACCAATAGAATACAGTTTCTCTCCATTGAGCAATCAAGAAACTATGACATATTACACCATAATGATCCTTGCTTTCAGAGGAATAGAAACAGTTTTCTAGTATAGTATTGTTTAGTTTTCTTTTCTCACTCTTGGAAAGAAGACACATGAAACCAACTGTAGCTCAGCTGATCTTCCTGGAAAAATCTGCTCTCTAAGATGAATTACTTTTTATACTCACTTACTAACTTAAAGACTATCAGCAAAAGGAAATGCATTGCTTGTACTTTCAATTTTCAGAAAAATATGATTGGAGGTCCCACATTTAAGAAATTTATGCCAACTTACATAAAACATGTACAAAAGAGATTTTAGAGAAGCTAAGTGTGAAAAAATACAAAATTTATGGGCTCTTAGGCTAATTTTTTTTCTTCAAACCAAGAACTTGTATCAGTAGATATCTTAGTGATACCAACAGATTATATTTTTTCATCAAAATAATCACTTAATTATTTAAAATTAAACTATATTGCTCAGTGTTTTATGATTTGCAATAAAAAGCATTTTTGTTGAAAATGTGGTATTAGTTATGAACATATGTACATCTTTATCTTTGTATGATAATGAAGCAATGCAATAGTTAAATATTTTACCACATGTAAAATTTGAATACTCCCATAATCAATAATGACAATATAACCTTTGTTTAGAAAAATCTATCTTGATATTTTCCTTAAAATTAAATTTTAATTTATAAGAAAGCCACTAAATGTGTTTTTTATTTAATTTAAATTAATCTAGTGATTTTGAGATCTCTGTTATATGGATTTGAGAGCAATAACAACAGTATGTAAGCAGAATTGTAAATATTTTTAATTATTGCTACAATTATAGACATTATTAGTGTTAATGAAGGTAGCATTGAATAGTGAATTGACCTTGGGAATTCCAGTACAGTTATGAATATTAAAGGTCTCAGTCTATCACTGTATTATTTCAGTTTATCTATAGTCTACACGATGGTGATGCTGAACAAAATGGTGTTGAAAAATCTTTTTCGCATTTCTATGGTTCGTTATAAACAGGAATTGGTTCTATGTCTTTTTTAAAGAAATGGATTATTTTTATTTGCTTATCATCTTTGAAACTATGATTCATGAAATTAAGTAACTTTACTGTGATAAAACAGAAATGTGCTAATCTTAGCTACCAAGCCAAAGAATTTGATCTGTGCTATGGCTAACAAAACAGAGTTTTATATATATATATATATATATATATATATATATATATATATATACACACACACACACACACATATATATGGCTATTTTATTTTACTTTGCTTCTGTGAGATACTACATAAGACAACTATGTGAGTCACATGAAGGTAACACAATGTACATTTGGCTTCCTTATAATCATTGGTCTGGAATTCACTTAGCTGTGTTCTTTGGATATGGAAATTATCCTAAGTAAATGATAGTTCAGTATAGATGCTGTATTTCTTAATCATGGATGCTGACAATGGTTTGGCTAGTAAGTGACTGTAAACAGCATTTTAATGTAAAATTAACTTCTTGTTTGTGTGTATGTGTACAGTGTTTCTTTTTTAATGGTTTTATATGATGAGAATTATAATGCACACTTTAAATAATTAAAGATTTATCAAATATTTCTATGTCAATATCTGTAGTTAGAAGCATTTAATGTCAATTTTAGAATATTAATTATGAATGAAGGTACCAGATTGACTACTAAACATTTATATTGCAATTATGTTGCCTAGATGGATACATTGTAATTAGTCAAAAATTTACTGTCAGAAGTTAATTATGCTTATATGTGAATTATAGAACCCAAAACCTTATTTGAATAATGTGGTCACTTGAAAACAGTTTTAGTTACATTGGACAAATGCACTATTAAAGGGTTGGGATGGATAATTCCTTGCCATATAATTATGTCTATGTACATCAGAGGGCTTTACTTGATTTTAAACTTTCAGACAAATATAGATCTGGTGAGATTGCTAATGAGGAAATTGTCATATTAAAGTAAAACATAACAACACAAACACATAGTAAAACCCTCGAAAAGAAGAAAATAGAAACAAAGGGCTTGGAATATTTGAGATTGTCCTTTATTCAACTTTTATTAGAATCATATCAGAGACTTAACAATTCAAAGGTTTAGTTTTTAAAAACATTCATGCCAGTGTTATTTTAGCATTGGTTCAATGCCTTGAGAGTTTCAGTGCATAATTATTGGTGATAGAGCATCCTTCCTAGAGACAGAAACACAGACAGACCGCCTCTAACGCGAAGCATTCCAGCTTAGGCTTGAGTTGCGGAAACAATGTCACCACATTCTGTTGGTCATAAATAGATATTGTAATTTATTTTGTTGATGGCACGTTATGATGTTCCTCTTTTTTTTTTTTTTTTTTTTTTAAATAACAGAAGCATTAGGAGCTCTCTTCTATGAAAGAAACGCGGAAGTTTAGCTACCTAATGGTTCAATATGTGGGAGAAGACCTCTACAAACAATTAGGAGATAAAGTTGGTTTACATGGCCTGGATGAGTGAGGAGGTAGAACTTGGAGGCAACACAGAATACACCACCTTGTGACTGTAATGGGGCTATTTTTAAACCTAAAATAAAGTGTATTTTAAAGAACACTGATTAACTAAGGCAGCAGGCCAGAAGAAGACTAAACAAATTATTAGGAAAGTTGAACTCAAAAAAACAAAAAGGGCTAAGTGAAATAAGTAAGAAATTCTGGAAAGTGTGTGTATTTCTGTTTAAAAACATATGGGTATCATTACTGAATTGCTTCTAATAGGAAATTTATCAACTGTAGCAAAGTACTTTTGTGGATTTAAATCCATAATTTACTAAACGAAAATGTGATGTTTAGGGTCCTATGAAACACATCACAGGATAGAATGTTTAAAAAGAAGCATGGAGGGGCTGGTGCTGTGGCGTGGGGGGAAAGCCACCACCTGCAGTGCCAGCATCCCATATGGGTACGGGATGGAGTCCTGGCTGCTCCAGTTCTGATCCAGCTCTTTGCTATGGTCTGGGAAAACAATAGAAGATGGCCCAAGTCCTTGGGCCCTTGCACCCAAGTGGGAGTTCTGGGAAGAATCTCCTGGCTTCAGATCGGCCCGGCTCTGGCCAATGATGTCATTTATGGAGTGAACCAGTGAATCTGCCTCTGCCACTGTAACTCTTCCTTTCAAATAAATAAATAAATCCTTAAAAAAGAGAAATTTTACTAGGTTAACATGCTTATTGTAACCATATTGTATAAATTACTTGATTTGGTAGTAAGAGTAAAAATGCATGTTTACTCTAGGCTTCTTTGGGGCCAGTGTCGTGGTTCACTTGGTTAATCCTCCACCTGCGGTGCTGGCATCCCATATGGGCACCGGGTTCTAGTCCTGGTTGCTCCTCTTCCAGTCCAGCTCTCTGCTTTGGCCCAGGAGGGCAGTGGAGGATGACCCAAGTGCTTGGGCCCCTGCACCCGCATGGGAGAGCAGGAAGAAGCACCTGGCTCCTGGCTTCAGATCAGCGCAGCGCCGGCCGTGGCAGCCATTTGGGGAGTGAACCAAAACGGAAGGAAGATCTTTCAGATCTTTCTCTCTGTCTCTCTCTCTCTCTCACTGTCTAACTCTATCTATCAAAAAAAAAAAAAAAAAAAGGCTTCATTGCAGAAGGGGGGCTATAATTGAGTTGCCAGATATGCCAGTTGTTTCCTGTTTTTTTCAAACCCAATCTAATAGAAAAATAGTAACCAAAATGTACTTGTATATATCCTCAAATTTGAAGAGTACAATTTAAATGAGAGATAATATACACATAAATACAATGTATGCTTAAATTTTCTAATGAACAATTTGAGAATGTTAGCACATTTGATCAATGGGTTACTTAACTTTTTTTTCAGTTTGATTTTATCTTACTGCATTTTTAAATTTTAAGGAGGACAAAAAACCTTTAAGATGGAATTATGCTCATTCTGATATGCTTGCTTATCCTAACAGTAAAATTAGATCATCCTCCTTACTTCATTTCATTTCTCAATGATCTCTCCCATGGGAATATCATATGTATGGAATACAAAAAGAGTTTTCTATTAATTTATAACTTTTTCCTTGTATTTTTTTCCTTTGATTCAGCCCCTCCTGGAGATTTGCTGTTTATTACTTTGAAAACCCATCAAAAATCTCTCATATTTTTAGAATAATCATGCAGCCTAAAATGTGATCTATATAGATCCCAAATTTGAATAATCTTTCAGATAACCCAAAATTTTAAAACTCTTTTTTTAAACGTTTATTTATTTTAGTTAAAAGAGTTACACAGAGAGAGGAGAGGCAGAGAGAGAGGTCTTCCATCCTCTGGTTCACTTCCCAAGTGGCTACAACGGCTGGAGCTGCGCCGATCTGAAGCTGGGAGACAGGAGCTTTCTCTGGTTCTCCCACATGGGTGCAGAGGCCAAAGGACTTGGTCCATCTTCTACTGCTTTCCTAGGCCACAGTAGAGAGCTGGATTGGAAGTGGAACATCCGGGTCTCAAACCGGTACCCAAATGGGATGCTAGCACTTCAGGCCAGGCTGTTAACCTGCTGCACCACAGCTCAGGCCCCTGGTTTTAAAACTCTTAAAAACTGACATATAAAACCAGAATGAATACTGACGCATTTTTTCAATAAGAACCAAGGTGACCTAGATTTCATGTAATCTAACATAGAGAGGTTTTCTTTGTGAGTGATCTAAATGTAATTTAGAGATTTTGTTGCTATATTACAACTTATATATTGATATACATGGTTTATATAAATAATTATCAAAATAGAATATTATTCAGCATGCATGACTCCCACGGCCAGGGGCTGGAAGATACTCCAGCTTCTGAGAGTGAAGTGGAAGCAGACTTTGGCAGACCACACTGCTGGCGATGTCATCTGAGGTAGAATCTTGCGGACCACACTACTTTGAATCCAGCCTGGAGCCTTAGCAAGGGGCAGGATACTCACCTAATCCAATGAAGGAACACATTTCTTTCTCTCCATCACCCTACCAGGGACCCCGGGGAAATCAGTGGGGAGAAGATGCCATCTAGGACACCAATAAAGGCTGTAGCAGCTCATACATGCATGACCAGAGGATTATAAGAGAGGGAAAAAAATCTGTGGTCCCAACTGATTTTGAGCTGGACTGGGTGGGTTGATAAGGGACTGGACACCCAGGTAAGACTGTAAACTACTCCCATTCTCTTAACCTATCACAGGATCTGGGGCACCAACTGCCAAGGGGGAACACCCACAAGCAGCTGACCCTGGGAAAGACTCTAGTCTTTCCGTGGATGGCTCAGGCTTGTGAGGCTCAGGGATTCTCTGCACTCTGTGACTGTGACAGCCTTGCCTGCTGTGACTGTAGAAATTCTGACTACAAGATAGAGTGCTGGGTGGAGCTGGGTCTCAAGTGGTGACTGTGTTGGCTTCAGAGGCTCAGAACTCTCTGACTTTCTGGGGTGGGTCATTGGAGAGGGTTATGCTCTCACACAGGTCCACACAGATACTTCGTGAGGTTCGTACACCGATGTGGGTGATGGTTGTACCCACTGTGGTCCAACCTGAGGCATTGATCACCTTGGAAGAGAGGAGGTGAGGGTGTGATTATGTCACAAATGCCTAGAAACGAATGCAGAAATACAAGAGACAAGAACAAAGACAATATGACTCCCCAAAGGGAACACAACACTTCAATATTAGAATGTTACGATGAACAGACTTTTGAAATGCCTGAAAATGAGTATAAAAGAATGATCATAAAATTACTCAGAAACACAGAGAAGCAAATTCATGGGATAAAGATATCCATATATGATATGAACAAAAATTTTGGCTGAGAGATTGAGATATTGAAGAGATATCAAGCTGAAATGTAAGAAATGAAGAATTTATATGTCAAATAAAAAAAAATACAAACTGTTTTCAAATAGTGGAAGGCCTCAACAACAGACTTGGTGAGGTAGAAGAAAGAATATCAAAGCCAAAAGATAAAAAGTTGGAAATATCTCAATCAGACAAAAGAAGATGGAGGAGGAGGAGGAGAAATTAGGAAAATGAAAATAGTGTAAAAGCAAACATATCTGTCTTAGGATTTCCTAAATGTTGCCGTGGATTCGTTCTGAGAGGAGGAGCGAGGTAGGGGCAAGAGGCGTGGAGTCACCAAACAGACCCCGGGAGTTGGGTGAAAGCGGGCTAGAGGCGAGCAGCTGGCAGACTCATTTATTTCAGTTGGAACCGCAGCTTAAATAGTCAAGGCAGCCAATCTGGTCAAGGGTCGGTTTATGCCATAACAAATCACTGCCTGTTGCCAGTCAGGCTCCTTTGCCAGGTGGGTTCCAAAGCCATTTTCTGAGTAACTGATGCTTGCTTGCCAGTGGCTATCTTGGCATAGCCTTCTCATTCCACCACATTTCCCCCTTTTCGTTTATTTTTGAGCAACAGGAGGCATGATCCTTGGCCATACCATTGTTGACCCCATTTTCATGTGGTTTCCGAATGCCGCTGTGCCTGTCTTGGGTTGTCCCCCAGGGGATCTTACCCATCATTGACTAACCAGCTCTCAAAATGGGAGACCACACGAGTGCTTGCTCAGATGGGGATGGGAATGAGGAACAATAGTAGTCAGGAATGGTGTGACTTCACACAGGCAGTGGGCCATTTGAGTGGCTGACCAGAGCTAGTGGGGTATAAAACAGTAGCAGATGTGGCTATGGGCAGTTTCTCAGGGTAGGATGATAGGGCAGGTGCGTCCGCTAACAAGATGGACTCTCAGTCTTGTTCAGCTGATTCTGGTTGGCTGTCAGTTGCAGGCTTGATGCCTGCTGATGTTAATGAGATTTTTGAGGAAGGGCTGTTCCCCTTAGTAAATCATATAGTGATCTGAGCTCTGCAGGTGTTAGGGGAAAGAAGGACTTCAGCCAATTGATTTGGCCGCATAGTTGCTGAAGTTCATTAAATGAGTATTTATGCTTCACTTTTAGGTTTGGGCCCATTGGAGATATATGGGAGATTTGATAACCCAGGAATTGAAAGGGAGGAAAATGTTGTATCTTTTCTGTGGCAGTAGACAAACCCAGGAATTGTAAATTTTTAGTCTCACTTAGGCATTCAGGGTTGCTGCATTCTCATGAGTAAGTAAGATATCATCCACATAATGTATGACCAAGCACTGATATTTAAGTGTGCTGGTTGCAAGAGAAATGCATCTTTGGCACATGGCAGGGCTATTTTTCATGACTTGCGGGAGTACTGTCCATTGAAATCTTTTTGTGGGGAGCTGGAAATTGTGCTCCCATACTGTAAAGGCGAAGTAGGCCTTATCGTCCTCTGTGATGGGAATAAAAAAGAAGCAATCTTTTTTATCCATGGCATCCATTAGGGATGGCCCCTGGATGGGGAATGCCAGCCTGGAATATTCCCAAATTCTTTATGATTTTGTTGATGGCTCTCAAATCCTGTAGTAGCCTATATTTGCCCTGTTTCTTTGGTATCACAGAATTGGGAGTGTTTTGAGGTCTAATGGAGGGCTCTATGTGTCCTTTTCTAGTTGTTCCTGTACCAATTCTCTAAGGATGCCAAGTTTGGGTTGTAATATTGGCCACTGCTTTACCCAGATGTTTCCTGTTTTTTCCCATTTAATGGGGGTTGGGCCTGGCTTTTTTATGAGGTGAGCAGTGGCCCCTAGAATTGGGGGTGAATCTTACTTGTAGAATCTCCATTAAAGCTGTTGCCCTTTGGAGATTTGTGATCCATAGTAAGGATCACTTGCATTTGTGAGAGCACATCTCTCCCCCATAAGGTCATGGGAACCTCAGCAATTAGCAGGAAAATCGTTCCCATTTCTCCACTGTCATCTTGCCACGTTACAGGTGTGATGATCTGATCAGCCAATTTTAATCCTCCAATGCCTTGGAGGTTGGGTCCGGATGCTGTCTTCCAATATTGCATTTTCCTTGTGTCTCTAGCTTTTAAGACTGAGGTATCCACCCCTGTATCAATTAAACCCACAGAGGCAATGTCATCTAAGTACAGGGCCAATTTTGGCCTCAGATTGAAGATAGGCATCGACCAGTTAACAGTGATGGGACTCCCTCTTACTTGCTGGGCTGAAGGCTGCCCCACTGGGAGTTTAAAGGCTTGGTCTTGCAATCTTTCGCCCAATGAAAGCCTTTTTTACAGCTGGGACACAGAGTTTTGGGTTTACCCCGTCTGTAAGCATTTGGGCAATTTCTTTTTTTTTTTTTATTAAACTTTTATTTAATGAATATAAATTTCCAAAGTATAGCTTATGGGTTACAATGGCTTCCCCCCTCCCATAACTTCCCTCCCGCCCGCAACCCTCCCCCCTCCCGCTCCCTCTCCCCTTCCATTCATGTAAAGATTCATTTTCAATTCTCTTTGTATACAGAAGATCAGTTTAGTATATACTAGGTAAAGATTTCAACATTTTGCCCATATAGCAACATCAAGTGAAAAAACTACCATTGGATTACTAATTATAGCATTAATTAGCAATGTACAGCACATTAAAGACAGAGATCCTACATAATTTTTTTTCAAAATAATTAATTTTCTATGCCATTTCCATTTTAACACCAGGTTGTTTTTTTTTTTTTTTTCATTTCCAATTCTCTTTATATACAGAAGATCACTTCAGTATATAATTAGCAAAGACCTCATCAGTCTGCGCCCACACAGAAACGCAAAGTATAAAAATACTCTTTCAGTACCAGTCCTAGCATCACTTGGCTTTAGACGACACATTAGGGACAGATCCCGCATGGGGTGTAAGTACACAGTGACTCCTGTTGCTGACTTAACAATTTGACACTCCTGTTCATGGCGTCAGTAATCTCCCTGGGCTCTAGTCATGAGTTGCCAGGGCTATGGAAGCCTTTAGATTTTGCTGACTTTGATATTGTTCCGATAGGGTCATAGTCAAAGTGGAGGTTCTCTCCTCCCTTCGGAGAAGGGTACCTCCTTCTTTGAAGGCCCCGTTCTTTCCACTGGGATCTCATTCACAGCGATCATTCATTTAGGTCTTTTTTTTTTTTCCATGATATCTTGGCTTTCCATGCCTGCTATACTCTCATGGGCTCTTCAGCCAGATCTGAATGCCTTGAGGGCTGATTCTGAGGCCGGAGTGCTGTCTAGGACATCTGCCATCCTATGAGTCTGCTGTGTATCCCACTTCCCATGTTGGATCTTTCTCTCCCTTTTTGATTCTATCAGTTAGTATTAGCAGATACTTGTCTTGTTTGTGTGATCTCTTTGACTCTTAGACCTATCGGAGCTATCAATTGTGAGCTGAAATTGATTACTTGGACTAGTGCGATGGCATTGGTACATGCCATCTTGATGGAATTGTGTTGGAATCCCCTGCACATTTCTGACTCCACCATTTGCGGCCAGTCCGATTGAGCATGTTCCTAATTGTTCATTTCCTCCCTCTCTTTTTCCACTCTTAGATTTAACAGGGATCACTTTTCAGTTAAAATTTAAACACCTGAGAATAATTGTGTGTTAATTACTGAGTTCAACCAATAGTACTAGAACAACAACAACAACAACAAATACTAAAAAGGACAGAGTATTACACTGTACATCTAAAGTCAGGACAGGAGCTGATCAGTTCATTGTTGCTTATAGTGTCCATTTCACTTAACAGGTTTTCTCTTTGGCGCTCAGTTGTCACCGATCAGGGAAAACAAATGATATTTCTCTCTTTGGGACTGGCTCAATTCACTCAGCATGATGTTTTCCAGATTGCTCCATCTTGTTGCAAATGACTGGGTTTCATTGTTTCTTACTGCTGTATAGTATTCTATGGAGTACATGTCCCACAATTTCTTTATCCAGTCTACTGTTGATGGGCATTTGGGTTGGTTCCAGGTCTTAGCTATTGTGAATTGAGCTGCAATAAACATTAATGTGCAGATGGCTTTTTTATTTGCCAAATTAAATTCCTTTGGGTAAATTCCAAGGAGTGGGATGGCTGGGTTGTATGGTAGGGTTATGTTCAGGTTTCTGAGGAATCTCCAGACAGACTTCCATAGTGGCTTAACCAGTTTGCATTCCCACCAACAGTGGGTTAGTGTCCCTTTTTCCCCACATCCTCTCCAGCATCTGTTGTTGGTAGATTTCTGAATGTGAGCCATTCTCACCGGGGTGAGATGGAACCTCATTGTGGTTTTGATTTGCATTTCTCTGATTGCTAGTGATCTTGAACATTTTTTCATGTGTCTGTTGGCCATTTGGATTTCCTCTTTCGAAAAATGTCTATTGAGGTCCTTGGCCCATCTCTTAAGTGGGTTGTTTGTTTTGTTGTTGTGGATTTTCTTGATTTCTTTGTAGATTCTGGTTATCAATCCTTTATCTGTAGTATAGTTTGCGAATATTTTTTCCCATTCTGTTGGTTGCCTCTTCACTTTCCTGACTGTTTCTTTTGAAGTACAGAAACTTCTCAATTTGATGCAATCCCAAATGTTAATTTTGGTTTTGACTGCCTGTGCTGTTGGAGTATTTTCCAGGAAGTCTTTGCCTGTGCCTATATCTTGCAGGGTTTCTCCAATGCTCTCTAATAATTTGATGGTTTCGGGTCGTAGATTTAAGTCTTTAATCCATGTTGAGTGAATTTTTGTGTAAGGTGAAAGGTATGGGTCTTGCTTTAAGCTTCTGCACATTGAAATCCAATTTTCCCAGCACCATTTATTGAATAGACTGTCCTTATTCCAGGGATTAGATTTGGATCTTTGGTCAAATATAAGTTGGCTGTAGATGTTTGGGTTGATTTCTGGTGTTTCTATTCTGTTACATTGGTCTATCCATCTGTTTCTGTACCAGTACCATGCTGTTTTGATAACAACTGCCCTGTAGTATGTCCTGAAATCAGGTATTGTGATGCCTCCAGCTTTGTTTTTGTTGTACAGGATTGCTTTGGCTATTCGAGGTCTTCTGTGTCTCCATATGAATTTCAGCATCATTTTTTCTAGATCTGAGAAGAAGGTCTTCGGGATCTTGATGGGTATTGCATTGAATGTATAAATTGCTTTTGGGAGAATAGACATTTTGATGATATTGATTCTTCCAATCCATGAGCATGGAAGATTTCTCCATTTTTTGGTATCCTCTTCTATTTCTTTCTGTAAGGTTTTGTAGTTTTCATCATAGAGATCTTTAACGTCCTTGGTTAAGTTTATTCCAAGGTATTTGATTGTTTTTGTAGCTATTGTGAATGGGATTGATTTTAGAAGTTCTTCCTCAGCCGTGGCATTGGCTGTGTATACAAAGGCTGTTGATTTTTGTGCATTGATTTTATATCCTGCTACTTTGCCAAACTCTTCGATGAGTTCCAGCAGTCTCTTACTAGAGTTCTTTGGGTCCCCTAAATAAAGAATCATATCATCTGCAAAGAGGGATAGTTTGAGTTCGTCCTTCCCGATTTGTATCCCTTTAATTTCTTTTTCTTGCCTAATAGCTCTGGCCAAAACTTCCAGAACTATATTGAATAGCAGTGGTGAGAGAGGGCATCCCTGTCTGGTACCAGATTTCAGTGGAAATGCTTCCAACTTTTCCCCATTCAATAGGATGTTGGCCGTGGGTTTTTCATATATTGCTTTGATTGTATTAAGGAATGTTCCTTCCATACCCAGTTTGCTTAGAGTTTTCATCATGAAAGGGTGTTGTATTTTATCAAATGCTTTCTCTGCGTCTATTGAGAGAATCATATGGTTTTTCTTCTGCAGTCTGTTAATGTAGTGTATTACGTTGATTGTTTTGCGAATGTTGAACCATCCCTGCATACCGGGGATGAATCCCACTTGGTCTGGGTGGATGATCTTTCTGATGTGTTGTTGCATTCTATTGGCCAGAATTTTATTGAGAATTTTTGCATCTATGTTCATCAGGGATATTGGTCTGTAATTCTCTTTCAATGTTGCGTCTCTTTCTGGCTTAGGAATTAAGGTGATGGTGGCTTCATAGAAAGAATTTGGGAGGATTCCCTCTTTTTCGATTGCTCTGAATAGTTTGAGAAGAATTGGAGTTAGTTCTTCTCTAAATGTCTGGTAGAACTCAGCAGTGAATCCGTCTGGCCCTGGGCTTTTCTTTGTTGGGAGGGCCTTTATTACTGTTTCAATTTCTGTGTCAGTTATTGGTCTGTTTAGGTTTTCTATGTCTTCCTGGCTCAATTTAGGGAGGTTGTATGTGTCCAAGAATCTGTCCATTTCTGATAGATTTCCCTGTTTGCTGGCATACAAGTCCTTGTAGTAATTTCTGATGATTCTTTTTATTTCTGTGGCGTCTGTTGTTACGTTTCCCATTTCATCTCTGATCCTATTGATTTGGGTCTTTTCTCTTCTTTTTTTAGTTAGTTGGGCCAATGGGGTGTCAATTTTGTTTATTTTTTCAAAAAACCAGCTCCTCGTTTGGCTGATTTTTTGTAATGTTTTTTTGGATTCAATCCTGTTGATTTCTTCTCTGATTTTAATTATTTCTCTTCTCCTACTGGGTTTGGGTTTGGTTTGCTGCAGATTTTCTAGATCCTTGAGATGGCTTGAAAGCTCATCTATTTGGTGCCTTTCCAATTTCTTGATGTAGGCACCTATTGATATAAACTTTCCTCTTAACACTGCTTTTGTTGTATCCCATAGGTTTTGGTATGTTGTGCTGTTATCCTCATTTACTTCCAGAAAATTTTTGATTTCTCTTTTAATTTCTTCTATGACCCATTGTTCATTCAGGAGCATGTTGTTCAATCTCCATGTGTTTGCACGTGCTCTAGGGATTCCTGAGTTGCCAATTTCCAATTTCATTCCTTTGTGGTCTGAGAAGCTGCATGGTATGATTCTAATTCTTTTGAATTTGCTGAGACTTGCTTTATGGCCTAGTATGTGGTCAATCCTAGAGAGGGTTCCATGTACTGCTGAGAAGAATGTAAAGTCCTTAGATGTAGGATGAAATGTTCTGTAGATGTCTGTTAGATCCATTTGGGCTATAGTGTCATTTAAATCTACTGTATCCTTGTTGATCTTCTGTCCTGTTGATCTGTCTATCTGTGAGAGTGGAGTATTGAAGTCCCCCAGTACTATTGTATTGGGGTCTAAGTCTCCCTTTAAGTCCCTTAACAAGTCTTTTAAATAAGCTGGTGCCCTGTAATTAGGTGCATATACGTTGAGAATCGTTATATCTTCCTGTTGAATGGATCCCTTAATCATTATATAGTGCCCCTCTTTGTCTCTCCTAACAGTTTTTGTGGTAAAGTTTATGTTGTCCGATATTAAGATGGCTACGCCTGCTCTCTTTTCATTTCTGTTGGCGTGGTATATCTTTTTCCAGCCTTTCACTCTCAGCTTGTATGGATCATTGTTGGATAGATGGGTTTCTTGTAAGCAGCAAAAGGATGGGTTTTGTTCCTTAACCCAATCGGCCAATCGGTGTCTTTTAACTGGACAGTTCAAGCCATTAACATTCAATGTGACTATTGAGAAGGAGTAACTTTGCCCTGCCATTTGCCAAAGATATTTTTTAATATATGGTTTGAGATTCCTGTGATCTTTTGCTCTGAGGTTTCCTTCCTTTACCTTCTTTCATATTGGTGACCGTGTTTCTGTGTTTCTGTATGTAACACATCTTTAAGCATCGTTTGCAGGGCTGGACGAGTGGCGACAAATTCTTTCAATTTCTGTTTGCTGTGAAAGGTCTTAATTTCACCTTCATTCACAAATGAGAGCTTTGCAGGATATAATATTCTGGGCTGGCAGTTTTTCTCTCTTAGTACCTGGGCTATATCTCGCCATTCTCTCCTGGCTTGTAGGGTTTCTGATGAGAAATCAGCTGTAAGTCTAATTGGAGATCCTCTGAGAGTAATCTGGCGTTTCTCTCTTGCACATTTTAGGATCTTTTCTTTGTGTTTCACTGTGGTGAGTTTGATTACGACGTGTCGTGGTGAGGATCTCTTTTGATCATGTTTATTAGGGGTTCTCTGAGCTTCCTGTACTAGGATGTCTCTGTCCTTCTCCAAACCTGGGAAATTTTCTGCTAGTATCTCACTAAAAAGGCCTTCTAATCCTTTCTCCCTTTCCATGCCTTCAGGAACACCTAGAACCCGAATGTTGGGTTTTTTAATAGTATCCTGTAGATTCCTGACAGTATTTTTTAGATTTCTGATTTCTTCTTCTTTTCTTTGATTTGACTGTTTCCTTTCCTGTTCTCTGTCTTCTAATTCCGATATTCTCTCTTCTGCTTCATCCATTCTGTTTTTAAGGCTCTCTAATGTGTTTGCCATTTGATCTATTGAGTTCTTCATTTCATTGATGTTTTTTGCCAGTATCGCAGTTTCCTGTTCCACTAATTTTTTCATTTCATTTTGATTCCTCCTTAATATTTCATTTTCACGGGAGAGATTTTCTATCTTGTCCATTAAGGATTTCTGTAGTTCAAGAATTTGTTTTTGAGAACTTCTTAATGTTCTTATGAATTTTTTAAAATCTGCTTCTTGCATTTGCTCTATCTCTTCATCTGCATAATCTTGCATTGGCGTGTCTTGATCACCTGGGGGCGTCATAGTGCTTTCGTTGTTCTTGGTACCTCCGCTTCTATGTTTCTTGCTTGGCATGTTGGAGATAATTTGTGGTGTTTTTGTTTTTGTTTTTGTTTTTGTTTTTTCTCTCGTTATACTATGCCTCTAAGTGAGCTGTCTGTTTAGTTGGAGCCTTAGGGGCTGTGATGGGTGTGGCCAGAGAGCTATGCTTGTTTCTTGAGGTTTAAGGCTGTGTAAAGAGCGACTCTCCCAGAATACTTGCTCCTTGCTGGGATACTCTCTCTCTCTCTCTCTCTCTCTTTTTTTTTTTTTTTTTCTTTTGACTCAGTTGGGAGTGGAGTTGAGGGTAGTTGAAATCTAGCCTCTGTGAGTATTCGTTTGATCTACCCCTGGGACCACACAAAGAGTTTATGCAGCCCTCAATGTGTTCTCCAGTTTCGCTAAAGATACTGAGTTTGGCTGAGCTTTACATATGTAAAATCGCGGTGCTCTTTGTTTAGCTTAGTGAGTGAAGGGAGAGGCCTCTGTTCCCCCTCCCCCCAATGTCTCGGACTTCTCAGGTCTTTGTCTTACCCTCCTGGGTTCCCGCGCTGGCGAGATTCTGTGGCTCTGGCTCCGCTCCCGCAGCTGCCGCTCGGCTTGTCTCGGTTGGTTTTCCACGCGGTGGGTTCCCTGTAAGTCCTCTGTGTCTCATCCACAAGATCCGGAAGCGTTTCCTCTGCAGTTTTTTTTCTTGAGTCTTTTCCTGAGGCTACAGTAGTTCCACTTTTATGAAAGTTTATTTTCCCAAAGTAAGGCACACGTCCTCACTATCCGCCATCTTGGCTCCGCCCCCCGCATTTGGGCAATTTCACCATAGGTGTCCCGTTTCCTGACATCCCCAACAAACCCTTGTGTTCAGTTTGTTAATAGTCACAGTTAGGGCCTTTATGGGTGTATCAGCAGGGTTTACCTACTTTGTAGCTACTATCCATTTAGAAATGTCTTCATTACAGACTGGGGCAATTGCAGCTTTTGCCTCTTTGGTAGCACTTTCCCAAGCTAATTGTTTGACCAAATTGTTTTGATCAGGGCCAAGCGGTAATCTTTTCTCTACTGCCTCCAAGACTTTGGTGAGGAAATTGGGGAACCATTCGCCTGGGCTTTGAACTAGGTTTCTAAAAAGCTGACTATAATTAGGAGGATTTATATTTTTTAAGGCTCTAAGTGCCAAATCTCTGACTTGATATAGGCAGGTCAAAATAGGCAACTACTCCAATGCGGGCCTGTTCATGAGGATATATGTAGGTGCTGCAGCCTGTAAGCATATCAAAGGTTACTGCAGTTCCATAGGCAGCATTATTCCTCACCACGGTTTCGGCCTCTTCCTCATAGGAGACTTTCCACTGTAAGAACTGTGGTCTTGACAAACATGCTTTGAACAGTGTAACCATTTAGTTAAAACGAGTTTAAAGGCTCACTACCCATTGTGTGAGCACCTGTTCAAAGTAGGGAGAGTCAGGGGCTGACTCTTGAGAAGCCTTTTTTTAGCATAGTAAGGTCATTTATGGGTTTTGGAATCCAGGGCCTGAATTATGTGTCAACAGCAAACATGCAGGTGGGATGGGGTCTAGTGGCTGCCCTAGGAGGCTGGGATGCCCGGGGGCTGCCACAAATGTGAGGATCCTCACTGGGTGCTGATGGGATGACTTCACATGTTTTATTGCCTAGAAGTCATCTAAGTTCATCCCATGGACATTGGGGGGGGCGGGTGGCTGACTAGGCATTGCTGCGTTATCTGCTGTCATGTAATTTTCACTATCTGAGTTCTTTCTCCCAAGTCATCAACTGTTACCTGTGAGGCAGTAGCCTGGAGTGACAGGCTCTTATCACTCAGATTCATTATGTTTGGTAATCTTTGTGGGCTTCTGTGAGAGGGGTATGTTTCTCATGTTTGAGCATTTAGGAGTGGCATACCATGCCAACTCTAGCCAAAGGAAAGACACCCACAGCATTGCTACCATTACAGATTCCTAACACCTCAGGGGCAGATGGCATTATGCAGGGTGTTCCCTACATTAGATGAACAAACAGTGGTGTATCAGATCTTAAGTATGTCCTGTGCTTAGTGGGGGACTTCCTTGAACATTAGGTCAAAGCCATATGCCCACATGGTGTCTCTGGAGCATCACTTCTCTCGAGTGAGGATGACTTGGTTCCAAATTCTGGGATGATCATTCCCTTATGTGAATTCACCAGGTGAACCAAAAGTAAAAAGAGGAGCTGAGAAGTGGCATTGCACTTCTGGTTGGTGTGTGCCAAACTTGGGGTCACTTCAACCAAGGACAAGGGCAAGGAAAGGGGTGTAGGAGAGGTTTCTGTGCTCATTCTCACAGAACTGAGCAGCACACAAAACACCGAGGGGCCTACTTGCTGAAATCAAAGGGGGACCTCGCTGAGTCTGACACATGGTCTCTCTCTCATTCACGTTGGGCACCATTGTTAATGTTGATTCGTTATGAGAGGAAGAGCACAGTGGGGGCAAGAGGCACAGAGTCACAACAGACCCCAGGAGACGGGTGATGCAGGCTAGAGGCAAGCAGTCTGCAGACTCATTTATATCAGTTGGTATGGCAGCTTATATAGCCAAGGCAGCCAATTCGGTCAAGGGGTGGTTTATACCCTAACCAATCACAGCCTATTGTCAGGTGGGCTGCGTTGCCAGGTGGGTTTCAAAGCCATTCCTGAGTAATTGACACTCGCTTGCCAGTGGCCATCTTGGCATGTCTTCTCATTCAAACACACCTAAAGATATGGAAAGAGAGAACAGATTAAAAAGCCTATTCAGTGAAGAATATTCAACAAAATAATAGCAGAACACTTCTCTAATTTGGAGAAAGAAAGGGGCGTTCAATTACAGGAAGCACAAAGAACTTCTTGGATCAGAAATGATTTTACTATGACAAATTATAGTCAAACTTTAAACAGTAAAAAAAGAAAAGATTCTAAAATGCACATGAGAACATTGGAGAAACCCTGTAAGATATAGGCACAGGAAAAGACATCTTGGAAAAGACCCCAAAAGCATAGGTAGTCAAAACTAAAATTAACATTTGGGATTACAACAAACAGAAGCTTCTGTATTGCAAAAGAAACAGTAAGAAAAGTGAAGGGGCAACCAACAGAATGGGAAAAATATTTACAAGTTATGCAACCGATAAAGGATTAACAGAATGAATCTACAAAGAGATCAAGGAACTCCATAACAACAAAACAAACAACCCACTTAAAAGTTGGGCCAAGGACCTCAGTAGACATTTTGCAAAAGAGGAAAACCAAATGGCCAACAGACACATGAAAAAATGTTTGGGATCACTACCATATTGCATGTCCACTTGGGAAAATTTTATTTTATTTTATTTTATTTATTTTTTGACAGGCAGAGTGGACAGTGACAGAGAGACAGAGAGAAACGTCTTCCTTTGCCGTTGGTTCACCCTCCAATGGCCGCCGCGGCCGGCGTGCTGCAGCTGGCACACCGCACTGATCTGATGGCAGGAGCCAGGTGTTTCTCCTGGTCTCCCATGTGGTGCAGGGCCCAAGCACCTGGGCCATCCTCCTCTGCACTCCCGGGCCACAGCAGAGAGCTGGCCTGGAAGAGGGGCAACCGGGACAGAATCCGGTGCCCCGACTGGGAGTAGAACCCCGTGTGCCGGCGCTGCAAGGCGGAGGATTAGCCTGTTGAGCCACAGCGCCGGCTTATTAAGAATTTTATTTGAATTGGCTTATAGATAAGATTGTCCATAAATTTAAGCTGCTAAAATCAATCAAAGATACATTTTAATTCATGTGACCTGAATCTCTGTATCATATGTTTTATACTTGTTGGTAGAAAGAAACTAAAAACATTTTATATGGTTGTGCTTAAGTTTACCGGTTACACAAACTATGCCATGTTAGATATTTAAGAGGTGTTTCCAAATACATGATTCTTAAAATTTCTAGAAGGCATTGGACCTTCTGGTAAATGTTTTCTTAAGTTGTTATCTAATGGTTGAAACGGTTTGCTAAGTATTCAATATTGCTATTGTCAGCAAGCGATCTAGGACTTGCTCCCTCATTTCTCTATTCTAAGCCCAACTTGTTCTTTCATTTCTCTATTCTCTTAAGGTAGAAAACTAATTCTATTATGAAGGAATCTGTAGGATGCACAATTTAATCTTTAGACTTTATAAAAGAGATGGATAACATTTTTCTGTAATAGCATAGCCAAAATAAGAACTTAAATAATAATCTCATAGCTAGATTCACTTCGCCATCAGCGAAGTATACAGTAAGTAGAAAAAACCTCCCTTTTCCCTTTGGGAAAAAAACCAACAGAGGGAAAGAAAGGGAAAGAAAGTTTTAAAGTGAGAATATAATTTTCCTCATGGGCATTGTCTACCTTAGAAAAACTACTACAGAACATGCCTGTGACTATAGACTTGTAGTTCAGGCCACTGAAATTATAGATGGGACTTGGGCACTACCTTGACTTGCATCCTCTGGTCTGCTTTTCCAGGAGGAAAAGAAAGCTCGGCATCAGAAGCAATGGGTGGCAGGCCTATTAATGGCTGATCTGTACAGTGATCTGCCCTCAAGGAGACCCAACAGGCCAGTCCACTGCAGTGGCTTTCAATGTGGTAAGCCTGGGCTTCAGCAGAAGTCAGCTTGTGAAGAGCCCTGGCAGCTCTGCCAAGAGTTGGATCACTGGAAATGGACCTGCCCTGGAGTCGAAGGATGCCCAGGTCAGAGCCACAGATCTTACTGGCTCTAAGCTGAAAAGCCCTTCACTCAGCCCAGCTTCCAAAGTGACCACTGCAGCTGAGGGGACGGCCAAGTAGGGTCAGCAACATTGCAGGCAGAACTGTAAATTTCTTGTTAGAGATGTGACCTGCCTTTACCTGACCAACTCTCCTCCCAGGCCAGCCAAGTAATGAAAGTCAACAGAGTGCCTTCCCCCAGGAGGTTCACACCTCCCTTAGGATATACCCCATGTGAAGAGATAGATAGGTCTAGGTCTCTTAACGTGCAAGGCCTAAAGTCCAACAGATTATTATCAAGCCCTGTCTGTCAGGTTCTATTTGCCTCTCAATCAGAAAACTTAATTGTAGCTTAGACAGCACCTTTCTTAGCTCCTCTGTCCTTTGTTCTAGACCCTGTCTAGCACACTTGGGCCTCATTCCTTCGTAATCATAACCTCTACTCTACCTCCAATGGCTCTACTCCCAACCTGTGTGTACTGATGGTCCTCTTCCCCACTTAATGCTGTATAATTGTTCAGACCTGGTTCATGCCACTCTTAGGATCATTGGTTACTATCCTCACCCTGTCTTTTATGACCTTGTCTAAATATGATCAGAGTCGGGGAACTTGGAAGGCTTCCATAGCCTTGGCAACTCATGACGAGAGCCTAGGCTCTTGTTACTGGCACCATAAACTGGAGTGTCAATTTCTTGGGTCAACAACAGGAGTCACTGTGCACTTGCTCCTCATGTGGGATCTCTGTCCTTAATGTGCTGTACATTGTGACTTAATCCTATAACTAGTACTCAAACAGTATGTTTCACTTTGTGTATATATGTGGGTGCAAACTGTTGAAATCTTTACTTAATATATACTAAATTGATCTTCTGAATATAAAGAGAATTGAGGCCGGCGCCACGGCTCACTAGGCTAATCCTCCGCCTTGTGGCGCCAGCACACGGGGTTCTACTCCCGGTCGGGGCACCGATCCTGTCCCGGTTGCCCCTCTTCCAGGCCAGCTCTCTACTGTGGCCAGGGAGTGCAGTGGAGGATGGCCCAAGTACTTGGGTCCTGCACCCCATGGGAGACCAGCAGAAGCACCTGGCTCCTGCCATAGGATCAGCGCGGTGCGCCGGCTGCAGCGCGCCTACCGCGGCAGCCATTGGAGGGTGAACCAACGGCAAAAGGAAGACGTTTCTCTCTGTCTCTCTGTCACTGTCCACTCTGCCTGTCAAAAATTTAAAAAAAAAAAAGAGAATTGAAAATGAACCTTGATGTGAATGGAAGGGGAGAGGGAGTGGGAGAGAGGAGGGTTGTGGGTGGGAGGGAATTTATGGGAGGGGGCAGCCATTGTAATCCATAAGCTGTACATTGGAAATTTATATTCATTAAATAAAAGTTAAAAAAAATTCCACAAAAAAGGGCCTTATGTAATGATTATGGGATCAATTGAAAAGGAATATGTGAATATAGTAAATAAATGCTTATGTACCCAATGCCAGGGTACCTAGCTATTTCAAGCAAATTCAATTGATTTAGAGGGAGACGTTGACTCCAATACAATAGTAATGGGGGAATTTAACACCCCACTTTCATTAATGGACATTTCAAGTAGACAGAAAATCAACAAAGAAACAATACAACTCATCTAGATGATGGACCAAATGGACCTGTTATCTACAGAACCTTTCATCTAAAAGTTGTAGAATACACATTCTTTTCCTCATAGGCATGAAACTTTCTCTAGGGTAGACCATATACTATGCTATCAACAGTCTTAGCAAGTTCAAACAATTTGAAATCATACCTTGTATGTTTCCTGACACAAATGGAATGAAGTTAGGAATTAACAACTTAACAAACTAGAAAATATTCAAATACATGGAGTCAGGACAAACATGCTCCTGATTGAACAATGGATCACAGAAGAAATCAAAAGGAAATAAAAAAAATTTCTGGAAATGAATGAAGGTGACAATACACCATATCAAAATTTATGAGATGTAGCCAAAACAGTGTTCAGAGGGAAATTTTATAGTAAATAGTGCCTAAATAAAGAAATTGGAAGATATCAAGTAAGTGAGCTATCAGTGCATCTCAAGGACTGTGAAAAAAAATTTAAAAAAAGACAGAATTGGGTAGGAGTGAAGATATAATAAATGTTAGAGGAGAAATAAACAAAATGAAACATTAAATACAAAGCACTGTAAAAATGAAGAGTTTTTTGAAAAAATAAGCAAAACTCTGTTAGCCCAAACAAAAAGAAAAAAAAATGAGAAGGGCAAAGAAATAAAATCAGAGATGAAAAAGAAGAGGTAAAAAGGGATACCATAGAAATAAAAATAATCAGCAATAATTACTACAAAGAAGCTAAATGAAAAAATGGAAAATCTAGGAGTGGATTGATTTTAAGACACATACAATTTACCAAAATTGAGTCATGAAGACATAGAAAACTTAAATAGACTCATAATCAAGAAAGAGATAGAATCAGTAGTAATGACCCTTCTAACAATGAAAAGCCCTGTACCAGATGACTTCACTGCTGAATTCTACTAGACTTTTAAAGAAGAATTAATTCCAATTCTTCTCAAATTATTCAAAACAACTGAAAGTGACAGAATCCTCCCAAATTCCTTCTATGAGGCCAGAATCACAATCTCCAAACTAAAATTGGTACAACAGTGAAAGAGAAGTAGATACCAATATCCCTCATTAACACATATGCAAATATCATCAACAATATACTAATTGAATCCAAAAACACATTCGAAAGATCATTCACTCAGACAAAGTGGTATTTATCTCTAGCATGCAGGGATGGTTCAACATTTACAAATCAATGAATGTGATACACCACCTTGACAAATTGAATAATATAAAAGTATATGATTATCTCAATAAATGCATTTGATAAAATACAGCACCCTCTCATGAAAGAATCTTGAAGCAAATTGAATATAGAAGGAACATTCCTCAATACAATCAAGGCAACACATGACAAATCTATAGCCTACATCATATTGATTGAGGGAAAGCATTTCTGCTGAGATCCAGAACCAGACAGTGAGGACCAATTTCACTATTACTATTCAACACAGTTCTGTAAGTTTTAGCCAGAGCATTTAGGCAAGAAAAAGAAATCAAGGAATAAAAATTAGAAAGGAGGATGCCAATTATCCTTGTTTGCAGATAATATAATCCTATGTATGGGGGATCCAAAAGACTCCAGTAAGAGATTATTGGAAATTATAAGAGAATGGTAAAGTTGCTGGTTATAAAATCAACACAAAAATCAATAGTCATTGTATACGCAAACAATATCATGGCTGAGAAAGAACTTATAATATCAGTAACATTCACAATAGCTACACAAAATGTAAATGATTTAGAAGAAATTTAACCAAGAATTTGAAAGATCTCCACAATTAAAATTATAAAATATTAAAGAAATAAATAGAAAACACAAAAAATGTGAAATAATTTATAAAGAGCCCAAGAAACTTAACAAAGCAAGCAATCCAGTTAAGAAATGGGCAAATGACTTGAACAGGCATTTTGTAACAGAAGAAATTCAAATGGCTAACAGACACTTGAAAAAATGCTTAGGATCACTAAGCTATCAGGGAAATGCAAAGCAAAATCACAATGAGGTTTCACCACACCCCAATTAGAATGGCTCCCAGACAGAAATTAAAAACAATAAATGCGAGTGAGAGTATGGGGAAACCACTGGTATGGTGGAAATGTAAGCTAGTACAGCCATTATGAAAGACAGTATAGTAATTCCTCAGAAATCTGAAAATAGATCTTCCATATGATTCAGCAATTTCACTCCTGAGAATTTACTCAATCAAAATGAAATCAGCATATGAAAGTGTTATTGGTACCTTAAAATTTATTGCAACTCAATTTACAATAGCTAAGATATGGAATCAATTCAGATGTCCATCAACTGATTACTGGATACAGAAAATGTCATATCTGTACACTACGAAATACTACCAAGCCATAAAAAAGAATGAAATCCTGTTTTTCTCAACAGAATGGATACAACTGAAAATCATTATACTTAATGAAATAAGCCAGTCCCCAAGGACAAATAATATATGTTTTCCCTAATCTGTGGTGACAAATATGGTACAAAATTTGTAATGCATATGAGAAATATTGGCATTTTGAGAATTGACAATTGTTTATAGCCCTTCTTTCTACTGTTGAGGAACAATGTTTGTTTTTCTTCTGCCTATTTGTTGAATTCTTTACTTAGTGGGGGGTTAATCTTATGATTATAAAATAAACTGAAATTATGTCATTGTAAAAGTTAAAAGAATAAGAAAGGAAAGAGGAGTCAATGTGGGAGTGTGGGCAGAAGGGAGTATAAGGTGGGAAGAATCACCATGTTTCTAAATGTATATATATGAAATACACGAAATTTGTTTTATATAAATAAAAATTGAAAAACTGGACTTGCGAATAAAGCAGATTCTGAGACTCTACCAATCAACATGGATCAAAATATGTCAAAAACCAAAGCTCAATTGAATCATAAACTCTGTGGTTATATTCCAGGAGATTCTAACAAAAAATCTGGATTATTCTAGAGAACTATGTTTGGATTGCTATATTACCAGATTAAAATTATTATAAGAATGCCTTTTCATAACTGTGTCATAGATAAAAAAAGGTATAGAAAGTGATTTATCTCAGTCCTAGATTTTCTTTGGTGGTACTTTGGCTGATTATATAGTAGGCAAGGACAGCCTTTATGTGTTCTTGCTAGATGTGTTATAATAGACTCATTCAATTTGCAGTGAAGATTGACTATTGTGAGCCATTTCATATAGTTAGGTGATTGAATATTTCTAGTTTTGCTTATTATCTGTTGATTTATAGCAAACTCTGAACTCTATTTTCTCTATGATCAACAGATTTTTTGAACATATCATTGATGACCTCTTTAGGGTTTGTTCTCACTATCTCTTCTCTTTCATTTCTTATAATTTGGTGTTGTTGAAAATAATATAGTTATCTATAGTTAATGGCACTCTTTTTTTCTGCCAAAATATTGATGGATAAGATGGATTAAATTTTTAATCAAAGAACCTTGACTATAGCAACAAACAGAAAGAGTTTTTGTAAATAGGGTAGAATCTTGTAATATAGAACATAGAAGATTATAAAGAAAAAGTATTTCGAAGATTACAACCAGTGATCTTGACCTTAAATCCAAGTTGAGTTTGGCCCTTGGGGTAAAAGTGTAGCTTTCACCGAAACTTGTGTCTGAGATGATGCCAAGTCAGTGGGATGAATGTGGGTCAGACTCTCATAAAAACACAAATAAATGTCAAAGAAAAAAAATCTTCAAAAGAAGTTGCCAACAATCCATTCTCATGAGTTTTTTAGTTCTTCTATAGATATTTCTGTTGAGTTTCACCCTAACAATGTAAGCCATGCCATGTATCATACATTTTCCATAACATCTACTATTAATATTTTATATGTAATTATTTAATTTATTTGTTATATTTCAAAATATCATATTTTAATCCTTGCATATCCATTCATAAAATTGTTCTTATCAAAAATATTTAAAACTACTTTAAATTGTTCTTTATTTCTCATAATAGAACCTCTTCTTATTATACAAAGCAAAGTTGGAATTGTTGATGAGAAATGAACATTCATCAAATTTATTTTACAAACTCATTAAATTGAAAGTATTCATATCAATTTAGATACAACTGTTTTAAAATACACAGTTCATTTCATATCTAGTATAGGAGGCTGTAGATTCAATTTTTGGCCATTAAAAAAACCAATACTGCATTTTAAAGGATGTCCAGGAAAACAAAGGGTTTATTCTTGAGGGATAACAGAGGGTTTCCCCTTTGAAGAAAAGTAGATTGTACTACTTTGAACCTATCCTTTGGGATCTTTGTTTGAAATGTTAATTAGAATAACTGATTTAGCAAGGATTAGGACAAGAGCTAAACACCACTGACAGCAAGATACGCTCTCCTGGGAATCTTCCCTGTTTCACTGACTGCTAAGTTTAAAGTGGATGAAGTTACTGCATCTTAGCCAGAAAAAATGTCACAAAGTACAGGACACGTCATTTCTGAATGTACCTTAAAATTTACTGTTGACTGAGAAATATTTAATTTTTAAAATGATATTTTAGAAATTGCAAAAAAAATAAAATACTTGTTGGTTATTTTCCCTGGGTTTATTTTAGAGAAATTGATATAAGAATTATATATATTTAAGTTGCATAAGGTGATGTTCTGATCTACATGGGCATAATAAAGTGAAATGAAAATCAAGCTAATTAGCATATCTATCACCTCATATAGTTTGCTTTTGTATCTTTGTTGTAAGAACACTTAACATCTACTCTTAGCAATTCCTGATTAATTTGTACATCTTGCATCTTTTTTTCACATGAAGAGAGTCATTTTTTACAGGATACTTTTTTTTTTCCACAATTGCATCTGCAGAAATGATACTATCTTAATTGCTCAGAGTCAAATGTATAAATTCTAAAAGCAATGCAACATATTTAATTTTTCATTGATTTCCTTAAGGATTTTTGAGAACTTGATATCAGTCATCTATTAAAAGGTATTCACTCACAGGGGCAGTGTTATGGTACAGTAGGTTATCTTGACGCTTGTCACTCTGGCATCTCATGTAGATTCCCTGGTTCCAGTCCAGGCTGTTCTGCTTCCATGCCAGCTCCCTGCTGATATGCCTGGGAAAAGCAGAGGATGCTAGTCTAAGTACTTAGGCCGTTGGCACCCAATTGAGGAAGCTGTATGGAATTCCTGGCTTCTGGCCTAGGCCTAGACCCACCATGGTTTTGTGGCAACCATTTGATAGAATAAACTAGCAGAGAGAAGATCTTGATTCTCTCTCTCCTTGCCTGTCAAATGCATACATACATACATACACACGTATACATACTTATATAAAAAGATGCAGGCTAGTATTTCAAAGTAGCTAGTAGGATTTTTGAATGCTTTAAACATAAAGAAATGATGGATATGCCAATTATACTGATCTGATCATTGTATATTTCATACATGTATTGAAATGCCACACTGCATCTATTCTGGAAAAATTTTAGGTGCCAATCAAAAATTTTAAAACAAAAACAACAGAAATACAAATAATGATCTTAAAATGTTGTGATACATGCTTCACTGGCAGTAAGGAGAATGGGGCTATGCATACATAGAGTTATTTTTAACATCACTTCAGCATTGCCCCAAAGATTTTTTGAAAGAAATGATGTGGTGAAAAAAATATGAAAACAGACCAGGAGTTAATTAGGCAAAGAGGGTCAGAAACTGTGTAATGGTGAAGAGCCATCTTCAAAAGCATCAGCTCTTTAAAGCCTATGTCACCTTGTCTAAATATGAGCAGAGTTGGCAAACTTGGAAGGTTTCCATAGCCTTGGCAACTCATGACGAGAGCCTAGGGTGGTTACTGGTGCCATAAACTAGAGTGTCAATTTGTTGGGTCAACAACAGGAGCCACTGTGCGCTTGCTCCTCATGTGGGATCTCTGTCCTTAATGTACTGTACATTTTGATTTAATGCTATAACTAGTACTCAAACAGTATGTTTCACTTTGTGTTTCTATGTGGGTGCAAACTGTTGAACTCTTTATACTAAACTGATCTTCTGTATATAAAGAGAATTGAAAATGAATCTTGATGCAAATGGAAGGGGAGAGGGAGTGGGAGAGGGGAGGGTTGCGGGTGGGAGGGAAGTTATGGGAGGGGGAAGCCATTGTAATCCATAAACTGTACACTGGAAATTTATATTCATTAAATAAAAGTTTAAAAAAAAACAGCAAAAAAAAAAAAATAAAGCCTATGTCACAAGAGACCATGTCAAATTTGAGAAACTAAGAACAGTAGAATCTGGCTAACATCTCCTTATATTCACGCAGAAAGAAATGGCCAAAGAGTTCAAATCAGCAGGGTCTTCTTAGGGAACACAGACTTCTTATAAATTCAGTGGTAATTCATTAGTATGTTTCTATACCAGGGAATGCTGTGTTGGGTAATCTGTTTTAGATATCTAACAGTGGGGTCAATATTGTGATGCAGGTGCAGGAGGCTAAGCCATTGCCTGTGATGACAGTATCACAAGTGAATACAGGTTGCAGTCCTGGCTGCTCCACCTCTAATTCAGCTCCTTGTTGGTGTGCCTGTGAAGGCAGCAGAAGATGGCTGATTCTTAGGCCTCTGAAACTCATGTGGGAGACCAGCAAGGAATTCTTGGTTCTTAGCTTTGGTGTGGATCGCTACAGGCTGTTGTGGCCATTTGAAGAGTGACCCAGCAGATGGGAGACGACCCAGCCTTGTGTGTGTGTGTGTGTGTCCATTTCTGTAATGGTGTATTTCAAATAAATAAATGAATCTTTAAAAAAAAGAAATTAAACTCTGGCTCTATATATTGAAGAAAAAAAATACCAGACTACCAGACAGCTGTCAGGAGATATTGGAACTGTGCTGGTAAAGAAATGACACTATGGAGAAACAGGTAGATGGGGTAGGGAAAGAAATAAATGATTCTGTGTAAGAGAGATTTAAGAAGTTAAACCAGGAAGACTTGTTTATTGTGTTGTATAGGCTTAAAATTAAAAATCAGGAGAAGTTGGGATGTACAATGAACCTCTATTTCATATCTGGGTAAAAATATATTTCTTTGCATATAACATACAATATATATATTTTATGCTATATTTTATATGATAGCTATATATAATACATATATATCATACTTATATATGTATGTAGCATGGAATATACATATATTTATGAACCTCAAAATTTTTTATTATCTGAAAGAATGAGCCACCAATGAAAATATGGAATACCTTATCAGTATTTTGTTTGCTTAATTGGGTTTATTAAAAGATATACTACAAACAGTAACATTAACCCTTCTTAGGTATATAATCCAATGAGTTTTTATAAACATAACTACTACAGTTAAATATAGAAGTTTTCATTCCTTTCAAATATTCAGCTGTGCCCCTTTTTGGTCAATCTCCATTCTTACCTCTTTGCAGCCACTGATCTGATTTCAATCAGTTTAGTTTATATTTCCCAGATTGTTATATAAACAGAACTACATGGAATGTAGGTATTGTCTTTAGCTTCTTTCTTTTTCTTTTAATTTTTTTTTTTTTTTTTTTTTTTTTTTACAGCAGAGTTAGACAGAGAGAGAGAGAGACAGAGAGAAAGATCTTCCTTCCGTTGGTTCACCCCCCAAATGGCTGCTGTGGCCGGCGCGCTGCGCCGATCCGAAGCCAGAAGCCAGGTGCTTTCTCCTGGTGTCCCATGTGGGTGCAGGGCCCAAGCACTTGGGCCATCCTCCACTGCCTTCCTGGGCCACAGCAGAGAGCTGGACTTGAAGAGGAGCAACCTGGACAGAATCCGGCGCCCCAACCGGGACTAGAACTTTGTGTGCCGGCGCCGCGGGCGGAGGATTAGCCTAGTGAGCTGCGGTGCCGGCCCCTTTAGCTTCTTTCTTTTAGTATTGGTTTTTGTGATCCATCCATATTGTTGATGTATACAAATTTCTCCCTTTTTATTATAAACATCTTGCAATTTTCTTTTTTATTACTGATATCTTTCATTTTATATGTTTTAATATTTATTTAATGTCATTCTATCTTATTTGGAAGGCAGAGTGACTAATGGACAGACAAATCTTTCATCATCTATTTTTACTCTCCAAATGGCCACTGTGGCCAAGACTGGGCCAGGTTGAAGACAAATCCTGAAATTCCATCCTCTTCTCCCAGTTGAGTGGCAAGGACCAACAGCACCATCCAACACTTCCTTCCCGGGCACACTGGTGGGGAGTTGGATAGGAACCATAGCAGCCAGGACTTGAACCAGCATGGGATGCTGCCTTTTCAAGAGCTGGCGTAGCCCACAGTGCCACAGTGTTGACCCCTAAACTTATATGTTGTTGATGTATAGAAGGTGATATTTAGGTTTTGCTATTGATACCAAAGTGTCTCATTAAATAGGATATTATAATAGACTTGATTCTCTAAGGAAAAAATATACAATCTCTGATTCGAGTATAGCAGTTTCCTGCATTCATTCTGATTAATTTTTCTTTCCTGTTAGTTATCCACTATCCTTTATGCCAGCTTGTGAAGGAATTTGGAATTGATATAATATATGAAATGTTTTCCATGAAAGAACAGTTTGAGTGTATTTGTAATAGCAATATATGACTCTGAGGTAGTTTTAAGGTAAAGTGGTGACACCCCATATTTTTTCTTCTTTTGTAACATGAAGGAAAATCTCCCAAGTTACAAGTGAACATATTTTACCATGCTAGAATTTTCCTCATGCAACTACCAAACTCCCAGGAAACTCAACTACCAAAGAAGAAGTAAAGTGTTATGGTAATAGATTGTGTTAGAACACAATAGAACATGTTTGATGAAATGAGCTTCTAAGTATGCTATTCCCCAAATAAAGAAATAGAAAGAAGGACAGTTCATGCAGAGATTACTGAGACTGTTGTGAAAATATTATTGAATGGTTATTGGTGGTAGCCAGTAAACAGTAATAAATACATCCTGGAACTTAGAAAATTGAACATCTTATGTAAACTTGCAATAATAATTTAAATACATGGAATCTAATCATTAAGTGATTTAATATCAACCTCCATTAACAAATACACTATTAACAAACATAATGAAGGAATATTTTAGGAAAGAGATAGCCATGAGAAAATATGTAGAAGAGTAAAGCTGTGTCTGAATATCTTAGTCTGTTTCTGTTGATGTGTCATAATACCTGAGATTGTCATTCATAAAGGAAAGACATTTATTCAGGTTTTGTTTCTGTAGCCTGAGGAATCCAGGATTACAACACCAGCTTCTGTTTGGCTTTTGCTAAAGGGAGAAACAGAAGAAGCATGGACTGTGCCATGGCATAATGGTTAAAAGCACCTCCTGGGACACAGATGTTCAATAGAGTGCTGGTTCGATTCCAGCTGTTCAAACTTCCAATCAGCTTCCTGCTAATGCACCTGTGAAAGAGGAAGATGGCCCAAGTGCCTGGGCTACTGAGACACATGTGAGAACACTGGACAAAGCTCTTGGCCCCTGACTTCAGCACACCCCAACTCCAACCATTGCAGATGGAAGATTTAACTCTCTTTCTCCATCTGTCTCTGTAATGGTGAGTTTCAAATAAATAAACAAATCCTGAAAGTAAGCAAGCAAGCAAACAAGCTAGTTAGCAGTAAGAGAAGTATATGTGTGTACACAAGAGAAAATAGGCCTGAACTTCTGGGATAGTTAGCTCATTCCCAAGACAAATGCATTAGTCCATTCATTAGAGCTAGGCTTCCATGAAACAGATTTTTCCCAGTAGGTCCCACCTTCTCACACAGCCACATGTCAATCAAATTTTAACATCTTTTTGAGAGGAGAAACCATTTTCAAAATACAGTAGTGAATTAACAAATGGATACATAGTTGAATGAAAGTGAATAAATTAAAAATCTACACAAGTGGATAGTTTGCAACTGGCCAGTTGTAAACATGGCTGAGTTATATGCTGTGGGATCTTCTCAGGAACTCACACTGGGATCTCCTCAGTACACAATCAAAGCCAATATTCCTGATAATTTCAGATGGACTAAGTCCAGCTGTGGGAAAATACAGAGATATTCAAATGTGTGTCATATTCCTCATGCTTCCCTGAATTACTTCCTTTTACTGATCTGTACTGATTGCCTTTAAATAAAAGGCTCACATTAGCAAGTGCTATGTAGTCTGATAAACCTTTTCAAATATCCAAACTTGGGGAAATGATACATCTGATTTTTATTATCTTTACAATAGGTCGGTATCTATAGGGTAGGCTCAAGGAGCTACGATGACTTTTTCCAAGAACAGATGCTAAACGAAAGGATAGCCTTATGACTGGCTGATGATCATTCATCAGCACCTTATTGAATGGGTACTCATTTATAATCTTTCTCGGCCATCTGACTTCTGCAGTGGCTAGTCAGTTATAAATATAGAAATGTGTGGTAGGAATTGCCACCCTTACAAGTTTCAAATTTTTGATGGCAGCACAATTTTCTGCTATATTCTAAGGAATGTATTCCTTACTTTTGTTTGCTCTCTTTGTCAAGTGAAATAGCCATTGCCATGGCTTCCAACTTGGATTTTGCTAAAATGTATTTTCTGAACACTCGAGTCAGAAAATTAACATAGGTCACCTATCAGTAACTAATTATATTTACTCCCTCTATATACTGGAATTCTAGAAGAAATATCAAGTTTTTTATAGCACTATTGACCAATTGTGAGATGATTTAGAAAAAAATCTTCATGGAATATCTGACCTCATGAATCCTGATCTCATCAGAGCTCCATACTGATGTTTCAGATCTCCAGAATTTAAAGTCTTCTTAAGGACAATATCCAAAACCTGTATTGCATTTGTACAGTTATGCTCTAGTAGTGAGTGATTCTATAATACATGTAGGATAATCTTATATCCATATCCCTAGAGATAATAGAGAATTATGGGAGGTTAAAGAAGAGTGGAGGTTTTCTTTTGATCTTTTTCAGAGTATTTCAGCAAAACAAACCACACACAGTTCAGATTATATTTTGCAAGAATTAGAATATTCTCTATGGAAACCATTATAAAATTTTTAAATTCAGGATGTTTGATATTAATAAAACACTATTTAATGTATAAGCCTTAGTAGTAAATCTTTATACTGATTAATCTGTTAGAGATGTTTATAGCTTATTTAAAACTCCTGGATCCAGTCTTGAAATCAAATTTTATTAATTTTCCCTGTGACTTTAGATTTTTTTTAAATCTTATATCATTCCTCAGAGTTTATTTATTTATTTATTTTTGTTTGACATTGATACTTCAGAGTAGAGCTTAACTGAAAGTATTGGAATATGGGACACTATAAATTGCTTTATAATTTCTGGATGATAGCTTATTTTCTCATGAATAACCTTGTGGTCAGAAATGGAGTGGCTGAATCCATTTTTCACATTCTCTTGAGCATTCAGACTGTTGAGTTTATTCCCTATGGTACAGGGCTAGGAGACTCTTACCTTTCAATATCAATGAATGGAAACATTCACTGAGTCTAACAGACTCTTCACAATAGTCCCTGATGATTTAGCCAAGTACTGAATCTGCATCAGGTGCATCATGTCAATACTTGAAACAAACTTTTATTCTTTCTAAATTTGAGTAACACCTTTAAAATACATGCCTATCTACAAATGTTTCTTAGACTTCTGCAGATAGAAATTGTTACATTATCTGCCAAAAGGTCTTGCATATTTTCATTTAAAGGTCGTGACTTCTGGGAATTGTCTTTCTGTGTCTCTGTCTGGGATGTGTTGGATATTAGTTCTCGTTATGGATCTGGGGTCAATGAGTGGAAGTAGGAGACATTTTGGGGACAGCAATTATCCACTCAGTAATCAAATTTGTTGGGGTGTAGCTGAGCATATTATTCTCTAAGGATCCTTTGTAATTCTGCAATATTAGAAGTAATGTCTCTTTTTCACCACTGGTTTTATTTAGGCGATTTTTCTCTATTTTTTTCTTGTCATTTTCTTTTATGTTTGAAAAACACATTGTTCATTTATTTGATCTCTGTTTTCTTATGTTTGTATTTAGCCATTTCTGCTCTGAGATTTGTTGCTTCTTTCAAATAATTTTAGATTTGATTTGCTTTAATTTTTCTAGGTTTTTGAGTTATAGTGATGTCTTTTGCTTGAAATATTTTTTTTGAAAAATTATTTATCTTAAAGTAAGAGTTATAAAGAGAGAGATGGGGAGTCAGAGACAGAAAGAGAGATATCTTCCATGCACTGGTTCACTCCCATGATCACAACAGACATGGCAGGGCAGGGAGCTGGGAGTTTCTGCTAGGTTTCCCACTTGGGTGGCAGGGGCCCAAGCATTTGACTCATCTTCTTCTGCTTTCCCCAGGCACTTAGTAGAGAGCTGGATCATTAATTGAGCAGCTGCAACACAAACTTTGTGTCTACATGAGATGTTGGCATTGCAGGCAGTGGCTAAACCTACTATGCAACAGCACTGACCCCAACATATTTCTACTTTTTGATGTAGGAATTGGATTCTATAATCTTCCCTTTCAGTACTGCTTCTGCTGTGTCACATAGGTATTGATATTTTTTGTTTGAATTTTCATTTGTTTCAAGAAATGTTTAAATTTGCTTTTTGATGCATTAGTTGATCAGGAGTATGCTACTTAATTTCCATGCCTTTATGTAACTTCCAAAATTTTGTTATTATTGACTTACAGTTTTATTGCAATGTTATTTTAGTTTTTAAAAGTTTGCTGAAACTTGTTTTGTAGTCCACACATGTGATCTAGCCTGAAGAGCATTGCATTTACTGTTTAGAAGAATGCTTATTCTGTAGATGTTGGATAGAATACACAGTTGTTAGGTCCATTTGATCTAGGGTGCTGTTTAACTCTGCTGTTTTCTTGTTGATTTTCTCTCAAAATGATTTGTTCTTTGCTTAGAGTGTGCTATCACAGCCTCGTACCATTATGTTTAGAATCTCTCTTTCTTTCTCTCCCTCTCTCTCTTTCTCTGCTGCATAAATATTTGCTTTATGTAGTTAGGTAATTTGATATCAGGTACATATTTACAATTGTTATTTACTCTTGCTGAGTTGACCTTCCTTGTCTTTTCTTCTGCTTTTGACTTACATTATATTTTTTCTAATATAAGTATTGGTATTCCTACTCTCTTTTAGATTTCACATTAAGAAAATATCATTTTCTGTGTACTTACATCTCATGTGGGATCTGTCCTTAATGTGTTGTCTAATGTGAAGTGATGCTATAACTAGTACTAAAACAGTATTTTTACACTTTGTGTTTCTGTGTGGGTGCAAACTGATGAAATCTTTACTTAGTATATACTGAATTGATCTTCTGTATATAAAGATAATTGAAAATGAAAAAAAAACTTGGTGTTAAATTGGAAATTGCATAGAAAATTAATTAATTTTTTAAAAATATCATGTAGGATCTCTGTCTTTAATGTGCTGTACACTGTTATTTAATGCTATAACTAGTACTCAAACAGTATGTTTCACTTTGTGTTTCTATGTGGATGCAAACTGTTGAAATCTTTATACTAAGTTGATCTTCTGTATATAAAGAGAATTGAAAATGAATCTTGATGTGAATGGAAGGGGAGAGAGAGCGGGAAAGGGGAGGGTTGCGGGTGGGAGGGAAGTTATGGGAGGGGGGAGCCATTGTAATCCATAAGCTGTACATTGCAAATTTATATTCATTAAATAAAAGTTAAAAAAAAAGAAAATGAAAAAAAGAAAATATCATTTTTTCTCTTTTCAATTTTTTTCTAAGAATATTCTTAGAAGTAAAGTGAATTATTGTCAGCAGCATACATTTGGGTCTTATTTTTTAATTTATTTGCTCTATGCAAATCCATTTGAATGGAGAATTTAATTCATTTACTTAAGATCTTTCTATTGCCTTTTTGTTGCAGATTTCTCTTAATTTTTTGTAACTTCTTTCTTTCTCCTTCTCCTATGGTCTTCCTTTGTGCTTAATTAATTATTTTACAAGTAATATGTTTTCATCATTCCCTTTTTATTTATGTTATGTCTTACAGATTATCATTTTGTGGTTATCATGAAATTTATTTTAAAATATTTTGAATACAACAATCTGTTACAAAATAATGACAATTTATCATTGATTAAAAAGAGAGGAAACAAAAATAAGAAGGAGATAAGAAATACTAATTAAGAACTTTAAACTTGTACTCCATTATTACCTGCATTTTGAATTTTGGATGCTCCATTTTACATCTTTTTATATTGCCTACCTCTCAATATATTATTGCTTTTATTACTCATTTTAATTGTTTTGTCATTAAATTTTCAAACTAAAATTATAGATATTTTAGGAGTGATTTTTTACAGCACAAGAACATTCCAAAATTTTCTACGTAGTTATTCTTGTAAATGCTTTTGTCTTCTGATGGTCCTTTCTTACTCATTTGCATCTCTTTCAGTTTGAAGAAATCTGTAGTACTTCTTGCAAGATAGGACTGGTATTGGCGAATATGCTAAATTTTTGTTTGGGAATGTTTTATTCATATCTGAAGTTGAACTTGGCTGCATATAGTATTCTTGCTTGGTAGAGTGTTTGTTGTTGTTGTTGTTGTTGTTGAGGTTTGTTTGTTTCTTTTGGTTTTCCTTCAATACTATGACAAATTTTATCTCACTCCCTTATTGCATCTAATATTTATTCTGAAAATTCTGCAGTCAGTTGAATTGGAATACTTTTATGTATTATGTATTTCTTTTTTCTTTCTGCTATTAGAATTCTCTCTGTATTAAACTTTTTGAGAGCTTGACTATAGTATGTCTTGGGGTAGACATGATTGGAATCTCATTGACTAGTAACTTTCTTTCACCTGGGTATTGTATGCTTCTCTAAGTTTGAGAAGTTTTCTGTTATGTTCTTGAATTCTTTCTACATCTTTGCATTCTCAAGTCTTTCTTGACAACCAATAAGCTGATTATTTGCTCATTTAATTTTGTTCCAAGATCCCTGTCTTTTTCATTCTTCTTAATCTTTTTTACTTTTTTCTCTTCTGACTTTATATTTTCAAATAGTCTGTCCTTAGCTCACCGATTCTTGCATTTGATCAACCTTGCTATTAAAATCTTGTATCATGTTTTTCATTTTATGTAGTATGCTTATCATTTAATTTTTTAAAAATTTTTAAACTAAAATCTATTAGGTTTCTCTGCTAAAATATTGGATATTTTCTTGGTCTTCTATGTTGTTCACAATGAGTTTTATTAAAGTGCTATTTTAATTCTCTTCAGAGAAAATTGGCTTATAGTTGGTATCTATTAATTTACTTTTTCTTCTAGGTGAGGTTATAATCTCTGAATATTTTTGATGTTGATATTGCACAATGATGTCTGCTCATTGTTGTATTAGGTATTTATTCCAGTCTTCTTCATCTGTTTGTTTGTGTTTGCCCTTTAGAAATCATATACAAACTACCTAATTTCTGTGCCTGTGGTCATGGCCATTGTGTTCACACATTAGTGCCCTAAGTCAGGGTTTGCTTCATGTCCATAGATGTTGTTCTTTTAGTACTGGCGGTTACTCCAAATTCAAATTCAAATTTGTCCCAAGTCTTCAGTTGGTGATTCTTCAGTTTGGATGGGGGAGGTGCCTAGAAAGGATAATCTATTTGCACTAGCTTCTTCATGGGTATAGGACAAGCCCAGATGCCTCATCTACTAGTGTCAATCTATGATAGGGACCGTAAGATGCTGCTTGATGCTGGGATTCACCATGGAGAGACTTGACTTTGGCTTCTATGCAACACATTGGTACTTCTTTTTCTTTTTCCTCCAAGTACACAATAACTTTCTCAATGTTGTGCTGCCAAGGTTTGAGGGAGGACTGAGTTGGTAAGTCTCCTAGCCACCAAAGCCGCATGGCTGGGTCACAACTAGAACCCATAGCGCAGCAGGGACCAAACTCCACACAGCTTTGGATTTTCTTTCATTATGGCAGATAAGTGATATATGATGCTGTAGACAAGCATAATTAATGATAGCCTGATTAGAATTCCTTTTGACTGAGCCCACAAGTCTCCACTTGTCACCAGAGCAATTCCAATGGCTCTGTGTATTTACACTTCCTTGGAACCGGGGACTGTAGCCTCCTTGCTGGTACTGTGCTGCACCGTGTTGAGTCTGGTACTGGGTTCCAAGTGTAAAGTCTGTATTTAATTCCTCTCCTTCTCTTAACTGAGAACCATATTTCTTCATGCTGTGCTGGTGGAGGAGAGCTGTCAGCAATGTTTGTTTCTTTCTTCACTGTATTTTTTGCTCATGGTTTATGCTAAAATGAGCCATTATGATCTCTCACCAAGTTTACTTAGTGCGTGTGAAATTGTTTCATGCATTAGCAACTGTTCAAAATTTTATTGTTAATATCAGCAAGCTGCTAGCTGAATGAATTCATAAAATTTTGCAAAATGAAAAAAAGTCATCAAAATGGTATGTAATTCTAAACAAAAACTGAAAAATTGTTATCTGCTTTTATGAAGAACTAAGTTATAATATTTATAAATCTGGATTCTGTTTTGAAGAACATATTTTGTATATCTAATAGTTTTTACTACAAAAATATAGCCACCTAATTTTGAGATAGGCATGATTTTTCAAATAAATATTTTCCACTATCGTGTTTATACAATTATTGGATTATATTATTAATATATTAACATGATTTTAGTGGATTTGAGCACTTTAGAAGTATTACAAAATCTGCTTTTTACCTAAGGGAATTAATAAATACTATTGATGATTGAAATAGGAAGGCTAAAACTATTGAAAGTTTAGGTATTTGATTCTCATTTAAATAATGTTATAAACTGCAAAGCACCTGAGATGTTACCCTACAAGCACAACTCTGTATTTATGAGTAAAGACACAAATAAAATAAAAGATGTACACGGGGAAATGGAGATAGATGTAGATGTATATAATGCAGATGTAGAAATTGATAGATAATAGTAGAAAAGCAGAGTCTGGGTCAGAGATCAGACTTAATTAACTCACAGCAGTAACAGCAGGTCGAACAACACTGCAACATTGATCTCCTTATGCCTCACACCCTGCAGGCAAGGTGATGAGAGGCACACAAATAAGCAGGATTGTATTCTAGGAGCAGAATGCCAAACTATGAATTTCCATACTCATATTGAAGAGGGAATCCTGTCCCCCACTGCTGAGAAAGGCAGATAATTCTAATCTTTCAATACAAACATACTTTCCTCCCTGCAAAAAAGGAGTATCCTACCTCTTTATACTTTGAAATTTAAAAATTTTTTCTATGGAGAGTGATAAATTTAGTGCCTTCAAGTTCACAACCTGGAATTTTATTTCTTTTTAAATGTAAATACATAGAAGATAATCTTAAATCCCAGTAGTGACCTAGCCCTATTCAATCACCATTTCTGTTAACATAGATCACAACCCTTGAGTACAGCCATTTAGCTCTTGGGCAGATAAGACAAGATTTCTGATTCTTTGGATGAGATTACAAGGGGGAGAATGGCTGCAGATGTAATGCTTATGGCGTGCAAAGAGCAAAAGTTTCTAGGGGAAGTAAAAACAAGCGTTCTATATTTTTTATAGCATATCAATTACATATCTCAGGGGGCTAAGGCTTTGCAAGAACATTGAAAAGTCCAGAGAAGATTTAGCTTCCCTTATTAAGTACTTTTATGTCTTCTATAATAGCCCTATTTGTATTGATCTGTAAATTCATGAGCATGTTAAAAGCACACAATGTTTCAAGTAAAACAATCCCTCATGATTTTTCAAGGACTAACTTGATGGGATATTTGCATTGAAAAAGGCTGCAATAGGTTACTTAGAATACAGACCTGACAGATTAATTCTGTCACTAAAGATGGATAGGCATAATGTTAATTCCTGAATAATAATCATGCATCATGACAGGTTAATTGCGCCATTATTTTGCATTTTTTAAAGAAAAGAAAATCTTTTACTATGGAAAGTTTATTTCATTATTCAGGTTGATGTCTAGGAACAGGTAATCATTTAAAAAAAAAGAAGGAAGGAAGGAAATAAAGAAGGAAGGAAGAAAAATCAAATGACAACTGGTAGCTGATAAATGATTTTAGGGAGTTAAGCTACAGTGTTCTTAAAAATATCAGCAACATCCAAACAATGCAACTAATATCATCAATAATCAGATAAGACCACTCTATCATAGAAAGAAAACTGAGTCAGGATATTTTGTGATTCTCTAGTACCCATTTTTCTTCTCTAATATTAATGACTATTCTCTAACATGAATGACAGTTTTTCCTTTACTGATGCCAATTCTAACGTTACTACAGGCTTTCCTGCTTTGAAAATATGTTGATATAAAATTAGGAGTTATCTAAACTTTTTAAAAGCATCTACTTCAAAACACATCTTGGCTCCTTAAATTCTTCTGCATTGGCCACCCCCTCCAAATTGAAATATTATATTAAGAGCATCCGTTGTCTCTTATTGAGATGCCAAATAGTTTTCCACAATGTATACTGTCCTTTATTTCAGCACGCTTTTCATCCTGAAACTAAATATATTTATAGTGGTCTTTTTTTAAATATTTATTTGTTTATTTGAAAGAGTAACAAAGAGAAAAAGGGAGAGAAAGAAAGAGATCTTCAGTCTGCTGGCTCATTCCCCAGGAGATCAAACTTGCCATGGCTGGGCCAGACCACAACCAGGAGCCAGGGGTTTTCTCCAGGTCTTGAGTCATCTGCTGTTTTCACAGGACATTAGAAGGGAGCTGGATTGGAAGTGGAGCAGCCAGGACACAAACTGGTGCCCATATGAGATGCCAGTTTTGTAGGCAGCAACTTTATCCACTACACCAGAACTCCAACCCATATAGTGCTCTTTCTCTGAAGTACAAAAGATGAAAATTTCATGGAGAGGAAGTGGTGGAATTTTGGAGTCTGATAGGGATACTTACTCGACATGTTTGAGAAAAGTGAGCTGGTGATTGAGGTAGAGTGAGTAGAGAACAAAGCAGTAAAAGGTGACATTAGGGCAAGCATTTGGCACAGCCCTTAAGACATTGCTTGGGATCTTGCATCTCATATTAGAGTTCCTGATTCCAATCCAGTTACTTCTCGTCTGAATTCATTTACTGACAACAAATACCCTGGGGGGTATCAAGTGATGACTCCAGAGCTTGAGTCTCTGCCAACAACATAGGAGACCTGAGTGAGATAGGGGCTCTTGGCTGCAGCCTGGCCCTGGACTAGATGCTGACGGTATTTTGGGAGTAACCAGAACCTGGAAGATTTCTCTGTCTCCTTGTCTCTCTGCATTTCAAATAAAATGAAAAAAAAAAGTAATATTTAGATTTTTTTAAAAGAAGAGAGAAATGAGATCAGTGAGCTAAACACTGACCAAGGAAACTTGGGACTGAGATTTAAATTTGCTTTAAATTTTTATTTACTTATATAAGGAAATGGGTTTCATGTGTTTCATATATACAGTTTTAAGCTAATGATACTTAGCTCTCCCCTCTCTTGATTGCTCCTACCCTTCCTCCTCCTTCATTATTTTTCTTTTAATTTTTACAATGCTGTGCTTTCAGTGTACTTTACAATCACAGACGTAATCCTCCACTAAATAAAGAATTCAACAGCTAATAAGTAGAAAAACCACTGTGCCTCAGACATATAGACAAAGGCTATAAACAGTAACAAATTTCAAGATGTCAATTTCATTCATATCGATTTCTTTAGTACTGTATATGTTAGTTACACAAATCAGAGAAACTATATGATACTTGTCTTTTAAGATTGGCTTATTTCACTAATCATAATGATTTTGAAATTTGCTCTGAATAAGACATGAAGAAATTTCAGGGATTTGAGAAAAGTATTGATATTAATCACTAGTTTTAACAAGACCACTCAAACTAAAACTGAGAATAGTGTGAAGGGATATACTCATATAATCAAGATCAGCTGAGACCTTCCTGTGGACACATGTTTAAAATGCAGTCGATAATCATGTTATCAGTTTTTTCCTGCTTCTGAAAACATCAAATGCTAAATACCGGCTCTCTTTTTTTGTAAAGAATAATTTGAGGAGATATATTTTAATAAATATCCATGCATATCATTCTTTTAATTGCCACAAAATGAATATATACCACTTTCCAATGTTGACAATTAGGAGCAGTTGAACAACTTATCCTTATCAACTAGTAATCATTCATCTTTTAAAAACTTTGTAATCAATAGTATTCAAGACTTTCAGCTTTATCATTACCATCTTACAATTTGAGTTTGGCAGAAAAGTTAAAATGATTAACAAATGCTTAGAAGGAACAACACACTTTCTATTCAGTTACTTTATCTTTCAACAGTGTAGACTTTTTCTAAAAACTGAAGCTGCTTCTTTCATTAACTGAAATAAAACAGTCTAAACTGTCAAGGAATCTCTTTTGTTAGTGAATACACTCACAATATTAGCACAGCCCATATGAGTCTAATTCATCATCTTCCAGTCTCTTCTCCTGGCTCATACTTAACAAGCCACGGCTGTGCTTCATTTCATCGTCGTCCACCATGCCCTGTAGGTCTGTTTTCTGAATTTTTTCTTTCTCAAAAGTTTCATGCATCTTCATAAGTTTATGTCAATCAACATACTATTTCCTCTGTTTTTAACAAATTTAACTAAATCATTTTCAGAGAAATGTTATTCTTGTAGGTTAATGTACATGCCTTATAATACACAAATCTTAATTACATATTTGTTCTGATTTTACAAAATTCACATGATCAAGAAATCACTCCTCTGACCCATTTGTAGAAATTGTCAGTATTCTTGCGGTCTCAAAGCGACTTGTCTATATTCACCCAACCTCCATCAAACATAAACTCTTTTCTGATGTCTATTATTTTTCATAAATATAAATAAGTCTTTGCTGACTATTTACTCAAATATGTGACAGGAAATAGAGGAACAATATTTGATTGAATAGATCAGAGTTACATAAATATACCCATCTCTGTTCTCAAAAAAGAAGCAACCACTGTAGCCTGTTGCCATTCTTTTTCTTTGTTTTTCCAACAAAGACAAGGGTACTTTCCAGATATATATATCCATTTTCTCTCATTATGTATGAAGCAAACTTGTCATTTTTGTTCTCTGGAGAGATTTAAAATGGGACATTTTGACACTGGGATAATCTGTGACAGTATGTTGAGTTAACTTCTTTGTCCTACTGTGATTATAGTTCAGAAACAGTAGCCTTCTTGTAATTCTGAAAGTGTCATTTGAACTTCCTGAGTGGACAAAAGGGCCATCTAGTGAAAAAAACATAACTGTTCTATGTACATTCGTTTGATCTCCAATAGTTTCTGAACTTCAAAATATTTGGCCTAACAGTTCAGATATTTGTGTCCACATTGGGTTATCTGGGTTCAATTACAAGCTTTAGCTCCTGACCAGCTTCCTGCTAATGTGGACACTGAGAGAGCAGTGATGGCTCAGGTAATTGGGTTCCTGTTCCCCATGCAAGACCTGTATAGAGTTCCAAACTCCTTGTTTCAGCACCAGATCAAACACGGCATTGTTAGCATTTGAGAAGTCAATAGATCATGGAAGTGTTCTCTCTCTCTCTCTCTCATCTCTATTTCTATCTCTGCCTCTGCCTCTACCTACCTATCTCCATCTATCATCTCTTTAACTCATACTCTATACTCTATAACTATTTCTTTTGATGTCTTAACCTTTCAAAGAAATATAAAATAAAAACAAATAATATTTTATCTTTTATTAGCACATCTACTTGTCAATTCCTTTATTACTAAAGCTCAAATGTCAGGGAAGCTGGAGGTGGCACTGTGGTGTAGTTGGTGGAGTCACCGCCTGAAGTGCTGGCATCCCATACAGGTGCTGATTTGGGTCCCGGCTGCTCCACTTCTGAGCCAGCTCTCTGCTTATGGCCTGAGAAGCAGGTGAAAGATGGCCCCCTGCACCCACATGGGAGATCAAGAGGAGGCTCCTGGCTCCTGGCTTCGGATCGGCACAGCTCCGGCCATTGTGGCCAATTGGAGAATGAACCAGTGGATGAAAAACCTCTTTCTCTGCCTCTCCTTCTTTCTCTGTGTAACTCTGACTTTCATATAAATAAATAAATCTTTAAAAAAAAAAGTCAGTGAGTCATTATTCAAACATTTATCTCTTTAATTTTTTTTTTTTTACTTTTTAAAGATTTTTTAAAAAAAATTATGGGAGGTAAAGCTACAGACAGTGAGAAGGAGATACAAAGAGAAAGGTCGTTCTTCCTCTGGGTAACTCCTCAAACGGCTACAACAGCCAGAGCTGTGCCGATCCGAAGCCAGGAGCCAGGTGTTTTTTCCTAGTCTCCCCTGCGGGTGCGTGCCCCAAGAATTTGGGCCATCTTCTACTGCTTTCCTAGGCCATAGCAGAGAGCTGGATTGGAAGAGGAGCAGCTGGACTAGAACCGGTGCCCATATGAGATGCTGGCGCCACAGGCAGAGGATTAACCTACTGTACCACAGTGCCAGCCCCTATCTCTATTTTTTAAAAAGATGCTGAAAATATACCTATCTTACTGCTTTGTACTTTAAATAACACGATGCTATCAAGATGACTCTGATACTCAAAGTTTGTGTATTCTCAATGCTCTCGATCCACTTTCAGCAGGAATTTTCCACTTTTGTAACATGTTTAGACTTTGAAGATTTGTATTAAATATAGAAATATAAATTTTAGATAGAAAGAACTATGATGACTAAAGTTAAATGCAATAAAAAATAAAGACATGACCATTTGGTATGTAATATGAAAATAAAATAAAATGATATTTGTAGGTACAATCTATTATATATTTTCATCAGTTCTGAAATACTATGGTTCTGTAACATAATCATAAAATGACAGTCTTTATATTTTTAACTGGAAAAATGTGTGACATATTTTGACAATTTACTTTCATGACTTTCATAAAAAATATAAAATATTTTAATACATAATAATAATAGTAATACATTTGTGGTACTATAATAAAATCAAAATATTCTGTAGGTAAAATATTTGCATGAGAATTATAATTAGCAGTATAATTGGAGATATTTTAGTAAATAAATCAGGCAAATTTCTTAACTTTTTCATTAACATACTTATTAATACAATTATAAAACTCCATTGCACTGTTAAGTATATGAATCTCAGGATAGAATATGAATTGCTAATAATCATACTGACAAAATGTCAGCCAAAAAAATAAAAAGAAAAGCTTGCCCTTTAATATTATCTACTCTGAAGCAGTTCCTCAAGAAAAGTTTTGAGTAAAAGCTTGGTTCTGAATTTTGGAGTGTAGGTCAATTGATTTCTGTTGTGTGTTGAACTGAAAAGTAGGAACCATTTGAAATATTTAAATATTCTTGGTGAAATACCATGCCAGTTGTATTTCATATACAATGTATTGTGAAGAAGCTACTTAAAGTTCATATCTGAATTCAGTTTCTGTCTACCTACTTACTTTTAAAAATCACCTATCTTTCTCTCATGTTTATACAGATGTATTAGTATAGTGGACTGTGGTGGTTAATTTTATGTGTCAGTTTGATTGGACAAAAGGATTCTCAGATATTTGTCAAAACATCATTACTAGGTGTGTTTATGAGGGTGCTTTTAGAAGAGATTAGTATTTGAATCCATACACTGAGTAAAAAAGATGCACCATGACCAATGATGATTGTATCATTTAATCCATTAGGAACCCAAATCAGACAAAAATAAAAAGAGAAAATTTTTATGTTCTACTATTGACATGTTATTCATCTCTTCTGTCCTCAGATGTGAAAGCTACTGATTATCAAGCCTTCAGACTAAAACTGAATTACATAACCAGCTTCCCCAGTTCTCCAGCATGTTGACAACATATCATGGGCCCTCCAAAACTGCAAGGGGTCAATTCATGTATCATCCTCCTATACTTGCATGTCTGTATATATTCTATCGGTTATAGAATATATTATAATTGGGCCGGCGCCGCGGCTCACTAGGCTAATCCTCCGCCTTGCGGCGCCGGCACACCGGGTTCTAGTCCCGGTTGGGGCACTGATCCTGTCCCAGTTGCCCCTCTTCCAGGCCAGCTCTCTGCTGTGGCCAGGGAGTGCAGTGGAGGATGGCCCAAGTCCTTGGGCCCTGCACCCCATGGGAGACCAGGATAAGTCCCTGGCTCCTGCCATCGGAACAGCGCGGTGCGCCGGCCGCAGCGCGCCTACCGCGGCGGCCATTGGAGGGTGAACCAACGGCAAAAGGAAGACCTTTCTCTCTGTCTCTCTCTCTCACTGTCCACTCTGCCTGACAAAAAAAAAAAAAGAATATATTATAATTGAATATTAATACAAGAACTGATTACCAATGAGAAAATAAAAACAACCATTAATTTATTTGATATATTTGTTATTTATGGCATTGTTGCCATGATGTTTTCCTAGAGGTTGTTGACCATATGGTGGGGTATGTTTTTTATACTTAAGATACTTATAGTCAAGAAATAACAGAAAAATGCAAGTTGTGCTAATTATAGTGAAAGAAGATTAAAGACTGCTGTTAGGAAGTATGATATTGATCTGGAATTGAATCTGTTTACTTGACATATGTTGCTTTATTATCTGTAAAAGTAAATTGCAATTCTGAACCTGTATGAAAGACTACATAAATAATAAAACTCAAAATGAAAAGCAAGAGAGTTCAGAAAATTTTACTGAAAAAGATGTATTTTCTATAACTCTAGTTTTAAAATTAATACTTGCCAGTTAGGAGAATCTGAAGAAGTCAGTTTTTGAGCCAAGATTCAATTTCTCAATGTATACATTGGGACTATTTAACAATGCTGTGAAATAAAGAACAGTGGATCCTGGCATGAAATAATGTATGCATAAGTTCTCTTTGTAGTTTAAGACATTAAACAAAAACACAAAATTAACTTTAATGTTCAGTTGCTTTCAGAAATAGTTTGTGCTGCGGCCATCACTGTGGCGCAGTGGGTTAACGCCCTGGACTGAAGCGCTAGCATCCCTTATGGGCACCAGTTCAAGACCCAGCTGCTCTACTTCCAATCCTGCTCTCTGCTATGGCCTGGGAAAGCAGTGGAAGATGGCCCAAGTCCTTGGGCCCCTGAACCTACATGGGAGACCCAGAAGAAGCTGCTAGCTCCTGGCTTCGGATCAGCGCAGCTCCAGGCATTGCAGCCAATTGGGGAGTGAACCATCAGATGGAAGACCTCTCTCTCTCTTTCTGCACCTCCTTCTTTCTCTGTGTAACTCTGACTTTCAAATAAATAAATAAATCTTAAAAAAAAAAAGAAATAGTATGTGCACATTTTAACTATGATGAATTCTAATCATTTGGAAAAAACTCTATTTTAGTATAATATTCATTTTCACATATAGTGCTTTAAGAGTTTTCAATAGCAAGCTAAAATGTCACCAATATCGCTATTGCTTGTACACTTTTATCCTACTATATAAAACTTCTTTTCTGCCGGCGCCGCGGCTCACTAGGCTAATCCTCCGCCTGCGGCGCCGGCACACCGGGTTCTAGTCCCGGTCGGGGTGCCGGATCCTGTCCCGGTTGCCCCTCTTCCAGTCCAGCTTTCTGCTGTGGCCCAGCAATGCAGTGGAGGATGGCCCAAATCCTTGGGCCCTGCACCCCATGGGAGACCAGGATAAGCACCTGGCTCCTGCCTTCGGATCAGCGCGGTGCGCCGGCTGCGGTGCGCCGGCTGCAGCGCACCGGCTGCGGTGGCCACTGGAGGGTGAACCAATGGCAAAAAGGAAGACCTTTCTCTCTCTCTCTCACTGTCCACTCTGCCTGTCAAAAAAAAAAATTATTTTCTATTTTCTTTTTAACTCAGATATTCCCTGAAACTTGTAATGTACAAAACCTGCTGATATTATTACCATCGACACTGAATTGTCAGATAAATGATATGTCAGTTTTCATTATATTTCTGAATGTCTGGCAAAGCATGACAGCTGTTCAGAGCTTGTAATTTGTTGTCACATTATCTCAATGAATGGAGCAATTTCCACAGGAAAATATATGTGAAATTAAACCTTGAAGATATTGAAATGTTTTTTACTGATTTCAGATGAGACTAAGTATTAGAGGGATGCATTTCATAATTCTGACACCATTTGAAGAAACAGGAAATGGAACACTGAAACAATTCTAAGAGATTGTGAGCACTCTGTTTTTCTTGTGTGTGAACGGTAAGTATATAAATCTATTTGAACCACATTTCAATCTAATGATATCCTGTGGTCTGCACAACGTTGTTGTATTTGGCATTACCACATTCAATTCTTTTCAGGATTGATCAAAAATGACTTGTAAAACATTTAATTCTACTTTATTTTCTTGCAGGTTTTTTTTTCCATTATAGATGTAGGCATGCTTCAGAGAACTGTGCATTTCAACCTGAGTCTTTATTAAAGCATTTCCTGAAGCTGAAGCCATGCAGTGACGGCACCATGGGTTGCACAAATGAAGCTGGGAAAAACAGATTGTTATTTAAGACAAAAAAATTATAGCTGATTATGCTGCGTAGGTGGGTGATTGTGAATGGAATTTCTTCTAAAATGAAGGATACATCTTACAGAGATGGAGGGAAGGGGGCCTGAAGCAAACATTTGCTCACATCCAGGAAAGAATGAAACCGAAAAGGCTGTGACAGTTCTTTTAAACTGCTAAATGCTTTGAGGTCTGAGATTTTCATGATCGCAATATGTTAATTTGTTTTTAGATCCAATATAAGATAGCAATTCAATGGTTTTCAGAAACTTAATCCGATTTTGTACTTCAGGAGAAAAGACAGCAAGAGGAAAGTGATGTCCTACATCCCTCCGGGGAACAAAACGGAAAGGGAAGAGGAGAAATCTAAGACACAAATAGCACGAAAGGAAGTGATTTGTCAGAAGAGAAAATTTATTGGTCAAGTGTTTAGAAGGTAGCAGGTCTTGAGATGAAAACCCATTAAGAAAATGGAAACATAGGGCTGGCGCTGTGGCTCAATAGGCTAATCCTCCCCACCTGTGGCGCCGGCACACCGGGTTCTAGTCCTGGTCGGGGCACCGGATTCTGTCCCGGTTGCCCCTCTTCCAGGCCAGCTCTCTTCTGTGGCCCGGGAGTGCAGTGGAGGATGGCCCAAGTGCTTGGGCCCTGCACCCCATGGGAGACCAGGAGAAGCTCCTGGCTTCGGATCAGTGTGGTGTGCCAGCCGTGGTCAACAGAGTGCCATCCCCTAAGAGGTTCACACCTCCCTTAGGATATACCCCATGTGAAGAGATAGATAGGTCTGGACCTCTTAACTTGCAAGGCCTAAAGCCCAACAGATTATTATCAATCCCCTTCTGTCAGGTTCTATTTGCCTCTCAATCAGAAAACTTAATTGTAGCTTAGACAGCACCTTTCTTAGCTCCTCTAATAATGACTCTGTCCTTTGTTCTAGACCCTGTCTAGCACACTTGGGCCTCATTCCTTTGTAATCATAACCTCTACTCTACCTCCAATGGCTCTACTCCCAACCTGTGTGTACTGATGGTCCTCTTCCCCACTTAATGCTGTATAATTGTTCAAACCTGGTAAATGCCACTCTTAGGATCATTGGTTACTATCCTCACCCTGTCTTTTATGACCTTGTCTAAATATGATCAGAGTCGGCAAACTTGGAAGGCTTCCATAGCCTTGGCAACTCATGACGACAGCCTAGGGTGGTTACTGGCACCATAAACTAGAGTGTCAATTTGTTGGGTCAACAACAGGAGCCACTGTGCACTTGCTCCTCATGTGGGATCTCTGTCCTTAATGTGTTGTACATTTTGATTTAATGCTATAACTAGTACTCAAACAGTATGTTTCACTTTGTGTTTCTATGTGGGTGCAAACTGTTGAAATCTTTATACTAAATTGATCTTCTGTATATAAAGAGAATTGAAAATGAATCTTGATGCAAATGGAAGGGGAGAGGGAGCGGGAGAGGGGAGGGTTGCGGGTGGGAGGGAAGTTATGGGAGGGGGAAGCCATTGTAATCCATAAGCTGTACACTGGAAATTTATATTCATTAAATAAAAGTTAAAAAAAATTTAAAAAAAATGGAAACATGAAATCTTGGTGGATTCCAGCTTAGTGCTTCTTCACAATTCTCATACTAACAAAATCTTCTACTGAACCTTTGTTGCAAAGGGTTGCTGTGGTGTCACAGAGGAATGAGTCTCCATGTGTGATGCCAGCATTCCATATGAGAGTACTGGTTTGAGTCCTGGCTACTCTGCTTCTGACCCAGCTCCCTGCTGTTCTGCCATGGAAGACATTGGATGATGGCAAAGCATCCGGGTCTCTGCCACCTATGTGAGAGATCAGGGTTAAGATTTGGCCTCTGGGTTTCAGTCCGGTATAGACCTGGCTGTTGTGGCCATTTGAGAAATAAACAGAAACTCAATGATTCTCTCTCTCTCTGCTGTTCTTGTTCTACCCTTCAAACATGTATATTTCAATGTTATATATGAATATATAGCATAATATTCATATATAATATATTATTATATAATATTAATATATAATATATAGTTGTATATTTATACATAAAAATGGTTGTTTCTAGAAAAATTTCTTGATAATGATAGCATTTAATAGATATCCAGAGAACTGGTCCGTGGTTCTGTTTCAAATTTTTGGCTATTTTACAAATGTAAAATTATTTTTACCAGTTCCAAAAATCAAGGAGGAGAGGTGGTGTAAGTAGGGGAAGGATGGCATCAAAATGAAAGATAGTGAGCCGAGTTATAATTAGTCTGCCATGATCCCTAGAATTTGGAGCAAAGCTGATTTGCATTCTTTTGTTGGTGGAAAATCAAATAATTTGTACTAAGTGCTAATATGACAGGGTTCTTCAAAACAGTGACAGCCTCTAGAGACATCTGGGCAGCATAGTTTATGTAACCAGTACAGTGTCTAATAATTTGTGACCTAGACAATTCAAAGATAAGCACATGATCATGTTCTATTTTTCCTGAGTTGTTTTGTATTATTCTTTGGTCTGCAAAAAACTTCTTTGAAACAGGACATAAATCTTCATTTTAGATTCATGCACACATTTATTTTGAAGCCAAAATTTAGGAGGGACCATAATCACAGATAAACTTTCTATATAGTTAGAAGCTCCATAATTAAAACTTCACTATAAATTATTTTCGAATAAGCCTCTGTGCATTCAAATGCTTCTGAACTCTAGAACTGACTTTGAATAGCATTTCTGGATATTGACCTGGTCTGTTCACCACAGATAGATGAGTGAGAAAATTGTTTTATAACTGGATTCCTAATAATCAAAGGAACAACAATATGCAAAGAATATAGACAGGATCTGTGTATCATTCCTTTCTCTTTAGTAGCATCCACTTTCTCCAAAATTGTTTCATTCAACAATGGAAGAAACCTATTCTATGTTTTAGGAATAACAGTGAACCAGATAAATTAAAGGCCCTCCTTCAAGGAACAGATAGTCTTGTGACAAAAAACAACTATTAAACAGAAATAGAAAAATCTAAGTTGTGGAGTTCTATGGAATGCTGCAAATTTTAGGCAGTGGACAGTTCAAGTCTCTAATAAGGTATTATACGCACAAGTCTGATCCTTTGAAACTTTGACTTAAAATAATATATGCAACTCAGAAGCTGCTAATATTTTCCTTTATAATCTATTTTGTAATAATGTATATATAAATAATATATATGCACGCATATATGTGTGTGCACATATATTATACATACATACATATATATATATATATATAAAATGTTATGGATGGACAAAGTAAAGATTTATGTCCTATATTTTGTCTTTGTTCAAGCTTTGCCATTGCACGTAGTTGAACATGAAATGATGTAATAAGTAACAAATGACATGGGGAATTCACAGTCATCTGTAGGGCTGAAGAAAATTTCTCTAAACCGGTCCTCTGGGAATTCTTTGTCTATCACACAACAGAATTGGACCATGTGCTCTGATGGCTCTGCCACACTCTGGAAGCTGCAAAGATAATTAAGTGCTTCTGAAGCTCTCCAGAACCAATGGACCTTTGCCACTGTCAGGAAATTGCCAAGTTATGAAGCTGTCTGCTGAGTCAGAAAACGGTCACCTAATTGATTGTTTTGGAATTTTGGATAATTTGGAACAAGAGGTAATTGACCCATTGTGTAATGGACACTTTGTAGTCACTTCTCATCCCATAAAATACAAATCAAAATGAAAATATTATGTAACAGAATTTGATAAGAGTATCTAAGTTACATATGAAACCAATAGTGGGAAGAAAACCAGAAGCACTGATGTTTATCTCCCCTAGAATAGAGAAACTTTTATTAGAATTTTGAAAAGCTTATTGCACAAGTCAGTCTATAGTATCTATTGCTATATATTTAAAAGTACAGTGTCTATATGGAATATCACTATCAGCCATTTCATTTCATTAGTCTAAAATTAGTCTCTTTTAAAAAAAAAAAACTTTTATTTAATGAATATAAATTTCCAAAGTACAGCTTATGGATTACAAAGGCTCCCCCCCCATAACTTCCCTCCCACAAGCAACCCTCCCCTTTCCCGCTCCCTCTCCCCTTCCATTCACATCAAGATTCATTTTCAATTCTCTTTATATGCAGAAGATCAGTTTAGTATATATTAAGTAAAGATTTCAACAGTTTGCCCTCACATAGCAACACCAAGTGAAAAATACTGTTGGAATACTATTTATAGCATTAAATCACAATGTACAGCACATTAAGGACAGAGATCCTACATGATATTTTTTTAAGAATTGATTAATGTTCTATGCAATTTCCAATTTAACACCAAGTTTTTTTTTTCATTTTCAATTATCTTTATATAGAGAAGATCGATTCAGTATATACTAAGTAAAGATTTCATCAGTTTGCACCCACAGAGAAACACAAAGTGTAAAAATACTGTTTCAGTACTAATTATAGCATTACTTCACATTGGACAACACAGATCCCACATGAGACATAAGTACACAGTGACTCCTGTTTTTGATTTAACAATTTGACACTCTTGTTTATGGCATCAGTAATCTCCCTAGGCTCTAGTCATGAGTTGCCAAGGCTAGGGAAGCCTTTAGGGTTCGCCGACTTCAATCTTATTCTGACAGGGTCATAGTCAAAGTAGAAATTCTCTCCTCCCTTCAGAGAAAGTTACCTCCTTCTTTAATGGCCCCATGCTTTCCAATGGGATCTCACTCGCAGAGATCTTTCATTTACGTCTTTTTTTTTTTTTCTCCAGAGTGTCTTGGCTTTCCATGCCTACAATACTCTCATGGGCTCTTCAGCCAGATCCGAATGCCTTAAGGGCTGATTCTGAGGCCAGAGTGTTATTTAGGACAACTGTCATTCTATGAGTCTGCTGTGTATCCCACTTCCCATGTTGGATTGTTCTGTCCCTTTTTGATTCTATCAGTTAGTATTAGCAGACACCAGTCTTGTTTGTGTGATCCCTTTGACTCTTAGACCTATCAGTGTGATCAATTGAGAACTGAAGATGATCACTTGGACTAGTGAGATGGCATTGGTACATGCCACCTTGATGGGATTGTTTTGGAATCCCCTGGCACGTTTCTAACTCCTTCATTTGGGGCAAGTCCGATTGAGCATGCCTCAATAAAATTAGTCTCTTATAGACAGGATGTAGTTGACTTGTTTTAGTACCTATTCAGTTGCTGTAAGTCTGCATATTGCCGAACTTTATCTGTTTATAATTTACTTATCGATAGGAGAGGGTTTACTATGGTCATTTTGTTCACTGTTTTCTGTGTGTGCCTGCTTTATGTCCTTTATGCACCCATGTTGCTAGTTAGCATGAATTCACTTCAACATGAAGTCTTTTTGCATTATTATAATAAAGGGATAGTTGTGGTGTACTCCCTCAGGTATTGGGAGTCTGGAAAGATCTGTGTTATCTACAATTTTGAAAGGCAGCTTTTCCAGATGCACTATTCTCAGTTGGCATGTTTTTTCTTTTTTTTTTTTTTTCCTTTTAGAACTTTGGATATATCATTCTAATCCTTTTGGACCTGCAAGGATTTTGAGGAATACACTGATAATCTAACAAAAGTTCTTTTATAGATGGTAGTCATTTTCTTTGTCAGGTTTCAACATTCATTTTGTCTTTTGACATGTACACACTTATTTGAGTTCATCTGTCTTGGAATAGTTAGGCTTCATAAATGTAAATCTTCATTACCATCTTGAGATTTGCGAAGTCAAAATACACATTGCTCTTTGTTTTGAGGAAGAATCTACTTATATCTTTTAAGAAAATTTTGATATTAAGCATGGTAAGATTGCTATAATAATCTTTAGCATATTATGGTCAGATTTTAGGAAAGTTCTTAAGCTATCCAAATTGTCAAAACACACAATCTGTGTGAACATTTATGTTCTGCCAAAGTATTTATTAGCTGGATTTTTTTTCATTGCAATATCTTTTTCACAATTAATTAATGACTCTTAGCTCCCTGTGTTTTTTATCCAAACACCTCTTTGGTTTCCACCCTCCTTAACCTCTTGTTATCAACATTCTGTGCTCAGATGGTTTTTTTTTTTTTCCCTTTTTTCTTTTATCTTCCACACATAAGGGAGAACATGCAGGATTCTGTCAGGTTGTCTCTGGCTTATTTCATTTAATGTGATGTCACATTTTCTTTATCAGTTCAGTTGATGGTGAACATCTTTGCTGACTTCATATTTTGGCAGAGAAGTGCTAAATAAAACGTGGGTGGAGACTTGAGTCCATGGCTTTTGGTTATGTAACCAATAGTGGGATTAATGGATCGTAGGACAGTTTTATTTCTAGCTTTTAATGAAATCTTCATATTATTTTCCACAATGGTGGCACTAATTTGATATTCCCACCAACAGTGTATTAGAACACTCTTCACCACATCCTTACCAGCATTTGTTATTCTCTTTCTTTTGGATAACAGCTATTCTGACGGAGGTCTTGCAGGGTAATTTCTGATGACTTAGCATGAATTCAATCCTGGGAAAGAGCCATTAGCAGCAGCAAAGGATGTCATGCTTTCTTCTTTTCTCTCTGTTAACCTTCAGGGTCTCTATGCTATTTGCAGTCTCATCTTACTGAAGTTTTTCATATACATATGTGTATATGTATACATTATATATTCATATAATGCCCTTCCCAGCATGATGGCTTCCCACAATCAAGAAGCCAGGATAGGAGTGGTGGGTGGTGGCTGCATGCCAGTGGCATTGGTGTGCTTTGTTTCCCTCTCTCTTGGTTTGTGGAGTCTCTGTGCTGTTTGCAGTTCTTGTCACTTCTTTAATAAAATGCTCCCTCAGTCAGTCTTCTAACATAATATTTTATATAAAGAATCTTTTTTTTCTCAAGAAAGATCTGAAATAAAATTGAAAAACACATTTTCTTATTTGAGAGACAGAGAAAGACAAATATAGACAGACAGGGATAGCACCCATATGCTGATTTACTCTTGAAACACTACAAGGCTGGTCTGAACCAGGATCCACAGCTAGAACTTAGAATTCAATCCATTTACAATATGAGTGGCAGAAACCTTTATTTGAGCTATTACTGCTACCTCACAGAGTGTTCATAAGGAGTAAACTGTGAGCCAAAGCCGGGAATTGAATCCAAGGATTCCAAAATGAGATGGGGATGTGTTAGCCATTGTGGTAAATGAGTGTTCCTAAAAAATATTTTTAAAAAATATCAATGCTAGGGCCTGCAGTGAGGTGTAGAAGGTTGAGCCTCTCCCTGCGCTGGCATCCCATATGGGCACTGTATTTTAAGCCCTGGCTGCTACACTTCTGATGCAGCTTCCTGCTAATTCTCCTGGGAAAGCAGTGGAAGATAGCTCAAATACTTGGGCCTCTGTAGCCATGTGAGAGACTCAGAAGAAGTTCCTGGCTACTGGCTTCCTCGTGGCTCAGCCCTGGCCCTTGTTGGCCATTTGGGGAGTAAGCCAACAGAGAGAAGATTGTCTATGTCTCTGTTTCTATTTCTCTCTCACTCATTCTCTCTCTCCCACTCCCCCTCTCTCTCCTTCTCTCTCTGTAACAGGGCTTTCAAATAATTAAATTTTAAAGCTTTTATTTAATGAGTACAAATTTCATAGTACAACTTTAGGAATATACTGATTCTTCCCCTAATACTGCTCTCCCTCCCCGACTCCCGTCCCATCTCCTGCTCCCTCTCCCATCTCATTCTTCATTAAGATTATTTTTAAACAACTGTGTATACACGACAAACTCTATACTAAGTAGAGATTTCAACAATTTGCACCCTCCCACCCTCCCACACACACATATAAAGTACTGTTTGAAAACAAGTTTTGAAGTTAATTACTCATAGTACAACTCATAAAGGACAGAGATCTTACATAGAGAGTAAGTGCACAGTGAATTCTATTGTTAATTTAATAATTAACACTCTATTTATTACGTAGTGATCACTGAGGCTTTTGCTATGAGCTGCCAGGGCTATGGAAGCCTTTTAGTCCACAAACTCCATCAGTATTGAGACAGCTATTGAGACAGCAAAGTGTAAGTATTTTTGTAGCTATTGTGAATGGGATTGGTATTAGAAGTTCTTACTCAGCCGTGGCATTGTCTGTATATACAAAGGCCATTGTTTTCTGTGTGTTGATTTTATATCCTGCTATTTTATCAAACTCTTCTATGAGTTCCAGTAGTCTCTTAGTGGAGTCTTTTGAGTCTTCTATACATAGAGTCATAGCATCTGCAAAGAGGGATAGTTTGACTTCATCTTTACTGATTTGAATCGCTTTGATTTCTTTTTGTTGCCTAATGACTCTGGTTAAAACTTCTAGGACTATATTGAATAGCAATGGCAAGAGTGGCCATCTGTTCTGGATCTCAGTGGGAATGCTTCCAACTTTTCCCCATTCAATATTATGCTGGCCGTGGGTTTTTCATAAATTGCCTTGATTGTGTTGAGGAATGTTCCTTCCAAAACCAATTTGCCTAACATTTTCATCATGAAAGGGTGTTGTATTTTGTCCAATGCTTTATCTACATCTATTGAGATAATCATGTATTTTTTTGTTCTTCAATTGTTAACGTGATTTATCACATCAATTGATTTGTGAATGTTGAACCATCCCTGCATACCAGGGATAAATCCCACTTGGTCCTGGTGAATGATATTTCTGATGTGTTGTGGGATTCAATTGGCCAAAATTTTGAGGATTTTTGTGTCTATGTTCTTCAGAGAAATTGGTCTGTAGTTCTTTTTCTCTGTTGCATCTTTCATGGTTTAAGAATTAAGGTGATATTGGCTTCACAGAAAGAATTTGGGAGGATTCCCTACCTTTCAATTGTTCTGAATAGCTTGAAAAGAACTGGAGTTAGTTCTTCTTTAAATGTCTGTTAGAATTCAGCAGTGGAACTATCCAGTTCCAGGCTTTCCTGTGATGGGAGGGTCTTTATTAATGATTCAATTTCTGTCTTGGTTATGGTTCTGTTTAGTTTTTCAATGTCTTCCTAGCTCAGTTTAGGTACATTGTATGTGTTTAGGAATCTATCCATTTCTTATAGGTTTCCCAGTTTGTTGGTATACGACTCCGTGTAGTAATTTCTGATGATTCTCTTTATTTCTTTGGTGTCTGTTACATTTTCATCTCTGATTTTTTTGATTTGGGTTTTCTCTCTTTTTTATTAGTTGGGCCAATGGTGTGTCAATTTTGTTTATTTAAAAAAAAAAACACTTCATTCCCTGATCTTTTGTATTTTTTTGGTTCTAATTTTATTGATTTCTTCTCTAATTTTAATTATTTATTTTCTTCTACTAGTTTTGGGTTTAGTTTGCTGTTGTTTTTTTAGATCCTTGAGGTGCATCGATAGTTCATTTATTTGGTGTCTTTCCAGTTGCTTGATGGAGGCAATATTTGCTAAAAACTTTCTTCTTAAACTGCTTTTGCTATATCCCACAAATTTTGGTATGTTGTATTGTCATCTTCATTTGTTTCCAGATATTTTTTGATTTCTCTTTTAAATTATTCTGTGATCCACTGTTCATTCAGAAACATGTTGTTTATGTTCTCCATGTGTTTGCATACAATGTAGAGTTTCTTGAGTTGTTGATTTCCAGCTTCATTGCATTGTGGTCTGAGAAGATGCATGGTATGATTTCGATTTTTTTAAATTTGCTAAGGCTTGCTTTATGGCCTAGCATGTCTTCAATCCTAGAGAAAGTTCCATGTACTTGAGAGAGAAATGTGTACTCTTTGACTATATGGTGGAAGGTTCTATAGATATCTGCTAGGTCTGTTTGGTCTATGGTGTCGATTAACTCTGTTATTTTCTTGTTGATTTTCTTCCTGCTTGATCTCTCCATTGCTGAGAGTGGGGTATTGAAGTCTCCCATTACTATTATATTTGAGTCTATATCTCCCTTTATATATCTTAACATTTCATTTAAATAGCCATGTGTCCGGTTATTAGGTGCATATACATTTATAATAGTCACAATTCCAGTTGAATTGTTCTTTTAATCAATATATAGTGACCTTTTTTGTCTCTTTCAATAGCTTTTGTGTTAAAGTTTATTTGGTCTGATATTAGGATGGCCATACTGGCTCTTTTCTAATGATTCACTTTTAGTCTGTGTGCATCTTTTTTCTTAAGATGTGTTACTTTTTCTTTTAAAAGATTTATTTATTACTTGAAAAGCAGAGTTACAGAGAGGCAGAGAAAGAGAGAGAGAGGTCTTCCACCTCTTGGTTCACTCCCCAAATGGCCTCAATGGCCAGAACGGTGGCAATCTGAAGGCAGGAACCAGGAGCTTCTTCCAGGTCTCCCACGTGGTGCAGGGCCCAAGGACTTGGGTCATCTTCTACTCCCTTCCCAGGCCACAGCAGAGAGCTGGATCAGAAGTGGAGCAACCGAAACTTGAATCGGCACCCATATTGGTTGCTGGCACTGCAGACAGCTCTTTACCTACCATGCAACAGCACTGGCCTCAAGATGTGTCTCTTGTAGGCAGTAAATACATGGTTTTATGTTTTCCATCCATTCAGCCAGTTTGTGTCTTTTAACAGTGGAGCTGAGACTATTTACATTCAGTGTGATTATTGTTAAGCACTGACTTTGCCCTGCTGTGTTTCTGTAAATATTCCTATTTATGTATTTTGGATTTCATTTGTACTTTTCCTGGGTCATTTTCTGTATTCATCTACTTTTATATTGATGTTCCTGTTTCTGTGTTTCTGTGTGTAGCACATCCTTCAGCATCTTTTGTAAGGCTGGGGAAGTAGTTACAAATCATTTCCATTTCTGCTTGTCATGGAAGATCCTTATTTCTGCTTCATTCATAAATGAGAGCTTTGCAGGGCACAGTATTCTGGGTTGACAGTTTTTTCTCTTAGGATTTGGAATATTTATCGCCATTATTTCCTTGCCTGTAGGTTTTGCAATGAGAAGTCTGGAGTGAGTCTAATTGGGTTTCCTCTGAATGTGACTTGTCCTTTCTGTCCTACACATTTTAAGATCTTTTCTTTATGTTTTACTGAGGAGAGTTTTGCTAGAATGTGTCTTGGTGAAGTCCTTTTCTGGTTGTGTCTATTGGGAGTTCCATGTACTTCTTATACTTGAATGTCTCGTTATTTCTCCACTTGGTTAAAGGCTCCATTATTATTTCATTAAGGCCTTCTTCTATTCCTTTCTCTCTTTCCATGCCTTCCAGAATTCTTAGGATCTCTTTGTGGTGTCATTTGATAGGATCTTGTAGATTTTAAAGTGTGATTTTTAATTTTCTAATTTCTTCTTTTTTGTTTGATTTGAATGTATTATTTAAAGAAAATTTTCTTCCAGTTCTGATATTCTTACTTATGTCTCACCTATTTTATTGTTAAGGCTTGCCACTGAATTTTTTATTTGATCTATTCACTTCTTCATTTTGAGTATTTCATTCTGATTTCTCTTTAATATCTCAATTTCTTGGGAGTGCTTTTCATTTAGATAGTGATTTGTTTCTGATTACTCCAAAGTAATATAACAATTAATTTTCTGACTTCCTTTCTGGCATATCTGTGATCTCTTCTTCAGCTTCTATTATTGAAGAGTTGCAGTGTTCCTTTTGGAGGCCTCATATTGTCTTCCTATTCTTATTCAGGGTTTTTCCTTTGTTTTTCAGCATTTCTGGTTGCTTTTTCTTTAATTTGTATCTTTATGCTTGTGGTGTGTGAGTTCCCTCTGCTAGGAGCTGCTATGTATCCATGTATTGCGAGGGAAGCATTCAGCCCCACCTCCTGAAGTCCTGCTCACTTCTAGATAGTGATGAGCGTGGGTATGAGAGCTCCGGTGCACTAAGCCCCACCTACTGGGGCTGGACACCCTTCTCACTGGTGTGTGAAATGAGCTAGAATTTTTGATATTTAGGACTTCTTCTTGTTGTACAGCTTGTGTGGTGGGGAGGAAATTACTCTGAAATGTTGTGATCCTCATTCCTGGCTGGGGTGCATAGTGAGCTGGCCCCTGCAATTGATGGGCATGTGCAGGGAGGGGTAAATGCGGTAGCCCCCTGCTTACATTTGAAAATGTAAACAATCAGGGCCTGCGCTGTGGCACAGCAGGTAAAGCCACCATCTGCCATGCCAGCATCCCATACACATGCTGGTTAGAGTCCTGGCTGCTCCACTTCCAATCCAGCTCTCTGCTGTGGCCTGTGATAGCAGTAGAAGATGGCCCAAGTCCATGGGCCCTGCACCCACGTGGGAGACCCAGAAGCAGCTCTTGGCTCCTGGTTTCAGATCAGCGCAGCTCCTGCCATTGTGGCCAGTTGGGGAGTGAACCAGCAGATGGAAGACCTCTCTCTCTTCCTCTTCTGTAACTCTGCCTTTCAAAATAGATAAATAAATCTTAAAAAAAAAAAAAGAAAAAGAAAACAATCAATATGGCTTTTTCCAGCCTGCTGCAGGTCCAGTTGGGAGGAGGAGGGAGACATAAATGGACAGGAGCATGCCTGACCTCTCCATTTCTTCCCCTATAGCTTCTATTTCTTCCCACATGGAGCTTCAAATGTACTTCACCAGGCTCCCCTGCGTGCTGCTATCCGCAACTCCTGTGGACTCATGATTTCTCACCTGATTTGCTGGTTGGAGTGGCATGAATCTTCCCATTCAGCATCTCCACCATGCCTCTGCCACTTTCCTGTCTTTTTTTCTCCCTCAGTATGGACCTGCTCAGTCCCTGTTACTCCTGGGCTTCCCTGAGTGAATTTCTCATGCTTCTGTCACCATCTTGTAAACCCTCTCCTTATTAACTATCTATTTTGCCCTGCGTGACTTGGAACGTCCTGTTGCTATACTGCCATCTTGGCCCCTCTGGCCAATAACTCTTAAAAAAATCAGTGACAGTCATTTCAGATCCTATCACTCTTTAACTGTTATCTAACAAAACAAAATAATCATATTAAAATATTTTACTGTTTACATCACCCTAACATATATTTTGGCATACTTTAAAGAGATATGCAGACTGTCATTAGTACATTTTGTAACAGAATTTGAGTTAGGATTTAGTCAAATTTCAATGAGCATTGAAGTCTTTCATAATACTTACAAGTAATAATGTTGATTGTTTTTGAACTCCATTTTTTCAGGAAAATATCTGGAGAAAATTCTCATTGAAACAAATATTGAAAGAAAATTTGAAAGCAGTTTGTGTTGATCGCTTCCTATATACTTGTATTAGTGCATTTTCAATTGATATAACAGAACACATGTAGCTGGGTACTTTGCAAATTAAAAAAGTACCATTTACTTTATGGTTTTGGAGATTCGAGATCATAGCTCTGCCTAGTTCTTGTGAGCACCTTTTTAGCTGCATCACATGGCAGATGATGTCATGTGAAGCACAAGCAAATGGGAGAGATACCTGGTGACACAAGAGGCCAGAGAGCAGGGTTGGGCCAGCCTTGATCTTTGGTAGTCCATCTTGTCAGAACTCATTGGACTCCCACAAGAATTGTGTTAACCCCTTCTGAGTGCAGCATTTCCAGTGACCAAATTACCTTGCACTAAGTCCTACTTTGAAAGGCTTAATCACCTCTACTAACCTCACTGAGGACAGAGACCCCAACAATGAACCCTTGGGGACAAACCAGATTCAAACAATAATAACTTCTACCAAATATTTTTTTTGGCATATGGCTATTCCTTTTAGGATTTACTCAGAGGATGATTTAACAATGCCTAAAAAGTAAGCAATGGAAGATATAAGTCAAAATTAGTTTGTGCACAAATTTCTGACAAGCTTTAAGATGTCATGGTTCTTTTCAAGTTTTGCCCCAGATGCTAAAAGAGATTAGTGCTAAGACAGATGTGCAAAACTGGCTCATTGTACATTGATGGACCCTCTTAGAATATCTCAGTCACTACATACTTAAAAATAACTGTATATATTTGTAAGCTTTAGATTTACATTGCCTTTCAGGTTTTGGCATTTTTCCTTATACTAAAGTTACTATTCACTTGTACTAAATATATTTTTAAGTTAAGTCAAGAAACTGGAATTACAACTAACTAAAACAATGGGGGCTTGATATTAAATATAAACTACATAAATATAATATTATATGTAACATTTTAATACCTGTCTGTTAAAGCACAATTATAAAAGACCGTGCTTGCAGATATTGGAGTGGCTCAAAAAATAACATTCTGTTCTCATCATGTAGATCCTGATGGAGGCACAAAGCCACCTGTAAGATATTGATCATAATAACACTGCAAGGTGATTCACAGTTACAAGGTAATGATGCTTAGCTTAGGAAATTGAAATTACTTATCACACTTTGAAAATCTTCTAACAAATATATTTGATTGCTTACCAGTGTCAGTCACTGGATTAGAATGATATTCACTTAAATTTCACAATTTCTCAAAACTAATGGGAATACCAGTAAATGTTTAAGTAAAATCAACTTTAAGCAGTATGAATCCATCATGCAGCTCTTGATTTTTCTTTATGGGAAATATTTGCAATAGTGACTAAAGACAAAGAAACAGAGATGTGGGGCACGAGTGCGGCCACGGCATGGCCAGGCCAGGCCAGGCCCGGAGGCTCCGCATGTGCAGCTGCTCCAGGGTGCCCCCGCTTGAGCTGCACAGAACGAAGCCACGCAGAGCCAAGTAAGATGGCGCCCAGAGGAAGTAAGATGGGCGGAATCCAAAGTTATTTACCACTAAAACTAACTGGCTGCACAACATCAAGGGAGGTAACAAAACTAGTAACAAGTGTATAGACATAGGGCTAGTCCTATAGAAATCCCCCCATAAGGTGATTTTTTAAGTGATTGGTTGGCCCTTAGCCCTGCCCCAATGACTCTGCAGTTTTGTGTTATTAAAGGTACTATTATGCAAAAGGTAAATGAGTCCTTGCTAGACTTGGCTCCCCGCTGCGTCTGATTGTCTCCGGGACCGGGAGGGAGGCTGGGGAACGGGCGAGCAGCACACTTACCTTTCCTCGGACCCAGTCCATCCTTGTACGGGTGGACTAAGACCCAACATATGAATCCATCATGCAGCTCTTGATTTTTCTTTATGGGAAATATTTGCAATAGTGACTAAAGACAAAGAAACAGAGATAGAGGGAGAGAGTGAGCAAGAGCTATATAGAGAAATCATTCACTCACCGATTCACTCCCCAAATGACTGCAATGGCTGGGTCTATGCCAGGCCTAAGGCAGAATCCCAGAACTCTATCTAGATTTCTCACATGTGTAGTGAGGTCCAAGTACTTGGACTATTCTCCCTTTCTTTCTGTGACACATTAGCATGGAGCTGGATCAGAAGTGGAGCAGCTGTAACCTGAACTTCTGCTCCAATAGAGAATAACTGTGTCACAAGCCATGACTCAGCCTGTGGCACCACGATGCCAATCCCCGAAAGAATAATTTTTGCACAGAATGAAAATATTAACAGAGAAAGTATGAATGGTTAAGAATGAGATTAAGTACAAGATTGTAACATTTGCTGTATCGGGCATAACTTCAGTTAAAGAGTGTGTTGGACAGAACCTGGCTTCAGTTTACAACTTATTAGGTTATTACTAATAATTCATGACTTGTAGGACATTGACATTTTAAGTCAGGTATCTAAAACACAAGCTTGACCTTTTGATTCTTTTTTTTTTTTTAAGAATTTTGTTTTATTTATTTGAAAGATTTACATAGAAAGAGAGAGAGAAAGAGAGAAATGTCTTCCATTGGTTGGTTCACTCTCCAAATGACCGCAATGGGCAAGGCAGAGACAGGCTGGAAACCAGGAGCCAGGAGGTTCTTCTGGGTCTCCCACATTGGCGCAGAGGCCTTAGCACTTGGACCGTGCTCTATTGTTTTCCTAAGTGCTTTAGCAAGGAGCTGGATCAGAAGTGAAGCAGCCAGGACTGGAATCGGCATCACTGTGGGATGCTGGATCTCAGGTGGCGGCTTTACCCACTACACCTCAGCTCCAGCCTGGACATCGAAGTTCTTATAATTAGGTGCTCAATAAGTGTTGCAATTTTCCTTAAGTTGTAACTTTTTTTTCACAATATAAAATGCATGCAACATAGTGGACATGATAATAAAATCCAGGGTACTTCAATACTAAAACTTATCGAGTAAAAATGTTGACTTATTAAAAACACTCTTAGATAGATATATGTATATTTTCTTATTTTATCAGTGGGAGGTTGACAAATATAACTTCAGGCCTGTACTTCTGTGTTTTCCATCTTAGCTATTATCTTTACTATTTATTATTATTTAATTCTACTCAGTCATTTATTTTTTTATTTTTTAAAATTTTTTATTTGTTTGTTTCAGAGTTTAGGACCTTTAATTTGTCCTAAAGTCACTGAAGCAAAAAAATCATGATAAAACATTCTGTTTTCCTTTACAAGCCCTCAATGGGAAAAAAAACCCAACTATTTGTAGGAAAAAAAAAAAGTTTTGTACATGGGATGAAACAATATAAATTCAAACTTACAGATAGGGTAGCTCTATCACTCATCTCTTTAAAAAGTTTATATGAATATCCAGTCAAAACCGACAGGTGTCGCCCTTGAAATGTTATCTATACGCCTTCCAAGCAGACCACAGGACTGCACACTGTCTTGCAATGTCCTCAGAAGGCTCTGTCATCGAGCAGGTTAACAGAGTAAAAACCCCAGGGTCCTTTCTTTCAAATGGGAGAGGGAAAGACAGGGACAGAAGAGATTATTCAAACTTCTCGTCTTCTTTCCTTGCGGCTTGTGGTCTCCGCCCCCTCCTCTGCCGCCTCGGGACCCTCCTGGCCCTCCGAAGCCTCCCCGGCCCCAGCCACCAAATCCACCACGGCCTCCTCTGCTGCCACCTCGGCCTCCACAGCCGCCTCTGCCTCCGCCACGACCCCCGAAGCCACATTCACCCTTCGGCTTGGCCCAGTCCAAGGAGTCATTTAAATTTTATGTTCAGTAGTCAGCTTATTATCCATTTTTTATATTCTACAAGGCTGAAGAAAATATACACACTTCCTTTTAAGATGCCCATTCATTTTTTTGGTGAGTAGAGCTGAAAAAATAAGATACCCTTATGGGAAAATATTTTCTCATATGTTAGATAAAGAAATTAATTCCAGATAGAATGATTATGTGTTAAAATCTTCCTCAACGTAAAATGGGCAAATATATTTTTAATGAATACAAATATTCTCACCAGAAGTCTGAATAATTTAAACACTAGGTCATATTGATAATAACAATTTCTACTAATCAAAGCACACCTTAAAATGAAAATGTAATAAGTTAATAAGATAAAAATTTAATAATGAATTTTTCTAACAAATTTAACACATATGTCTAATAAATACACAGATACATACATGAAACATTTTTGCAAAGTTTATGGTAAATGTGTATTATGTAAAAAATGCACGAATTTCAAAAATTTCTGAACCCAAATAAACACTTTTAAATTCAAATATGCATGAATTTTTGAAGTGCCTGGTATATTTGTACGATTAAAAATCATGTGATACTGTAGCTATTGGGAAAATGTCTTGAAAAATATTGTTCTGAAGGGAAACCTCAGAATGCCCCCTGAATGTTTGAAAAGGTGTTCAAATTCACCTGTGATCAAGAGAGATTCCTCAGAAACGTGCATATAGATCTATCATAGTTCCCAGCTATTGCACTCCTGGGAAATTACCAAAATGTCATTAAATCAGCATATGTTATTTATACCCCCCTTGTTAATAGCAGTTCAATTCACAATAGCTAAGATATCAGATGTCCACCAGCTGGGGACTGGATCAAGAAAATTTTGTATATATGCATGATGGAATACTACACAGCCATTAAAAAGAATGATATCCTGTCTTTTGCAACAAATTGGATGAAAGTGGAGACCATTTTGCTTAGTTCCTAAAAGACAAATACGATATTTTCTCTTATATGTGGTAGTTAATATAAAATGCAAAGAAAGCAATGTATAATAATAAAACTGACATCTTACAATTTGGTTAGTTTATACCCTTTGTCTATATTCCTGTGGAATACTGGCCTTTCTACTTTTTATTTGTTGAACATTATGGTTAGTGGTGCATTGAGCTTGTGATTATAAATTGAAAGCATGTTACTAAAACAATTACAGGAAAAAAACAAGGAAGGCCTGAGGGTGGGAGGGAAATATGATTATTTTATTAGAACTGTGTCTATGAAATCCGTGAAATCTTTTCTCTTTATATTAATAAAAAAGACATAATAAGATACAATTCTACATGTACCCAAATATCTAAAATGAAAATTTTGGTGTAGTAGATATTATGTTACATTCATAGATCTGTTCTTGAAAACTGAAGCACTTGTTACAAAAGTGGCTGGGAGTTTTAGCCATAAAAAACTCTCATTTCAATATGGCCAAGCTTATGTCTCCTCTCAGTGGCAGCTTATGCATCATAAACATTTGATACATAAAGGCCTGGACCTTCACCCAAGTCAGCAAAACTCTGAAGATTCCTGTTAGTTCCAGAACTCCTCCCAGGATTCCCTCAGGTCTTTCCTTCTGATTGAATCACAGTTTCAATCATCCTTTCTGACCTGCTTATAGAAGTGATGATTGTGAATAAATTTCCAAATAAAATGTTTGCATTCAATCTGCATTTGGGGTAATATGACTTTAGATGTTGATTTAAGATGGAAGTGTTTAAAGTGGAATTTTGGATCTAGATCAACTGTGCTGATTGACAATAAGGATTCCATTACTTGTGATAGATAGAGCAGCAATATTCCCTGGTGTACAAAAATATTTTAACTATTTAAACTTCACTGATATGGTATTCCTGTTCATGACAACTGCAGTCACATCCCACTGTGTAGGTATGCCCTCACAGGACAACTGTGTCAGATATCCTGACACATATCCAGATATGTGTCAGAAAGAATGGGAACCTAAAAAAGATCAAGTGAAATAATTATGGAACTGAAAGCTCTTCTAGGGATAGTGAATGCTTTGGAGAAAGAAAATGAAAGGTTGAGAATAATAAATAGGCAATTTACAGTGAAGTGTGGATTCTTAAGTGCCTGTATTATGCTTTGAATGTAGTTTGTACTGAACAAGTTCATGTATGGCAAATTTAGTCCCCAGTGTGGTAATGGTGAAAAATTTAATACATGGAACCGTGGGGGAGTTGATTAATCATTGAGGTTACTTTCTCAGTATTTCTTACAGGACCATGGTTAGTTCCCATGAGAGTGAGTTGTTATGAATATATGTGAGCCTGGCCCTTGAATCACTCTATGGCTTCCTGTCTCAACCTGCAGTCTATCAATCTCACCTGCACTCCCACCATGATGTCATCTGCCATGATGTGACACAGTCAGGGGCTTCTCAACTGAGATGACACTATGCTGATTGAACTTTTGGACCACAAAAATATGAGATAAGTATCATTCGTTTATAAAGTATCTACCTTCAGGTGTTTTTAATAGCAACACAAAATGGACTAATGTTCCAAGATTAATCATTGGCAGAATATATAAAAGATGCTCATCTCCTGAATAGGTGAAAGTATAAAACGCTATGGGGAATGCCAAGACTTAAGAATGGCAAATTCCACATGAGGATGTTTTCAAATATGGTAGATATGCTATGTCAATGAAACAATCCAAATCTGGAAAGAATGGGAACCTAAAAAAGAAATGGAGCATGTCAGTTGATACAGTCAAAGATCAAGAATTCCTAGATTCTCCTAATTCCTGTGTCCATGAGAAAATGATTCACTCCTCTCTAATAAATTTTGATGCTTCCTACTTGATTGAAAATATATAGAGAGGTGGTTTCAAGAAAACCTGTATCTCTTTGCAATCCTCACTTTTCTTTCCTCTTAGACAACAGATAAATAACAGGTTAAGCCATACTTTCACCAAGCACAAAATGCATTTGGTATTCTAGGAAAATGAAATGGAGTTATTGTATAATAGAGGTAAAGGTCTAACAAAGGTAGTATGTATGAGACTCTAAAATATGGGTTTAGAAGAAATAGACAATATTTTCTGTATGGGACACAGAAATATATATTTATAATATAATTAACAGTGCAATCCAGTCAAATCAGAATCTAGGTGCCAAGATACCAAAGCAGGCAAAAAGCAGAATCTTTAACCTGGTTTAGAAAATGGATCCAGATTAGTAGAAAAAGTAGGGCTAATGATAATCACTGGGGCCAGGAGAAATAGATTGCATCATGGCAAACTTACCTAGGAATGTTTGCAAAAACCTTGACAAATTTTCATGGTAAATGAAGTATTTCACTACTATGATCCGAGAGAGACCTGGTGATCTGAGGTTCGGATGTTTAACAGATATAGGTCTTCATCAACCAGTAAGTAACTCTCCTCAATCAGCATAATTTCTGGCCAAAGTTCAGTGGATTCTAGAATGGGTGGTAGATGAGGTAGAAAATAATTATCATCTATTGGCCAGCGCCGCGGCTCACTAGGCTAATCCTCTGCCTTGCGGCGCCGGCACACCGGGTTCTAGTCCCGGTCGTGGCAACGATCCTGTCTCGGTTGCCCCTCTTCCAGGCCAGCTCTCTGCTGTGGCCAGAGAGTGCAGTGGAGGATGGCCCAAGTGCTTGGGCCCTGCACCCCATGGGAGACCAGGAGAAGCACCTGGCTCCTGCCATCGGATCGGCGCGGTGCACCGGCCGCAGCGCGCCTGCCGCGGCGGCCATTGGAGGGTGAACCAACGGCAAAAAGGAAGACCTTTCTCTCTGTCTCTCTCTCACTGTCTACTCTACCTGTCAAAAAAAAAAAAAAGAAAGAAAATAATTATCATCTATAGCCATGTAAGCAGCATAGATTTAATTCATCCCACTCAAGTATTTCTCACAAGAATTTTCTAAGAAAAGTAATAGATATTTCTACAACTTTCTGTATGAAATTACTGGATCAAGTAACAAGACATAAAGGTGGTGGAATGTGCGTGGGATGATGTGCCATGCTTATATTAACCTGCCCCTACTTAATGTGTTTAATGTGTTGGACCAAAGTTCATAACCTGAGAATTTGCTCTTTGAGAAGAGAAATGCCTATTCTGTCTCACCAGGTTATAAAGACTCAACTCTTTCACTCTAATTTTGATGTGCCTTCCCAGATGCAGAGTGACCCATAAGATTTACTGAGATCTTTGTCCTTTTTTTTTTTTTTTAAAGACATTGCTTGCTAAACCCACCTCCCATGACCAAATACCTAGATTTGAGTCCTAATTCTCTCTCTGAACACAGTTTTCTTCTAATGATCACCCTGTGAGGAATCAGGTAATGATTCAATTAGTTGGGTCTCTCAAACATATGTGAAAAATCTGGATAGAGTTCCAGGCTCACAGGTCTGGTATGTTCCAGACCCACAATTGTGGGTCATTTGGGAAGTGAACCAGTGAATAGAAACTCTGTTTCTCTGTCTCCCAAATAAAGAAAACAAATAAACTTTTAAAAAGATATATTATTTGAGTATAGATCTACATGACAGTTTGTTAAGGTTCACATAAGTATACCATTCTTTGTATTTCAATACAAGCTTGAACCATGTCTCATCATTATTTATTTTTTATCGGATTTGTATCTTAAACTATTTGACAGGGCCGGCGCTGCAGCTCAATAGGCTAATCCTCCACCTTGCGGCGCCAGCACACTGGGTTCTAGTCCCGGTCGGGGTGCCGGATTCTGTCCCGGTTGCCCCTCTTCCAGGCCAGCTCTCTGCTATGGTCCAGGAGTGCGGTGGAGGATGGCCCAAGTCCTTGGGCCCTGCACCCCATGGGAGACCAGGAGAAGCACCTGGCTCCTGGCTTCGGATCAGCGCAGTGCACCGGCCATTGGAGGGTGAACCAACGGCAAAAAGGAAGGCCTTTCTCTCTGTCTCTCTCTCTCTCACTATCCACTCTGCCTGTCAAAAAAAAAAAAAAAAAAACTATTTGGCATATATTTAATGTTTATAAAAAAACAACATTTTTCCAACTTATTTTACAGAAATATATTTTGTTAAATTGAAACTATACATATTCAAATAACAAAAACAGATATTTAAAACAATGATAAAGTGCTGTTTCTTTTTATCCCTTACTTCTTACTATTTTTTTTTAAGATTAGTATATCTCCAGACATTTTAAATATTAGGACCCATACCGATGGTGTGGCCTTTTCATATCTGTTCATTTTCACATAACACTTGCTTTTGTCCACTTATCCACAAGTTAGACTGCTATTTTTTTGATCTTTTGATCCAAAATACTATACCTTCCATGAAATGAAATTCATTTAAGGAAAGAATTATTTTTCCTTTTGATTATCATAGTCTCAACAATGTAATACCCTTATTTGTAATTACCTAGATATATAGCTAATCTTTCATATTGGGATCCCTTTTAAGAGAGTGACTTATACATCTTTGGAAGCTCAAAAAGAATATGCTCAAAGCTGTGAATCAAGAGGAAACTTTATTATGCAAAATATCACTCAGTAAATATCTACATTATTGCTTTTACTTTCAACAATGGATTCTGAATATCATTAACAGATGAAATGAAAAATACTTTTTTTTAAGTCACAAAGTTGGCAAATTGTCCCCACCTGCACTTTTATAGGAAGCTTCTGTAATCTTTTATCTTTATAAAAAATTCAAACTGGATTTTGATCTGAGTCATCATAACCTGAAAGAAGGTGAATCTTGCTAGTTCTCTCATTTATCTTAATTAGAATTTTTATTTTGGGAGGAACTGGTAAGTAGAACTTGAAATTTCTACAAAAAATATGCAAAATAAGTTGTTGGAACAGAATATTTAAGACTGTAAAAATTGCACAGTTTTGCTGGATTTAAAATTTAGAAAGCTTACCTGTTACCATTTGGAAGTTAGGAAAGTTCCTAAATCAGTTGATTGCACCAAGCAAAAAATGTATATCTGTAATGCATCTAATGTGAATTGGATGATATAGGAGTTTGAAACACCTTACAAGAAGGACATAGGCTAAGGAAAACTTGAAGCAAAAGAAAAGATATATACAACATCCAAATGTTCCAGAATTTGCAAGAATTGAAAACATTAATATTTCTCATCTCCTACCACAAAAATATAAAATTCAGTAGTGCATGATATAATGAACATTTTAATTCTAGAGTCATGGATCAAATGAAGGTTTTAACAATATTGCTCAATGTTTTAAGAAGACATTGGAAATATTTCCACTGTACAAAATTGTTCTGTGAAAAACCTAAAGAAGACATGAGTGTGTTAAAAATTCTTTTGATCTCAGTTGATGAAGATCAGGCGAGACAGAGGCATAGTCTAAAAAATTATAAGTGTAACTACTTTCCATCACTGAAGGAATAAAAGTCAAATACATTTCTGAGTTGTACTACCAAAAATGCTATTAAACTTCAGTACTAATATTGTGATTCTCTAAGAAAGTAAAGGTAATCTTCCATGACTTTGGTACATAATGAGAAATCTTTCCATTTCCAGTGAAATTTTCAAACAAGTCTACCAACGTTAATGAAAAAAATAGCAGAAATAGGGTGATGAGGAGGACAAGAGGCATTTATTTAAGCTGTTTGTACTTTCTTGCATCTTATTGAGTTTCTTTACAATCCTGATTTTGAATTATTTTTCAGGCATTTTATCTATTAACTTCAACTCAGGGTATTGTTCTTGAGAAGCATTCCGTTCTTTCAGAGGTGTTATACTTTCTTACTTCTTCATGATTCCAGAATTCCTACACTGACATAGGTTCCTCTTATACAATGATGGGGTTGATTGGAATAGACTTTTTATGTTCAGGTGAAATATGTGATATCCTTGGGTTATAGAAGTGGCTTTTGTTCTGTGTGAGCCCGCAGGTGTAGTCTGATTGCTTTCTTCAGCTGTAATCAATGTTGCCAGTGCCTAAGAGTGACACAGTTGTCTAGTTTGAAGCATTTCATGGAAGTAGTGGTATAACACTGATGTGGAAGTGGGCTTCTTGGGGTGTTATCTTCAATCTGCAAAGAAGTGGGTGTTAATCACATTAGGGTTTTTAATGCTTATACCCACTTTCCTGGTGCAGGGGGGCATAGCGAGAGCTGTGCCCTTGTATTGCCAGGAAATCCTAAGAAACAATGGGTCTTGTGGCACCAGTACTTTTGGTTCACGTGTTAAGAGATGCAGAGTGAGACTTCCTGAGGGCTCATCCTTTGGGAATTTTATGGGCTGTCATTCCTGTCAAGCCCAAGAAACCTGAAAGAAACATCCCTAAATTATGTAAAGTGAGTAAGAATGGGTCCAGGGTATTGTAATAAACCCAGCATCTACAACATGCAGGGGCCTACTCTGCCCTGGAGCATACCTTGACTGGATCTGTGGCTTCTGGTAGTGTCTGTCTGCTTGCTGTCTACTAATACATTTGGAGTATAGCAGCAATACCACAACAGCATCTATCTGGTTGTTTGGGAGTGAAGGGTGGAAATCTGGGTTCTTTTTGTGGAGAAGTTGTTTAGATCAGATGTCCAGATCCAGACTGTATTTAACGTCTGTGAGTGTTGCAGTTGATATCTCAACAATGTTGCAGTGGATTTTTTTCTGAGAGGGGGAGCGTGATGGGGGCAAGAGGCACGGAGTCACCACACAGACCCCGGGAGCCGGGTGAAAGCGGGCTTGAGGCAAGCAGCCCGCAGACTCATTTATTTCAGTTGGTAAGACATCTTATATAGCCAAGACCAGACAATCTGGTCAAGAGGCAGTCTATGCCTCAACCAATCACAGCCTGTTGCCAGGCAGGCTCTGTTGCCAGGTGGGATTTAAAGCCATTCCAGAGTAACTGACGCTCACTTGCCAGCGGCCACCCTGGCTTGGCCTTCTCATTCCACCACATGTGAGGAATGTGAAATTCTCTGTTAATTAGAACTGCCCTTTGGCTATTTCGGTGGGGGTTGTGGCACTTTCTGCTTATCTTTTCCTGGCAAGATGGCGTCCTCCTGGCCAGTACAGCAGAGTAGGAGCTGCTGCAGTTTTGGTGTATTTTGTTCCTCACATTCTGTTGGCTTTCAGAGTTTCTGTGCTGTTTGAAGTTCTTGTCTCCTCTTTATTGAAGTTTTCTCTCAGTCTCCTGGAAACATGATCCTGAATTGTTATTCTGGAACTTTTCAGTAGCAAAGGCAAGTAAAGGTCTTCCTTCAGCCATCTTGATACGATCTGACACAGACCATTCTTAATCTTCAGTGAGAGGCTTAATGGAAATCAGAATCAACATGGACCAGTGAATGACTTGTGCCCACATTTTATTCCTTTCCAAAATGGAGAATTAATTGTAATCAACGAATTCCTCTTTCATCATTGCAAAATTCAAAGATATCATCCTTGGGAAGGAGTAAGTATATTTACCATGTGAAAAAGAGAGGCAAGATTTGAACTATTTGTGGAATTTGATAGATTCTATTATTCTCCTAAATTATTTATAGTAAATCTCTGCCCAGCATAATCATGTTTTGCCCTATGTAACAGATTTAAAAAAAAATAATATTTTTGAAAGTGGGGAAGAAAGAGAGAGAGAGAGAGAGAGAGAGAGAGATCATTTAATGACTGGAAACTATCTGAAGAGTGGTAAGCCTAGTAACAACTCCAATTGTTTCTCAGTTGATGATAGTACAACTGCAACTTTTCATCATTTGTTGATCGTTTTTTTTCCTTTTTTTTTTCTTGTACAAAATGCGACTATCAAGTAAATTACTTTCAGAGCAAAAATTTGTTTTTCGCTACTTGTATAAACAAAGAAGAAAACCTGAAAATATAAAAATATTTTTAGTGAAGAGCTAAGACTTGAATCAAGGCTGTATCCTGTTTCTATTAATTATGTTGAAAAATATGTTTTATCCAAATATGTTTTCAATAAGACATTCATTTCTATCAGAATTTACAGTTTAGAACTGGAATAATTAAAACGTTTAACTGATAATTAGCTTTCTTTTTTTAGGAAGTTTCCTCTATTGAACACTGCAGTACAGGGCCATTCAAAGAATAATCAGATCGATTGATTCTCCACTGTTAACAGTACAAACTAAAACTTTGTAGTGGGTATTCCTTCTGCAAAAGCTTGTAAGCACTTAGAAATAATTAGGTTTACTTTACTTTGCAGTTTTTTGATAATAAAATGATGCAGAGGAAAATGGCATAGCCTATTTTTCAAAATAACAACTCAGAAGAAACACTCTATTTGTTTATTGAAAGGTTGAGAGACAAACACAGAGAGTCAGACAGAGGAAGAGTGAGAGAGAATCTGCCATCCTCTAGAGAATCTGCATCGCCAAATGCCTACAGCAGTTGTGTTTTCACCAGGCTGAAATGAGTCTGGAGCTCAATCTGAGTGTCCCACATGGGTAACAGAGACCCACATACTTGAGTCATTACCTGCTGCTTTGTAATGTGTGCATTAGAGGGAGTTGGATTTGGGAGTAAAGATGGGACTTGAACCCAAGCACTCCAATATGAAATGTGGGCATCCCAAGCTATATCTTAATTGCTGCATCAAATACAAGTTTCTGAGATTTTTAAAGAAATAGCAGCAAAATAGATAGTCATATACATTTGACTTACGATTTTTTAAAATGTTTCTAAATCCCTTGGCAAAGATCCAGAACACACACACACACAAGCACATACACACATAATACACACAAAGTTAGGACTAAACAAATGCAATCTTGTATGCAACAGAACCCTCATGTTAAAAGGGATAGGGAAATTATTATTCTTAACAAGAATTGGCAGCAAATAATTTGGAATAATAACTGTTTGATAGAATATAATAAGTAGGACACAATTAGGAAATGATAGAGGGAGGGGATTAATATTGTTTTTAAACTTTTATTTAATGGATATAAATTTCCAATGTACAGCTTATGGATTACAATGGCTTCCCCCCCCCCATAACTTCCCTCCCACCCGCAACCCTCCCCTCTCCCGCTCCCTCTCCCCTTCCATTTGCATCAAGATTCATTTTCAATTCTCTTTATATACAGAAGATCAATTTAGTATAAAGATTTCAACAGTTTGCACCCACATAGAAACACAAAGTGAAACATACTGTTTGAGTACTAGTTATAGCATTAAATCACAATGTACAGCACATTAAGGACAGAGATCCCACATGAGGAGCAAGTGCACAGTGACTCCTGTTGTTGACCCAACAAATTGACACTCTAGTTTATGGCACCAGTAACCATCCTAGGCTGTCATCATGAGTTGCCAAGGCTATGGAAGCCTTCCAAGTTTGCCGACTCTGATCATATTTAGACAAGGTCATAAAAGACAGGGTGAGGATAGTAACCAATGATCCTAAGAGTGGCATTTACCAGGTTTGAACAATTATACAGCATTAAGTGGGGAAGAGGACCATCAGTACACACATGTTGGGAGTAGAACCATTGGTGGTAGAGTAGAGGTTATGATTACAAAGGAATGAGGCCCAAGTGTGCTAGACAGGGTCTAGAACAAAGGACAGAGTCATTATTAGAGGAGCTAAGAAAGGTGCTGTCTAAGCTACAATTAAGTTTTCTGATTGAGAGGCAAATAGAACCTGATAGAAGGGGCTTGATAATAATCTGGTATAGCATAGCCAAAATAAGAACTCAAATAATAATCTCATAGCTAGATTCACTTCGCCATCAGCGAAGTATACAGTAAGTAGAAAAAACCTCCCTTTCAGACCAAAGGGGAAGAAAGTTTTAAAGTGAGAATATAATTTTCCTCATGGGAATTGTCTACCTTAGAAAAACTACTACAGAACATGCCTGTGACTATAGACTTGTAGTTCAGGCCACCGAAGATTAGAGATGGGAAACGGGCACTCCCTTGACTTGCATCCTCTGGTCTGCTTTAACAGAAACCAGGAGGAAAAGAAAGCTCGGCATCAGAAGCAATGGGTGGCAGGCCTATTAATGGCTGATCTGTACAGTGATCTGCCTTCAAGGAGATCCAACAGGCCAGTCCACTGCAGTGGCTTTCAAAGTGGTAAGCCTGGGCTTCAGCAGAAGTCAGCTTGTGAAGAGCCCTGGCAGCTCTGCCAAGACTTGGATCACTGCAAATGGACCTGCCCTGGAGTCGAAGGATGCCCAGGTCAGAGCCACAGATCTTATTGGCTCTAAGCTGAAAAGCCCTTCACTCAGCCCAACTTCCAAAGTGACCACTGCAGCTGAGGGGATGGTCAAGTAGGGTCAGCAACATTGCAGGCAGAACTGTAAATTTCTTGTTAGAGATGCCCCCTGCCTTTACCTGGCCAGCTCTCCTCCCAGGCCAGCCAAGTAATGAAAGTCAACAGAGTGCCTTCCCCTAGGAGGTTCACACCTCCCTTAGGATATACCCCATGTGAAGAGATAGATAGGTCTGGGCCTCTGAATTTACAAGGCCTAAAGCCCACCAGATTATTATCAAGCCCCTTCTATCAGGGGATTAATATTTTTATACTTTCTTACTGAGGGGACATATTGTTTAAAGCTGTGAGAATTGACCCTTTCCAGCTGGAAATAAATTCATTTATCAATTTGATTGTCTATGATATTTCTATAAAACACCAACTTTCTTACTTTTTTTTTTTATTAAACTTTTATTTAATGAATATAAATTTCCAAAATATAGCTTATGGGTTACAATGGCTTCCCCCCTCCCATAACTTCCCTCCCGCCCGCAACCCTCCCCTTTCCCACTCCCTTTCCCCTTCCATTCATGTAAAGATTCATTTTCAATTCTCTTTGTATACAGAAGATCAGTTTAGTGTATATTAGGTAAAGATTTCAACATTTTGCCCATAAAGCAACATCGAGTGAAAAAACTACCATTGGATTACTAATTATAGCATTAAATAGCAATGTACAGCACATTAAAGACAGAGATCCTACATAATTTTTTTTCAAATTAATTAATTTTCTATGCCATTTCCATTTTAACACCAGGTTGTTTTTTTTTTTTCATTTCCAATTCTCTTTATATACAGTAGATCAATTCAGTATATAATTAGCAAAGACCTCATCAGTCTGCGCTTTCTTACTTTTAAAAATTGAATCGTATTTAAATGTTCCCCTGTTGCATATTTTTGGATAAGTTTTCTTCTTATGTAAAATGTATGAAAGGAATTCAAGATACAGTAACAAGAGAATGTCAAACGTGTATTTTAATTGTTAGATACATATTATTTCTTTAATATAAAAATTTACTTTCATGTTTATTTGAAAGGGAGGGAGAGGAGAGTGGGAGAAACAGAGAAAAAGAGAGTGAGAAGCAGAGAGGTAGTGAAAGTGAGAGAGAAATATATTATCTGTGAAAGATTAATATTTGTGGAGGAGACAATATTTGGATGCCCATAAAGTCAGTATTTTCACTATCTCTTCAAGGTTAAGATAGGACCGAGTTATCAGTATTTATTTTTAGGACAGGATTCTAGGTATGAGAAAATTATATTTTCCTTAGATAATATATTAAGAAAGAATGTGTAGAGACTTTCAATGTGGTAAGCCTGGGCTTCAGCAGAAGTCAGCTTGTGAAGAGCCCTGGCAGCTCTGCCAAGACTTGGATCACTGCAAATGGACCTGCCCTAGAGTCGAAGGATGCCCAGGTCAAAGCCACAGATCTTATTGTCTCTAAGCTGAAAAGCCCTTCACTCAGCCCAGCTTCCAAAGTGACCACTGCAGCTGAGGGGATGGCCAAGTAGGGTCAGCAACATTGCAGGCAGAACTGTAAATTTCTTGTTAGAGATGCCACCTGCCTTTACCTGGCCAGCTCTCCTCCTAAGCCAGCTAAGTAATGAAAGTCAACAGAGTACCTTCTGGAGGTTCACACCTCCCTTAGGATGTACTCCATGTGAAGAGATAGATAGGTCTGAGCCTCTTAACTTGCAAGGCCTAAAGCCCACCAGATTATTATCAAGCCCCTTCTGTCAGGTTCTATTTGCCTCTCAATCAGAAAACTTAATTGTAGCTTAGACAGCACCTTTCTTAGCTCCTCTAATAATGACTCTGTCCTTTGTTCTAGACCCTGTCTAGTGCACTTGGGCCTCATTCCTTCGTAATCATAACCTCTACTCTACCTCCAATGGCTCTACTCCCAACCTGCGTGTACTGATGATCCTCTTCCCCACTTAATGCTGTATAATTGATCAGACCTGGTTCATGCCACTCTTAGGATCATTGGTTACTATCCTCACCCTGTCTTTTATGACCTTGTCTAAATCTGATCAGAGTTGGCGAACTTGGAAGGCTTCCATAGCCTTGGTAACTCTTGGTAACGGGAGCCTAGGGTGGTTACTGGTGCCATAAACTAGAGTGTCAATTTGTTGGGTCAACAACAGGAGTCACTGTGCACTTGCTCCTCATGTAGGATCTCTGTCCTTAATGTGCTGTACATTGTGATTTAATGCTATAACTAGTACTCAAACAGTATGTTTCACTTTGTGTTTCTATGTGGGTGCAAACTGTTGAAATCTTTATACTAAATTGATCTTCTGTATATAAAGAGAATTGAAAATGAATCTTGATGCAAATGGAAGGGGAGAGGGAGCGGGAGAGGGGAGGGTTGTGGGTGGGAGGGAAGTTATGGGAGGGGGGAGCCATTGTAATCCATAAGCTGTACATTGGAAATTTATATTCATTAAATAAAAGTTAAAATAAATGTTCAATGAAAAAAAAGTGAAGACATTAAAGAAAAGAAGAAGGAATGATAACTGAGTGAATTACTGAAATGAGGGCTAGCTATGGAGAAGACATTAAAAAAATCACATCTATGAACTTTGGAATCACCATGAGTTGGCTTAAGTTCAATCATTTGGTTGAGTAAGCAACATCTTTAACATCAAAAACAAATTCAAATCAACTTACATGCAAGGAAATCAATTATTTAAAGATAACAAATAAGAACAAATCAATTATTTTTTTAAACTTTTATTTAATGAATATAAATTTCTGATGTACAGCTTATGGATTACAATGGCTCCCCCCCCAAACTTCCCTCCCACCCGCAACCCTCCCCTTTCCTGCTCCCTCTCCCCTTCCATTCACATCAAGATTCATTTTCAATTCTCTTGATATACAGAAGGTCAGTTTAGTATATATTAAGTAGAGATTTCAACAGTTTGCCCCCACATAGTAACACAAAGTGAAAAATGCTGTTGGAGTACTAGTTATAGCATTAAATCACAAAAAACACATCAATTATTGAAAGATAACAAATAAGATAAATCTTCTATATTTTTAAAGTATTCCCTATATCCTCAATTTTTGTTTAAAAATAAGATATTAATCAATTCTTCTCTAAAATATGGCATTTGTAAAAATGACAACACTTTACCCATGATATAAAGTTAGTTCAATAACAGATATTTTCTTTTTCACAACAGGATAATGCCTTATCTACTCCTCAGAACGATGATTATCATGACTTCAAGGAATATCTTGTCTGTTTCATTTTGTTTGGAGGGAATATTAATGGTTTTTGTAATAAAGTTCACTTTTAAACAAAAAGTTAATAAAGTACACTTTTAACCCAAAAAGGCATGGTTCAACCTGTTTGTCCTTCACTGATTCAATCTTCCATCTTTCAAACTGTGCCCAGATTTAGATGAATTAAATGCCATGATGGGCTAATAAGTAACATTTAACAGTACTTATCACATTTAATTACAATACTGTAGAACAATTACTTGGTCATTAGCAATTTATTCAGTGAAGACTCAGCTTATCTTTATCAAAATTTCTGTTAGACACGCACAGAATTCTTTCCTCTAGGAAATGAGGAAATCACTGGGTGAGTTGATATGTCAGTGTGGAGCAAATATGATAAAAGTTGCTGAACAACAAATTTAATCCTTTAATGACCAGGTAAACTTTTCCTCCTTCAGAGTACTCACAACAACTTACAACTTCCCTTTTCAACTTAAACAACTGGAAGCTACAACTCATTTGGCTGTTTTTAATTTTGGGAAACTAATGCAGCCTGTTTCTCTAAACATAGCACTTCAATACATTGTTACAGGGTACATACTTCCCTTGTACTCTGATGTCTGTGTTCTTTTAATTTTTATTTAAAAATATTTATTTAGTATTTTCCTGAAAGAACAACTGGCAGATACAAAACACAAACACACACACACACACACAGAGAGAGAGAGAGAAAGAGAGCTTCTGACACAGGTTACTGGTTCCTTCCCAAATGGGTGCAACACCCAAGTCTGGATCAGACCAAAACCAACAGTCAGGAACTCCACCAAAGTCTCCCATGAGTGAAGCAGGGACCCACGCACTCAGACTATCTTCCACTGCCTTCAAAGTTGCAATAACAGGAAGCTGGACTGGAAACTGAGCAAATGGGTACATTCTAACATGGAATGCCATTTATAACATGGCAGTTTAACCCACTGCACCATAGTGTCAGACTTCAAGTCAAAATTTAAGTCCATATTTTTGTATTTGGAATAGTGTAAGCACAATGAATAGAACACCTTAAAAAGGAGTCCATAGAGTGGGCTAGATCTGAAGTGTCATCCTTTTAAACCATTTATTTGGATAGGAGTTTTGAAACCTTGTAACGTTTTAAAATAATGAAATACATTTACAATGGAATTGTCTTGTGTGCTACTATAATCCTGATCTATTCTTAGTATAACCAACATAGTTATTATGCATGTTGGTGCTAGTTCTATTGATTGAACAGAGCTTAAAGTCTTATGCCTGGAATCCTATCACTGGCTGTATCTTTTGACCTTCTTATGTCAATTTCTTAAATGTGAAGTAGTCGTTTTGTCTCTCGTTTGAGAAGATGAAATGTTCATCAATAGCATATTTTTAAAACAAAAGTATATTATATTCTCCCATAGTCTTATCTCAAATAGGCCTGCAACTTAATATCTTAAGAGATACTTCTTAGTAACACTTATTTTCCCTTATAACCTAACATTTAGTTTTCTAACCTATTTGTTGAAAGGTGACAGATTGAAAAACAACAAACAGGGGCCAGTGCTGTGATGAAATAGATTGAACCACCACCTCCATCATGGGCATCCCAAATGGGTGCTTGTTCCTATCCTGGCTACTCTACTACCTATCCAGCTCCGTGCTAGTTCACCTCAAAAAGCAGCAGAAGATAGCCCAAGTCCTTGGACCCCTGACACCCACATAGGAGCTCCTGGCTCTTAGCTTCGGACTGGTCCAACCCTAGTTGTTGGAACCATTTGGGAGAGTGAATCTGAGGATGGAAAATCTCCCTATTTCTCCTTCTTTCCCTCTAACTCTGCCTTTCAAATAAATAAGTAGATCTTTAAAAATTGTCCTATAAGTATATACTGACAAACAAAATTTACATGCAAAGAATGTTCTCTCTTGCATGACGTTTTCAGTGAAAAATAGGAAATAACTAATTTCTTCTTATGTTTGCCACCTTAGTATGACTTCTCAAGCTAGTACTATTAGAAAAAGATTTATTTTCTGATTAGATAGTTTTATAAATTCTTATTTTCAAAGCAGGATATAGTTTTTTAAATTGTAGAATAATATTGAATACTCAAGGGGCTGTCGCTGTGCCATAGCAGCCAAAGCCCCCAACTTCAGGGCAGGCAGCTCTGATCCAGCTCCCTACTATAGTTTGGGAAAGAAGTATGAGACGGCCCAAATACCTGGGGCCCTGTACCTGCATGGGAGATGCAGAAGAAGCTCCTGGCTCCTGGCTTTGGATCCGCCCAGCTCTGGCCATTGTGGTCATTTTGGGGTGAACTAGTGGATGAAAGAACTCTCTATCTCTCTCTCCTTCTCTGCCTCTCTCTAACTATGCCCTTCAAATAAATAAATAAATCTTTAAAAAAAGTACTGAGTACTCAAGATCACACTGTAAGCTCCAAAGTTTTAAAAACAGTAGATTTGGGATTGTGTTGTGATGCAACAAGTTAAGCCACTGCTTGCCAAGCTGGTGAACCATATCATGCTGTTCTGCTACTCCTGACAACACTGCTTCCAAATCAGCTTCCTGACAATTCATCTGAGAAGGCAGCAGAAGTTGGCCCAAATACTTGGTTCCCTTCCATCCGTGTGGGAGACCATGATGGACTTCATGGCTCTTGGCATTAACTTGGCCCAGACCTCACACTTGCAGCCATTGGGAAGTGAACCAATGATAGATCCTCCCTCCCTATCTCCCTCCCTCCCTTCCTCTCTCTCTCTCTCTCTTTCTCTCTCTCTGTCACTCAATGTTTAAATAAATAAAATCTTAAAAATAGCTGTTGATCAAATTGTCAAAATTGAAATAAAACAGTTGCTTTTTGATAGCCTCTTTTTATAACTTCTAAATTTTTATTTATGTACTTTCAGCAAAACTCTCAACTTAATAAATTTTAGAAATGTGCAGTTTGAGATTATTTTATGTGTTACTCTTTGTTTTATTTTTTGTAGTTCCACAATATAACAGGTTGCTATAACATGATATCATTAATGAGAAGATAAAATACCTATGCTCAACTAAGAAAAAGAAACATAATGAATAATCTGAAAATATGAATCTTGAAATCAGTAAGAATTTAAATTTGGAGAAATGAAAATTATACCTAATAACAACCAAATTAGATTGGGAGAAAAGTCTGAAAAATAATTGATAATGATAAAATAGTTTGTCTATGTATGTGTTTATATTACAGAGTTATTGAAAAAGTTGATGGAAATGGAATTAAAAGATTAGGGGTCAGCGTTGTGACATGATGGGTAAAGCTGATGCCTGCAGTGCCAGCATCCCATATGGAAGCTGGTTTGTGTCCAGCTGCTCCATTTCTAATCCAGCACTCTGCTATAGCCTGGGAAAGCCATGGAGGATGGCCCAAGACCTTGGGACCCTGCACCCACGTGGGAGACCCAGAAGATGCTTCTGACTTTGGATCGGCCCAGCACTGGCCATTTCAGCCATTTTGAGAGTGAACCAGCAGATGGAAGACTTCTCTCTCTCTGTCTCTGCCTTTCTGTAACTCTGTCTTTCAAATAAATAAGTAAATCTTTATTTTGATGCAAAACTTGAAATTTCTGAATACAGATGGCCTTCAAAATATTCTGGGATATCTATAATATGAAATATGTATTTGTGATTTAAGAATTTGCACCAAAACACTTACCTTTTTCTCCATTTCCCACAAATTTTGAAAGTCTCTATTATCTGTGTCTATCTATTGATCTATCAACCTATCATCTATTTTTTTTTTTTGACAAGCAGAGTTAGACAGTGAGAGAGAGAGAGAGAGAGAGAGAGATAAAGGTCTTCCTTTTTCCATTGGTTCACCCCCTAATGGCCACTGCGGCCTGCTCACTGTGCTGATCCGAAGCCAGGAGCCAGGTGCTTCCTCCTGGTCTCCCATGCGGGTGCAGGGCCCAAGGACCTGGGCCATCCTCCACTGCACTCCCTGGCCACAGCAGAGAGCTGGACTGGAAGAGGAGCAACCAGGACTAGAAATCGGTGCCCATATGGGATGCCGGCGCCACAGGCAGAGGATTAACCAAGTGAGCCACGGCACCAGCCTGCTTACCTATCTATTAATGCACAAATAACGAGGTGGAAACTGTTCTTTTAATTTTGCGACAAAAAATCTTGTTCAGAAGGGATTAAATGGCTTGCCACTAGAAGTCCAAATAGGTTCTAGGTAACAGAGCCAGTGAGCAACTACTACAGCCAGTGAAAGGTAAGGGATAACATAACTTTATTTCCACTTCAAATTTCAATTTCAATAGTTTTAATTAAATGACACACTTGAATACATCCTGAAAAACACTGAGTAATATTCCTTAAAGTGTGAGATATATATATATATATATATATATATATATATATATGATACTAACATATACCCTTTGCATTGCTGCTATCGTTTGAATATCATTTGTCCCTTTCTGAGTACATATGGAGGCAAGATCCCCATAGGGAGTGCTGGTAAACCCTGACTTTGAAATTCACTGGTGTCTTTCAGTGGGATTGCTGCTTTCCTTGTCAGACTTCCTCCTCTTGTGGACTGGATTGTTACCTGTAGAGTAGGTTGCTATAAGAGAGCCTGGGGGCCAATGCTGTGGTGTAGCAGGTAAAGCTGCTGCCTGCAGTGCCAGCATCCCATACGGGCGCTGATCCGAGCCCTGATTGCTCCACTTCCCATCCAGCACTCTGCTATGGTCTGGGAAAGCAGTAGAAGATGACCCAAGTCCTTGGGCCCCTGCACCCACATGGGAGACCTGGAAGAAACTCCTGGCTCCTGGCTTCAGATTGTCCCACCTCCGGCCGATGCTGCCAACTGGGGAGTGAACCAGCGGATGGAAGGCCTCTCTGTCTCTCTCTTTCTGCCTCTCTTCTCTCTGTGTAACTCTGACTTTTAAATAAATAAATAAATCATTAAAAAAGAGAGAGATAATCTGATACTTTCACTCTCCCACACTCGATCTGCTCACCACATGTGCTTCTACCACATATTGTCATCCACCATGGTGTGATACAACCATGGAGACCTTGACAATGCCAGATTTCTAACCTCTAGAATCATAAACCAAAGAAAGAGTCTTCGAAAAAGTTTATGGAAAACTTCTGTATGGATTCAGTTTATTCTCAACCAACACAAACTTAGTGTTCAAGCCATTTTTCATAAATTATTTAAAGTTCCCTCATAAATATCTTTTTTTTAATTTCTCAATATTAGGTATTTTCTTATAGAAACCCAAATGGATAAATATGATATGATTTTTATTTACTCACAATATTAGAATTTTGATTCATTTCAACAATACTTCTGGTAATGTGGCAGAAGTACAGAAAAATAAATATAGACTGCCATAATTACAGTCTCTGAAGTACAATGTATATTCGGAGAATTATATAATAGCAGTAAAATAAATGCCAGGCAGGTTATTACAAGACAAAACTATCAGAGACATTTAGAGCTTAGTCATGCCTCCTGCATATGCAGATAGGCAGAAAATTAGTTTAAGAAAATTGCAAAGACTTTTATATGATGTAATCTGCATCATTATCAAAAACTGAAATAACATTAATTACTAATGATAGTTACACAATTTTTAAACAGAAAATAACTCCACATGACACCTTTTTTTTAATTTGTGTGAAATTAAATTCCTAAATCAAGCATCTCTTTCATTACATATCTTGTGTCATTCAAGGAGACAAATAGATGTCATATAAATAGTTGTACTTATGCTAACTAGATTTTTTCATTAAGAAAAAGAAGAACTGAGAAATTGTGATTCCTTTCCTCTAGGAGTTTAAAGAGCTTGGTTCAGTTCGAAAGACAAACTGTTTTCAAACATATACAGCTACCTTAAACATATGCAAAGGATTCTGGCAGACTTGAAGTTGTTCACTTAAGTTCTAAGTGGACAGAGAATGACAACTATTTACGAATGTTACTTTATGTAAGTCTGGGGTGCATCTAAAATTTATCATATGAGACCTCAGGTTTTCTGAAGTGGAAATATTTATTTTCCTTTTATTCTTTGAAGATATTTTTGTAATGTTTGATTTTATTTACAAGTATCTTCCACTAAATCCAATCCAAATAATCATATTCAATTAAGGAGTGAAAGCAGCTGTCATCTGGCCAAAATTTAAGGGAAATTTCTTGCATGCAATACGTGAAATCTCTCATCAATGTCTCACAGCATTTTCAGCTTAACACTGACTGTTTTGTGAAATGGAACATAGAATAATAATGTGTATTTTGAAGCTACTGAATGTCTGTTAAGGTCATTAGTTCTTCAGTGCAGTTGAAAACTTATGTTTCCTTAGTGACTATCTCTCTGGACTATTGGCCCATTACTGAAAATGGAATTTTGAGATCCCCTATTTTTATGATGTTGTTTTATATTCCTTCCTCCAGATCTATTAATATTTACTGTAAACATTTAAGTGCTCCAAAGTTGGGTCCCTGTAAGTTTAATGTATTATATCTGATTGAGAACTGATCCCTTTATTATTATGTAATAATTGTTGTTGCTGTTTTTATAGAAAGTCTTTCTGTTATGATGTAACTACTCCTGGTCTCTCTTGGTTTCCATTTGCATGGATTATCTTTTTAAATACTTTCACTTTTTTCTTACAGGTGAAGTAATTCTTCTTTAAGCATCATATTATTGGGTGTTAGTTGTTGTTGATTTATTTGTTTTTAGTATACTCAATCTGGGTGTAATTAGTTAATACAATTACATTAACACTAGTTTTTGAGAGGTAGGGGATTTCTACTGCAATTTAGTTAGTTACTTAGAGTATTTCTTCCTCTCTTCTGATATTTCCCTTTTATTTGAATCTAAATAATCTTCTCTGGTGGAACGTTTTGATTCCCATCTTTCTCATTTTGCACATCAACTCTAGGTTATTCCTCTGTGATTACCATGAGGCTTACAAAAATAATCTTATAACAGGCTGCTTTAAGTTGGTAATGATTTTGGTCCACTAAAGCAAACAACAAAGCAAGAAAACACTGTTCCTCTTTATTTCACTCTTCCTGCAACAGGAATTTTTAGTGTCATAATCTAAATCTTTTTTTTTTTTATTGCATATCCCTTAAAGTTGTCATAACTTCAATTTTTTATAGTTTGGTCTGTTAAAATTGTAGCTAAAGTTATACAGTATTAAAGAATTTTTAATATGACTCTGTATTTACTTTTACCAGTAAGATTTATACTCCCAGATGTTTTTCTATTACTCATCAGTGTATTTTTTTCAGCATAAAGAGGGATTATCTTTTTAAAGACATGTCTGGGTGGCAAAGAATGTCCTCAGTTTAAATTGTTGATATGAAAAAGTCTTCGTTTTCCCTTCGTTTCTAAGGGTAGCTTTGCTCGACCCAAAATCTTTGGTTATCTTGTCTTTTTTTGCTTCAGCACTTTAAATATATTATCCTATTCTCTCCTGGGCTTCATGATTTTTGCTGGGAAGTCTACCGCTAGATATTTTGATGCTCCCTTATATATGTTACGTTTCTTTTGTGGTTTCAGGATATCCTTCTTGACTTTCACTTTTTGTAGCTTGATTATAATATGTATTGGGGTAATGTTATTTGAAATTTATAGTTTGATACTTTTATTTTTCCTATACCTACATATTTAAATTTTCCTACAAGTTTGGAAAAATTTCCCTATTATTTATTTAATAACTTTCTGCCCCAGGAAATAAAGATATAATATGTTAATGATTTTCAGAATTTTAAATTTTTTTTCATTTATTCAAAAGAGACAGATTTGATGCTGGTATTTCATATTAAAGGACCAGTTCAAGTACCAGCCACTATGCTTCCAACATGGCTTCCTGCTAATGTACCTGGGAAAGAAGTAGATGATGGTCCTGGGGATTCTGTCCCTACTACCACATAGATATCTGGAAAAATCTGTGGATTATGACTTTAGCATGGCCCACACCTTGCTACTCTAGTGAACATTTTGATAGTGAACCAACAGTTGGAAGGCATCTCTCTCTCCCGCACACATACCCCTGTCTCTCTGCCTTTTGAATAAATAAATATGTATTCAAATTTTTTAAAATAACCAATATTGGGGAGGTCACTGTTGCATAGTCAGTAAAACTGTCACATGCAGTGCCAGCATCCCTTATGGGTGCTGGTTTGAATCCTGGATGTTCTACTTCAGATCCAGTGTTCTGTCTCTGTCTCTGTCTCTATCTCTGTCTCTGTCTCTCTCTCTCTTCCCTAATGACCACAGTGGCTGCAGCTGGGTTAATCAGAAGCCAGGAGCCAGAAGCTTCTTCCTGGTCTCCCATGCTGGTGCAGGGGCCCAAGGACTTTGACCATCTTCTACTGCTTTCCTAGGCCACAGCAGAGAGCTGGATTAGAATTTATCCATTTATTTGAAAATGTTCAGTTTATTAGCATACATTTCTTCATAGTAGTTTCTCATGATGCTTTGTATTTCAGAAGTGTCAGTGGTAAGATCTTTTTCATCTCTAACTTTGTTTGAGTTTTCCCTTTTTTCTTTATTAGACTGGCTAGAAGTTTATATATTTTGATTATCTTTTCAAAAACATCTTTTGTCGTTCTTTTTTTCTGTTTCAATTCATTTATTCATTTATTTTTACTCTGATCCTGTTTTTTTTTTTTTTTCCTAGCCTCCTGATTTTGGGAATGGTTTGTTCTTGGTATTCTGTCTTTGGAATACATCATTAGATCTTTAATTTGAGACATTTCTTTTTTGTTAATGTAAGCACTTAATGCTATAAACTTCCCTCTTAATATTGCTTTTGCTGTATCCCAAAAGTTTTGATATCTTATGTTTTCATTTTCATTTAGTTGAAGAAATGTTTTTTTTTTCCCAAGGTTATTATCTGAAATTTATTTTTTTATTAAACTTTTATTTAATGAATATAAATTTCCAAAGTATAGCTTATGGGTTACAACGGCTTCCCCCCTCCCATAACTTCCCTCCCCCCCGCAACCCTCCCCTTTCCCGCTCCCTTTCCCCTTCCATTCATGTAAAGATTCATTTTCAATTCTCTTTGTATACAGAAGATCAGTTTAGTATATATTAGGTAAAGATTTCAACATTTTGCCCATATAGCAACATAAAGTGAAAAAACTACATTGGATTACTAATTATAGCATTAAATAGCAATGTACAGCACATTAAAGACAGAGATCCTACATAATTTTTTTTCAAATTAATTAATTTTCTATGCCATTTCCATTTTAACACCAGGTTGTTTTTTTTCATTTCCAATTCTCTTTATATACAGAAGATCACTTCAGTATGTAATTAGTAAAGACCTCATCAGTTTGTGCCCACACAGAAACGCAAAGTATAAAAATACTGTTTCAGTACTAGTTATAGCATCACTTCGCTTTAGACGACACATTAGGGACAGATCCCACATGGGGTGTAAGTACACAGTGACTCCTGTTGCTGATTTAACAATTTGACACTCCTGTTCATGGCATCAGTAATCTCCCTAGGCTCCAGTCATGAGTTGCCAGGGCTATGGAAGCCTTTAGAGTTCGCTGACTTTGATCTTATTCCGATAGGGTTGTAGTCAAAGTGGAAGTTCTCTCCTCCCTTCAGAGAAGGGTACCTCCTTCTTTGATGGCCCCATTCTTTCCACTGGGATCTCACTCACAGAGATCATTCATTTAGGTCTTTTTTTTTTTTTCCATGATATCTTGGCTTTCCATGCCTGTTATACTCTCATGGGCTCTTCCGCCAGATCCGAATGCCTTGAGGGCTGATTCTGAGGCCAGAGTGTTGTTTAGGACATCTGCCATTCTATGAGTCTGCTGTGTATCCCACTTCCCGTGTTGGATCTTTCTCTCCCTTTTTGATTCTATCAGTTAGTATTAGCAGATACTTGTCTTGTTTGTGTGATCTCTTTGACTCTTAGACCTATCAGAGCTATCAATTGTGAGCTGAAATTGATCACTTGGACTAGTGCGATGGCATTGGTACATGCCATCTTGATGGGATTGCGTTGGAATCCCCTGGAACATTTCTAACTCCACCATTTGTGGCCAGTCTGATTGAGCATGTTTCAAATTGTTCATCTTAACTCTTTTAATAACCTACTGATCATTCAGTAGCATGTTGTTTAGCTTGCAAATATTTTCGAGTGGTCTATTGTTCTTCCTCTTGTTGATTTCTAGTTTTATTCCTTTATGACCTAAGAAGATACATGGTATGCTTTCAACCTTTTTAAATTTGCTGAGACTTGATTTGAGGCCTATTGTGTTGTTTATCTTAGAAAATCTTCTATGTGTTGATGAGAAATGTGTATATTCTCTAATACTTGGGAAAAGTGTTCCATTTGTTAGGTCCATTTGCTCGATAGTATATTTCAACTCTAATTAATCTTTTTTTGTGTTTTTCTTTCCTGGAGCATCTGTCCATTGATGACAGTGGGTTGTTGAATTCACCCACTATTATTTATTATTGTATGTGAGTCTTATTCTCCCTTTAAGTCTAACAGTATTTGCTGTATATAAAATTTAGTGGCCTTATATGGGGGGATATATTTATGATTGCTATGTCTTCTTGCTGAGTTGAAACTTTTATCAAAATTTAATGTTCTTTATCATTTTTTACTTCTTTAAATTTAAAATCAGTTTTATCTGATATGAGGCTATCTAAACCTGCTCAATTTTGCCATTTGCCTGGCATATCATTGTAAAACCCTTCACTTTCAGTCTCTGTGTATCTTTGTGAAGTGAGTTTCATTAGACAGCATACATTGGAGTTGTGGTTTTATCCATTTAACCAATCTAAGTTTTTTTGGTTTGTGAAATGAATCCATTGACATTCAATGTTAATATTGATACTTAAGAACTAAGACCTGTCATTTTATTGATTGGAAAATGGTTCTGTGTCAGTGAAACTAGTGTTCACATGTGTTTTCATGATGTTTATTTCTATGCAAGAAACCTTTCAGAATTTCTTATAAGGCTGGTCTGGTGGTGGTGAATTCTTTCAGGTTTTGCTGATCTCTAAACTATTTTATTTATCCCAAATTTGTAAAGGATATCTTCGATGGATATAATATTCTTGGTTGTAAGTTGTTTTCTTTTAAGACCTTAAATACATTACCCCAGTCTCTTCTGGGCTGTAGGGTATCCACTGACATATTTGATGTTAATATATTTATACGTAATTTTCCTTTATACGTAATTCGGTGTTTTTCTATTACTCTCTTCAGTATTCTCTCCTTGTCTTTAACTTTTGACAATTTGATGACAATATGCCTTGGAGAAGACCTTTTTTAGTTGAATTTCCTTAGGGTTTTTTTGAACTTCTTGAATCTGGATGTCCATGTCTCTTTCAAAAACTGGAAATTTTTAAATGATTACTTCATGTAGTTGAAAGTATTTCCCCTCAGATTTGGAAAAAGACAGCAATGCCCACTTATGCCACTCTTATTCAATATAGTGCTGGAAGTTTTAGTAAGAGTAGTTAGGGAGAAGAAGAAATAAAGGGCATCAAAATTGGAAAAGAGGAAGTCAAGTTATCCACGTTTGCAGATGATATGATGTTATACATGGAAAAAACTAAAAGCTACACCCAAAAAGCAGTTAAAAATAAATATCCAAATGGCAGTAACCTTTTTGTGTGCTAATGATGAACTTACAGAGAATTAAAGAGAGAAATCCTATTCACAAATGCCACAAAAAAATCAAATACTTAGATATAAATTTAACCAAAGAAGTGAAGCATCTCTACAATAAAAGTTACAAACATTGATGAAAGAAGTCTTCAAGAACACACAAAAAGTGTAAAAATATTCCTTGCTCATATATCAGAAGAATCAGTATCATTAAAACTAATTAAAATAATCTAAAGATTCAATGCAATTTCTATCAAAATACCAATGCTATTCTCAACAGAATTAGAAAGAGCAGGGGCCGGCACTGCGGTGTAATGGGTAAAGAGGCTGCCTGCAGTGCCTGCATCCTATATGGGCCCTGGTTCAAGTCCCAGCTGCTTCCCTAACGGTCCAGCTGACAAATCATTTTAAAACCTGTGCTTGGGAAAGCAGTAGAAGATGGGCCAGGTCCTTGGGGCCCTGCACCCGTGTGGGAGACCTGGAAGAGGCTCCTTGCTTCTGGCTTCGGATTGGCACAGCTCCGGCCTTTGCAGCCATCTGGGAAGTGAACCAGTGGATGGAAGGTCTCTCTGACTTTGACTCTCTGTTAACTCTGCCTTCCAAAATAATAAGTAAATCTCTAATAAAAAAGAAAAAGCACTCCTCAACTTCATATGGAATCAATTGGAATCAACGTAGACCCTGAATACCCAAAGTCATATTGAATAAGAAAAAAATCAAGCTAAAGGCATCACAATATCTAAACTCAATGCATACTAGAAAACTACAGTAATTAAAACAGCTTCGTACTGGTATAAAAACTCTGATACACAGATCAGTCCAACAGAATAGAGAGCCCAGAAATTAACCCAGATACATACAGCCAACTGATTTCTGACAGAAGTACTCAAACCATATAGTGGAGTAACAATAATCTCTTCAACAAATGGTACTGGCTCAACTGCATGTATATATGTAGAATGAAATAAGATCTGCATTTCTCATACAAAAATCAACTCCACAGGATCAAAAACCTAAATTCAAGACTGGAGACTGTGACTTTGCTGGAAGAAAACATGGGAAACTCCACATGACACTGGTATAAGGAGTGACTTCTTGGATAAGACCCCCAAAGCACAGGCAACAAAAGGGAAACTAAACAAATGAGACTATATTAAACTCAAGAGCTTTTGCACAGCAAAGGAAATGATCAATAAATGAAGAGACATCCAACAGAATGGGAAAATTTTTGCAAACCACCTGTCTTACAAAGTATTAATATCCCTAATACATAAGCAACTTAAAAAATCAACAACAAAAACCAACCAATCTAGTTGGGAAATATCCAAAAGACTTTGATAGTTCTCAAAAGAAGAAATACAAATGGACAACAAATATATGAGAAAACTGTGAACATAACTAGCAATTAGGAGAATGCAAAAAGAACCACAGTGAGATATCACCTCACTCCTGTCAGAATGGCTAAAATCCAAAACACAGAGAGTAACAAATGCTGGTGAGGCTGTTTCCAAAGAAAAACACTTAGAAACTGTTAGTAGGAATGTACAATTGGGCAGTTTGTTGCTATTGCATGTTCTGCAAGTCAGCTCTGTTTAACTAAATGCCTAGTTTTCTATGCGTGTCTTATCTTTTATATTGATAATTTATACTTCACTCAATGGAAATCTGACAAATCTGTTGTATTTGTGGCTGAGCCTTGCACAGCACAAAATTAAGTTGCTCCAATACCAAACCAAATGATTGATGACCAAGGTTTTCATACAGCAAAGTACAGTTTTGTTACACAATTACAGAATTACGTGCAGTACTACATTTATTTCCTGGCAATAAATGATGGGTTGTTCTGAGTTATGAAAGAAATTATAAACCAATTTGTGGAACTAACATCTGTTGTGAACAGGCAAAAAGCTCGACTAAGAAAAGATTTTTTGTTGTTTATAGCCATTTACAAGATGAAGAGTAAATGAAAGCCTATACTTAATTTACAGTTCTTTACAAATATATTTAGGTCTGTATTTCTATATTCTGTAAAAACACAATGACACATTTTTTGCCATGCTCAAAAAAAAAGAAGGAAGGGAACAAAATATTCACTTTCCTATAAATATATTTCTTTAACTGATACACCAGAAAGTATTAATTTTATTATCATCCTTTGCATATGATGAAGTATTTTTCTTTTGCTTTTAATATTTTCCCAATCCTCAGAGTACAAGGGGCACTACTATAGATTACTTTTGATCATTCCTTCACAGGTACAATAATAAATGAATCATCACCCTGAAAAACTATAATATTCTAACCCAGTTCTTTTGAAATCCAGCTTCATTGTGAGCCACTCATGCAAATTTTACCTATGCTGTAATTACTATAAACAAGAGTTGCTTCTGAGATAAAGTTTAACATAAAGCATTAGACACTAAGTGTTACAGGGACACTATCAAATGAGGAGTGTATGGTGTATATGAAGGGCTTTGTACTGTCTTACACAATGTTTAGGCCAAAGAACTGATGCCTGTTGGTCTCTTTACATTCATTGATCTTCCACTCCTAGGAAGAAGTGTTCACAGCTATCCTTGAAATTTATACCTAAATTAGCTATACTGCCATCTTTATCATAGGAAAAAATAAGTCTGCTGAAATATGGTAATGAATGCATGCTCTAGGCTAGGACTATAATCTAAAACATAAATAGTGTGATATTGAATATGAGGGTTAATTTTATGTGTCACCTGGCTAGGTCATACCACTCAAATATTCCAGGTGTCATGTGACATCTTTTTGAGGTCTCTAGCCAGCCAACCTGCTCTTCAGATTTTATGCTTGCCAGTCCTCACAACAATATGTGTCTATTTCTTAAAATAACTACCCCCTCACTTTTCTTTTCTCTCCACATTTTATTAGTCTTGCTCCTATAGAATCCATATATATGGAGAAAATAATTTATGTCACTTATAAAATTCTGAACTGGAATGAAATTAGCTCTTTGAGGGAAAAAGTATAAACTGGATATTTTTTCCCTGTGGTTTTGGTTATTATTAATGGCTCAATGTTTTTTGAAATTGATGAAATCTATTGATTTTATTCAGAATTTTACAAGTTTGCAAATAATTATTTCTGTGTGTAGAGATGTATGTGTGTGTGTGTGTGTGTGTGGTGTTGTGTATCTAATGGCATAGTCAATATACTGAACAGTTACATCAACACAAGGATAATTTGTATTGTGATACTATTGCTGCACCCTTCTTTCTCCTCATTATCTTGTAATCACTGACATGTTCTCCATTTCCAAAATGAAATATCAAAATATTACATAAGTCTAACACTTGAAGATTGGCATTTTTCTCTAAGAAACAATATTTAGGGATCCATTTAAGTTGTTTCACGTATTCATAGTTTTACAATTCTTATTGATTGTGAGTATTACACAGTATATGGTACCATGTTTTAAGAATTCAAATGTTGAAAACATCTGGTCTCTTTTCAATGCATCTCTACTTAATAAACCTATGATGGACATTTTTGTATAGGTTTCATGTCCTGTGAAAAATTTTCAAGAGTAAAATTGTTTAGTGTTATAAAGAACTAACATGTCAGATCTCAGAGTTACTATATCCTTCCATATTTGCACCACCAATATAGGATCCAATTTATTTACACCCTTATAATATTTTGATATTGCTACCGTGTTTGTTTAGTATTTGTATATGTGTGTGATATTTTATTGCAACTTGAATTTACATTTCCAACATGGCTAATGTCAAAAATCTTTCCATGTTCTAAATTTTTACATGCTTGATTGAAATGCTTTCTTATATCTTTTCCTCATTTTAATTTTCTTTTCATTAAGTTTTGAGACTTGAGAGTTCTTTACATGTCTATGTTTATGTATGATTTAAAAATACGCTTTCCAATGTGTATATTTTCTTTTTGTTATCTCGGCATATTCTCTCATAGAGAAAATGTATTGCATATCAACTCTGTTCAATTTTGAATTTTATGAGCCATGATTATGTTCTTATATCTCAGAAGACCCTGCCTCAGCCTAGATTTAGGAGGTTTTCTTTTAAGTGCTTTATGTTGTTTACATTTATAGATTCTTGTTTTCTGTTGAGCCTCTGAGCCATTTAAAGTAAACTTTTCTATAAAATTTTATAAATATGGTGTTTAGACACTTTTTGGTTGGTAGATGCCAATTGATAGAATTTAAAATTGTACTGCATTTAAATTTTCAGCATACAGATCCTATGCTTACATTGTTTTGTAAAATTTACACCCAAGTATTATATATATATATATATATATATATATATATATATATATATGTGATAGCCCTGCATGCACTTTAGTCATCGTTCGCTTTTTTCTCTTACTTATTGAGTTTGAGTAAATTCTATTTATTTTATTTTTCTTCATTTTCTCTGATACCTTCTCCTGTGATTTCCCCTTTGCTATTGACCCTTTTCAGCATGATTTTCATTCTGCTATTTTATTTTTTTAGCTCCACAATTTTGTTATTCTTTTTATACTTTAGTTATTTGCTACAATGTTATGTGGCTGATGATGAAGTGAGGTTTACCTGGTGTTGTCTGGGGGACTCTATCTACATCCCATGGGGAAATAAACTTACCTGAGATGCACCATTGTTAGATTTTGGACCAGAAATGTCAAGTTTGGATTGTTCATTCTGTTTGGAGCAGAAACACAGAATGCATTACAGCTTTGTCCCTCCACACCCACCCCGTATGAGTTTTCAAACTAGATTGATTTCTGCTTTGTGCATTATAGAGTTATCCATTGGATGCCTTTTGCTTTATTTCTAGCATTTATATTTATTTAGAAAAAGCAAGAAACAAGTATAAGTTGTCATGCCAAGACTAGAAGTAATCAATACTTGTTCAAATTAAAATTTCTGTTTTAAGTGATGGTTGTTTTGGCACAGTGGGTTAAGCCTCCTCCTGGGATGCCTGTATCCTACATCACAGTGCTGGCTTGAGTCCTAACTACTCTGATTCTGATCCAGGTAATTGCTAATTTGCTTAAGGAGCAAGGGGTGGTGGCTCAACTACTTAAGTTCTCCACCCACAAGGGAGACCCAGATGGGTTAATATGACTCATATGTCTTTTAAATAAGTAAATGAATGGAAAATATTGAAAAGTATACTGGAAGTATTAAAAGAAGCCTTAAATAAGTACATATTTAGCAGAAACATGGATAGATGACTGAACTTTATGCAGGTGACCATTGTCCATAAATTGCTATAAATTAGAAGCAAGTTTTTAAAAAAATATGAAACCAATATCACATGTCTTTTCATGTAATCTATGTTGATTTTTTTAACTTTTGTTTAATGAATATAAATTTCCAAAGTACAGCTTATGGATTACAATGGATCCCCCCTCCCATAACTTCCCTCGCACCTGCAACCCTCCCCTTTCCCGCTCCCTCTCCCCTTCCATTCACATCGAGATTCATTTTCAATTCTCTTTATATACAGAAGATCAGTTTAGTATATATTAAGTAAAGATTTCAACAGTTTGCACCCACATAGCAACACAAAGTGAAACATACTGTTTGAGTACTAGTTATAGCATTAAATCACAATGTACAGCACTTTAAGGACAGAGATCCTACATGATATTTTTTAAAAATTGATTAATTTTCTATGCAATGTCCAATTTAACACCAAGGTTTTTTTTTTTTTTCATTTTCAATTATCTTTATATACAGAAGATCGATTCTGTATATACTAAGATTTCATCAGTTTGCACCCACGCAGAAACACAAAGTGTAAAAATACTGTTTCGGTACTAGTTATAGCATCAGTTCACATTGGACAACACATTAAGGACAGATCCCACATGAGACGTAAGTACACAGTGACTCCTGTTGTTGACTTAACAATCTGACACTCTTGTTTACGGCGTCGGTAATTTCCCTAGGCTCTAGTCATGAGTTGCTAAGGCTATGGAAGCCTTTAGCATTTGCTGACTTCGATCTTATTCTGACAGGGTCATAGTCAAAGTGGAAGTTCTCTCCTCCCTTCAGAGAAAGGTACCTCCTTCTTTGATGGCCCCGTTTTTTCCACTGGGATCTCACTCGCAGAGCTCTTTCATTTAAGTCTTCTTCTTCTTTTTTTTTTTTTTCCAGAGTGTCTTGGCTTTTCATGCCTACAATACTCTCATGGGCTCTTCAGCCAGATCTGAATGCCTTAAGTGCTGATTCTGAGGCCAGAGTGTTGTTTAGGACATCTGCTATTCTATGAGTCTGCTGTGTGTCCCACTTCCCATGTTGGATCATTCTGTCCCTTTTTTATTCTATCAGTTAGTATTCCCAGACACTAGTCTTGTTTGTGTGATCCCTTTGACTCTTAGACCTATCAGTGTGATCAATTGTGAACTATAGTTGATCACTTGGACTAGTGAGATGTCATTGGTACATGCCACCTTGATGGGATTGTATTGGAATCCCCTGGCACGTTTCTAACTCCACCATTTGGGGCAAGTGTGATTGAGCATGTCCCAAATTGTACATATCCTCCCTCTCTTTTTCCTACTCATATATTTAACAGGGATCACCTTTCAGTTAAAATTTAAACACCTAAGAATAATTGTGTGTTAATTACAGAGTTCAAACAATTGTACTAAAACAAAAAGAAATACTATAATGGATAAAGTATTGCATTGTACATCAACAGTAAGGACAAGAGCTGATCAAGTCACTGTTTCTCATAGTGTCCAATTCACTTCAACAGGTTTCCCCTTTGGTGCTCAGTTAGTTGTCGCCAATCAGGGAGAACATATGATATTTGTCCCTTTGGGACTGGCTTATTTCACTCAGCATAATGTTTTCCAGATTCCTCCATCTTGTTGCAAATGACTGGGTTTCATTGTTTTTGACTGTTGTATAGTATTCTATAGAGTACATATCCCATAATTTCTTTATCCAGTCCACTGTTGATGGGCATTTGGGTTGGTTCCAGGCCTGAGCTATTGTGAATTGAGCTGCAATAAACATTAAGGTGCAGACAGCTTTTTTGTTTGCCAATTTCATTTCTTTGGGTAAATTCCAAAGAGTGGGATGGCTGGGTTATATGGTAGGATTATATTCAGGTTTCTGAGGAATCTCCAGACTGACTTCCATAGTGGCTTAATCAGTTTGCATTCCCACCAACAGTGGGTTAGTGTCCCTTTTTCCCCACATCCTCTCCAGCAACTATTGTTGGTAAATTTCTGAATGTGAGCCAGATGAACACAGATGCAAAAATCCTCAATAAAATTCTAGCCAATAGAATGCAACAACACATCAGAAATATCATACACCCAGACCAAGTGGGATTTATCCCTGGTATGCAGGGATGGTTCAATGTTCGCAAAACAATCAATGTGATACACCACATTAACAGACTGCAGATGAAAAACCATATGATTCTCTCAATAGATGCAGAGGAAGCATTTGATAAAATACAACACCCTTTCATGATGAAAACTCTAAGCAAACTGGGTATGGAAGGCACATTCCTCAATACAATCAAAGCAATTTATGAAAAACCCATGACCAACATCCTATTGAATGGGGAAAAGTTGGAAGCATTTCCATTGAGATCTGGTACCACACAGGTATGCCCATTCTCACCACTGCTATTCAATATAGTTCTGGAAGTTTTAACCAGAGCTATTAGGCAAGAAAAAGAAATTAAAGGGATACAAATTGGGAAGGAAGAACTCAAACTATCCCTCTTTGCAGCTGACATGATTCTTTATTTAGGGGATCCAAAGAACTCTACTAGGAGACTATTGGAACTCATAGAAGAGTTTGGCAAAGTAGCAGGATATAAAATCAATGCACAAAAATCAACAGCCTTCGTATACACAGGCAATATCATGGCTGAGGAAGAACTTCTAAGATCAATCCCATTCACAATAGCCACAAAAACAATCAAATACCTTGGAATAAACGTAACCTAGGACATTAAAGATCTCTATGATGATACAAAACCGTGAAGAAAGAAATAGAAGAGGATACCAAAAAATGGAAAAATCTTCCATGCTCATGGATTGGAAGAATCAGTATCATCAAAATGTCCATTCTCCCAAAAGCAATTTATACATTCAATGCATTACCAATCAAGATACCGAAGACATTCTTCTCCTAACTGGAAAAAATGATGCTGAAATTCATATGGAGACACAGGAGACCTGGAATAGCTAAAGCAATCTTGTACAACAAAAGCAAAGCCAGAGGCATCACAATACCAGATTTCAGGACATACTACAGGGCAGTTGTTATCAAAACAGCATGGTACTAGTACGGAAACAGATGGATAGACCAATGGAACAGAATAGAAACACCAGAAATCAATCCAAACATCTACAGCCAACTTATATTTGATCAAGGATCCAAAACCAATCCCTGGCTCTGTGAGCCGCAGCCTTCCCCAGCGAGCGGTTGGGTGTTCGCCATCTTAGGGAGAAGATATTCTCCACCGTGGCGCACCTGGCACGGGCGAACCCCTTCAACGCACCCCACCTGCAGCTGGTGCACGATGGGCTCGTGGGCCCCTGCAGCAGCCCCACCGGGCCCCCGGGCCAGCCCCAGCGCTCCTGCAAGCTGGCGGCCGCATCTGTGGAAGAGTACAGTTGTGAATATGGCTCCATGAAGTTTTATGCACTGTGTGGCTTTGGTGGGGTCTTAAGTTGTGGGCTGACACACACTGCTGTCGTTCCCCTGGATTTAGTGAAATGCCGTATGCAGGTGGACCCTCAGAAGTACAAGGGCATATTTAATGGATTCTCAGTTACACATAAAGAGGACGGTGTTCGTGGTTTCGCTAAAGATGGGCTCCGACTTTCACTGGCTACTCTCTGCAAGGGCTCTGCAAGTTTGGCTTTTATGAAGTCTTCAAAGTCCTGTACAGCAACATGCTTGGAGAGGAGAATGCCTATCTGTGGCGCACATCACTATATTTGGCTGCCTCTGCTAGTGCTGAATTCTTTGCTGACATTGCCCTAGCTCCAATGGAAGCTACTAAGGTTCGAATTCAAACCCAGCCAGGCTATGCCAACACAATGAGGGATGCAGCTCCCAAAATGTATAAAGAAGAAGGTCTAAAAGCATTCTACAAGGGCGTTGCTCCTCTCTGGATGAGACAGATACCATACACCATGATGAAGTTTGCCTGCTTTGAACGTACTGTTGAAGCATTGTACAAGTTTGTGGTTCCTAAGCCCTGAAGTGAATGTTCAAAGCCAGAACATCTGCTTGTAACGTTTGTGGCAGGTTACATAGCTGGAGTCTTCTGTGCAATTGTTTCTCACCCTGCTGATTCTGTGGTATCTGTGTTAAATAAAGAGAAAGGTAGCAGTGTGTCTCAGGTTCTCCAGAGACTTGGATTTAAAGGTGTATGTGTGGGGCATGAGCGTGGCCAGGCCAGGGCAGGCCAGGCCCGGGTGCCCCCGCCCGAGCTGCGCGGAACGAAGCCGCATGGAGCCAAGTAAGATGGTGCCCAGAGGAAGTAAGATGGGTGGAATCAAAAGTTGTTTACCACTAAAACTAATTGGCTGCACAACATCAGGGGAGGTAACAAAACTAGTAACAAGTGTATAGACATAGGGCTAGTCCTATAGAAATCCCCCCATAAGGTGATTTTTTAAGTGATTGGTTGGCCCTTAGCCCTGCCCCAATGACTCTGCAGTTTTGTGTTATTAAAGGTACTATTATGCAAAAGGTAAATGAGTCCTTGCTAGACTTGGCTCCCCGCTGCGTCTGATTATCTCCAGGACCGGGAGGCTGGGGAACGGGCGAGCGGCACACTTACCTTTCCTCGGACCCAGTCCATCCTGTACGGGTGGACTAAGACCCTGCAGTATGGAAGGGACTCTGCCCGTATCATCATGATTGGCACTCTGACTGCACTACAGTGGTTCATCTATGACTCGGTAAAGGTCTACTTCAGACTCCCTCGCCCCCCTCCACCTGAGATGCCAGAGTCTCTTAGAAGAAGCTTGGGTTGACTCAGTAGATAGAATGAAGCAAATGTGGACTGAATCTGCTTGTTGATCAGTGTTGAAAAAAGTGCAAAAGGAACTTTTATATATTTGACAGTGTAGGATATTGTCTATTCCTGATAAAATTACTGTAGTATCCTTGCTTAAAGGCAAGAGTTTCAAACTTACTGTTGAAATAAACCTATCTGTTCATGAAAAAAAAAAATCCCTGGAGTAAGGACAGTCTATTCAATAAATGGTGCTGGGAAAATTGGATTTCCACATGCAGAAGCATGAAGTAAGACCCATACCTTTCACCTTACACAAAAATTCACTCAACATGGATTGAAGACTTAAATCTATGAGCAGACACCATCAAATTATTAGAGAGCATTGGAGAAACCCTGCAAGATATAGGTACTGGCAAAGACTTCTTAGAAAAGGCCCCAGAAACACAGGCAGTCAAAGCCAAAATTAACATTTGGGATTGCATCAAATTTAGAAGTTTCTGTTCTTCAAAAGTAACAGTCAGGAAAGTGAAGAGGCAACCGACAGAATGGGAAAAAATATTTGCAAACTATGCAACAGATAAAGGGTTGATAACCAGAATCTACAAAGAAATCAAGAAACTCCACAACATAAAAACATACAACCCACTTAAGAGATGGGCCAAGGACCTCAATAGACATTTTTCCAAAGAGGAAATCCAAATGGCCAACACATGAAAAAATGTTCAAGATCTATGTTGATTTTAACATTAATAAATAAACACAAAGAATCAAAGATTCTCACATGGAACTTGGGGAACAAAGAAATAAATGAGGAATTAGAGGATGAGTAAAGAGAAGAAAATATAGAGATAAAACACAATTTTTGAGGAATAATATGTAGGATAGGACACAAGTACTAGAAATTAAGACTTAAAAAGATGTGATAGTTTAAAAAAATTGGAACTGGCATAAAGTACATTACTACCCAAATGTTTTAAAATGACAAGGATGATAGCACTATGCATGAAGGAAATAGACTGCTAAGGGTGCCAAGGAAAATGAAATATTTATTAAATATCACTTATTGTTATAGATTACATGTTTAGTTTTTGGAAAGTGCTATTTTTTGAATATTTCCATGAAAACTCACGCTGAAACAATACAAAGTGTAGGGTATTAAGGATACATACTTAATCCAACTTGGTATCTGGAAGTAGGAACTTTGGGAGGCAGTTATATCAAATGAAATCATGAGGGTGAGACTCTAGTCCAGACACAACATAGCTTTCCAGAACAGAAGTAGAGGGATGGGCACTGTGGTGTAGCAGCTACAGTTGCCTCCTGCAGTGCCAGCATCCTATACGGGTGCCATTTCAAGTCTCAACAGCTCAACTTCCAATCTAACTCTCTGCTATGGTTTGGGAAGGCAGTAGAAGATGGCACAAGTTTTTGGAACCCTGAATCTACATGGAAAAGCCAGAGGAAACTCCTGGTTCCTGGCTTTGGATGGATCTCAGCTCAGCAATTGAGATCAATTGGGGAGTGAACCACTGGATGGAAGACCTCTCTCTCCCTCTGCTTCTCCCTCCCTGTAGCTCTGCCTTTCAAATAAAATAAAATAAATCTTTAAAAAAGAATGGAGTAGAAACGTGACTTGAAAATTCTTTCTCATCATGTGCTGCCATAGGCCACTTTGTATCTTTGCATAGAGTCCTCACTAGCAGAAAAATCTCCCCAGATATAGCTGCCCAATCTTGAACTTCCCAGATTTCAGACACAAGAACTAAATAAATATTACTTATAAATTACTCAGTTACTGGAATTCAGATACCACAACAGAAAATGGAAAAAATCAGAACATTGATACCAAGTAGTAGGACTGTTGCTAATAATGAATATTCAAAAATGTAGAATTCATTTAGAGAGCTGGTAATTAGCAGAAGTTGTAAATCTTTGGAGACTAGGTCTAGAAAATCTTACATTTTTATTTAACAGAGCCTTAATGGAACTTCTGGCAAGGGTTTAGAAGGCAAAAAGACTAGGGGACATTTGCAATTTCTGAGGGATTGGCAAGTGGTAGGAACCAGAATTGTGATGGAAATGTGGACAGCAAAGATCAGACTGATGAGGTCTCAGATGGAAGTGAGGAATAATTTATTGGAAAATGTCATGAATACCATATTTTTTACATTGGCTCAGAGAACATGGATGTATTGTGTCTATGCCTTAGGGCTTTGTGGAAGGTAGAAGTTAAGAACAATTGAATAGAATTTCTTGCTGTAGAAATTTGTTAGCATCAAGTTATCCAGACAGGTACAACATTGCTTTGAATTGTATGCAGCAGGATTCTGGAGCAAATGGAAACACAATAAAAATTTGGAAAGTTCACCGCGTGGCCTCATAAAGCATATTTAAAAATATGCTCAGCTGAAAATGCTGAGTGTATCCAAGCAACCAGTTATTAAAGAGATTAACATTAATAGGAAGGTGCAAGCACTAATCTTCAAGACAACTCGTTAAAGGTTCCAAAGGCATTTCATAGAACTTTCAGGTTGTCTGTCCTACCATGGGCCCAAAATGTTGGGACTTTGAGTGAAGATCAAGTGTTACCTCAGGGCTTTGCTCCTCACGTCAGATACAGAACATGGCAGCTCCAGTAGTAGCTCAATTAAACCCAGATATAGATTACCCTGTCCCTTGAGAGATTACAAATAATAAGCTTTGGTGGTTTCCACACCCATATCAAGTTAAGTCTAAAGGAATGCATGGCTCCCTGCACTCCAGTTTCAAAGACTGTAGTGAATTGCCTGGGAGCCTAAACAGAACTATACCGCAGACTCAGAGCCATCACTAAGGCAACAATGACTGTTGGAGCCATAAGAGTGGTACCTGTCTTGACACTACAGAAATCTTGATAAATTGGAGCACAAAACACCTGCCTGGGATAGCCACAGGCACTTGACTCCAAACATGGTAGCAGTAACACAGACTGAGCCCAGAAAAACTAATGGTTAAGGTCAGGATTTGCCCTGTGCCCTAGAGTACACAGCAATGCCAAACCTAGAATTTTAAGATTTAATGTCTGTCCTACTAGATGTAAGACTTGTTTGGGGTCAGTTAACCCTCTCCACTTACCTATTCCTTTCTTTTGAAATAAAGTCAATTGTACCTGTCCCACCATTGAAATATATGATTTATTTTTATTTTATGGCTTACAAACAGAAAGAGTTTGTCTTTATGGCCAGATTCAATTTTGGACTTTTTAGTTGATTCAGGAATTATTTAAGACTTTGCAGATATAAGGAGAAAATATATTCATTTTGTTTATGAGAAGGGCAGATATTTTAATTTTTAAAATTTATGTAAAGCAAGCAACTTTCATGTATTTCATATATACAGTTTTAAGAGTATAATGATACTTTCTGCCCTACTCTCCCTCAATTTCTCTCTCCCTCCTTCTTTCTTTTTTATTTTCTTTTAAATTTTAATGACACACTGCCAATTTATTTTATAAACACAAACTTATTCTTCCGCAATCGAATTCAACAAGTAGGACAAAAAAAGTAAAACTGTTCATGAGGAGTATAGAAAAGGGCTATATACGATAGTCAAATCTCAAAGTGCCAATTTCATTTATATATATCACAATTTTACATACCACTTTAAGAGACATGGGTGGAACACTATGGTTTTAATGTCCCTACCATGCTGATATTTAATTATCATTGTGAGGTATAAAGAGTAGAAACTCAATCAAACTATAGTCTTTGAGGGTGGAACCTGTGTTTAAAGTAAGAATAGGGCTTGAGGAAGAGATTCTAAACCATTGGAATTATATTAGCAGAGGAAGAGAGATTTGAACTAGAACATTCTCTCCATGTGATTGTGCTGCTTTGGTACTATGCAGAGAGTCTTCACGCACAATAAGGATCAGATGTGGCTTCACAATCTTGAATTCACCAACCTTCAGAACCATTATCCAAAAAAAATCCTATCATTATTCATAAATTACTCAGTCTGAAACACATACATCCAACAAATGTTTCCATCTGGCATTCTACATACGTACATATATATTTATACATATTTAATTATATATTTCATATATCTAGATATATGAAGTCTTTGAGGGAGAGATTTGGAAGGTGAGAGGGAGAAAGGAATGAACTATCAATACATTCTTAGAATTGTATCTACAAAGCACAATAAATTTGTTAAACACTAATCAAAAATTAGAAGAATTTAAACAAAACAAAATGAACAAAAAAGAGCCTTAATATCCCTCAAAGATGTATCATGTAAAATCATTCTTTTTACTTATGTACTCCAGCTTGGCCTAATTTATTTTTAAAGGTTTTATTTATTTGACAGGTAGAGTTACAGACAGTGAGAGAGAGAGAGAGAGAGAGAGAGAGAGAGAGAGAAAGGTCTTCCTTCCGTTGGTTCACTCCCCAAATGGCCACAACGGCCAGAGATATGCCGATCTGAAGCCAGGAGCCAGGTGCTTCTTCCTGGTCTCCCATGCAGATGCAGGGACTTAAGGACTTGGGCCATCTTCTACTGTTTTCCCAGGCAATAGCAGAGAGCTGGATTGGAAGAGGAGCAGCCAGGACTAGAACCGACGCCCATATGGGATGCTGGCGCTGGAGGCGGAGGATCATTCTAGTGCACCACAGCGCCAGCCCTGCCCTTATTTTGAAAAAAAAAATTAAAAAGAAAAAATATATAAATATATTTCATAAATATGTATATATATATATGTAAAGAAAAACAAGACCGATTTCAATAGGCATATTTCAAAAAATAATGGTTCCTAAATGGACAATGGCTATTGGAATATGCACACAACAAGAAAATACAAACTAAACAACATGAGTTATATTTCATATTCAAGTCACAATTGTAATTTGTTTTATGGTTTGAATAATATCTGTTAATATAAGGGCAAGATATCTGTCTTTTAGTGCTACATATCATCTTTTTAAAAAATTCTTTTATATATATAGCAGATTCTAGTATTTTTTAATGTCTGAATATTATTTATGGTGTTCAATAAGTTATGGAATTTGTTGAACAAATATTTTAAAGCAAATTTACTCTAATTCTTATTTGATGTGAATGACAAATTAATAGCCCTCCATTAACTTCCCATAAGATTATACCAAGCAAAACATGAGAAATTTTCAAATGGTGTTTATTTACAATATGTTTGTAGTCATTAATACTTAAAAAGTAATTTCCATAAAAAAAATTTATCATGATTTTCTTTCCTCCATTAAGCTGCATTAAATTGCATATCATAAATAAATTCAATTTAATCAATACTTATTGTATGATTTATAGTTTCTAATTGCTAGGATACAGAATATATAGAATCACACATATGCACACACAAGTCATCAGAGTGACAGATATTTGTAATAATCATATAAAACTAAAATATTAAGTTATCTTGTTAATCACTATATTTATAGAAAAATCTTGTTAATTAACATGTGGCTTATAAAAGTTAAATAAATTCTCTTAATACTCATGAAATATTGAATTCTTTTGCCTACGTTTTACAATTTAAACAATCCATAAAACTAAAATAATAGTTTTTGGAAAGGAATCAAAGCTTTAAAAATTTACATAGAATGTTGCATAAATATTGTTCCTAACTGATATTAGATGTTGCTGTGGATTCGTTCTGAGAGGAGGAGTGCGGTGGGGGCGAGGTACAGAGTCATGACACAGACACGGGGAGTCGGGTAAAAGCGGGCTAGAGGCAAGCAGCTCGCAGACTCCTTTAGTGGAGTCTATATAAGCTGCTGTACCAACCCCAGTTGAGGCAGCCAATCTTGTCAAGGGGCGGTTTATGCCATAACCAATCACTGCCTGTTGCCAGGCAGGCTCCTTTGCTAGGCGGATTCCGAAGCCATTCCTGAATAACTGACGTTGGCTTGCCAGTGGCCGTCATGGCATGGCCTTCTCATTCCACCACAATTAGGTTCTGCTTTTTTTAATCCAAATAATTTTTCATTAATTTGAATCCCATTTTTTTTAATCTTCTTTTTTTTTTAAACTCAGAGGGAATGCATTTATATCTCTTTGTAAATATAATAGTGAAATGTGATTGAATACATAAAATTCTAAAACTAGCACTGTTGATGTTTAAGTATTTACTAATTGATGAAAAAAAATTCAAAATAGTATATGAATTGTTATATTTGATCTTTGCTTTACTTTATAAGACAAATAGTTTTAGTCTTGTATATAATTTATGAATAATATGTGGATGAAAATTACCAAAATGTTAGTGATTATTTTCAAAAACAATGCACTTGAAATTCTATAACATATTGTATAGGCACAAAAAGTTTGAAAGTCTAGGAACAGATGGAAAGTATATAGGATAATTTAAAAATGAAGTAGAAGGCATTGAAACTTGGCGGAAAATATTTTTATGAAGTTGATATAACTGCCTTTGTACTTAGAATATATTTAGACTCATGTGCCACAATGTACTAAAATGTCCCTTAAATCTAGTCCTGCAAAATAAATGTGAAAGATTAAATTGACGCAAATGGATAAATTGGTGGAAGACATTGTTTATGATCTCACAGAAGTATAAAATCTTCTTGATTAGAAACATGGATACCATAAAAAAAATAACATTTAAGAATCCTGAATTCTGAAAGTGTTAGGCAGGGTAATCGAGCTCCTGTTAACAGGATAAGCCAATATTCGATGTCTTGAAACAACAAAATTTATGCTTCCACATATTGACTAGTAGTTGGCTCTCCCTGAGGCAGTGATTAAAGTTAAAGGGCTGGTTCCTTTCATGTTTTTCTTTCTCTTTTTTCATATCACTGAGCTCATCTGATTAAAGCCAGTGTAGGAAGATTATAAATGACTGTATGAGTGATCTGTATATAAATAAATGTTTAAAATGATAAAATCACCATAATAAAATGTTAACAGAACATAAGTAATATATAATAGACAAAAATATGTGCATAGTATCAGTAAAAGGCATAAATATACATATATATTTATTTATTTAAAAAAATTAAGAGCTTGATTTGACTTTAATGTGGTATCTCCATTAATGGTATAAAGATGGTTGATAATCTTTGTGAAGTCTGGTAGCATTTATTAAAAATTTAAAATGATAAGCACTTTAACTGAGGAATTCTGGGAATGAAACAGATCACTACAAATAAGCCTTCATTGTTCTATAATATTTTTAAAGCAGGGTTTCCATCAAGGAGAAAAATAAAATTAAAAAAGAGCTGATTTTCAACAAAGGACTTAGTTCACTGATTATTGTTCTGGAAAATAGTAACATTTAGGCTGAAGAGTCTGCTTGCAAAAGTAATACATTTGGCTGAGTCTATGATTATAAAAAGAAATACAGACAATTAATTGGGGATACATTTAAATAAATAAGCAAATGTTATTTTAATTAGCAGTAGTTTTTTGAAAAGGTAAAAATACAACTTCCTCAACTGTTTAAATCCCTCAAGTAGATTTTGTTTTATAAAACATTCTGAATAATTTATGATACATATCAAAAGTATTAATATTTTATTATTTCAATAGATATTAATGTTAAACATTTATTACAATAAATGTACAAAAAAATAGAAAGTATCACTAATATATGAATAACCTGGAATTTTAACTCATAAATTTTACTTTTGAGCTTTTTAAATTTATCCAACGATTTTGAGGCACAAGTATACTTTATCAAATAAGAACTCTACCTTGGCATCTACACTGATGATTAGCGGGTTAAGCAATTTTGTCCTCGGACTAGTAATTGCGTTCTTAGGTAGTCAACATGTGTTCAGGATGGATCATTCATCTAATATTAAAGTATACATTTTGTCTCATAAGATTTTAAAGTTTAGTGAATCACGCTGTCTTATTGATTCATTTAAGCTTAATGATAGAGAGAAACATCAAAGAGAACTTTCAACTCTTATGCCTGGAATCTGTACAAAACTCTGCTACACGGTTGATTCTAAAATAAGAATCAACTTCTGGAGATTCCAAGATGGCAGAATAGGGAAATGACATACTACTTTAGGCTAGGGGAAAATCACAGCAAAAAGTGGAGGAACTGCATTGGGTGGGTGGTGGTGGGGAATCTGCAGTGGAAATTCTACAGTAGTGGATCATTGTGGAAGGTACTTGGCCTAGAGAAATTATTTGAAAACTATGAAAATGATAAAGGATTAATAACTAGAATATATAAAGAGTTCAAGAAACTCAACAACAACAAAACAAACAACCCAGTTAAGAAATGGATAACTGATGGGTATTTTTCAAAAGATGAAATCCAAATTGCCAACAGACACATGAAAAAATGCTCAGGATCATTCACCATCAGGGAAATGCAAATCAAAACCACAATGATGTTTCACCTCAACCCTGCTAGAATGGTTTTCATGCAGACATCAACAAATGACAAATGCTGGTGTGGATGTGGAGAAAAAGGTACCCTAATCCACTGTTGGTGAGACTGTAAACTGGTAAAGCCACTATGGAAGACAGTATGGAGATACCTCAGAAATCTGAATATAGACGTACCATATAACCCAGCCATCCCACTCCTGGGAATTTACTCATGGGAAATGAAATCAACATATGAAAAAGTGATTTGTACCCTCATGATTATTGCATCACTATGTTCCTAAAGTTGTATTTATGAAATTCATAAAGTTTGTATACCTTAAATAAAAGGTTTCTGGAAAAAAATATTGTGCTTCACATGAAACAGATAATTATAATATAGTACAGGGAAAAATTTAAAATTACTTTGAAAGTATTTGTTATGATGTGATATGCACTCAGACTACAAAATTTTGGGAAAAAAACAATAAAGTTTATTTTGATGTAAAATTTTTAAAATCCATTGTAGCTTTTTCATATTAACCATTTCCATGAACTTTTAAAAGACTTCATACACAGGAGCACCTTAGTGTTAAAATTTGACTTTTGCTTGTAATTCTAACTGTAATTAAATTCAAATCATATACAAAGAATAATAAAGTACTTACATAAATAATGCTAAACTTTCTTTTTTATTTATTACAGTTGTAATATTTTCTAGTACCAATTTGTTCTATAGAAGGAAGTTTTTGTTCTTTTCATTTAGCTTCACTGTGAGATTGTGATTTTTATAATGTATATTTTTCAGCTAAGTTTATAAGTAAATGAAAATATTTTGTGGGCTCTTTTCTTAGAGAAGAAAAATTCCTACTTTGTTCACAATTCAACTTAATCTGTCTTGTGGGCTATAATAAACTGGCACATGGATGTCAAAAGTGATAATATCTGAGCCTCTCAGCAATCTGAGTGACCACTAATAAGACTGAGAGTGAGCAGCTGCAGCCTGTGATCTAGAAATTATTGCATTATGCTTTGTTTATGTTATCTTAAATATCAGTTAGTTTGCTTGTACATAAACATCATAAACCATATTTTTCATGTTTATTTTATCCATATCAGAAGAATCCTTTATGCTTCGCACAGAAATCATAGTCATACTACTCGGACAATAACTTTTACCCTGTTTCCACACTTACTGATTTCTACAAACCACCATACATTTACAACACTGTGAACCATCAAAGAACTGGGTAAGTCAAATTCCATTATCATAAGGATCATGAGCCTCAAATGTGTCAGTTATAATGATATATGCAAATGACCTAGATTTGCTATATATCTTAGATGTCCTGAGACAAAAATAATACATTTTGATAAGTTCAGTAGGTCATCATGTTGAAATCCCAGGAAATTAACATTGTCTGCTCCAGAAAATGATTAGGTTAATCTCAGAGTCTATGATGTGATTACATTGCACATAATCTAACAAGGTTATGCTGTGGATAATAATTTGCTACTATTGCATTTCCAATTGCTTTCATGAATTTGTAAAGTAGAGTCCGGGAAAGCAGAAGAAGATGACCCTAGTACTTGGGCCCCTGCACATGCATGAGCGGCCCAGAAGAAACTCCTGGTTCCTGGCTTCAGATCAGCTCAGCTCCTGCCATTGCAGCTGTTTGGGAGTGAACCAGTGGATAGAAGACCTCTCCTCTTTCTCTCTCACTATCTCACTCTCTGCCTCTGCCTTTCTGTAACTCTACATTTCAATAATAAATAAATCTTTAAAAATAATATCATAAAATTACTTAAAAATAATGGCAAATGAATTTTCCCTGATAGGAATGCAAAATCAATAATCAGAATAAAATAAAGACATATGAATTAAATGTATATAATTAAGCAATTACTTAAATGAATTAACATAATAAGGAATATCTTCAGGAGCTGAAGGAGGAGAATATGAGTCAACAGATGAAGATGATGGTGATGTTAATATAAATAATAAATACTCTAGAAAATCTTAATAGTTATTTAAATTTTTAAACTGATTATTGTATTTTACAAAACCTATGTTTTGTATTTTAAAAAACCTATGAGATAAGTACCTTTGAAATCCACTCTTTTTTTTTTTTTGGTAATGAAAGAAATGGACATAGTTTTAAAAATGATCAAAACCAAAATAATTATATAAGTAGTAGTTAAGAAAAATTTGCACATTTATATTCTCCAGATCTGTGAGAAAAGTGACACTGATGTGTAATGGGGCATGGAAGATCATTAATAAACTGTTGCTAGATCATTCATACAGGTAAAAGAAGAAACCTGGCCCAGGTTCTTGCACTGTAAGTTAACACCAATCGCAAAATATAGACATAAGACAATAAAGTCATTCAAAGAAAAGACAGAACATCTTCAAACATTGGATTCCATTCTCTTAAAATGACCATAAAAATTTGATTATAAGAGAAATGTATGTAAATTGAACCATAGTAAAATTCTTAACACGTTTATCATTGTGACAAATAAGAAAATTTAAGGCAATTCACAGGGTAGAACATATTTACAAAACACACCTGAATAGAAAACTCGTGTCAGAATGCGAAAATCTTTCAAGTCATTAAGTGATAATCTAATAGAAAGTTGATAAATAGAATGCATGTCTCACAATAAGAATATATGAATTAGCAATCAAATAAATCACAGTATTCAGTTTTCTGCAAAATTCAATATAGAAATATAAAATTAAAGACTGATTTGATTTGAAAGTCAGGGGTACAGAGATAGGGGGAGACAGAGAAATGGCTCCTGCATCAGCTCCCTTCAATAATGCCCCAAAGTTGGCCCAAGTATTTTTTCATCTGCCACCCAACTGGGAAACTTTGTGAGGGTTTCAGGCTCTTGGCTGTGGACTGGTAGAAGTCCAGTCTTAATGCAATCTGGGGAATGAACAGGTAGATGAAAGCCCTATTTTTTTTCCTTCCTTCCTTCCTTCCTTCCTTCCCTCCTTCCCTCCTTCCTTCCTTCCTCTCTCTTCTCTCTTTCTCTCTTCCTTTTTCCCTCTCCCCTCCCTCCACCACCATTACTCTGCCTTTCAAATACAAAAATCGTTTTAAAAATTGCTTAAACAGGGCCGGCGCCGTGGCTCAACAGGCTAATCCTCTGCCTTGCGGCGCCAGCACACCGGGTTCTAGTCCTGGTTGGGGTTCCGGATTCTATCCCGGTTGCCCCTCTTCCAGGCCAGCTCTCTGCTATGGCCCGGGAAGGCAGTAGAGGATGGCCCAAGTCCTTGGGCCCTGCACTCCATGGGAGACCAGGAAAAGCACCTGGCTCCTGGCTTCGGATCAGCGAGATGCGCTGGCCACAGCGGCCATTGGAGGGTGAACCAATGGCAAAAAGGAAGACCTTTCTCTCTGTCTCTCTCTCTCACTATCCACTCTGCCTGTCCAAAAAAAAAAAAAAAAAAATTGCTTAAACAAACCAATAATTTTAGCTTGAGATGAATTAAATATCTTCCATCTTCACACTCTCTAAAAGGATCTACACATTCAACAGCCTAACAGAAGTTTATTTTAGATTTGGAATTATGCATTTGAGTGTGTGTGTGTGTGTGTGTAGGAGAGGGGGAGAGTGAGAAGGAGAGGGAAAGATAGAACACCATGGGTTGATAAGGAGTAGAATAGAGACAACTTATGCGAATTGCCAAAAAAGGATTTAAACACAATTAATTCAGTGTTAGGGGTACATTTAAGGAAAAGGTTGTGCCCTTCCCTCATGATCCCATGAGAAACTGGAGGAGATGTAGACTCCATTATTAAGAAAGATACCAACAGAATCCATTTTAAAGAATAATATACTTTAACTCACATAAGGCAAGAGATATTCTTCTTAAAGTAATGCCTTATTTGAAAAAGAAAATTTACTGTTTTTGCCTTATTATTCTCCTAAGACATCACCTACATGAAAGAGTAATTGAAAGAATCTTATGTTGTCATTTAATGTCTCTACAAATCATACTTTTATGGTAAATATTAGAGGTAAAATCTGCGACTTTATTTTGAGGTGATGTGCAACTTCTATAAAAGAATAGCTGTGCAAAATTAAACAAGATATTGTTTACTCAGTTCACAAATTAGGGTTTTAGAAGACATGAACAAAAAGAGTGCTAAAAATTTTAAAATTAAATTAAACGAAAAAAGTGTCTGTTAAACATGTTTTACAAGAATATGCATATTCAGTATTTCTGCCATGCAAGGCTTATTTGCTGATAGTTTTCCCACCTCTGTGATTTGTGTAAAAGAAAATCAGCTCTGTTACATTAAGAGCAGCCAGTGAGAAATCAGGAAAACCTGCTTGTGATATTAGTGCAATTTTTTAAAGTGACTTAACTCAAGAATTTGGTTAGAATTTCTAGAGAAATTAAGATCAGATGAACATTAATATAGCTAGATGTAAGTAGGAGAAAATTTTAAAAACAAAAACCACTTCAAAATAAAATGCCTTGGATCAGTTTGCAGATTACCAGAATCAACTATTTCGTGGCCATTTTTCTTATGCTAATGTATGAATATTTACAGACTAAATAATTTATGCCATCAAACTTACTCATGTAGAACATTTATCTAAGACATATTTTTATTTCCTTAGGGTTTGAGGTCATACTATTTCTAAACATAAACTCCCTTTAAGTTATTTAGAACTAAGTATCTTTTTATGCAAATTACATTCACTTGGGAAACACGTAAACTGTTCATTTCATTATAGAAAATTTAAAAAATAGAACCTGAAAGAAAATAAAGCCATAACTCTCATTTTATTGTTTATTTATTTGAAAGTTACAGAGAGAGAGGGAGAGAGAAGGGAAGGGGAGGGGTGGGAAAGGAAGTGAAGGGAAGTGAAGGGAAGAGAAAAGAGAGAGAGTAACTCTCCATTGGCTGGTTCATTTTCCAAAGCTCCCAACAGTCAGGAAGGAGTCAGACTGAAACAAGAAGCCAGGGAATCCATATAGGTATTCCACAAGAGTAGCAGAGAATTAAGTACTTGGCAAACCATCTGCTGCCTACCAGGGTGAACATTAGCAAGAAGCTGGATGGGACGTGAAGACAGCACTCAAACCCACACACTCGATTTGTAATGTGGTTGTCCCAATCAGTGACTTAACTCACTGTGTCTCAATCTTGTCCAGTATTTAGCATTTTAAAATGTATTGACGTCCTAAAAGTATAGCAAATCTAAAGTTTACTCTGATTATTTCTCCCTGCTCTTCACTTCATTTCTGACTCATAATTGGAAAAAAGTTAAATAGCTATGATACACAGATACTCTTTGTCTTATTTTTGAAAGGAAGTTAAAGTAGGGGAAAAACAGTTTTTTCTTATTAGAAAGTCATGGTCTTATGTTCTAAAAGTGTACCAATTGTAGAAACCACAATATAATTCAGGGATTCTGAAGATAAAGGCTTTTAAGTTGAGTATTATGTTCTCTGAAACTATTCAGTGACTACTGTATAAAATTCATTCAAAATGTCATTAAATGCAATCAAATATGAATTTATTAGTTGGAATTCATATATAAAGTATTCATGAGTTTCAGTATTATCAGTTTGTATATATGAGGGTACTTCAAGAAGTTCATTTAAAAATGAAATTAAAATTGAGTTCATTTTGGTGCATAAAATGTTTCCGGAAAACATGTATTATAAAAATATCTACAAATATGCCAATCCCAAAAGTCAATTATCATGTGTTTTCTCTAATTTATTGTAGGTAATATAGAGAGTACAAAACAATGTAATGTGGCCAGCACCACTAGGCTAATAAATCTACCTGTGGCGCCGGCACTCCAGGTTCTAGTCCCGGTTTGGCCACCGGTTCTGTCCTGGTTGTTCCTCTTCCAGTCCAGCTCTCTGCTGTGGCCTGGGAAGACAGTGGAGCATGGCCCAAGTCCTTGGGCCCTGCACCCGCATGGGAGACCAGGAGGAAGCACCTGGTTCCTGGCTTCAGATCTGTGCAGTGCGCTGGCCATAGCGCCCATTTGGGGAGTGAAGCAATGGAAGGAAGACCTTTCTCTCTGTCTCTCTCTCTCACTGTCTAACTCTGCCTGTCAAAAATAAAAATAAAAAATACACTCAAAACAATGTAATCTATTTGAGTGAAATTGGTATCTTGTGATTTGATTATAGGTAATAGCCCTTGTCTATACTCTTGCGGAACAGTGCTCTTTCAACTTTCTACTTGTTCAATTATTTATTTAGTGAAAGATTAAGTTTGTGATTATAAACAAAAGTGAAAACAAACTATTGCAAGCCATAAAAGAAAAATAAGAAAAGAAGATACTATACTCTCCATCAGCTGGTTCATTTTCCAGCTATCCACACAGGCCAATGGGAAGGGGGAGGGAGGGTAGGGTGTATCTTTATGTTTTTATAGCTCTACATATGAAATACACGAAATCTGCTTCTTATGTAAATAAATAAATTTATTTTAAAAAAAAGAACTATAGCCAGCGCCGCGACTCAATAGGCGAATCCTCTGCCTTGCGGCGCCAGCACACCGGGTTCTAGTCCTGGTCGGGGCGCCGGATTCTGTCCCGGTTGCCCCTCTTCCAGGCCAGCTCTCTGCTACGGCCAGGGAGTGCAGTGGAGGATGGCCCAAGAGGTTGGGCCCTGCACTCCTTGGGAGACCAGGAGAAGCACCTGGCTCCTGGCTTCAGATCAGCGCGGTGTGCGGGCCACAGTGCGACGGTTGTGGCGGCCATTGGAGGGTGAACCAACGGCAAAAGGAAGACCTTTCTCTCTGTCTCTCTCTTACTGTCCACTCTGCCTGTTTAAAAAAAAAAGAAAGAAAAGAAACTTGTAAAAAAAAAAAAAAAGAACTATAAGGGCCAGTTAGCTGGTAAAGCTGCTGCCTGCAGTGCCGGCATCCCATATGGATTAGAATTCAGGACCCAGTTGCTCCATTTTTCATCTAGCTCTCTGCTCTGGCCTAGTAAAGCAGTGGAAGATGACCCAAGTCCTTTGGCCCCTGCATCCACATGGGCGACCCTGAAGAGGATCCTGGCTCCTGGCTTCGAATCAGCCCAGCTCTAGCCGTTGCAGCCATCTAGGGAGTGAACTTGTGGATGGAAGATTTCTCTTGATGTCTCTGCCTCTACCTCTCCTTCTCTCTCTCTGTAACTCTGACTTTCAAATAAGTAGATAAATGTTAAAAAAAAAGAACTATGAATAAATTCGAAACATTATCTGGACCAAAGTAAATTAATCTTTATTATTTACTTATTTTCCATGAACATTTTGAAGTATCCTCATACCTTGAGTAATTTATTAGATAGCCTGTTCTAATGAACAACTACAGTAATGATCATTTCACTCTGGGAAAAGGACACATGATGGACCATTGCATAATAAAATATGAACTTTTTAATGGTACTATGTTTTATTTGAAGCTTCTGTAAATTCAGACAATATAGATTTTTTAAAACAAAATAGACATTTCTTTTTAAAATGTTTACATATAAATGGGAAACATCATAAGAAAACTAAAATGGATTTTTATTCAATATTTCTAACTGAAATTATAAGATTAGTAACTTAACTTTACCTCTATTTGTCTACTTTTTTATTTTAAGCATTCAAGCATCATTTTAATAAGATTATGAGAAAAACCTTTGATATTCTTTGAAATATGTCTTATGTCAAAAAATTCTGACTATGCCATTGTTCATGATAAAATTTACAAAGATTGATAGTCCTTAATACATAAGATATTTTAACATCATGACAAATAATCTTTTACTTGACACCATGTCAAATTGTCATTCCTTGTTCTGAACACTATTTTTTTAATCTGACTGAACACAAAGAAAAACATGGATTGGTAGCCTCTGGGAAGTATTAAATAATATTCCTACCTTCTCAGGTCATGATTCAGTACGAAAACTTCAGGAAATGGTTTTGCCTGAGTAGTTCCCTAGCAACAAAGGGCACAACAACACCAAAGGACGCATCAGTAATGTGAGCCGGCTCAGGAACCTTTGACTGATATTATAGAGCCTGTATTGCATGTGGGACTATGATTCCTAACAGTGGCTATGACCTTTATCATCTTCTTTTTTTTTATTTTCCTTTTGAGTCATTATAGCTGCTTTTCCACTGAGTAGTAACCTATGCCAGTGGGGGATCCAGAGATAGGATTTTTTAATTTATTTTTCTTTTTTGCTGATACAGAAACTAGGAAGCAATGTATAGCAAAATACAGAAATAAGGGTTTGGCTAGTTCTAATCAGCAAAAGCCTAAAAATGAGCTAAGTGTTTGCTGTCCCAGGATTTTATGTTTTTTTTTAATTTGATTTTTTAAATCCATAGAAAAAGATAGGTGACATTCATAAACATAGTTAATATCAATGATTTAATTACATTTCATTTTAAAGCATTTCTTTTTTGAGGATTAGAAAGGAAGATACAACTATAAAAATGACTTGAAAGATGAGTTAACTAAATCACAAAACTGTTTTTTGAAATTTTATTTAACATATACAAATCATGTATTTCATAAGTACAGGTTCAGAAACAGTGATTTTAAAGTAAATTTGTAGCATATTCAGAGTATAGTATGTGTTTTCATTTTCTTTTTGTTTTGTTTCATTTTGTTTTGATTAAGAGTGAATCAATAAGAGTCTTTTGTGATTACAAATTTGCCAAGCTTTGGGTCTAAAATACGAGTGTGTTGGTAGTTGTCCTTATTTTATCCATTATAGTATCCATTTTGGAAAAAAAAAAATTTGACTGTAATTCACTTTTCCATTTCAAAGCAATATTCTCCATTCCTTACCTAAACTATGCTGCAAATAAATCTATTTGTGGTATAAACTTCTTGGTGACCATTTCTTTCTTTCTTTCTTTCTTTCTTTCTTTCTTTCTTTCTTTCTTTCTTTCTTTCTTTCTTTCTTTTTTCTTGACAGGCAGAGTTAGACAGTGAGAGAGAGAGAGACAGAGAAAGGTCTTCCTTCCATCGGTTCACTCCCTAAATGGCCGCTACAGCTGGTGCTGCGCCAGTCCAAAGCCAGAAGCCAGGTGCTTCCTCCTGGTCTCCCATGTGGGTGCAGGCGCCCAAGCACTTGGGCCATCCTCCACTGCCTTCCTGGACCACAGCAGAGAGCTGGACTGGAAGAGGAGCAACTGGGAACCCGATGCCCAAATGGGATGCCGGCGCTGCAGGTGGAGAACTAACCAAGTGAGCCATGGCGCTGCCCCGGTGACCATTTCAATATAGTTTGAAGTTTTTCACAATCATAATCTCACTATTGCAGTTGAAATCCCAAGTAATTGCTTGCCCAGCTTTCTGATACAAGGCATTTGTGGTAACTAAAATATAAAGAATATGCTGAGGGCTTCTAGACAAGTGTTTTTGAGAAGAAAACATTTGCTATTGGCCTAAGTCATTACGTGTGTCCCCCTGCCCCCATTCTTATTCTTGGCTGAAAATAAATCAACAATGTTGAAAAGCAGTGGAAAATAGCCCAAGTTTTTAGGCCCCTCTGACCCACATGGGAGATCTGGATGAAAATGCTGGCTACTGGAATCCATCTGGGCTAGCCTTAGCCACTGGAGCCACTTGGGCAGTGAACCAGTGCTTAGATGTCTCTCTCTCTCTTTTTTAAGTTTTTCTTTTTTTTACTTTTATTTAATGAATATAAATTTCCAATGTACAGCTTATGGATTACAATGGCTTCCCCCTCCCATAACCTCCCTCCCACCCGCAACCCTCCCCTCTCCCGCTCCCTCTGCACTTCCATTCACATCAAGATTCATTTTCAATTCTCTTTATATACAGAAGATCAATTTAGTATACTTTAAGTAAAGATTTCAACAGTTTGCACCCACATAGAAACACAAAGTGAAACATGCTGTTTGAGTACTAGTTATAGCATTAAATCAAAATGTACAACACATTAAGGACAGAGATCCCACATGAGGAGCAAGTGCACAATGACTCCTGTTGTTGACCCAACAAATTGACACTCTAGTTTATGGCGCCAGTAACCACCCTAGGCTCTCGTTACCAAGAGTTACCAAGGCTATGGAAGCCTTCCAAGTTCGCCAACTCTGATCAGATTTAGACAAGGTCATAAAAGACAGGGTGAGGATAGTAACCAATGATCCTAAGAGTGGCATGAACCAGGTCTGAACAATTATACAGCATTAAGTGGGGAAGAGGACCATCAGTACACACAGGTTGGGAGTAGAGCCATTGGAGGTAGAGTAGAGGTTATGATTACAAAGGAATGAGGCCCAAGTACGCTAGACAGGGTCTAGAACAAAGGACAGAGTCTTTATTAGAGGAGCTAAGAAAGGTGCTGTCTAAGCTACAAGTAATTTTTCTGATTGAGAGGCAAATAGAATCTGATAGAAGGGGCTTGATAATAATCTGTTGGGCTTTAGGCCTTGTAAATTCAGAGGCCCAGACCTATCTATCTCTTCACATGGGGTATATCCTAAGGGAGGTGTGAACCTCCTAGGGGAAGGCACTCTGTTGACTTTCATTACTTGGCTGGCCTGGGAGGAGAGCTGGCCAGGTAAAGGCAGGTGGCAACTCTAACAAGAAATTTACAGTTCTGCCTTTAATGTTGCTGACCCTACTTGACCATCCCCTCAGCTGCAGTGGTCACTTTGGAAGTTGGGCTGAGTGAAGGGCTTTTCAGCTTAGAGCCAATAAGATCTGTGGCTCTGACCTGGGCATCCTTCTACTCTAGGGCAGGTCCATTTCCAGTGATTCAACTCTTGGAAGAGCTGCCAGGGCTCTTCACAAGCTGACTTCTGCTGAAGCTCAGGCTTACCACATTGAAAGCCACTGCAGTAGACTGGCCTGTTGGATCTCCTTGAGGGCAGATTGCTGTACAGATCAGCCATTAATAGGCCTGCCACCCATTGCTTCTGATGCCTAGCTTTCTTTTCCTCCTGGTTTTTGTTAAAGCAGACCAGAGTATGCAAGTGGAGAGCATGTGAGCCCAAGTTCGGAACATCAGCGGCAGACTCAACACACCAGCGCTGTAATGCAAGGTGAGCTGAACCTCAATAGCCCGCGACACGGGCGGGCAAGCGGAGAGAGGAGACTAGAGGGAATGAGGCTTGAAACTCCGTGGGGAAAAGTTCACCAGGCTAACTAGAAGAGAGAGAGAGAGAGAGAGAGAGAAAGTGACCGATACAAACACGAGTTTCTCTCTCTCCACTCACCTCTCAAAGGCGAGCAAGACAAAGAGCAGGTGCCATTTTGGAAATATGTCATAAGCAGGGCGACCTCAGGTCTGTACCGGCCCTGAGCCTAGCAGAAAAACCTGACTGGGGGTGTGTGTGAAATAACAGGAGATTAGGATCTAGCTTGGCAACCCAGTGGGAGACTGTAGGAGAATTGGAGCCCACACTGAGGGCAGCAGAGATTCCCTGTGTGGTCCTTGAGAAAGAGCTTCCGATCTCTGGCTCCTGTGGGTATATCATTCGCCTGTTATGTACCTCCAATTATGTTCAGCTGTGCGGAATTACTTCCTTTTTGAATCAAAAAAAAAAAAAAAAGAATGAAAGAAGAAGAGATTTACCATGCCTAACCTGGGAGTGTCACCTTTGGCACACCCTCAAACCTGAGGAACCAAACACAGCTCTCAGGCCACACTGATCTCAAGCCTTTAAGGCTCCATCGAAAGCATACAGTCCACTTAATATAGAGCCATAGTATAACAAGAAAAAACACCACAGTGAAGAGACCAAATCTCCAACATGCCAAACAACAACAAACACAAAAACCAAGCTAACAAGAACAAGGAAGACACTATGATACCCCCAAATGAAAAAGACACCCCAATTCAAGATTATGAAGATGATGAGATAGAAGAAATGCAAGAAGCAGATCTCAAAAAATTGATAAGAACATTAAGAAGTTCTCAAAAACAAATTATTGAACTACAGAAATCCTTAATGGACAAGATAGAAAATCTCTCTCATGAAAATGATATATTAAGGAGGAATCAAAATGAAATGAAACAACTAGTAGAAGAAGAAACTGTGATAGTGACGAGAAATCATAATGAAATGAAGAATTCAATAGATCAAATGACAAACACATTAGAGAGCTTTAAAAACAGAATGGGTGAAGCAGAAGAGAGAATATCGGACTTAGAAGACAGAGAACAGGAAAGGAAACAGGCAAACCAAAGAAAAGAAGAGGAAATTAGAAATCTAAAAAATATTGTCGGGAATCTACAGGATACTATTAAAAAACCCAACATTCGGGTTCTAGGAGTTCCTGAAGGCATGGAGAGGGAGAAAGGATTAGAAGGCATTTTCAGTGAGATACTAGCAGAAAATTTCCCAGGTTTGGAGAAGGACAGAGGCATCTTAGTACAGGAAGCTTATAGAACCCCTAATAAACATGACCAAAAGAGATCCTCACCACGACATGTTGTAATCAAACTCACCACAGTGAAACATAAAGAAAAGATTCTAAAATGTCCAAGAGAGAAACGTCAGATTACTCTCAGAGGATCTCCAATTAGACTCACAGCAGACTTCTCATCAGAAACCCTACAAGCTAGAAGGGAATGGTGAGACATAGCCCAGGTACTAAGAGAGAAGAACTGCCAGCCCAGAATATTATATCCTGCAAAGCTCTCATTTGTGAATGAAGGTGAAATTAAGACTTTTCATAGAAAACAGAAATTGAAAGAATTTGTCGCCACTCGTCCAGCCCTGCAAAAGATGCTTAAAGATGTTACACACAGAAACACAGAAACATGGTCATCAATATGAAAGAAGGTAAAGGAAGGAAACCTCACAGCAAAAGATCACAGGAAGCTCAATTTCTCTTTGACATAGAATTAAACTCTGATGCTCTGTTAAAGCAATGTGTTAAAGTAATCTATTATGTTCTCTTGATGTCTGTTAAATTCTAATTGTTCAAAAACAGCTGAATTTTTATTAAGAGCTATGGGCTATTTAAAAATGTGCTTATTTTCAAAGAGTTGAATAATCACCTTGTAACAATGATCAAATTTGGTCTGTGTTATGTCGTGATTTTAAGGAATCTTATTTCAACCAGATATTTTGGATTTTGAACCTTCTTGGCATTCTTGACAGGCATTCAAAAAATCAAAGTTCCAAACAGTCTGGACTCTAAAATTTCCAGTAAATCTTGGACTGTGGTTTTTCCAGTTTGGGCCCAACTGAAAAAATCGAAGGACCTATGTCTCTCATCTTGTAGAGACACCAACTCATCAGGCTATTTGGATTATATTAGAAGTACTGTCAAGACGTGACGTGGTACTAAATTCTAAGTTTCTATAATGGAAAATGCTATTAATACAAATGTTTGAGAATTAAAAAGTCTAATGATCTTGCGTTACTAGACATGATAGTTATCTTAATGAGAAAGCCCCAGAGGCCTAAAGGGTTAAATACTTGTAAAATCTCTCTCTCTCTTTCTCTGCCTCTCTCTCTCTCTCTCTCTCTCTCTGTCTCTCTAACTCTTTAAAATAAATACACAAATCTTTAAAAATTTTTTCAATTTTCCTATGTATTCGTTTATACTTCTTGCAAAAATAATCGTTTTAGAGAAGAATTTTCTTTTGTTTATCTAAAGAGCTGCATCGGCTATTTGGACCGGTGCCATGGCTCAATAGGCTAATCCTCCGCCTTTCAGCGCCAGCACACCGGGTTCTAGTCCCGGTCGGGATGCCGGATTCTGTCCCGGTTCCTCTTCCAGGCCAGCTCTCTGGTATGGCCAGGGATTGCAGTGGAGGATGACCCAAGTCCTTGGGCCCTACACCCGCCTGGGAGACCACGGGAAGCACTAGGCTCCTGGCTTCGGATCAGCATGATGTGCCGGCCACAGCGCGCTGGCCCCAAAGTCCATTGGAGGGTGAACCAATGGCAAAAAGGAAGACCTTTCTCTCTGTCTCTCTCTCTCTCACTATCCACTCTGCCTGTCAAAAAAAAAAAATAAAAAATAAATCATCTAATTAAAAAAAAAAATCAGCTATTTGGCAGACATCATAAATAAAATATTTTTTACCCTGTATCATAGATTGCCAATCTCAGCCCTGTTGAAATTATTGGTACAATAATTTTTGGTGTGTATGTGGTCATGGTGGGATTTTGCTGTATATTTTAGAACTTTTAGGAGCATTTTTTTGTATAAAGTTTTGCGGTGTCAGTAGCACTGCCCTTCCTGTGTGACAATCACAATGTCTCCACCTATTAACCAATGTTCTCAGGGCACAACATCTTTCAGTCTGAGAACCACTCTATTAAGCATTTGCTTATGACAATTTTGAGAAATGAGAATTTTTAAAATTTTTTTAATTATATTTGACAGATGTTTTCTGTATTCCAGTTATACTTGCAATAATTTTATTTTGATATGTGAAATAGTTACTGTAAAATCATGTGAAGTGAACTTTAAATAAAACTTGCAAGGATTGATATTGGAAATGCTGTGGACTCTGGTTTCATCTACGTGACTTAAAAACCATATTTTCAACCCATTACAAGGAAACACTGAGCCAGTGTGAGAAATTATTTTAGTATTACATACCATTCAGTAGTCACAAACTCACAAACTCAAGTAACATCAAAAACCCAGTCAGATAAGGAAGTCTGTGGAGCCGCTTTAGAATTTCCATGCATCAATAGAGACTGATAAGTGGGGTTAGAGCTGAATCCAAGAACTTTATGACACATAAAGGTATTTTATGTCAAAGGAGTTTAAATACTCTACTGTTAAGAAAATAAAAAGTGTGTTTATTCATAGTCCACTGCCAGTTTAAAACATCTAAGTGATTTTTATAGGAGACCATATAGCCATTTCATGGTAAACAATGCATTAGTTCAAATAACAACCTTGTGTATGTCATGATTCATGTGAATAGTCAATGTATTTACGTTGTGTTTTAAACTTGGTACTAGGATAATAATTCTTCTCTAGATTCTGGGCTGTGTTATATCACAGATAACCGAAATTTTTCAAAGCAATCCCGTTGATTTTAGAGATCACATAAATAAAATATTAATATAGTTAACTGGCAAATGCTTTTAGCAATCATTAACACTTAGCAATCATTAATCTGTTACTAATTTAGACTCTGTAATTACATCAGATACTTAGGTTACAAGGAATAATAATAAATTATGTTGATCCTAAGAAAACCATTGTCCAGTAAAAATGGCTGACAGGTAAATAGATAATATCATATGGTACTGGGGCAAGCTCTATGGCGTAGCAGGTAAAGCCACCACCTGCAGTGCCGGCATCCCATATGGGAACCGGTTTGAGACCCAGATGCTCCACTTCCAATCAAACTCTGCTTTGTTCTTGGAAGGCAGTAGAAGATGGCCCAAGTCCTTGGGCCCCTGGACCAACTTGGGAGATCAGAAGAAGCTCCTGCCTCCTGGCTTCAGATCGGCGCAACTCTGGCCATTGTGGCCATCTGGGGAGTCAAACAGCAGATGGAAGATCTCACTCTCTCTCTCTGTCTCTGTCTCTCTGTAACTCTGCCTTTCAAATACATAAATAAATCTTTGTAATAAAAAAGATACTTTGAAAACAGAAAAAAATAAATAATTTAGAAAATTATATATTTATGTATCATAATAGGACTATTCATTAAAGTGAAACAAATATGGACAAACTGGCTCATTCACTAATTTTTATTATTTATTTTTTCAAATAAACAGTTATTAAATTGTAAAGGGCTCATTCATAGCACAAAGGTTAATGTAGGGATTGATTCACACATTAATCCTAAAGTAAACTTTTTTGAAAATCGACAGGATTTTGTAAAGAAGGAATCACTTTCTATCAATAACTTAAACAAATAGCCATAAAGATCCAATTGACATTTATTTCAATATTATTATTATGCAAACTTCTGGTTTTAAAATAATAAAAATTAATGTAAATCAATGAGGTGGTTAGCTTCTTTATCTTAATCCATTATCAAAGAAAATGAAGATAAAGACATTAACTTTAAAAATAAATTAATGCTATTAATAATTATTCTAATTGTTTCTATTGGAATTTTTCTTGGAACAGTATTAGGAAAATATGAATATGGGTAAGACAGAGTAAGTTGTATATATTAAGGTATAATAATCACTTTTACACCTTTAAATGAAATATTTATATTCATTTTTAACATATATTGACAGACAAAAAACTACATATTTATGAGGTACCATGTTAAACCATGGTATGTTTAGATGTTCATGCAGTGATATCCAATCACTGTTTATATATATATATATATATATGTATATAGATATATATATATCCAATCACTATCTATATATGTATATAGAGACATGTATACCAAATCACTGTTTAGATATATATATATATATATGTATCTTCAAGTATTTAACATTTCCTTTATGGAGGAACATTCAAAATCTATCTTCCAGACATTTATTTTGGAGAGAAATATTCAGTAGTCTAACATCCTCAAATTCACTCTACTGTACAATAGAAAGAACTTCTTTCTCTTCTTTAACTGTAATTAAATCCCCAATCTACTTTTCCCTAACCATTCCTACAGCCCCAACCCCCATCCAACCACCCTCATACTTTTAAATTATATGAGATTATCTTTTGTAGATTACACATGAGTGAAATCATATGTATTTGTTTTTTATGTAATTTTCATATTTTACTTAACATAATTTCCTCAAAATCCATTGTAAATGAGAAGATCACATCTGCTCTTATGACAGAGTAGTGTTCCATTATGTATATTGACCAACCATCTCCCTTGCTGTGGATTCCAAAATCCTTATTGTTGAACGGTCTTTGAAATCACAGCTTCTCCCTTGTATCCTTCTGTTTTATAATTATGATAGTTTCTGCTGATTCCAAGAAATAAGTGAGTTTGTCCCATTCTTTCAATAACATTGCAGACACTCATGATGCCGAAATATACTCTTTGCAATTCTTTACACCTATACATTCTTGTGTTTGGAGGACAGATATCCCACCGTCTCCTTCCTCAGGGTGAAATAATCTGAATGAATCTTATACATGCCCTCTAATTGTCCACAAGAGCAAGTTTTAGTTTCACACAGCAATAACCTGCTAAAACGTACCCTTCACTGACTTTCTACCCCTCTACGGCTCACTTTCCAACATCCTTTTTAGGGCTTCTGGAGATCTCCATTCAAACGAACTCCTGGATTCAACAACCTGATTTAAGTGGTCATCTAATACTCAACTCTTTTTGAGTAAACATGAGCATTTCATTAAATATAGATTTTGCTAATCTTTCTAGACATCATAACTTATAAACTATGATGTTTAAAGTTATTCTGGGCCGGCAGCGTGGCTCAACAGGAAAATCCTCTGCCTTGCGGCGCTGGCACATCGGGTTCTAGTCCCGGTTGGGGCGCCGGATTCTGTCCTGGTTGCCGCTCTTCCAGGCCAGTTCTCTGCTGTGGCCTGGGAAGGCAGTGGAGGATGGCCCAAGTCCTTGGGCCCTGCACCCCATGGGAGACTAGGAGAAGCACCTGGCTCCTGGCTTTGGATCAGCGAGATGCGCCGGCCGCAGCAGCCATTGGAGGGTGAACCAAGGGCAAAAAGGAAGACCTTTCTCTCTGTCTCTCTCTCTCACTATCCACTCTGCCTGTCAAAAAAAAAAAAAGTTATTCTGAGTGGTGATTGCTTATATATCTATACTCAAAATCAAAATAATAATAGTAATAATAACCATTCAGCTAACAAAACACAAAACAATAAATTAAAATGATGGAAATGTTAAAACTAAACAGCCATTAATGAATAGTAAAGTTATAGAGTGATTAGAAGTTATGGAAATGTTAATCTCTTTTTCTATATGATATTACTTAGTATTTCATATGAGGAAAACATAAAGTCAGCAGATATGAATTTGAAAATGACATATAATGTTTGTGTGTGTGTCAGAGTCCAGCAACATTGTTTTAGGTTGGTCTCTCTCTTTCTCTCTCTCTCTCTCTCTTTCTTGCTCTCTCTCTCATACACACACACACACACACAAGTATATTTTCATGACCAATAAGGGAAAACTTCAACAATGGAAAGAAAAAGTGATAGGGTAGGTACATAAGAAATTAGAAATAGACAAGGAGTAACTTTATAATTCATGAAGACAAAAATTGCATCACTTAATTTTCAACTACAACTAAAACACTAGGATAACTTTCAAACTTACAATAACAAGGTATGTTAGTATTTGGAGAGTATTATGGGACTGCAGAGATGGAAATTTTGGTTGTTGTTTTTCTAAAATAAAGAGAAATATGGATCCTAGATGTTCATTTTATCAGTGATCAAATAAATCTAAAGAAACTATAGTTAAGAAAGACAGAATCCTCTTTAGTGAATTTTACAGCTCAATTGGCTGATATATTTCTCTTCCTAGAATAATAATTAAAATGTGAAGAAATAGATGTAATCAAATGTAAAACAAAGTTGAAGTCATTAGTTTGGGAAACATTAGTATTGTTATACTAATATAATATTTTTCAACTGTTTTTCTTATTAAAATTTTTAAATGATATATAAGGAAATCCTAAACTTTTTGTTGATTTTTTAAAAAAAAATATTTCTTTATTGTTTCAATGTGGTTCATAGGTAAAATTCTGTGAATATAGTTATATTAAAAGTTATGTGTATAGTCATTTTAGCACAAGTTTATACGTCTGGTCAAGATATTTTAATTGTTTAAAGATTCAGCGAATTACATCCAATATATTTAATTAAGTCTGCTGCAGTATTTCTGAATTGCCACAGCTCTCTGATCTATCAAAATAGAACACATTAGAGCCAGCGCCGTGGCTTAACAGGCTAATCCTCTGCCTTGCGGCACCGGCACACCGGGTTCTAGTCCCACTCGGGGCACCGATCCTGTCCCGGTTGCCCCTCTTCCAGGCCAGCTCTCTGCTGTGGCCAGGGAGTGCAGTGGAGGATGGCCCAAGTCCTTGGGCCCTGCACCCCATGGGAGACCAGGATAAGCACCTGGCTCCTGCCATCGGAACAGTGCGGTGCGCCTACCGCGGCAGCCATTGGAGGGTGAACCAATGGCAAAGGAAGACCTTTCTCTGTGTCTCCCTCTACTGTCCACTCTGCCTGTCCAAAAAAAAAAAACCACATTGAATCAGAAGTAGTAAATCTTATACTGACATTTCACTTCTCAGCATATGAGTAGCCCTTATCATTTACCTATTATTGGATATCATCCAATATAGTAAGCAATGCCAGCTACTCTTTTCTCTGAACTTTGGCTTTTTCATCTTGAAAATGCTAATGTTAAGGACTGTTGAAATATTTTTCACCTTTCTTTAATACCATAATAAATATAGAGTTGGTTCTTAACTGTTCCTAGGCTTCTTTATGTATATTAGATGTGATTAAATTAGAGAAACCTCCAATTCATACAATAGTAGTAATGATAATGTTATTGAGTATTATTATAATCATATATTGCTAGTGCTTAATAGATTTCCAAAGCTCCAGGATATAATCAGAAACTGCATGTTTTACATTATATCAATAATATTTCAGTAAATAACTTTTCCATATATTTCACATATTCAAATTAAAAAATTTCTGTCTTCTCTTATGACATCTTCTCTTTGGATATTATATTTCCTGGTTTTATAGATAGATAGATAGATAGATAAATATAGATATAGATAGATAGCTAGATATCATTTAATCAGTATATTCATCTCATAATAAAGTGAAATAGCATGAAAATTGGGATATTGCAGTATATAAATATTTACAATATTCTTCAATTGTTTTTCTTTTTAAAAACTTTTAAATGATATGAGTTTTAGGAGTTTAGTGAAATATGTTAACATGATGGATTGTCTAACATACGTCTAACATATGGTTTTTTCATGATGTTGCTATTATATGTAATGTACAAATGACAAAATGGCTCCAAGTAGAATAATTAAACTTCATCAATGTATTAAACTTCATAAAAAATTTTTGTTTGTTTACTCAATATAGAAACAAAGTCTCTCAAAAGTCTATAGAGGCATTTGCATTTATATGCCAAATCATGCTGGTAACTACAGGTTTTTCTGGGCTTTTGTGAGATGAACAACTGAAGTGGGTAACCACTTAGCCTCAAGATAAATGGATAAACGTATGGCTATAAAAGTAATAGAGAGGAACCCCTTCATATCTTTGGTTTTAATGAATGGCTGAGTGATAGACCTGCACATTGTCACAATAACACGGGTGCTGCCCTACACTCCTTGACCTAAATCTGAAAAATCCATATATGAAATTAGTTTTCAGAGATGTTCTTTATTATACCAGTACTTACATGGTCTTTTAATTCAAATACTGTTGATTCACTTTAGATATGCTACTTAGCTTTCTGATAGTACCTGTTAATTTTTTACTAGATCAGCATCTTCATTAACATGAAAAAAATCATTGTTTTTGTTTCCAAACAGAATCAATAAATATACTTAAGAGTAGGAAAGTAAATGAAGTTTATATAGCTGTGTATTTTACATTCAATTATACTGTGTGTGTATGTGTACATGTGTATGCATTTAAATTCAGGATACATACACATATACAAACATATATACACACAAGTGTACTTTAAAAAGTTGATGGAAAATTGACCTAAGAGGTAAAAGTGCATTGGCAAAAAATCTGAAATACATACAAACAAGAGGGTCCTTAGTAAGCACTAATATTTGACATTACCAAATTCGGCCAGCGCTGTGGCTCAACAGGATAATCCTCCGCCTTGCAGCGCTGGCACACCGGGTTCTAGACCCGGTCGGGACGCCGGATTCTGTCCCAGTTACCCCTCTTCCAGGCCAGCTCTCTGCTATGGCCCGGGAAGGCAGTGGAGGATGGCCCAAGTCCTTGGGCCCTGCACCCGCATGGGAGACCAGGAGAAGCACCTGGCTCCTGGCTTTGGATCAGCGAGATGCGCCGGCCGCAGCGGCCATTCGAGGGTGAACCAACGGCAAAAAGGAGGACCTTTCTCTCTGTCTCGGTCTCTCTCACTATCCACTCTGCCTGTCCAAAAAAAAAAAAAATTCAATTTCTATAAAATGGTATTTTTTAGCATTTTTCTATTAGGAGAGTGCTATTTATAAACACACATTTATCCTTAGGTGTTGAAATTTAACTGAAAAGTGACCCCTGTTAAATATGAGTGGGAATAAGAGACGGAGGAATTGTATAATTTGGGACATGCTCAATCGGACTTGCCTCAAATGGTGGAGTTAGAAATGTGCCAGTAGATTCCAATACAATCCCTTCAAGATTGCATGTACCAATGTCATCTCACTAGTCCAAGTGGTCAATTTCAGTTCACAATTGATCACACCGATAGGTCTAAGAGTCAAAGGAATCACAAACAAGACTAGTGTCTGTGAATACTAACTGATAGAATCAAAAAGAGAGAGAATGATCCAACATGGGAAGTGGGATATACAGCAGACTCATAGAATGGCAGATGTCCTAAACAGCGCTCTGGCCTCAGAATCAGCCCTTATGGCATTTGGATATTCGGATATGGTTGAAGAGCCCATGAGAGTATTTTAGGCATGGAAAGCCAAGATGCTCTGGCAAAACAACAACAACAACAACAACAACAACAAACACCTAAATGAAAGATCTCTGCGAGTGAGATCCCAGTAGAAAGAACACGCCTCCTCAAAGGAGGAGGTACCTTTCTCTGATGGGAGGGGAGAACTTCCACTTTGACTAGGACCTTGTCTAAATTAGATCGAAGTTAGCGAGCTCAAGAGGCTTCCATAGCCTTGGAAACTCATGAATAGAGCCTAGGGAGATTTCTGATGCCATTAACAAGAGTGTCAAATTGTTAACTCAACAACAGGAGTCACTGTGTACTTACTCCTCATGTGGGATCTCTATCCTTAATGTGTTGTTCAATGTGAATTAATGCTATAACTAGTACTCAAACACTATTTTACACTTTATGTTCTGTGTGGGTGCAAACTGATGAAATCTTTACTTAATATGTACTAAACTGATCTTCTATATATAAAGATAATTAAAAATGAATCTTGATGTGAATGGAATGGGAGAGGGAGCGGGAGATGGGAGGGGTGCAGGTGGGAGGGAAGTTATAGGGGGGAAAAGCCATTGTAATTATAAACTGTACTTTGGAAAATTATATTTACTAAATAAAAGTGTTTAAAATAAAAAAGTAAAAAAAATGAAATTCCTGCAATTTACTTTACATTCTTTGAATAATACATATATTGAACAATTTATCAACATATGTACATTCTTTGAACTATTTCTCAACATTTCAAGACATTGGAATAGGCAGAAACTTCTTGGATAAGACCCCAGGAACCGAGGCAACAGAAGCAAAAGTATTCAAATGAGATTGCATGGAGCTAAGAAGCTGCTGCACACCAAAGGAAACACTGAACAAAATGAAGAGGCTGCCAACAGACTGGGAAAAATAGTTGCAACTATGCATTGATAAATGATTAGTATCCAGGATATATAAGGAACTCGCAAAACTCAACAACAACAAAACTAACAATCCAGTTAAGGAATTTATGAACTTAGAGTCATAAATTACCTGTACTCATCATGCTTATAGTTGCTCAATTCACAATAGCTAAAATATTAAATCAATCCAGATGTCCTTCAATTGATGGCTGGATTAAAAAAAAATGAAATCCTATCTTTTGCAACAAAATGCATGCAACTGCAGACCAATATACCTAGTGAAATAAGCCAGATCCCAAAATACAAATACTGTACGCTTTTTCCTTTGGTTGTAGCTAATATAGAGTACAAGAAAAACCCTTAATGTATATCCAGCCAAACTGACATCATTAGATTTGATTGTTGTCTATAAAACTCATCTATACTCCTGCAAAAAAGTGATATATCTATCTTTTATTTGTGTTGTGTTCCGTATCGCCCAGTAGGAAGAACCAGCAAGACTCACTGAAATGCAAAGAACGAAGGGACTTATTTGTAGGTCCAGCATGCTGGGGCCTGGCTTCCTGTACAGCACAGTCCTGGAAGACCAAGACCCCTTCTATTTGTTCCTGGGGTTTTTAAAATCCCTGGGCAAACAAGTATTACGCCCACATTCCTTCTTTCCCCTGACCCCGCTGGACCAAGGATGGCCCACCTTATTGTTTGTCCCTACCTGGCCCTGCCAGACCAAGGACTGTCTGGTGTCAGGTTTCATCACAGCAGAAGAGTCCTGGGCCTAGCCAGTTCCTTTTTCTTGTGAGAAGCCTGTCATGGTGTGGCTCTGGCTTCTCACATTTTAGAAATCTTTGTTTGGAGCAACATTAACCCTGTAACTATCAAGAAAATTGAAAGTATGTTATCATAAAAGGATAAAAAATAAAGAAAGGAAGGAGGAGAGGGGAAAAGAGGAAAGGAAGGAAAATATCATTTTATTCTTGGAACCACATCTATGAAATTTATAAAATCTCTTCTCTGTATATTAATAAATAAAAAATAGCACAAAGATTTATTTTTTTATGTATTTTGAAGTCATAGTTACAGAGAAGGGGAGTGGGAAGGAGAGAGAGAGAGAAAGAGAGAGAGAGACAGAGAGACCTACATTTGCTGGTTCAGTTTCCGAACATCTTCAGTGGTTAGGGCTGGGTCAAGCAGAAGCAAGGATCCAGGTCTCCCATATGGATGGCAGGAGTTCAAGCACTTCATCCACTTTCTGCTACATTCCCAGGTATGATTGGAAATGGAGCAGCTGGGACACAGACGTGGCTCATATGGGATGTTAGTGTTGCAAGCAGAGACCTAACACATTATCCCACCCCTGCTCAAAAGGAAAACTCTCATACATTGTTGATGGAGACATAAATTAGTACAGCACTGTGGAAGGAAGTACGCAGATTTCTTAGAGATCTAGAAATGTAACTGCTATTTGATTCAGTAACCCTAGTAGTGAGTTTATAACCAAAAGACATGAACTTGCTTTATCAAAGTGATACCTGCTGCACCATGTTTATAGCTGGACTGCTCATAATATCCAAAAATGGAATCAACCGAGGTATCCATCATCAGACAAGTTGATTGTAAATATGTGGTGGATATATGCACAATGGATTTTATTCAGCTGCTGTAAAAATAATGAAACTATCTGAACATAGAATGTTGGTACTAAATGCAGTGAGGGGAAGGCAGATAAAAGGAATCTGTATTAAAAAATAGGAGAAGCTGCATGTCATTAATTAACTGTGATTAATGTACTATTATTAGATACTAATAGGGTAATTAGGAAGAGAATATATGAGAACTTGCTTTATTTCTATTTCACAATTTGTTTTATAAATTAAAATTATTCAGAAATATTTTCGCATCAAAATAAGCTTATTGCTACTACCATGCTCCACAAATTTTTGAGGTAATCCTGTGTATATGTGTGCATATACAGAAATATAATGAATTAAATTTACAAATGATGTATATATTTTTAACTGTAGCTCCCAAATATAAAGGAGAACATGTGGTATTTGTTTTTTGTGTCTGGATTATTACACTCAAATGATGACATCTAATTCCATTAATTTTTCTGAAAATGACAGGATTCTATTTTTTATTGCTGAATAATATTTCATTGTGCATATATACCACAAGAGCACGTTGGTTGATTCTGTATTTTGACTATTGTGAGCAGTGCTGCTATAAACATGATACAGCAGGTCTCTCTGTCATACAATGAGCTCCTGTCTTTTTTTATATGTACCTAGGAATGAGATTGCTATATCATATGTCAGTTCCATATATAGTTTTTAAAGAAATCCTCATATTTTCTACAGTGGGTGCACTAATTTACATTATCACTAAAACCACCTAAAAATGCTCCCTTCTCCACATCATTATCAGTGTTTTTCTTTTTTTTTTTTTTTCTCCCAACATCCATTCTGAGGAGTGTGAGAGGATATAACATTGTGGTTTTGATTTGCATTTCCCTGTTGGCTATTGTAGTCAGTATTTGTTGACTATTTTTTTTTTTAAATTTTTTGACAGGCAGAGTGGACAGTGAGAGAGAGAGACAGAGAGAAAGGTCTTCCTTTTGCCGTTGGTTCACCCTCCAATGGCCGCCACGGTAGGTGTGCTGTGGCCGGCGCACTGCGCTGATCCAATGGCAGGAGCCAGGTGCTTCTCCTGGTCTCCCATGGGGTGCAGGGCCCAAGGACTTGGGCCATCCTCCACTGTACTCCCTGGCCACAGCAGAGAGCTGGCCTAGAAGAGGGGCAACCTGGACAGGATCGGTGCCTTGACTGGGACTAGAAACTGGTGTGCCGGCGCCGCAAGGCAGAGGATTAGCCTATTGAGCCGCGGCGCCAGCCTGTTGACTATTTGTATTTTTTCCTTTGAGAACTGTGTATTCAGATCTTTTGTCCCTTTCTTAATTGAATAGATTTTTTGTTATTATTATTAGATTTTTGTGTTCCTCAGATATTCTAGATACTAATCCTTTGTTGGTTAATAAATTTGCAATTATTTTGACTCATTCTGTTGGATGTCTCTTCACTCCATTTTCGTTTGTGTGTGTGCGTGTGTATGTGTGTAAAAGCTAATGAGTTTTATATGAACCAGTTTTTCTATTTTTGTTGACTGCACTTTTGGTGACTTACCCATGAAATCATAACCTACACCAATGTCTATTTTATCGAGTTTTGAGATACTTAGCAATGATAGTAATTTGAGGGACATTAGTACTGTTTTTATACAAGTACCCAATAAAGGAAATTATAGGCACAAGCTGCCAATTATCAATTAAAGAACTGATACAATAGGCATGTATGGAGATCTTTTGAAAAAGTAATCTTTGGAGAGGATTCCAAGATGGCTGAATAGGGAAAAGATGTACTGCTTTAGAAGAGGGGAAAAGGGTAGAAAAACATGGAGGAAGTAAATTCCAGGGGAGATTTGTAGAGAAATTTGCGGTCGAAATTCTACAGAAAGAAGAAGGACGTCATGGATCAGTGTGGAAGGTGCCAACGCACAGCAACAAATGTGCACACCACAGAGAAGCCCCGTAGCTAGGAACTGGAGGCTATGCCAACGTTGGGGAGTGAGATGAGAGCAGACTGTGGCAGCCTGTGCCACTGCTGATAGTGCCAGAGGGAGAGCCTCGAAGAACACATGTCTTGCGTCTGGCATAGAGCCCTAATAGGAAGCAAGATATCCACCTAATCCAGCAAGAAGAAAAGCATATTTCTTTCATGCATATTTCTTTTTTCCCTATCCCCTCACAAGGATACCTTGCAACTTCTGGGAAGAAGGTGCCCTTTTTGACACCAATAACAGCTGCACTGGCTCTTATGGACATGTGTGAACAGATGATTTTACCAGAGGGAGAAAAAGCCTCATTTCTCATTGACTTGAAGAGTTGAAAGGAGGCTGGCTGCCCATACAGGACTGTGAGCTGCCCCATCCTCTCAATATATCACAGGCTTCACAGGCTTGGGGTCAAACTGCCAAGGTGGAGCACACAGGCCACTGGTTCTGGGAACCTCTCTGCTCTCACCATGGACAGGCTACCATGTTTAAGCAGATGCTCAGCCTCCCATGACTGTGAGAGCCATGAGTGCTGTGTCTGTGGCAACTCTGTACTGCACCATAGAGTACAGTGTGTAGCTAAGTCTCTGGGTACTCACTGTGCCTGCTGCCAGAGGATCAGAGCTCCCTGACTGCCTGTGATGGAGCACTGCAGCGGGAACCATGCTCATGATGAGGACTGCACAGATTCCTTATGCAATTCAGGCGGCAGCATTCGTGAGTGTTCCACTCATTGTGGGCAAACCCTGGGCATTGAACACCTTGGAAATAGGAGGTGAGAATGTGATTACACCAACAGAGGTGATCAACCCCCCACCCCCATCCCTGCTGACAGTAGAAGAGATCTACCAGGCCCAATGTGGGAGTATTTGCCCCACACTTGATCACGGATCAGAGCTCCCTGATCACACCCAGCACAAGCCTCTGGGCATTCACTGAAAAACAGACATTTCACTTAGCCACAGATGTATAGTTCAAAGATAAAATCTATCAGAGGAGAAAACCAAAATATATTTCTACAAATGCCTGAAAATAAAAACAGAAATTCAAAAAGCAAGAATAAGGAAAACAAGAAGCTTGAAAAAGAATTCAAAAGAAAGATCATAAGATTACTTGGAAGGAAATAAAGCAAACTGACTAGTTAAGGAAATCCATACATGACATGGAGAAAAAGAAAATTCCCATTAGATTCAGATTTTGAAGAGAAATCAAACTGAAACATTAGAAATGGAGAATCCATTATGTCAAATTAAAAATACCATAGAAAGCCTTAACAACATACGTGGTGATGCAGAAAAAATAATATCCAAGCTAAGAAAAATCCTTGGAAATGTCCCATTCAGACAGAAAAAAGTCAAGAGGAAATTATTAAAAATAAAAACAGTGTTACTATCAAAACTTCGAACATAGAGGTGTTAGGAGTTCCTGATGATGTGGAAAGAGAGAATTATTAGAAGGCCTAGTCACTGATATAACTACAGAAAATTTCCTTATTGGAGAAAGAAAGAGATTCCATGTACATGAACAGAAAAGATGTTAACACAACTCATTGTCATCAAAATTTCAATGGTAAAACATAAAGAAGAGATTCTAAAATCTGCATGAGATAAACATCAGATTACTTTCAGAGGATCTTCAATTAGACTCACAGCTGATTTCTCATCAGAAATTCAACAGGCTAGGAGAAAATGGAGAAATAAAGTAAAAGTCTTAAAAGAAAAATAAAAACTGCCAGCCCAGAATACTGTACCCTGTGAAGCTCTAATGTATGAATGAAGATGAAATAAAGAATTTCCATAACAAACAGAAATTAAAAGTATTTGTCACCACTCATCCAGCCTTACAAAATGTGCTTAAGTTTGTGCTACACATAGAAACAGAGAAATATAGTCATCATTACAAAATAAGTTGAAGGCAGAAAATCACTCATCAAAAGTACAAAAGAAATCCATATCAAGCAATAGAAATAGTTATGGAAAAATGCCAAGACCAAATAATTACTTACCATTAGTTAACTTGAATGTAAATGGTCTAATTTCTCCAATTAAAAATACAGACTGGCTGAATGGATTAAAAAACAAGACCCATCTATTTGCTGCCTTCAAGAAACACACATCATCAACAAAGATACACAGAGACTGAAAGTAAAGAATGGAAATAGGTATTAGATGCTAATGCAAAGCAAAAATTAGTAAATATAGCCATCCTAATATCAGACAAAATACACTTTAACAGAAAAACTGTTTTAAAAAAGACAAAAATACATTATATAATGACTAAGGGATCAATTCTACCGGAAGGTGTGACTATAATAAATCTAAGATGTGGCCATAATAAACGTGCTACTTAAAATAAATGTTAATAAAGGGAGATACAGACTCCAATACAATAATAATGGGAATTTCAACACCCCACTTTCATCAATGGACAGATCAACTAGAAAGAAAATCAACAAAGAAACAACAGAGCTGATCTACATTTGGACCAAATGAACTTAACTGTTATATACAGAAGCTTTCATTCCACAGTTGCAAACAGATATTCTTTTCATTACTGCATGGGACTTTCTGTTGTATATGTCACATTCTAGACCATGAAGCAAGTTTCACCAATTCAAAAAAGTTGAAATCATATCACACATCTGTTCTAACAGCAGTGGAATGCAGCTGGAAATTAAGAACTCAAAAATCTTTGGAAAATATGCAAATACATGGAGACAGGACATAGAAGAAATCAAAAGTAAAATAAAAATATTTCTGGAAATGAATAAAGATGACAATATAGGATATCAAAACTTATGGGAAGCAGCAACAGTATTAAGAGGGGAGTTTATAGCAACTTGAGTCTACATCAAAAAATTGTAAAGACATAAAAAAAAGAGTTACAAATACATATCATATCAAGGGTGTAGAAAATCAACAAAGCAAACCCCAAATTAGTAGGAAAAAAGAATAATGTAAATTAGAGAAGAAAAAAAGGAACACAATTGAAACAAAAAAAATACAAAATATCATGAAACAAAGATCTGTTATTTTTGGAGAAAAATAATCAGAAGTTCTACCAAAAAAGATGAAGAATAACCAAATTAATAAAATCAGAAATTAAAAAGGAAATATAACAACAGATACCACAGAAATAAAAAATATCACCAGGAATTACTGCAAGATGTATATGCTAACAAATTGGCAAACTGGAAAAAAAGATAGTCTTACGCACATACAATGTACCAAAATTGAGTCATGAAGACATAGAAAACATAAACAGAACAATAAACAGGAGGGGGAGTGTATCAGTAATAAAGACCTTCCCAAAAAGGAAAGTCAAGACCAGATGTCTTCACTGCTGAATTCCACCAGACTTTAAAAAGAAATAATTCCAATTCTCATTTGTAAGGGAAAGAATCTTCCCAGACTCATTCTATGAGGCCTGCTTTACTGTGATTGCTAAAACAGAGAAAGATGCAACAGAAAAAGTGAATTTTAGTCCAATATCCCTGCTGAACATAGAAGCAAAAATCCTCAGCAAAATACTGGCTAATTGACAATAACACATCAGAAAGTTCATTCACCAAGACCAAGTGGATTTATCTCTGGTATGCAGGGATAGTTTAACATTTGCAAATCAATAAATATGATACATCACATTAACAAATTGAAGAATAAAAACCATATGGTTATCTCAATAGATGTAGAGAAAGCATTTGACAAAATATATCAATTCAGGATGAAAGCCTTAAGCAAATTGGGTACAGAAGAGAACATTCTTCAACACAATCAAGAAAGTTTATGATAAGTCCACAGCCAGCATCATATTGAATATTGGAAATTTGGAAGCATTTCTACAAAGATCGGGTACCAAAAAGTATGCCCACCTTCACTATTGCAGTACAATATAGTCCTGAAAGTTTTAATCAGAGCCTTGGGCAAGGAAAGAAATGAAATAGATACAAAGTGGAAAGGAGAAAGTCTAATTAGCTGTATTTGTGGATGGCATGATTCTATATATAGGAGTTCCAAAAGACTCTACTAGAAGGCTTTTGGAACTCATACAAGAGTTTGGTAAAGTGGAAAGATACAAAATTAACACATAAAAATCAAAAGCCTTTGTATACACAGATAATGCCATGGCAGAGGAAGAACTTCTAAGAACAAACCCATTTGCAAAAGCTACAGAAAAAAAAATACCTTGGAATACACTTAAATATGAGGTGAAAGTTATCTACCATGAAAATTACCAAACATCAAATAAAGAAATAAAAGTACACACTAAATATGGAAAAACCACCCATGTTTGTGGATTGGAAGAATCAAAATAATCAAAATGTCCATACTCCTGAAAGCAATTACAGATTCAATGTGATTCCAATCGAAATACCAATGATATTCACCTTAGTTCTAGAAATATGATACTAAAATTCACATGTAAACACAAGGGACCACAAATAGCTAGTGCAATATTAAGCAACCAAAACAAAGCCAGTGGTATCATAATGCCTCATTTCAAGACAGAGTACAGGGCATTTATAGTCAAAACAACCTGGTATTTGCACAAAGTAAGCATGTAGTTCAATGGAACAGAATAGAAATTCCAGAAATCAATGCACACATCTACAATCACCTAACAATTGACAAAGGAACAAAATTCAATCTCTGCAGAAAGGACAGTCTCTTCAACCAATGGTGCTGAGAAACATGGATCTCAACATGTAGAATTATAAAATAAGATTACTACCACCAACTTATACAAAAATCAACTCAAAATGGATAAAAAGTCTAAATCTGTGACCTGGTACAATCAAATTAGAGGGGAACATTTGGGAAACTCTGTAAGACATCGGCATAGGCAAAGACTTCTTGGAAAAGACCTCATAAGCACAGGTAATCCAAGATAAATAGAAAAATGAGATTACATTCGGCCGGCGCCGCGGCTCACTAGGCTAATCCTCCGCCTTGCGGCGCCGGCACACCGGGTTCTAGTCCCGGTCAAGGCACCGATCCTGTCCCGGTTGCCCCTCTTCCAGGCCAGCTCTCTGCTGTGGCCAGGGAGTGCAGTGGAGGAAGGCCCAAGTTCTTGGGCCCTGCACCCCATGGGAGACCAGGATAAGCACCTGGCTCCTGCCATCGGAACAGCGCGGTGTGCCGGCCGCAGCGCGCCTACCGCGGCGTCCATTGGAGGGTGAACCAATGGCAAAAAGGAAGACCTTTCTCTCTATCTCTCTCTCTCACTGTCCACTCTGCCTGTCAAAAAAAAAAAAAAAAAGAAAAATGAGATTACATCAAACTGAGAAGCTTCTGCATTGCAAAGGAAACACTCAGCATAGTTAAGAGGCCAAGAGAATGGGAGAAAATATTTGTAAACTTAGCAATTGATAAATGATTAATATCCAGAATCTATAAAGAGCTCAAGAAACTCAACAACAACAAAACAAAAAAAAACATAGTTAAGAAATGAGTGTCTTCTATCACAATCCTGTTCTACAACGGATCTTTATCACTCATTAATTATTTTCCCTTTCCTGTTCCTCAATAAGCTATTACTTACTGCGTTAATTAATGGAGTGTCTTCATCCTCCAAAGAAACTAAGAAAGCTGGTGGATTAAATTAGAACATTACCTTGCTGATAAGAATTCCAAACACCAATAAATAATTATTTATTCATATTTTACTATCCCATAAAATACCAGTCTTAAGTGCATCTGTCTCTGTAACTAAGCTATTCTCAAATCAAATACAGGATATCAATCTCAAAGTCACTCTTTTTCCAACTGTAGAATATCACTTCCCTGCTTTTTAAACTTTATTTTTATTTAGTTAAAATTTTAAGTTAAAAATATTTCATGTATTTCATATACACAGGTATAGGAATATAGTGATTGTCGGAGGCCACCCGACAAACCACATGGAAACACGCAGCACTCAGTCAATTCATCACCACGTTTATTGCCTCATCGCGTTCCAAGCCAAAGTAGGGGGCCCGGCGATGAGGGACTGGAGGCAGTCTCCCTAAGGAAACCCTTCAGTCTCCAGCCCCGAGCACACAGAAAGACAAGGTTATATACCCCAGACCCCATACAGATAACATTCATTGTGTGCAATCATGCATAGCACAGGAACAGAGCAAGTTTACAAAGTAGCAATGGTCAGGGTACAAGCTCTGCAGATAGAGCAAAGAACATCATAAACCGTCATCAGAAGTCACATCCTGCCTGCAGGAATATGGGACGAAAAGTCTTGGAAACAGGATTAGATAAGGGACAGCCTCAGCCTGCTGCATCTCATGTCGGGCCAGGGCCACTGGCCCCGACATCGATACTGCCAACCCACACTTTTAAGGGAGCTAAACTCTCTATTGTCATGGAAAATCATAGGATACTAGAGTAACACAAGGCTCCCTGACAGCGCTCACCACTTAAGGTGAACATACTCTTCATAAATGACAGTTAGTCACAAATGGTTAGTAAGAAATGTTCATCCACAAATGTGCATTTCAGTGGCTGATAGAACATAGTTTTTTCAATGCTATAGAAATTATTCCAGTTGGGAATAGGCAATCCCTATACAATGATAACAAGTCAATATCGGTTGAACATAGGCTATGCTCTGTGACTTCATCGCAAATTATGATCATCCAAATAGCTTACAGATCTAGACATTTCCTTATAACGCCAGCCCATTAATTGTATAGATAGTAAAACTTGTTGATAAACTCTGTGGTGCTCATTCTTCCAGTTTTTCCTTAGTGAGTCTTATGACCGTTTAAAAACAACAGCAACAACTTGTCTATGGGACTAGTGAAATAAACCCAATTCTGTGAGGAATAATGGATATAGTGTCACTCTATTCCATTCCAGTTCACTTGTTAGAGTAGGAGTAGGTAAAGACCAAGTAGGAAATTCAATCCTGGTTTATCTAACAGTTGGTCTAATTTGTCCACAGAATTCAATCTCAGCATATGGTTGTTTGCATACACGGCTATTCCCCTTGTCACTGAGCATATAATATGTAAGGAAAATTTAGCTACTGATATACACATCACATTACTTTGCTAATCAATGGGGAAAAAGTTACAATGTTTGGAAAATTAATTGCATATTATTGAAATAGAATTCTCCACCTAATGGGAAACAGTAAATGAGAAACCATATTGCATCTCAGTTGAAGGAAAGGATTAGTGATGCTATCCATGACTTAAAAGTTTTGTAGATGGCTATGCCAATATTATTCTCATTTAATTCACCTATGAGTATGTATCCAAAATAGTAGAAACCATGGTCTTTACTAGGTTCCCGTATGGCATCTCTGTAATTTAGTACAACTTTCAACCACACTGTCCTTACTTATTGTTTCATCTGCACCTTACAAATTTCTGAATTATCAGAGGGGTTAGTACTACCTTATATCTAATTTTAACAGATAAGTACACTTAGTGCAGAGGCTGCCTGCCTGTAACCTACAAGCAGGAGTATGTTCTTAACACTGACAGTTGTGACTACACACATCTTCTTACCATCTGCTCCCTCAGAATATTCCTGGCACAATTTGAGTTTTTCAATAATCAGACACTCAGATGTCATCAGAGTACAAAATAGTTACTTGATGAAAAATGCATATGGGTGAAAACGAAGCAAATTGAGATTGGGAAGGGGAACAAAAAGCTTACCCTGCCGGATGACAAAATTCTCTGGCAGCTGATGTTGAGCTCTGGAGAAAAGATTACCTGTTAGGAATCCCTTATTGATTTTTTCTTAGCCATGCCTAAGTGGTCATTGGTGGAGGCTTGAGTGACCACTCAACCGCTAACACCTTGCTGAATCTTGACTGGTAGCAAAACCTGAGAGCAACATAATACTACTTAAAAAATTACATAAACCTCGAGGAAGAAAGGATAGTTATAATAGCTAGGCATCAAAATACTTCTTAAATCTGGGTCTGAATGGAACATTGCCATGGTTTGCACATGGGGATTCCTCTACTTATTCAGTTTGAATTGGTAGAGTCCTTTCAACAAATATAGCCCATTTTAAAGCAAATATGTATCAACATTTATCCCTATGTGTATACTCACAGACACATTTCTGTAAAGTATAATATTTATAATATTAGTAATTCAAAAATCAAGTATTTTTGGCTGAAAAGTTGTAGAAACAATAAATTAATTATGTATACTTTTTAAGTATTCCTTAACTAAGCTGTTAGTGATGCTAATGAATTTTCAGATATTGTTGCCAGCTTATTTCTGCTTTGCTGAACATAGGATGACATAGATGGACAATTCTTGATCTTTCTTATTCTATCTACTTAATAATTGCCTTTTTGCACAATCAACACTCCCATGAGTCTTTGATTACTTTGTATTGTGTGAAAATTAAGGATCAGTCGCTTAAAAGTTATTTCAGCAGTTTGTATGACTATACTTAAATACAACTCCAAATATTCAATTCATTTTGCTTTTAAGCATTTGACAAATTATTCTAAAAGAATGCTTTTCTGTATGTATATACCTTGTAAAGTACTTTGTACTGTCATAGGATAGATAAAAGCTATTCTAGATTGCTATTTTCTGAAAAGTGCTTTCACCAGTCTATCAAATAATCATTTCAGACATACTTCCATGTTACCAAGACTTAATAATTTGGTTATTTTGCACAATTTGAAGGATTCTTTATTTAAGGGACTTGGGCAAAATAAATTAAAGCAAATTAAGATAATTGACCTTTTTTTCTATAATCTGGCATTTCAAATGCCCCCATTTCCTCCCACCAGTAATATTTTCCAATTTAAAACTAGTATATATCCTGTATGCTTCTGTGACTCTCCTAACTCTTTTTCACCAAATTACCAATATCATTCTCAATACTACAAAAAACAAAGAGGCTGAAGTGATATTTTTAAATTATTTTATTTTATGTAAAGAACACAACTTCATTCATTTAATATATATACAGTTTTGAGAACATGAGGATTCTTCACCCCTCACCTCCCTCCTACCCATACTCCTGCCATTCTTTCTCCTCCCTCTTTCTTTCCCATTGTTATTTTTTTACAGAGATCAATTTTTCAGATAATTTTATGGAGTTTTTAAACTTTCATTTGTTTTATCAAATAAAACTACCTTGACATTTACTCAAATTCTTATTGTTTTAATGTATGCAGAACTGAGGTAAGTTTCTTTTGGTAGAAGAAATATTCTGATGCACTAATTAATATGAAATTTATTTCACCAAATAGTTACTGTGTGAAATGATAGAAGTTAAAAAGAAATGATAACCGTTATCAGTATAATCAGCTTTCTTGACAAGCAGTTACTATTTAGAGAAAATAAGGAATATAAAAACATACAATGTAAATATATATGATATGAGGCAAAAAAAGACATAAAAGTTGTTGGACTTTGCCTTGGACATCTGACATTGAGGATTTAGAATGTTATAGTCAAATGTAATGTAGTACTCGTGATTCTGATAATCAGTAGCAATAAGCCTTTGATTATAAAATAAATTGAAAATATGCTATAGCAAAAATTAATAGAAACAATAAGAAAGAGAGGAAAGAGGAGGGAGGGAGTTCAGAGGTGTCATTATATGCTTAAAATTGTATGTGTAAAATGCATGAAATGTGTCCTCCATAAAAGTAATATATGAGAGGTATAAGGCGCCTGCACTGTGGTGCAGCAGGTTAAAGTCCTGGCCTGAAACGCTGGCATCCCTTATGGGCACCCGTTCTAGTCCTGTATGCTCCTCTTCTGATCCAGCTCTCTGATATAGCCTGGGAAAGCAGTAGAAGATGGCCCAAGTCCTTGGGCCCCTGCACTCACGTGAGAGGCCCAGAAGAAGCTCTTGGCTTCAGATTGGTGCAGCTCTGGCCATTGCAGCCATCTGGGGAGTGCACCAGCAGATGGAAGACCACTTTCTCCATCTGTACCTCTCTCTGTAACTCTTTCAAATAAATAAAAATACATCTTTTTTAAAAAAGAAAGAAATTAAAAAAAATTAATACACCAAATGATGTATATAAAGTTACATTTGCAGTTAAAAATTCATGTTTAAATTTTTTGAACATGGTAGAGAAAACCCCAGATAGCAGCATATTTAAATAAAAAAATTCACCAAAAATCAAGATATATAATCAAGATAAAAGTTGCCATAACAAGAAAGAAAACACTAGATTATGCATCAGTCACATGGTCTGTGAAGTACATCTGATCTGATAGGGATAGCAGAATGAGGACAAATCAGTTAGAACAAACAAACAAAAATCAGTATGAATAAGTGCACAGGGAACAAGGAGGAAAAAGAATGGAAAGTTGGAAGAATGGGAAATAGTAATTATAAGTAAAAATAAGTAATTATACGGGTAAGGTATAAGTAAGATTTTTATCACTATAACTAAAATACTCGAATAGAACAATTTGGGGGGGGGGGGGAAGTAGACTTATTTTGGCCCACAGTCTGAAGGTTCACAATCCAAGAAGGGACTTCCCATTCCCATTGGTTAAGGCATCTGGTGAGGCTGAAGGAGAGGTTAGCCAGGAAGCACAGAGATACAAGGGAACACACTCTCTCTGACCTCTGTGTGGTATCTTATAATGCTATCATGTTTCTTTCTTTCTTTTTTTTTTTTTTTTTTTTTAGATTTAGTTTATTTATTTGAAAGAAAGTGTTACAGAGAGAGGTAGAGACGGCAAGAAAAGTCTTCCATCCGCTGGTTCACTCCCCAATTGGCTGCAACGGCCGGAGCTGTGCTGATCTGAAGCGAGGAACCAGGAGCTTCTTCCTGTTCTTTCACACGGCTGCAGGGGCCCAAGGACTTAGGCCATCTTTTACTGCTTTCCCAGGCCATAGCAGAGAGCTGGATCTGAAGTGGAGCAGCTGGGACTAGAACCGGTGCCCATATGGGATGCCGGTGCTTCAGGCCAGGGTTTAACCCACTGCGCCACAGCGCCAGCCCCAACCCTCATGTTTCTAATCCAATTCAATCACTGCCCAAAGACCTCACCTGCAGACACCATAATTAGAACACTAGCCATTATTTCATTAATTTTTTACATAAGACTTTTTTGAGTTCACATCTGCATAACTTTTGGGAGACAATCCCTGTTCAATCTATAAAGGTAATATTCATGGAGTAAAAAATAATTAGGAAAAATTATATTTGAAAAACATTTGGAAGCAATTGTCTATTAAGAGTGAAAATGCGTCTTTTATCTGTCAAGGGAAACCATTTTGATTAGGAGCAGAGAAATTATTGAACTCTTTCCCCTACATGTTGTCTTACTTATTTGACAGTTCTCATAATTTACTGTGTAAATTAGATAATCATAAATCCATTAATGGTTGCACAAGTTTTAAAACCGTGAAATGTTTATTCATTCTTGTCTAATCTTTGTATATACATCTAACAATTTACAAAAATTTTATATTTTACAAGTATCTTTACTACAACTTTAATGGTTTTGTTTGAACTATCACTATTATTCAATTCTCTGTCTTTTATCTTCTTGACTTAAGATATCATCTTCCCTATAACCTTTAATTATCTTGCTAAAATGTTTTTATAAATCTGATAAATTGTTAAATGTCATAATCTAATTTCTTATAATACTTAAGAAAGCGCATCACAATAGACATCAAATCTTTCTCCTCCTTTATATTATCTATCACTTCTTAGCATCTTTTCTCACATGAATCCCATCAAAATCACATTTTCTGTAAAGTCTTTTTGATCTTGTAATACACAGCTTTAAAAATTAATAACCAATAATTATGCGTGTTTATGGACTGCATTGTGACAATTTAATACATGTATATAATGTATACTGATCAAATCAAGGTAATGGATATTTGCCCTTCCTTGACATTACTTTATGATTGGAGGCTTGGAACTACTTTTATCTATCAGTTCATAAAATATTTAATAGACTCTGACATATTATAATCTTCCACCATGCTATGTGACACTAAGAATTCATTACTTTCATTTAAGTCTGATTGGTATCCTTTATTCAAATTCTTTTTTATACCCCCACCCTCCTAGTCTCTGTTAATGATCATTCTATATATTATATATTGATTTTTTTAATTTCCATATATGAAGGAGGATGTGATGTATTTGTCTTATTTCACATAATATGATGTTCTCCAGTTCTATCAATCTTGCTCAAATGACAAGGCTTTATTCTTTTTTCATGGATGAATAACATTCTGTCTTTATCTTGTCACCTGATGTTGAAAATCTTTATTGATTTCATGTCTTGGCCACTGTGAATATTGCTGCAATAAACATGAAACACAGTTTGTTGAATGCTTTTGGAAAATAATTAATTTTACCTTCACCTTATTCTCATAGCTGCATTTCTAAAACAAGAATTTGAAGAAATTATTTATACTTCTTTATAGACAACAGAATACATTCCTATTTCCTTACCCTGGCATAGAGGCCCATGACTCTATATTTCCTGGAACTGTTTACCTTGTTTCATATCCTCATGTTATTACATAAACAATTTCCAGAAACTTCTTTCTTACATTTAGAAAAGTTCTACTGTTTTTAAAATTTCTGTTAGATTCCAGTCCTCTGAGAATTATCATGATTCCTTTGGAAAAGAATGCCATCCACCCTCACTACCATTTGAGTTTTTAATATGCTTTCTATTATTATGCAATTAACCTTGATGTAATTCTCCCTTCATAAAATATTAAGGTTCTTAAAATAAGTTATTTTTTATTCATCATCAATTTGTCTCAAACTTGTAGCAAAACTACTGTCTCATTATTTATGCTAAATACATGTTAAGTAATTCATATAATCAATGTGATAGGCCACATGCAAAGTACTTTAGATATGGAACAATTTTTTCCTAGAATTTTTCAGTCTGTTGTCACTGCAGAAAATCATTCTCCTTGGAATTATCTGTTTAATTCTATTTGTCTTTTAGGACAGGACCAAATATATCAATCAATTTTGATTCTTAAGGTAAAGTTTAATTTTAGTTCTGCACTTTTCAACTAACTCTCATAATACCTCAATGTATCTTCATCAGAATTGTCATCACATAGAATTATTTTATGTTTTTCTTTCTGTAAGATTTTGTGTTTATGTCTCCAGAATTAAGCATAATAGCTGCTATGGAGAGGACAATTCTTTTTTTTTTTTTTCTTGAATATACTCCTTTTAGATGAAATCTATATACTTAGAAAATATCTTCACCATGGCTCTCTTTGTAAAATTGTATCTCAACAAATATTTGTTTAGGAAAATTTATTTGACTATATAAATAACACTGTCAGTACATCCTCTATGGAATATATAGTACAGGAGCAGATTCTATTTTTATAGGAAATAAAAGATATATAATTTGAAGGATCAACAGAAAACAGATCAATACATACAGCTACACAAAATATTGACAAAAGAAATTGGAAGTGTGGAGCCATTAACTTCATGGAAGACACTACATTTCAGTATAGCAGATTACATGTTCTAGACTTTATTTCTGAGTTTATACTTCATAGTTGTTATGACATTTAGTTCTTATTTTTCTTTTCCAGAGAGTGGAATTCACAAAACTCCATTATGCTTTACCATTAGTGATGTATGTGTTGAAATTTTCTCTCCAAAATGGTACTTATTATTTTTTTTTTTTTACTTTAGACAAGAAGTACCAAAAAGATGTTTTCTTCAATGAGAGTCTTTTATAGGTATTTGCTCTGACCTTAGCGATTACCAATGCCACAAAGATTTTTCTTCCCTGACCTATATGTTTATTAAGAACCGACACGAAGTTGACTTTCATGTTCCTATCAACATAGAACAAAACACCATTATTTTTCATCTTTATCACTCAATCTGTCCTTTATCAAATGAACATAGTAGGCTCTTTCCTTGAAATTAACTGGTTTTAGTCATTATCTCCACCCAACTAGAATGTAGCATTGACATGTTTGACTTTCATCACAGGACATACTAATTTTGGGAATTAAAATATATAGTAATTTAAGAATCGCATAATAGGGAAAACATTACTCATCTCAGTGTTTTGTTACTATATGAATTTAGAACATTGATCATTATGCACTTACGTCTACTTATTGAGATCCACTTTTGTAGGTTCCCTTAAGTTCAGCCACGGTGCTAAACCTCCAGGATTAAAAGAAGTTTAAGAAATTTCCTGAGCCCTCAAAAAGTTCTCATATTCAAGGAGGAGACATGTACACAAAAATATTTAATAAACTGATGTATATATATACATTTACTTCAAATATATTAGAGTACACTGATAATAATAAGAAACAAAATAGATAAATTGTAATAGGAAGTATTGGGAATGTGCAAAAAAGCCTCAATGAAGGGCTATTATTTAAACTGAGTTCTGTGAAATCCATGGCCTTTAATGCAAATGAGTGTACTTGGGCCAAAAAGAAGAGAGGGAAAAAAAGTAAGCATCTAGCAGCATGACTTGTTAGGAAGCTATATATAACTCAAATTTTCTAGGATGTAAGAAGTAATAGTTTAGTGTTGGAAAATGAATTGGAGCAGGCAGACAGTGGTGAAACTGCTCAGGGCCTGCTATGCATGATAAAGAGTTTAAAGTTTGTAAGTGGCAGAGGACAATAAATAATAGCAAGACCTACCATGTTTCACTGCCAAAAATGTGTCAGAAAGTGTGGCAACCACTTAACAAATGTAATTTAATTTAATCTTTACAAAAATCACTAAAGGTAAATATCTCTACTTGGAGTTTATTTTTTAAAGCATGCTTAGAAGCATAAAGCCTTGGAACTAATTAATGGTCTAGAAAATTAAGAAATTTTTGAGATCCACTTTTGTAGGTACCCTTGAGTTAATTACAATTATTTTTGACTGTTTCTAAAGTCTTCTTATTTCCAGACTGAGAACTTTAAGACAGTGTCATAAGCATCTCTTTAGTCTTCTTATGTTGAAATTTAATTCCTATTGTGAGGTATTCAGATGGTGGTAACTTAATCTGACTCAGGTATTTAGAGGTTAAGATTATATAAGCTCTTCAAGGTGGATGGTCCATGATTGAAATCTGGCAGCTTTATAGGAAGAGAAGGAGAGACCAGGCAAATAAACCCACACATGCATGCTCCCTGTCTCTTGCCACATAAGACTCTGTGCCACCTCAGACCCTGCTATCAAGAAGGCCACCCATTCAGGTGAGCCCTTGAACATGCACAATTCTCAAAGTGAATAGGCTTTCTTCATAAGTATTTTGTCCCAGCCATTTCATTATTATAATGAAAAACTGACTAATTTACAGTTGTATGGAAATTGGTGTAATGGAATTATTGTGAATTTCACTGGAATACATGAAAAAGAAAAAGTAAACAAAATTTCAAACTTGCTGAGAAAGTTTAACACATTTTCTTCTGTATTTGAATCCAGGTGGATTGATGCAGGTATTTGACAAGTTTGTAAGGAGAGAGAGAGAGGGAGAGAGAGGGAAATCTAGGCAGGAAACATACTCACTTCCATCAGAAGCATAGGGACTTCTGTTTATTACAATTCTGATTATTATATTAAGGTTCTTTTTTATTTTTTATCTTTTATTTATTTATTTATTTATTTTTGACAGGCAGAGTGGATAGTGAGAGAGACAGAGAGAAAGGTCTTCTTTTTTGCCGTTGGTTCACCCTCCAATGGCCACTGCGGGCGGCGCATCACGCTGATCCAAAGCCAGGAGCCAGGTGCTTCTCCTGGTCTCCCATGTGGGTGCAGGGCCCAAGGACTTGGGCCATCCTCCACTGCCTTCCCGGGCCATAGCAGAGAGCTGGCCTGGAAGAGGGGCAACTGGGATAGAATCCGGCGCCCCAACTGGGACTAGAACCCAGTGTGCTGGCGCTGCAAGGCAGAGGATTAGCCTGTTAAGCCAAGGCGCCGGCCTATTTATTTATTTTTTTTGACAGGCAGAGTTAGACACAGAGAGAGAGACAGAGAGAAAGGTCTTCCTTTCCATTGGTTCACCCTCGCAAATGGCCGCCCCGGGGTTCTGGTGCCACAGGCGGAGGATTAGCCAAGTGAGCTGCAGTACTGGCCTTAAGGTGTTTTATATGACACTCCATACGTTAATAAAAACAAATCCTAATATTGTTTATTTGCTTTGTAAGGCTACATTTTGCAGTAAAATATACATTTCTGGTTTGTTTTACTGTATCTGTAGCATTTAAGGGAGGGCTATTTTTTCTTAATACTACATCTGATTTAAGTGCTAAGTGTCATTTCATCATAGTGAATATTTGAATGACTGATATTTTAACAGACACAGATATATACATATATACATGTGTGTGTGTGTGTGTGCGCTCTATTGGCTCTTCAAATCCTGTTAAAATATGTATAAAGTATTTTCAACTGGAAAATGCAACTGCAAAATTTCTAACCATTACCTAAAGAAAGATTGAGTTTAATTTTGTTTTATATCTAAAAGTAAAAAGTGTTTGTAGGTATGAAGCTTAAGAAAATTAAAGAAAATTAAAAATTTTCTTAGTCGATTTCCCATGAACATGACCAATATTGGTACTATTTTTATTTTGGGATGCTGCTTTTAAGAAACCACATCAAAGAGAATTTTAAAGGCCCAAAAGGGAGAAGAAAATGTAAAACTTGTAAGACAGGATTAGGAGAATGTTGTTTGTGGTTGGAAAATGTAAAACACAGAACAGAATATCATTGAACATCACTTTCGTTTCTGATTTGAGATATAGGAGGTAGTATTTGATTAAAGAACGCCAAATTTAGCAACCAAATTTAACATATAAATATAAAGCAGAATATTAAGCATTTCTTAAAAAGGAAAATGATGCCTGCTTGGAAGAAATAAATATACTGTTGATGAAACACAGCTGCATCATGTTTTGACTAAATAATTCCTGTGAATATTATATTAATACTTTATGCAAATGCAACATGAAATAAAGATAGGTAACAATAAATTAGATAATACAGGTCATGAAGCTGAAACTGAGCTGTTTCACATCATAGCTGTGTCCCCAAGGCTAGCTCTAATGGTGCACAAAATAGTCATGGATCATGAACCATGTCTGGTTTCCAGAAAATCAGAAGTTGAGGAAAGTGCTTACCTGAAGGAAGATCATTTATAAATCATTGGTAACAGGCACAAATAACTCAAAAGAGTGAACCAGGGAAAGTAGAAAAGGGAATTAACACAAGGCAATGAAATATTATAATAAGATTGGCCACCACTCTGAATAATGAGTGCTCAGTCTAATTGGTACTGTCTAAATAGCTTTATAAAACACATTTTATAAATATCTGCTTGGGAAATGAAGGGAAGAAAAAGTTATCCATTGATCTCAATTTCTTTGGTTAAGGATTGTTTCTAAGTGGGCAGATTAATCCTTTTCAGTCATATTTTTTTAAAGATTTATTTATTTCAAAGGCTGGCACCTTGGCGCAAAAGGTTAATCCTCTGCCTATGGCGCTGGCATCCCATATGGGCACCAGTTCTAGTCCTGGCTGCTCCTCTTCTGATCCAGCTCTCTGCTGTGGCCTGGGATAGCAGTAGAAGGATGTCCCAGGTCCTTGGGCCCCTGCACCCAAGTGGGAGACCAGGAAGAGGTACCTGGCTCCTGGCTTTGGATCAGCATGAAGCAACAGAAGGAAGACCTTTCTCTCTGTCTCTCCCTTTCACTGTCTGTAACTCTGCCTCTCAAACAAATAAATAAGATCTTTAAAAAAAGATTTATTTATTTCAAAGTTAAAGTTATAATGAGAGAGACACACAGAGAGCTAGAGATACTCCATCCAATGGTCCACTCCCCAAATGGCCTCAACTGCCAGGGCTGGGTCAATTAGAAGCCAGGAACCAGGAGCCTCCTCAGGTCTCCCACATGGGTGCAAGGGCCTAAGCACTTGGGAGGTGCTCCACTGCTTTCCCAGGTGTATCAGCAGGGAGCTGGATAAGAAATGGAGCAGCCAGGAGTCCAGTTGAAGCCCATATGAGACACTGGAACTGCAGAAGGTGGTTAACCTGCTATTCCACAGAGCTGGCCCCTTCTTAGTTGTATTTTAAACTCATGTCTTGTGTTACCTGGGCTCTAGTACCACGCACGTGGCAGGAATCATAAGCCTCCTAAAGTTGAAAGTGACAGATGTATGGAGCATATTTGAAGTTAAGCACCATAAAAGCTCTGAATAGGACAAAATCTGCACATGCAGGCTTTCTAAAACTGAGGGAGAAACCAGATGAGGTCAGGAAAAGGTGAAGTAAAGCAGAGGTGTCTAGTGCAACACACTTATTTGTTGTGCTCATGTCTGTTTATGCTGTGCGTCTGTCATCACCAGGAAGTCTTAAGTGAGGAAATTAGCAAACTCTACAGAAGAGAATATAGGAGAACTAATGGGGAAATTTTACTTGTTTTTGTAATAAATATTACCTGAATTATTGACTTAATTGCATAGTCTAAGCTTATTTTCAAAGTCATTTAAGTTTACCATTTATTACCATTTAAGTAAAAATATGGGTTTTTACTTAGAATACGAAATGTAAAGATTTTTAAAAACTAGCTTTCTTTTCATTAATACTTAATTAATTTTATAATAGCACATTTATTTAGAGAAACGTACCCAAATATAGACACAAGTATAGTAGAATGATAGAGTACGGGGGGATCATAAATGAGGTGTCATTAACAAGATGTCATATGAAAACTCAGCTTATGCATAGTTTATTCATTTAGCAAATCCTAAACAAAGAAGCATGAGTCTAGCACAAATGTTTGGTGCAGAAATTAAGATGTCACTTGGGACATTCGCCTCCCATATCATAGCACGTGCATTTTAATCTCAGCTCCAGTATTTATTCCATCTTCCAGCTAATATGCACCTTGGGAGGATGCGAAGATGTCTCAAGTACTTGGTTCTCTGTTACCCATAAATGAGACCCAGATGGAGCTACTGGCTCTATCATGGCCCAGACTCAGCTGTTGCTAGTATTTGGAGAGTAAGCTAGTTGATGAAATGTCTTTGTCTTTCTCTGCATCTCTGCCTTTCAGTTACAATGATTTTTAAATGTCTACAGCTTTTCTATATTTCATATTTTACTTTTCATAAAACAAATTTAAGAATTATACAGCTTATTAAGAGATTGGCAAGGAATTGGGAGACAGACTTTCTAGGTGAGTAAAATTGCCATGAAGTACCATCAACTATCAGAGTGACAACCAGACAAAAAGCAAGTATAAGAGTCAGTGCTCAGAATGCTAGAAGTGTGACAAGAACAGAGTTGGCTAGAGGCCACAAACACCATATTCACTGAGACTGGCAGAACAGATTTGTGAACATCATTTTTTCATTCATTAATTCATTCATTCATTCAAGATGGAGAAAGAGAGAGAGAGAGGAGAGAGGAAAGAGAGAGAGAGAGAGAGAGCCCATCCTCCACGATGCTGAATGATTTCCATGGCCAGGACTGAGCTGGGCTGAAGTCAGAACCAGGTATATAACTCAGTTGCTCCAATGTTGTGTGTGGATGTTTTAACTGGTACCTCACTTGCTAGGCTAAATGTCCAACCTGCTGTCATGTTTATCATGGTGAATCTCAGAACTGCAAGATAATTCTTCAGGGTAGTTACCTTTTAGATTCTGAAAAGCATTATGCTGTTCTGTGTAGGAGCTTGCATATACCCATAGTATTAATGCCCAGTTAAGAAATCAAAATGCTTGTGGTAGTGAAGAGGATTTCTTTGTGATATGTTTTTTAAGATTTATTTATTTATTTATTTACTTAAAAGAGTTACAGAGACAGAAGCACACACAGAAAGAGAGAGTTATAGATCTTCCATCTATTGATTCACTCCCCTAGTGGTCACAAAGACCAGAGTCTCCCACAGGGCTGGAAGGGGACCAAGTACTTGAGCCATTCTCCACTGCCTTTCCCAGGTCATTGACAGGGAGCTTGTTTGGAAGTAGAGGAGCTAGACTCAAACCAGTACTCTGCTCGTATGATATGCTAGTGTCACAGGCAGCAGCTTTACCAACTACACGACGATGCTGGCCCTGATAATTTCTTATGCTACCATAGCAAGCAGCTAACACACTTGCTAAATATTTAAATCCAACTTTGTCTAACGAAGTTGTTAAATGTTTTTACTACTTTCGCATTAATATATTTCACATTTATGGAACATTTATTGCAATTTTCAAAAAATATTTTATTTAATTCTTTCAACATATTCATATGTTACATGATATTTTTTCAGCTTTATAAATGCAAAAGAAAAAAAAATTAAAGCAGCTCTGCTCCATGAAGGAACCTATCCAAATTCAAATAGCTAGAAAGTGTTAAGAGTTGGATTTCAGCACAGCAAATCTGACTTAGAGCTTGTGCTCACGTTTTTGTTGCATAGGTACTTATTACTAGCAAAGTCAATAATGAAAAGTATGTCATTTTTATTGAAACTGATAAAATATTTTCCATATAGATGAAGCTACTGATTTTTTATTCTGTTACATTTCCAGATCATCAGTTACATAATAGAAAACAGTCACAGTATTATGTGTCCGGTATATTAGCTATAACCCTAATTTATCAATCCTTCAGATTATTTTACACAATAAAAACATATGGAATGCAAAACTCAAAAAATAAAGCAATTTGCCTAAACTCAGAAAGTCCACATGTTTTACCTCTTATCGCTCTGCTAACACAAGTAGAATCCACACTAGGTGCAGCTATATCATGCACTATCTTTGCTTCTATATTTCAAAGAGGGTGGAGACACTTGGATGGGGTGGTGAGCAACCATCCAGAAAGACATGAACATGAGGAATGAGTGGCAAAAATCTCATTACCAAAACCATATTAGAGGATGGATACTACTCTGCCACACACATATAAACCTCAACCATAGGATACTCTCATTCTGATTCATTTTCCTTTTCAGAAATTGTTTTTTTATATTCTTCAGCATATTTGCAAATCTTAAAGCAGTGAGACAGAAGGTATCCATAATATATGATCTCAGGAAGAGAATGATAAATAATAGTTGAGAATTATTGTCTATTATGTGATCTTCTAGTTTAATGTGCTGTTAAATGTTATTTATAAAATATTGATTTTATGCTTTTTTAAAAAAGATTTACTTAACTTATTTGAAGGACAGAGTTACAGAGAGAGAGAGAGATAGAGACAGAGAAAGAGAGGAGTGCAGGGGCCCAAGCACTTGGGCCATCTTCCACTGCTTTCCCAGGCCATAGCAGAGAGCTGGATCAAAAGAGGAGCAGCTGGGACTAGAACCGGCCTCCATATGAGATGCTGGCGCTTCAGGCCAAGGCTTTAACCTGCTGCGCCACAGCACCGGCCCTGATTTTATGCTTTTTTTTCCACATTAAAAAGAAGAAATAAAAGTCTATAAGTTAAAAAGTAAATTCGGCAATTGGCTTCTCTACTTTTAACTGAATGATTTGGCTACTCATTTAACTATGCAAAAATCCATACTTATCTTACAGGAATTCAACACAGAAGAAATTGAGTAAAATAATACAAAAAATTAACTTAATGGAATATTTTATTTTGATTAGTTTCTTGTTCCAGCTTAAAAGCACTTGAGTTATTTTGTTTTTATTTTTTATGAGATTTGTTATCCTGTTATTCTATTTATCTTCATGAAGTATATTAAGTTAAAGAAAGATTCGTAACTTTTTCTGTAAAGTGTTAGAGAGTAATTTTTGCTTTCATAACCATAGAGTATGTTTTGTAAGTATCAGAATTCATTATTGTAGTGCCAAAAATAGGTTAAATGTAACTGTTTGTTTCTGTTACAACAAAACTTTATTCCAGAAAATGTTTTATGCATTCTTAAATTCAGATTTTTACATAATTTTCATGTAAAATGTGTTATTACTTTTTAATCACTAGAGATTTAAAAACTATACTTTGTGCTACACAACAACTTGTTGTTCTTCGCCCCACAAATCATAATTTGCTGACCTCTGAATTAAAGAATAAATGAGGGACTGGTGTTGTGCTATAGTGGGTGAAGCCCCAACCTGCAGCACTAGCATCCCATATGTGTGTTGGTTCAAGTCTCAGATGCTCCATTTCCTTTCCAAATCCTTGCTAATGAACCTGGGAAAGCAGCAGAAGACCTCCCAAGTGCTTGGGGCCTTGCAGATACGTGGGAGACACAGAAGAAGCTTCTGGATCCTGGCTTCAGACCAGTCCAATGGGGAGTGAACCAGCAGATGGAAGATTTCTCTCCTCTGTCTCTTTCTCTCTCCCTCTGTCTCTGTAACTCTACCTTTCAAATAAATAAATAAATCTTATGAAAAAGAAAAATAATTAAAAGTTGGGCATTTAATTTAGAATGAAATGACACACACTTTTAGATGCCTGCTTTCCATATTGGAGCACTGGACTTTCCATATTAGAGTATTCAGCACTCAGCTCTAGCTCCTGGCCTCAGATTTCTGTTAATGCATTTCTGAGAGACAGAGTGGTGGCTCATGTAGCTGGGTTGCTGCCACTCACACGGTTTATCTGGATTGAGTGTCCTTCTCCCAGATTAAGACCTGCCCAGTCCCCACAATCGTGGGTATTTGGGAAGTGACAGACAGGAGGGCTCTTTCTCCCTCGTTCTCAAGTAAATAAACACATACACTATAAGGAATGAATGAAATCAGAGAAGTGAAACAAATTAGAGCTTCATTTAAAAGACTACTCATCAAGGTTAACAGTTGCTTTTTTATTATTTTTCACACACATTTTCAAAAAAGGAAACATTTTAATGCAATTAAGTAATCAGTAGAAAACTAGCTTGACATCTAAAAAAGAAAAACTATGTAGTGATATTAAATATACACAAGATGTAGTGATCCCCAAAATTCTGCTACTGATGATTTCGTGTATTTAAACAGAGTCAACATGTTCATATCTTACTAACCTTACATCTTTATAAAATTATGCTCAAATTTAATTAGAAAATTTCAGAATGCTCCATGAATGGATGAACACTGTATTTCGTTTCTTTATAATATAATACATAAAAATCTAAGTTTAGTTGTACAAGGTGGATAAATGTAACAAATTTGTGTCAGTTTGGAGATAAAGAACAAAAGAAGCATTATTTCAACAAGTTCATTTTTAAAAATTACCATCAATGTAAGAAGATAAATATGTTAAAGATGGATATAAATAGAAATATTAGCATTTGAATATTTATTGTGTGGATAATCTTTGGGGGACTATGAGGCCTGTTTAGAAGAAGGAAAATTTTCCACAAATAAACTTCATGTCTTATGGCAAAATGATTTATAATATATCAGGATTTCTAACCCAAGTAGCACACCTCTGGTTATCTATTTAGAACCAGACATGTCATATACACCTATTGAATGAAAAATGCATTTAATATAGATAACTGACCAGCAAACCCAAAACTACCAAAATCAGAATATCTATGGTTGCATAATCCGCAGGCATATAGTCTTCTTACAAGTTCAAGAAAGATAAATGAAATATGCAATAGGAAATTATTTTTATAATATTTATGTGTTCTCTTGTGTCAAAAGTTGATATCAGAGTATCTCAGATTTTTGTTTAATAACTATGCTGTATTTATTTATATAATTTTTAATCTGCATTCAAATATTATATCCTTAATTTATTTAAATTGATTTGAGAGGGATCAATGGTGTTTTTGTGATATATATGCAAAAGATATAGCTTTTAATTTCGCCTTGTCAGTGAGTACTTTTGAGTACACTCTAAAATATTATCTTCTGTTAACTATTCTTCAGCCATGGAGGAAAGTGTGTATTTGTCCAAATCAATTGCAAGAGAGTAAGGGGCTGGCCATAAAATCAGATGAAATGTGAATAGTCTAGTTCAAATTTATTCTAAAATTCATCAGCCAGAAAACAATGCCAAGATAAGACGCTGTATTTAACAAAATTATTGATGTAAAACTGTTTGTAAGTTCACAAAAAGTGTTATAGTTGTTCCATTGTTTTTTAATAGGAATCTTCTCATGAATAAGAAAATGTAATTTGATATGGAAACCAAAAATAACATTGTTAACTTTTGCAAACATCTTAAGCAAGAAGCTATTTTAATAACTATAAAAATGACAAGTGTGTAGGCAACATCCACAGGCATATCACGCTGAAAATTTCAACATTTCACTGGGGGAACAAGGAAAGCCATGCAGTGTCTGGTGGATCTAAGAATACAAATTACACACGCAAGTAGCAAACATTTGCTAGGAACTATTGAATGACAATTTAGGATTAACCTCTGAATCTTGGAAGAATTTCGCCAAAGTAGATGCATTTGAGTAAGGAGCCATTAGATCATAAGAAATTTCACTAATGTAGTTCAAATCTACACTAAAAATATACCAGTTTGAGAGAAATCCCAAGGAATTGTCCCACATTCATGATAAATTTTAGGGAATAGAACAAAATTGTACTGAAAGGACATCAGAGAAAAAGCAGAAGATACAAATAAATGTAAAGGACAGGAACAGAGCTAGCAAAACCCAGAGAAACCCTCCCTAGTTTTTATTTTTAAAAGTTACTTATTTTTGTTTCACAAAATCTTTCATTTTTTTAGTTTTGAGCAACATATTTTTAATCTAAATTAGTCAAAAGAGGCTTAATACTCTGCTAAATAAAGAGTTCAATGAATAAAATCAAAAAGGTCATAGTTGGGTAGAAATATAGGCAAGGGCTACAAGCAATAATCAAATGAAAAGATATTAAACTTCACTTATATGCAGCCAATTTTAGAATAGCCACAGATAGTTAAAACTATAATGGTATATAATTCTTAACAATTTGTTTGACAAAGATTTAAAGAAAACGTAACTTCTTGAAAGAAGTAGGGGGAGAGAGAGAGAGAGAGAGAGACAGAGAGACAGAGAGAGCTATATTACCAGGTACACTATCCCCGCCCCACCTGCCAAAGGCCACAGTAGCCACTTGTGTGCCCGGCCAAAGGCATGAGCCAAGAACTCCATCCTTGTTTCCTACTTATATAGCCAAGTTTATGGACCACCATCTTCTGCCTTTCCAGCCTCCTTAACAGGAAGCTGGATGGAAATTGAAGCTGGATGGAAATTGGAGCAACTGAGATTAAAACCAGCCCTCCGATATTGGATATTGGCATTGTAAGCAACTGCTTAACCTGGTTTCTATAACACCATTTCCCTCCTCTACCACACACACACATAGCTTTTTGTATTAAAGATAACCATAGAAGAGGAAAATCTGAAAAATTAGAAATTTATTATTTAAGATTTTCTGGTTTATCTGAAGGGACAAGTGACAGAGACAGAAGGAGAGAAAGAGGGAGATCTTCCATTTGCTGGTTCACTTCCCAAATGGCTGCAACATCCTGGGGCGTGCCAGGACGAAGCTAATTGCTAGGAATTCCAGCAAGTCTCCCATTTTGGGGATAAGGACACAAGTATGTGAGCCATGATCTGCTGTCTCCCAGGGGTGCTAACAAAAAGTAGTTTGGAAGCAGAGCACTTCAGGAACTCCAATGTGGGATGCAATGTCCAGGTGGCAGTCTGCTGTGCCACAACATAGTCCCCTAAAATCAGAAAATTTATCTTGAAGTGTATCTCTTACACAAATTTAGGTACTAAAGATTACATATAAAAATAAGTTGCAGAGATTAATCAGTATAAAATTTCATATAATGCTTTTACAGAACATATAATAACAATGTTTTAGTATAGAGTAGTATAATGACACCCTTACAAACAATAAAAAAGTAACAGTGATATTTGAACAGAATAGACATCAAAATTATAAAACTATAGTTTAAGTGAAGTAAAATAACTTAAATCCTAAAAAACAACAGCAATAGAAAACTCAGAAATGAGATTACAGAATTTTGGAAAATATGAATAATATAAGAAAAATAATAAATTCAGGATCTGTAAAGTAAAATTAAATGAAAGAAGGGTGTTCATGGGCAACAGATAATTGCATATCTAAAATAATATGTATAAAGCAGGAATATTTTAAAAATTAAAAAGATATATATATATATATAGTATATTTTCCTTGATATGAGGTGGTTAATGTAGAATACAAAAAAATGTATATTATCAAAACAGACATCATGATTTGATTGGTGTTTTTAGCTATTGTTTATACTCTTGTGGAACTATGATTTTTATACTTTTTACTTGTTGAATATTATTGTTAGTGGTTCATTAAGCCTTTGATTAATACGAATATTGAAGTTGTTTTTTTAAAGATTTGTTTATTTATTTTTTGAAAGACAGAGTTACAGAAAGAAGTAGAGATAGGGAGACCTTCCTTCTGCTGGTTCACTCCCCAAATGGCTGCAATGGCCACAACTGGGCCAATCTAAAACCAGCAGCTTCTTCTAGGTCTCCCACGCTGGTGCAGTGGCCCAAGGACTTGGGCCATCCTCCACTGCTTTCCCAGGCACATTAACGGGAAACTAGATTGGAAGTGGAACATCTGGGACTCGAACCGGTGCCCATATGGTATTCTGGCACTGCAGGCTGGGAGTTTAACCTGCTGCACTACAGCACTTGCCTCCTGAAAAATTTATTTGAAAAAAAATTAAAGAAAAAAAAAAAAAACAGAAAGAAAGAAGGAGGGGGATTGAAGGAGGGAGGCTGTTGTGGTTATCTTCTTAGAATTTAACTGTGAAATACATGAAAGCTGTTCTCTTTATATTAATAAGAATACTAAAGAATTAAAAAGAAACAAAGGAGGATTTAAGTGTCAGAAATATTGAAAATTAGTAAAAAGTACTCATCATATGAATGAGAGCAATCTCTGAAAAAGAAAATCAATGTAATTGAGCAAAATGCAAGAGCTATAATTCACGCAAACTTTCCAAATTGAAAAGATATTAGCTATTTACTGAAATACTTCAGGACAGTCCCGAAAGAATGACTATGCAAAAAATATTCATATATAGCTGTTGGGATTCAATAAAAAGTAAATGAAATCTATTGGAAATCTAAATAAAAGTTACCCAACTTTTTCCATGTAGGGTCGAAGAACTATTTTAGACAGTATACCTAAACAGACAGGGGCTGGGTTTCACCTGAGGTTATGATTTCCCAATCCTCCAATCCTCAATGTGATTAGGAACACTCATTTTGAATAAAAAAAAAAAAAAAACTAGCTCTTTTTTTAAAGGATTTTATTTATTTGTTTGAGAGGTAGAGTTACAGACAGGAAGAAAGGTCTTCCATCTGCTGGTTCACTCCCCAGATAGCCACAATGGCCAGAGATGAGCTTCTTCTGGATCTCTCACACAGATGAAGGAGCCCAAACATTTGGGCCATCTTCTACTGCTTCCCCAGGCTCTAGCAGAGAGCTGAACGGGAATTGGAGTAGCTGGAACTTGAACTGGCGCCAATTTGGGATTTCTGGTGCTGCAGGTAGAGGCTTTAGCTCACTATGCCACAGCGCTGGCCCAGAAAACTAGCTTTTCAAAAGACTATTTGAAGCGATGCATTATGTCAGAAAACAAAAATGTTTGAAACTTTGGCACGCATTTTTGAACTTAAACTTTTATATCATGAAAAACAAATTCTCAGATACAGTGCATATAAAATCTGCTATTATCAAAATAGAATAAATAGAGAATGCTGTTCTCCTAAGATCTTCAGGAATTTACTAGAATATAAACTTCTCAAAGTCAAAATGGCTAACACTGCTGATGAGTCTTACAGATACTAGTCATTTATAACCTAAGACAAAAATCAGACATATAGAGTTTGTAAGTGCTGAGTTCATAATCTGGAAACATGGATTTACTGTCTTATATAGTAGTCATTGCCTACACATATAAGACAATAAGAATAAAGGTAAGTTTTATATTGTAAATATATTCATATTTTAAAGCAAATGATTATTAGAACTGGCTTTATGAACTCATGATGTAATTTAATAGGTGTATAGGTAGGTGTGTATGTAGGCAAATGATAGATGATTAGGTAGATAGAGAGAAATAAACAGATACTAGTGGTGATAGAGCTGAACAAAATGGAAAGCAGGTGAATATAGGTCACACCCTTAGTATATTTCTGCCATGGTTCAAAGTTAAAACTGATGAAAAGTCAGCATAATCAATAATTTGGTAAAATGGTGTCTATATATTTCCCTTTCAAGTCACAACAGTAATTACTATAGACAATATGTTATATTACTCTAGAGTTAAATGAAGTAGATAAGAGGTTATCATCTTGTACAAAGCTCAAAAATTTTGCATAAATGTAAACCTCCTTTACAAACGAGTACCCTATCAATTGTTAGGGGAGAAATCTCTGTGACATTTGTTAAAGTAAAACAAGCAGTAAACAAAAATGTCAGTAATTCAATGCAGTCTTCCATGAGGAAAGTAAAGATTTTCACAGATGGAGGAAACCATTGTGGTAGACAGCAGAAGTCTACAATCTTAGCTCTCAGTTGTCCACATGTCCGGCGGAGGTGTTCACTGTACCTATGGAAGAAAGGATCATGGAAAGGTAGGCTATAAAATGTTGATGAGAACCATTAAGCCTTACAGCTATAGCACATGGCATTTTTTCCAGCCAAAGTTTGTGAGACAGTATGATAGGAGATAATATGATATGATATGAGCTGTGATCCAGGTATTTTAAAATATCAAAGGGCATAGAAATCTGTAATTCCATACATTTCGAAGTATATATTTTTTCTCCTGAAAATAGTTTTTTCTCATGTGGGTATGTTGCATGTAAAAAGTTGCATAGCAAAGAACAACTGTTGCCAGGTTCTCCCTGCAGCCTTGCTTTGGCTGCAGCCCTGCCTGCACTACTGAAACTCCACCTCCCCTCAACAACAACCCCCTTCCACGCAGCAGAAAACTGCAGCTTCCATAATCCACCAGGAGGGACTGGACTGGCACAGTTCAGAAACAATCAACATGGCTGCAGCTGTGTCCCTGCCATTACCTTGGCTCACTATAAGGTTATTATAATAAAAGTACCTGCTCCCCTCACGCCTGGTGCTATGATACTTTTTGGTTTTCCAAAAAAGGTCAAGGAAATGGGCAGTACTCAAGTCCTGCCTCAACCTGTGCTCCTTATGGATATTTAAATAAATCCTGCACCAAGACACCACCTGCTAGACCCCAGTTCATATCAAGGATGGTCCCTAACCATATTAAATACAGCTCTCTTGATCATGCTCACACATCTTCTTGAGGTGTACTTTCCTTTTGCATGCAAATATATCTTGCTTTTCTTAATCTTTACTTAGTGCATCCTGGAATCCCTTCTTACATCAGAGATAAGAAACTGGACCCAGTCACACCATGGCAGGTACAAAAAAGAAAAAAAATAGATTATGAAATGAATATATTTGATGAAAACATCATTGACATATACTGTGTATGTCATTGTGTCATAAGAAGCAGTAGCTAATTATTAAAATTTATTACATAATATTAAGATTCTAATGAAATCAGTAAAAAAAAAACCCTCACTGTTGATGGAAACTCATCTAGATCATATGATATATGAAACTTAAATTTGAAGAAAAATCAAATATACATGTTTAATGAAGAATTTGTTAATACTGAATAAGAGACACTGAAATTCCAAAAGATCATTCTTTGAAAGAAGTTAAAGTAACCACACATGAAGAAAAGAACTGTTTAACAAATGTAGGAGGAAAATTACTCCAGAATAGAACAGTTGAAAGCATTACATTGAAACTTGAGGGAAACAGGCCTTGAGGATGTTTTTCTCTATGAGGATTTGTGTTTCATTTTCAGCTAGAAATGTTACCAGTTTACCAACTCAGGGTCATTGAAAGTTTATTTTGTTTTTCACAAGATTCATATACTCTATATATAAACCATAAACCTAAGTGAAGACAATTCTGTGGATATACTTAGTGAAAACAGAACTTTTGCCTACCTATCACTTTCTCAGATTAGATGAAGAGTCAAGATGTCTCCCTTGGTAAAACAATAGTGAAATTTCAAATGACCATCTTTAACTGATATTATTTCTATGTAAAGTCACTTTTGTCACTATTCAATATTATAAATCCAGAAGTATAATACTGCTGCTAATAATGGAATTATTTCCAAATTGGGGGCGGGGGGAAGTAAACAAATATACTACTGAGTGTGGCTGTCACTGATGAACAGAATCCTGATTCAGCATAATGTTCAAACCTGAATGCTGTGGATTCTGTGTCCTTGAGTCTTGAAAAATGCAATGAGAACATTTTTTCTCTTCAAAATGCCCTTGAAATGCAATGTCACATGATCAGAAACATGTAAATATTGTCCAAATTGGAATTTCTGGGACACCTAGAGAAAAATGTCCAACTTTCTTTGGGAGTCCTTTTTTACTTCATGATAAATGTTTTCAAAATGCCATGTAGTGCCATTATTGGCCCTCCCCATCCTTCACTGTCCTAGGATAGAATTTACAGAGTGCATTCTTAAACTATTTGTCTATGCTTCATGTACACATTTCTGTCTGGACTTGAAATCCTGCATGGTCTATAGTAGTAACCAAGGCATTTGAGGAAGTATATGACATTTTCTAGCACTAATACCACCATTTAAGAATGTCCTTAATGTCTCTTTCAGTTATCTCCCATGACATTTGGAGTGAAACAATTGCTCTCTTGTAACAGACATATAAGTAGGAGGTCTCTAGTTACTCAAATATATGAAAATTGCAAATGTACTTTTCTCTAACTCAATAAAGTCTGTATTATCTGCAAAAAACTTGGATCTTGATCAGTGCCATTGTGCCCTTTAAATCTTGAATGCTCCCAAACATAGATGTCTGCATTAGAGATGAACATAAGTATAACTTTAAACTTTATTATTAATTGGGAAGATAGGTAAGGAAATTATCAAGACAATCTAAGAAGCTTCCTCGCTTTCCTAAGAACTATGCAGAGGTCTTTGGACTGTAATTCCCTCCGATCTGTGCCATCTTGACGCTTTACTGATGAATTATGATGAAATGTCTTTTTTCCTTCACTCCCTTTGTAAAACCCTGCAATCATTCATCAAAGCTCAATTCAGATCTCATATTTCATTCTAAGATACATGCGTCGAAGAGATCTGGAGGTTGGATAAGTGTCTGCCTCTATTCCAAAGGGAGTATTTAAAATGTTCTGAAGGCTGGCGCCGCAGCTCACTTGGCTAATCCTCAGCCTGAGGCGCCAGCACCCCGGGTTCTAGTCCCAGTTGCCCCTCTTCCAGGCCAGCTCTCTGCTGTGGCCCGGGAAGGCAGTGGAGGATGGCCCAAGTGCCTGGGCCTTGCACCTGCATTGGAGACCAGGAGGAAGCACCTGGCTCCTGGCTTCGGATCAACGCAGCGCAACGGCTATAGCAGCCATTTGGGGGGGTGAACCAATGGAAGAAAGACCTTTCTCTCTGTCTGTCTCTCTCTCTCTCACTGTCTAACTCTGCCTGTAAAAAAAAAAATGTTCTGAAAAAGAGCTCTACAATTTTTATGAGTTTGGAGAAATGTCATTAATGAGTACTTACTAATATTATTTTTGAGAATAAATAAATTATTCTGTTCTAATTCTACTTTAACTGAATAAAAATGCAAAGAAGTGATATAGTTTTGAGCCCATCCCCTATTCATGTAGAAATATTGTATTTGCCCAGAAAAGCATATTCTTCTGATTTTCATCTTGATGGTACAGCTTTAATGAGTAATGTTTGTGGCGATGCTCTTTGGCTCCTCCCATGGATGAGTTTGTTATTTAAGTTAAAGCCATGATGTCCTCACTTCTGTTTTAATAATGTAAACGAGTATAGAAATGCTGTCTGTGAAATATTTCTCTGGTCTTAGGGGACATTTGGAAATATTTCATAGAAGAAAGCAGCCTTTATATCTTTTATTTAGCTCATTATATTCTATTGTTGGAATATCTCATCTCCTGATAATTTTGGTCTTATGTATCACATTTCTATTTTTCTCTGAATTCAATAGCCATGTATTAGCATGGATTGCTCTCTACTTTTTATGTATTTATGCACAGCAATGTAAGTTTAGATACAATTATGAAGTGTATTTTAAAAGAATGTTTGATAAGTCTTATTATTTTGATAGTTTTTTTTATAAAATGTAAAAACTTTTAATAAATAACTATCCACATTTTCCTAGCATTAGACTATGCTCTTTCAGTAAAGCATCTGTTACTGTGTTACTGCATCTTCCTTCAATACATTTTAAGGTCACTCAGTTTTGATAGCTTACAGCAAAGATTGATAACCTTTAATCTTTGTTAAGCTTCTTTATTGAAGACCATCAAGATCTAATTTTTTTAATCTTACCACTTGGTAGATAAATGGCTTATGAGTCCCTTTCTTTTCTAACTTTTCTAATTAATCTGAATGTCATTTGAGAGGGCAAGGGATAGAAAAGTAGGGGAAAAAAAGTCTTTCAAGCCAACTCTTACAAATATGTTTTTTATCAATGTCAACTCCCAGATAATGCCATCTGTGCTAATCCCTAACCCTCTCCACTGTAGTGCTTTAAGTTGTCTTTCACTTTGATTTATCAGACAGCTGACCTGGGCCTAACCCTGTCAGCTTTAGTTCAGAAGAACTCTCACAAAAGATAGGCCTCTGATCTGACAAATTGATTGGCTGCAAGGAAGTTTAACTGGAAAAGGATCTCCCCAACAAGTGATAAAGACCTTTTATTTCCAGCTTACAGTATTGGGTATGTGGAGAGAATTTATAAAATGCCCTGCAGAAGGAACTATGAGTAATTTGGAAAGATGAATACAAAAGAAAGCAATGAAAGGCCTGAAGCTTTCTTTTTAATGACAGGTCTAACAATATCAATTATATTTTATTAAAAAGCTTTAATTGGAGGCTAATGAAAATTATCATCTTAATTAGAAATCAAGTATTAAAACTCTTTTAGTGGTTTATAGTTGCCTTTGACTAGAGCATAACAAGAAGATATGCGAGTAACCAATTGCAATGTGTATAAGAGCTATTTATTGGATTAAAGAACAGGTTGAACACAATATCCTTTCTCTGATGAATCTGTTGATTAACTTCTATTCATGAGACTTTGACTCTTATCACATAATTTTTTATTAATAATCAATTTTCTAATACATTTTCATCCAATATTTGTACATAATTTATGATTGTCTTTTTATTAGGTTTCAAGGAATAGAAACATAGTGTTTGATATTTTTGTTTTATGAAATACAAAAGTTCTAATTCCAAAGCTGCTTTTCAATTTTAAACAGACTGTGCTTTCAAAGGCTGTTTTCATTTTTTCTTTGACAATTCTTTCCTGCTTTTCTTCTGCATTATTTATTTTCCCCTCCATGATCCTGTACCTCTGCGCCATTAAAGATATCCGTTAAATGGACAACCACCTGTAAAATCTCTTTATTCTTCTAGATATTCCTGATGACCCATTTCCTTCTCAGGAAATTATATAGTCCAAAACCGGATCAAAATAAAAGATGAAAAATTGATTTCATATTTTGAAGGACAGAACTGCAATATTGATTGAACATTGGGAAACGATATGGAAGTCTGTTTCCTCAATGCTCATTTTGCTTGGAATGGGCTTATGGGATCTGGAGAATGAAAGCCATCCTAATATCAAACAGTTAAAAAATAATCATGAAGGTAACATTAAAATGGAGACTCTGCCTTGTGTAACAGCAAAAGGTTATGAGTTAACAGTGTTAACCTTACTCACAGGGAGATCCTGCGTCTCTCCTACTAGTTATACTAGGAACAAGGTGACTCCGTAGCTAGTCTTCGCTGAGTTCTTTTTTTATTTTTTCACATGTGGCCCACTGGCATTCCTGGCAATCAGGTATTCACCAGATAATTATCTGTTTAATTCTTTCTGCTTCTTCCAAAGTTATCCAGAGTAGAATTACATTATTTGAGGATGTCTCTGAATGAGGCATCCAGAGACTCTAAACTGCCATACTCGGTCCATATTTTTTGCTATACCTGAATACCCACAGACTGAGTAATTGGTAAAGAATGACAGTGCCTGTATCCCATATGAACTCCGGTTCGAGTCCCAGCTGTTCCACTTCCAATCCAGTTTTCTGCTATGGCTGGGAAAGCAGTGGATGATGGCCCAAGTCCTTGGGACCCTGCACCCATGTGGGAAACCCAGAAGCTCCTGGCTCCTGGCTTCAGATTGGCACAGCTCCAGCCGTTGCAGCCAACTGGGGAGTAAACCAGCCGATGGAAGACCCCCCCCCCCTTTCTTTGTCTGCCTCTGCCTCTCTTTAATTTTACCTTTCAAATAAATAAATAAATCTAAAAAAAAAAAAAGAAGAAAGAAACTGCTTAGGACATTCACATGCCATGCTGGAGTTTCTGAGTGTCTCTCTGTTACCCATTTAATTCCAGCTCTTTACAAACACATACTTTGGGAGGAAGTAGAGGATGGCTAAAATACTCGTGTCCTTGTCACCCACAGAGGGGATCAGGATTGCATTCTAGGCTCCTGGATTGAGCATGGTCCAATCTTGGCAATTATGGGCATTTGAGGAGTGAACCAGTAGATGGAAAATCGCTGTCTGTCTTTGTCTCTCTTTATTTGAATAAAGTGAAAAAAAATTTAAAATTAAAGTATCAAACATTTATAACAAAATTTTCATCTTTATTTAAATAATTAACAGTTTCAGAAAAATAATACTAGAAAATTATTGTGCATTCTTCATGATTTTATTTTTTATTTGATTTTAAACATTTATTTATTTGAGAATTACAGAGAGAGGGGGAGTGACAGAGGGAGATCTTCCATCTGCTGGTTCACTTTCCATATGGCTACTACAGGCAGTGCCAGGCCAGGCCTGGTCAAATCCAAGAGCCAGGAGTTTTATCCTTGTCTCCCACATGGGTGGCAGCGCCCAAACAATTGGGCCATCCTTGGCTGCTTTCTCAGATGCATCAGCAGGGAGCTGAATCAGAAGTGGAGCAGCCAGGACAAGAACTGTCACCCATACAGGATTCCGGCATCGTGGATAGCAGCTTTATCCACTGTGCCCCCAAAACAGTTCCTACAACCTTCATAATTTTTAATTACACAATATCATGTTAGCCATAATGCTGTCGGGCATTATACTGAATATTGGTTTGATTAAGAGACCAGAAAAAAAAATTGACAAAAAAATTAAGAAAGTACAAAGGAAATAATCTCATCAATAATTTAAAACAAAATTAAGGAAAAGATCAGTTAGGATTAGGTTTTTTTTTTTTTTTCTTTTGCTGTTGGTTCACCCTCCAATGGCCGCCGTGGTAGTGCGCGGCGGCCGGCACATCTCGCTGATCCGATGGCAGGAGCCAGGTGCTTCTCCTGGTCTCCCATGGGGTGCAGGGCCCAAGCACTTGGGCCATCCTCCACTGCACTCCCTGGCCACAGCAAAGAGCTGGCCTGGAAGAGGGGCAACCGGGACAGGATTGGTGCCCTGACCGGGGCTAGAACCTGGTGTGCCAGCGCAGCAAGGCGGAGGATTAGCCTAGTAAGCCACGGAGCCGGCCAGGATTAGGGTTTTTAAATGCAGGTTTAGGAGCCAGCATTGTGGTATAACAGGTTAAGGCCACCGCCTGCAATGCTGGCACTGCATATGAGCAATGGTTCTAATCCCTGCTCCTCCACTATTAGTCCAGCTTCTTGCTCCTGGATTCTAGCTGGCCCCAGTCACAGCTGTTGCAGCCTTTTGTTGGAGTGAACCAACAGATGGACGTTCTCTTTATCTCTCTCTTCCTTCTGTAACTCTGCTTTTCAAATACATTAATAAATATTTAAAATTAAAAAATAAATACAGTTATATATGTGTGTATACCTGCATACACATATAAGAAAACATATTAAATATAATAGAATATGATTGTTTAACATATTTTATGTAAAAATTCAGGTTAGACACTGCCTTTTTATTAGTTGCATTACAAAGAATTATCTAGTTCAACATCGGAAGTTGGGGGCTGAGAGAGGATAAATATCCAGTACATTATACTGAGACAGCCGACAAGAGTGCTTATGTTACTGGAAGTGCTTCTCGCTGGTCCTCTGTACCCTATGTGAGCAGAAATTCCACCAAGAACTTCACCATTTGACCTTCTTGGCCATAGTAGTGGAAGCTGTCCCTGTCCAACTGCAAAATCTAGGCACCCAGAAATATCAGCCCTCTATGTACTCTCTCTCCCTCTCTTTTGCAAAATAATAACACAGCAAAAGATCCTTAGACACACAGTATTTAGGTTAATTCTCATATATATACCCTGTACTTGAAAAAAAAAAACAAATTAAAAAGTACAAATCGATATGATAGGAAAGGCCAAATCTTTTAAGTAGAGGTAATATTTTAGAAGCAAATATTACCTTTTTTGTTTGTTTTAAATAAGAAGGGCTTTTTTTTTTCTCTGAAAGAGTAAACTTCAATTGCCAGGTTATTAATTTATGTAGAATAACACTTTCTACAACACTGTATTTTAAGAGAAATTGTTATATTCAGATGTATTTACAGTGTTTCTGTCTTGAATCCAGCTTAACTGAATATTTCCAACCTTTTTTTTAAAGATATTATTTATTTATTTAAGAGGTAGAATTACAGATAGTGAGAGGGAGAGACAGAGAGAAAGGTCTTCTTTCCATTGGTTCACAAACCAAATGGCCACCGGAATTGGCCGAATTGGCCGGAATTGCACCGATCCAAAGCCAGGAACCAGGAGCTTTGTCCAGGTCTCCCACATGGGTACAGGGGTCCAAGCACTTTGGCCAACTTCTACTGCTTTCCCAGGGCATAGCAGAGAGCTATATTGGAAGAGGAGCAGGCAGGACAAGAACTGACGCCCGTACTGGATGCCAGCCCTGCAGGCATCACTGTGCTGGCCCTATTTCCAACTTTAAAATAAATTCTTCTATTTCTCATCTATTGCTTGTTTCAAAAGCAGTGTACACCTGATATTTCAAGCTAGACATTTTTCTTATTCTTCATCTTACACAAAATGAATATATCTATTTCTACAATCTATTTCTACAATCATCTAGCTTCTGTCCGCTTTCACATTTTCTATGTAAAATAACAGTAGCAGTAGTAATGATAATAATAAAAAAGAGAATATTCCCTCTATATTATTTTAATTTATCCTTTAAATGGAATTCCAGGACACTGGTGTTCTCAAAGAAGTAATCTAAACATGAAACTCCCTCCTTTTTATAGTTTGAACATACAGAAGACATTTGAAATATGCACATCTTAATAAACATGCTATGGGAAAGGAAAGTAGTAAAGTAGCAGCATGGCTTGTCAAATAACATACTTAAAATTGTTGCAAAATTACCAAAATTCTCTCTTTAACATTTTGATTAAGCTACTGTCAATTTAAATTTCTATTTGTAGCTGAGTGTGGAGCATCTCTAGGTTTAGTAAGAATAACTAAGCATGTGTTCATTGACAATCTTGTTTTTGCTTTAACCTCTGTGTAACTGTAATAATGATTTAAACTAAAAAAGTGTTTATTTTTGTTTGAAAATATTTTGGCCGGCGCCGCAGCTCACTTGGCTAATCCTCCACTGGCACCCCGGGTTCTAGTCCCAGTTGGGGTGCTGGATTCTGTCCTGGTTGCTCCTCTTCCAGTCCAGCTTTCTGCTGGGGCCCCGGGAAGACAGTGGAGGATGGCCCAAGTCCCTGGGCCCTGCACCCACATGGGAGACCAGGAGGAAGCACCTGGCTCCTGGCTTCGGATCGGTGCAGCTCCGGCCATGGTGACCACTTGGGGGTTAACCAATGGAAAAGGAAGACCTTTCTCTCTGTCTCTCTCTCTCACTGTCTAACTCTGTCAAAAAAAAAATATTTTGATATGTTTGTACAATGATGCACAATTTTAAAATTAATTTTAATGGAGAATTGAATGTTTTATTTTTAAAAGGTTTTCAACTACATTACAAGCACAAACAGTGAAAGCACAGAGTAGACACTGATTAGTAAAGACAAATTCTTAAAAACATATTTTGCATGCAAATGACTGAGAATTTGCATTTTAATCACTTTAAAATATTTAAAGTTTGCATTTTATAAGCTACACATTTTTGCATTTCTATCTGATTTTAGTGCTTTAATGTATCATGTTGAATCATTCAGTCATGCTGATTTTGATCCAAATGGTTTTCAAGTCAGTTTAGTTATTTTCAGCACAGCATGAAAGAATTTTCACTTTAATCCAAACCATTTGTTTCATGTAATGTCAATGTGTACAAGGGAGTGTTAGCAGAAGTTTTTGTCAAATAGGCTATGATATACCATGAAGAAAAGGCAAAGTACAAATTTTGTCTGGTTTGATTTGTAATTATGTCATCAAAGAAAGTCTTTGCCAATCCTAATTTCTAGACATTTTTAATGTAGATGAATCTAATAATCTTATACAGGTTTAATATTGCTGAAATTTACATACATAGGAGAGTGTTTAAAATGAAATGATGAAAACTTTTGTAGTTCTCAATTATATTTCAGTTACATAAATTTTGTGTCTTGTTAGGTAAGAGATTATAAAGTCAATTTTTTGTACTCGTGCTGTTAAACATATACCCGTGTTCGTTCTACCTACAAGCAGTCACTGGCTACTTTACCTGACCAGTTAGTTGCACATTTCACTGGAGGGGAAAAGCGCAGATAGCAGTGCTGTACGGACTTTTGTCCATGAAAAGCTTCCTAACAAGCATTGCCATGTCAAATATAAGTGGATTGGCTTTAGGAGATTAGTCAAACTGCTTTACTATTTACTTGTGGAAATTGAGGTCTTCGGTTCACATAACTAAATGAATTCCCTTACAAAGTATTACTCAGAGTTGCTAAGTCGTAACTACATGAGTCCTCTTCAGGAACAAAAGGTCATTGCTTGATTTGTCTCCTGTATTTCCTGAACTTTTAATAGCATTGTTTTAAAACATCTACATTTATGTAAAAATGGACTTATAATGTATTTATGATAGCCATTTTTCTATCTTTCATCTGTAGGCCAGGTGTTTTACATTTATTCTATCTTAAGTATGCAACAATGAGAGGTGGATAGGATTACTATTTGTGTTCAACTGAAAGGAACTTGAAGTTTAGTTCTGTGGTCTAATTTTTAAGGTTATTTTTGACAGATGACTTTTAAAGGAGTAGAAACTAAGGAAGAGCAGACTAGCATTTGAATTACCTTTGAAGATCCAGACATTTAATCAGCACCTCTACAAGGACAGCACAAATGAATTAAACTTTTCTTGTTATCTAATATACATTAGATATAAAATTCAAAATAATTATACATATGCTCCAATTCTATTAGTGTAATAAAATGCAATACAGTGGTATTAAAACTTTTCTAAATTACCAATGAAAGTTTCCCCGAAATATAACCAAAGACTTTAGATCTCTGATTAATTTATTGAGGCCCCAAATATTATCATTGTTAATTGTTTATCAGAATTATGGTTAGGACACTCATATGTTCTGTTATCTATATGTAAATACACTTGTTCTGTTTATTTTCCTAATAAATGTTAGCAAGTAGTATAATTTAAATCAACCTTTTGAAGTCATCTTGTCGGATACTTTTCTATATTAAAACAAATATATAAATCTCTCTTTTTCTCAAAAATTTCCAGGAAATGGGAATATACATGATACTTCTAAATAAAGAGATTGGGTTCTTAAAAATTATTTTAATGAAAATATGCAAGGACAGGAATTACTATATCTAATTTGATAGCTCACTCACAAGTTAAAAGTCACATAAATTATTTGCTAATAGATCAAGTAGCCTTAATTTTTCTGGCATCATAATTCAAGGAAAAACCTGAATTTTCATCCTTCAGGAAAAACGCATCCTCATCTTAAAGTCATTGTGTGACTGGTTATCCCTTGGAAAATGTGGTGCTCAATTAAATGCTGCATGCACTAGAGTATCATGGGAGGAAGATGGAGTAGGGAAAAAATGGAGTTAACAGGCAGAGACAATGTTGCAAGTTCAACACTTTTGAGTTTTTCAAAGGTGAGAGTATAATTTATCTAATCAATAATGTGGTTGGGAGCACATCTAGCACCTCTACAACGGTATCACTAAGGAATAAACTTAATAACCCACAATCTTAAAAGCAATGAATCTAGACTGCTTACCGATTACCACTGATTCTGCCTGAATACTCAACAAGCAATTTTTTTGCAAGCTTGATTATAGAATGTATCACTCACATATGGCCTTTTAATGAAGTTGAAATAAAATTGTGTAGATATATATGTGTGTGTGTGTGTATTATGTATGTGTGTATCTGTTAAACACCTTCAGAAGATAGGAAAAAAAAATACAAGTCATATTTAGTGCTGTTGCAAAGTCATTTTCCCTTAACAATCATCATTATATTTGAAATATATACTTATTATCCATGGGAATGAATATTATAGAAAATGAATATTATGGAAAAAACTATACATGTATTTCATGAATTTCTCTTACTAAAATAAATATATTTTTAAATTATACCAGATTAGTTAATGATTTTATGAATAAGACCCCCAAGAACAAGCATTCTAAACAAAACTAAATAAATGTGAATACAATAAACTAAGAAGCTGCTGGACAACAAAGGAAATGATGAACAGAGTGAAGAGACAAGTTTAAAAATTTAGAGAAAATATATGAATACTATTTATCTGACAAAAAGCATTTTTCAGATTATAAAGAACTCAAAAACTCAAATTGAGCTAAGTTTATTGATTTATTTTATTCAAAAGGCAACACAACAGAGAGAGTGGGAGAGAAAGAGGAAGACAGAGAGATTGATCTTCCATATACTACTTCATTCCCCAAATACCTGCAAGAGTCAGCTACACCTGGGCCTGGACCAGTTCAAAACCGGGAACCAAGGACTTGACCAGGGTTTCCCATGTAGTACTTGGCTAGGGAGGTCCCAAGTACTAAAACTATCATCAGCAAGCCGCCAAGAGTGGGTGCTAGCAGGAAGCTGGATCAGAAGCACAGCTGGAACTCAATTTCAGGCACTCCAACATGGGCTGTGGGGATTTGTGGCTCCCAGGAAGCAGTTTAACTTTTTGTGTCACAATGCATAATTCAATAATATAATGACTTTTTTTCACTTTTATACAAAACACTTTAATAATTTATCTACACCTTTCCTAGTGAATAGAACTGCATTTATCATGTCATATCTCTATTCTCATGAATGTAAACTGAGATTGAATACAGATTCTCTATTCTCTTTTCTGGATTATTTTTATTAAATATATATATATATACACTAATATTATATTCATTAATATTGATTTTTTCTGATACTAGGGAAGTAAGTGCCCCTGTTCCTGTTTGTCTTTATAGCATTTCCATATTTACTGACATCTATTAAATCTTGTGAGAATTAAGATAATTTAATTTTCCTTAGCCCCTACCATCAATGCATCCTATCTTGGTCTTCCAATAACAACTACATCTTTTATATATATCTATATCTATATCTATATCTATACATATATATATGAAATCCCTGACATAACTATGTCATTCTACATGAAATGTAATTTTTTATTAAGCAAGGATCTTTCCAGTAGTGAAATTTTGTAATAGCTAATTTATGTGTATTTATCCTTTCTTAAGTATTACATAAAGTATTCATTTCTGAAATTTAACAACTAACTCTGACCCAAAACACAAGTCTCTGCTAAAATAAAACTAAAATTCTCTTTTTTTTTTTTTTTGACAGGCAGAGTGGACAGTGAGAGAGAGAGACAGAGAGAAAGGTCTTCCTTTTGCCGTTGGTTCACCCTCCAATGGCCGCCGCGGTAGGCGCGCTGCGGCCGGCGCACCGCGCTGATCCGATGGCAGGAGCCAGGTGCTTCTCCTGGTCTCCCATGGGGTGCAGGGCCCAAGGACTTGAGCCATCCTCCACTGCACTCCCTGGCCACGGCAGAGAGCTGGCCTGGGAGAGGGGCAACCGGGACAGGATTGGTGCCCTGACCGGGACTAGAACCCGGTGTGCCGGCGCCGCAAGGCGGAGGATTAGCCTAGTGAGCCGCGGCACCGGCCCTAAAATTCCATTTAATTATCTTTACTGAATTCAAGATCTTCAGCTAAAAATGAATTGGTGCAGTTTTCACCATTTGGACAATTCATTGTTAAATGAATTATTAATGTGTTTGATATTAAGATAGGTTTTATTCCTCAACAATCAGATGACACTGCTTTCATTTTTATGATATTGTTCTTAATTTTCTGGATTTTTTTAAGCAAATCGTTATTGTGCAAGTTCTTAAACTTGATGGAACACTATGTGAACAAGTTGTGCATAGAGTTAAAGCTATTATGGAGGTCATTTTTATTTCAATAGTATACTTTAATGCAATAAAATATGTGGAAAAATTTATTTGATAAAATATCCTGTACTCTTTAAAATTTCTTTTTATATCAATATTTAGCATTAATAATTTTAATTTGAAGAACTATTTAAATTGGCATCTTGAAATATTAATTTTTAAAGGTAAATTTTTGAGAGCTGATAGACCTAAAATGCATGTCTGCATATGTATGTGTGTTAGCATATATATTGAGATGAACATATCTAATAATAATGACAACATAAAATTTGAATTTATAGAGATAACTCATCTAAAAATCATACTTGTATTTCACACTAATCATGCTGCAGATATGCCAATTTTAGTAGGCTTGTTTATTATTTTTAATATTCTTTAGAATATCTATAATTAAATATAAAAAGAAATAAATATTGATAACAGAAATGAAAGCAGTGATACAATTTATTTTTGAAATTGAGTGATAGATTGACCTTGAATGGATGGTTCAATCATGACTTCAATGCAGACACCTCCACAGAAAGAAGTGTTGGCTTTCTAAAAATTACCCATATCCTGGGATGACTTTTAATGAAAAGAGTATTCAAAATTGAGTTACAGCATGGATACCTTATACGAAGGGGTGATGCTCAACTTCCATTTAAGTTTGGTGGTCAGTATACTTTTGACACTATACAGATCATTTTTACTTGTAAAAAAAATTCTCACTTAGCAACGATCACATTGTTTATTCTAACAGAGACAGGTCCATAGCACTCTGAGTCCAATCAATTTATCTGAACATTATTGTCATGATTTCCAGCTGAAAAGAAGGAAGACAACCACCAGATAACTCTTTATCTGTGAACACATAACAAGAATACATAGAAAACAAAATGATGTTATCATGATGTTACTTGATGCGACTGTTATTATCTTCCCAGCAGAAGATATTCTTATTGAGAAACTGAATATTTTATCATCCAGTCTTTGAAATTAAACCTTTGCCTGGAAGATACCTATAGCCAATTGGAACAACTTTCTTTTGCTGCATTTTAACTAGTGTGCACTCTGGGCAGGTGGTAATAGCAGTACTCCCAAGGCAAAGACATGCTCTCTGTAGCTCATACAGTGTTAGTGCAGGTGTCAGGAAATGTCAAATATCATTATATTTTTCATTTTTATTTTAAGAGTTCAGAATATTTTCAGAGTCTCTTGTATTGTGCAATAGCAATGGCTTTCTTTGTGATTTAGGGACATTTATTGCAATCAAAAAGCAATGTAAATTCCCTGCTACCTCAAAATATCAAGTTGCCTATTATTTTATTTACTCATATTTTGATGAAATACTTCATAATTGACTAGAAATTTCTGAGATTTCTAAGATTGTGTTTTATTTATTTATTTACTCTTTCATTATTCACATAATCATTTACTGAAAATGAGCACACTGTACTAGTTATTAAATTATAATACAGGTCAAGATGTATGTGACCATAAAGCATTACATCTCAGAAATCAGAAGACACTGAAAATGTATTTTATAATATGAAAAAGGATAATGAAAGAGGTAAGCATCATTACAAAAAAACTCAGGTAAGAAAGAGACTGAACTTAGGGTGAAGGTGATCAGAAACTCCTTACAGAGGAATGGCAAATATAAAACGAGAAGCATTTTAGGAAAGGAAAGAGAATACCTTATCCTTCTTTTTTCTTTGAAGAGGAAACAACTTGTAAAGCCCAGTAGTAATGACATAGCATATAACTTGAAGAATATATGGTAAAACTTGTGCAAAAACTGTGAAGAAGTGAAATAAATCTTTTTAGATTAAAACTGTAAACTGAGCAAAGGTTATAGAAGTATTTTCATTTTATCAAAAAAGAGTGTGATATCATTGATGGAACAGATATGGTTAGACTTGTATTAGTCTTAGTTCTCAGTCACAGTGTGAAGAATGGATTAGAAGCAGTAACAGTGGAATATCTACTGTGAAAAATAGAAAAAAACATGAAAGCATGTTATGTTTATCAGAAATTTTCTTGTCCCTCACCTCTCTTACTCTGTGTTTGTGTATACATGTATGCATATATATATAATAGATATTTATAAAACCTGCTTATTGTTTTCTGTAGAAAATATACATCATCTTCAAATTATACAACAATTTTTTGTTAACAGATACCATTTTGCTTTTTGAAAGCTTGCAGTTGGGGTACTGAAATACTCAGAAATGTCAGCTTGCCAATTAGATTTGATTTTGTCCTAATTTCAAGGTTATGATTAATCCATTAACCATCATGCATGCCAAGTAGCAGTCAACAAATATAAAGCAGAAAAACTCTGTCAAATGCATTTAGTTTTCAAACTCCTTCCGGTTTTTCAATGCTACAGCTATTTCCTCAAAGACACTTTGACATTTTGACAAATTTGCAGGATTATCTCTATTTCTCTTGCAAATAAAATGCATTTCACTCTAATAATTTATCATATTTCTAGAAATGCTGATCAGCTGTGGTTGAATGAATAGTTACTTGATTCTGTGTCACAAACATTTTTTCTTTCAGATTCTTAGCTGTAGAGAATGTATATCTGTAGGCAAATATGGAATTTATTATGGTTTCCTTATGAATTATTTCTCAACTAAATTCATTAGTCAGCTGTGGTATAAATTCCTTTAATGTTCTCTAAATACGTGGTGATTTGAAAGCAATTACTTCCTAGGTATCAAGATATTAACAACACAATTCAAATATGTAATACTGGGCCAAATGTTTATTATGGTGCTTAAGATACTGCTTGAGAGCCCTATATTCCAGATCAGAGCATCAGGGTTTGAGTCTCTAAAATGAATGAATTGCACAATATAATTAAGGTTCTCATTATATATAGATTACTACTTTTCTGCATCAGGAAAATAGAAAGCTTATGTAATTTTCCTTTACATATCTGTATCTCTCATCATATACAAAAACCAACTCAAGATGGATCAAATACTTAAATTTAAGACCTACCATTTATTCTATAGTTACTAGAAAAAAACACAGGAGAAACTCTCCAAGATCTTAGTGTTAGGGATGGCTTCCTGGATTAGATACCCAAAGTAAAGACAACAAAAGCAAAACTGAAGAAATAGGACTACATCAAGCTCAGAAGCTCTTGCACAGCAAAGGAAACATCAATAGAGTGAAGAACTATTGAATAGAATGGGAATATTTGCAAACAACCTATCTGACAAAGAATTAATTTCCTGAATATGTAAGCAACTTCAAAAATCCAATCTCCTGGGAAATTCTACAGCCTGAAAATGATGTAGAAGATGATGCAAATACTAGGGCCTCTGCAACCTATGAAGGAGACTCAGATGGAGTTTGTGGCTCCTAGCTTCAATCTGACTCTTCCCCAGCCAATGAGACTTTTAGGGAATGAACCAGTAGATGGAAGATTCTACTAAATGAAATAAATTATTAACTCAGAATATGGCCCCAAGAAAGATCTCAATTATGAATGAAAATTAAATGAAACCTTACAAACAAAGAGAAATATAAAATATTTGTAACCACTTGTTCAGTCTTACAAATGATTCTTCAGGATATACTACAAACAGAAACATATTATGATAGTCCTAATTATGAAATAATGTTAAAGCAGAAAATCTCCTAGTAAAAATCCAATGGAAATCCAATGCAAAATATAGGAACATATATAGAAAAATGGAGACACCAAATATTTACTTTTCAGTAATGATCTTGAATATAAATGACCTAAATTTTTTGCTTAAAAAAAGATAAAACAATCAAAGCAAATGTAGATAAATGGGGGGGTTCATCAAGCTAAGAAGCTTCTGCATAGCAAAGGAAACACTCAAAACATGAAGAGGCAACTAATAGAATGGGAGAAAATACTGTTAGACTACGCAACTGATAAAGGTTAATATCCAGAATCTAGAAAGAGCTTAGAAATTCAAAAATGAAACAAACAATCCAGTGAAGAAATAGGCAAAAAACATGAAAGGGCATATTTTTAAATGATGAAATTCAAATGGTCAATAGACACATAAAAACAGCTCTTGGTCAGTAACCCCAACAGAAATGAAAATAATAACCCCAAGGAGGTTTCACTTCACCCCAGGTAGAATTGCTCTGATGTAGAAATCAATAATCAATAAATGCTGGGAAGGATGTGGGGAAAAAGGTACCCTACCCCACTGTTGTTGGGACTGTACACTAGTACAGTTATTGTGGAAGACATTGTAGAGATTAATCAGAAAGCTGAAAATAGGTTTAATTTAGGACTCAGGCACACTACTCCCTGGAATTTACCCAAAGAGTTGCAATCAACATATGGAAGAGTTATTTGTATGCCCATGTTTATTGCAGCTAAATTCACACAGATGCACATTAACTGATGTTTGGATAAAGAAAAGGTGGTATGTATGCACTATGGAATATTACTCAGCCATAAAAACAAATAAAATCCTATATTTTGCAACAAAATGAATGCAAATAGAAATCATAATACTTGGTGAAATAATTCAGTCTCAAGCTATAAGTCAAATAAGTCTATAAATCTATAAGTCAAATAGCCTATGTTTTCTCTGTTTGGATGTAACTAATAGAGTACAAAAAATGTAATGTAGTGAGCCTAGTAGACATTTTGAGAATTAATTATTTTTACAACCCTTGTCTCTATTGTGTGGAACAGGTTTTTTTTTTTTCTTTATTTGTTTTTTTTTTACTTATATTTGTTGAATTCTTTATTTATTGGAGATTTAATCTTATTATCAAAAAATCTGAAAATATTTCATTGAAAAAATTAACAGAAAGAATAAGAAAAGGAGGAGTAAGGATAGGAGCATGGGCAGGAGGTAGAGTGAGGCAGGAAGTATATTTATACCATAAATCTATGTATATGAAATACATGAAATTTGTTCACTTTATATAGATAAAAATGGTAGAAAAATAATGAATTTGTTTCTAGTAATTTATCATGACACCAGGACTTTCAAAAAGCATGATTCGTTAACATTTCCTTTCCCATGGTCTTCTACAAAGATACAAAATATGTGGCATTCCATGGATATTTAGAACTTGAATATGAATTCAAGTCATTATGTTTTGAGAAATGAAATTAGATTAACAACCCATAGAAAGAATGCTTCTTTCCTAAGGAAAGAGGTTCACAAGGGAAATGCCTGTCTGGTTAGACAGACTTTCTGTATGTTATATCTGAGCACAAGACAACTGAACGTAGGAGAGCAGAAGCAAAAAATGACCCTAGTGATGGAATCACTAGGAGAGATAACAGTGTTTTCTTACTGACTCATTTTGACTTAGATATACTGCTGCTGGCCACTTAAGTCAATCTAAATGCCAAGTGTTTTACAGGGAATCAATATTCAACATGTCTTCTTAATTCATTTATTTAAAATTCCAATCTTTAAACACTATTAAAATGCATTAATGTTAGTCTTCCACAACTTTAATGAATCACTACTGAACAATGATTTTCGTAAGAAATTTGAATATTTTAAAATGTTGTCTTAAATTCTTGCAACGGCAAATGGAAGATCTTTCTCTCTGTGTCTCACTGTCCACTCTGCCTGTCAAAAAAATCATAAAGTTATTTGTTCTAATGGATTCGATATTTTTATTTGAAAACTGGAGGATTTACTAATCTTCAATATGCAATCTTGTTCACAAAATTATTCAAAAATTTGTATATTTATCTATAAATTTAACAAATTTTTTGTCTGCTGTATTACTATTTGATGAGGTAACATCTCTGAAAAAAATTCTGGAGTCAATAAGAGCCTTGTTAAACATTTGTACACATTAAAGCTTTCAGAAAAGGAAGTTGGGAGGGCCTGCATTGTTGCACAGCAGGTTAAACCACTGCTTGCAGTGCTGACATTCAATGTCAGAGTGTGATTCAATTACTGGTTAGTTGGCTTCCTGTCTGGCTCCAGTTAATACACCTGGAAAAGCACTGGATGATGGCCCAAGATCTCAGGTCTCTGCCACTCACAAGGAAGACTCAGTTGAAGTTCCATGTTCCAGACTGGCCTGGCCTATCCTTGGCTGGGGCAGCCATTTAAGGAGTAACAGGAGTCTGAAAGTTTTTTGTTTTGTTTTCTTTTGTTTTGTTTTTCTTTTTTCTTTTGCATTCTGTCACTCTGCTTTTCAAATAAATAAAGGAAGGAATGCAAGGCAGGAAAAATCCACAAGGAGAACATTGACAAGAATCTGCATTCAATGTTGTAAGCTTCATAAGCTTTAGTTTGGAGATTCTATTCTTAAGCATTATTTTCTGACACGTTTAGCAGGCTTTTTAAAATGATTATAAGAAAGAAATTATTTTTGTAGAGAATTTCAGTTTACTATCTTAGAAGGTCTGGTACTAGAATTAATTATGGTCTGGTAGGACAAAAATAATTCAATTACACTATTCAAGATGAAATTAGAAATGATACTTAATAGAAACTCTTACTTTAAATGTGATTCTTTGTTATGCCAAGTTTATTCTTAGGATCACAGTAATGCTGACGCCAAACTATCTTATTGTGCAATAATATAGGCATCAGTCTCCAAATCTAGTTACATTCAGTCGACAGGTAGTTATTTACAGAGACCATCCAGAGGGAGTGATTGGAGTCCCATCTGTTTAAGGACTGGCTGCCTGTGATAGCAAAAGATAGGGAAGATCCATCATTCTAAGTGGGGGATCAATGGCTGAGAGCATACTGTGAGAAAGAAGTCAAGAGAGTGTTATTGTGTATTGGGGAAAAGTCAGGATGATATTGACCCCCTCTAAGTCATGTAGAATTGGATTTAGGGACACAATTTTTACTGTGAGTGTTTCATGTACCTTGTTAAAGTCACTCAAATGGCAGTTAGACAAGGCACTTCTAGTTGGTACCTATCATTAAAAAGAATAAAAGTATATCCATTCAACCACTCGTCAAAGAAAAAATAGAAGTGTCAATGTTGTGTGACTCTCAAATTGCTTCTCTAATTTTTTGAGGTTGAAACTCACAAGTGAGCATTTAATACTAAAACGCAATTTCCTCCCATCAAGCAGAAGGGTAGGCTACTTGAACACAGTTCAATCAATCATAAGATCCTAGACTGTTAAATCAGGATGATACCCATGATATTATCTCGTAAAATCTTCTCAAATTAAATGTGACCAAGAGAAGCTAAGTGACTGCTTCTAAGATTAAATTAAAAGGATGTTGAAGGACTAAGATATAAACTAGAACAAAATCTTCTAAACTTCATTTATTTGTTTATCTTCCACAATTTGATGTCTCTCAATTAGTAAGTTATCATGGAATTATATGTTTTGAAAAATACGACTTGTCATTATCAAAAAGCTAAGATGCAATATAACAAACTTATGAAGAATAAGTTGGAATATTAGCCAATATCCACCCCTTCTTTTGCTATAATGCATAAGTTGAAGATTAAAAATTCATTTTCTTGGAATCTCTGGCAAACAACATCCCATATGTTATTAAAGCTCAGCCAACTATTTGAACTTATACATCTTTTAGGAGTTGGCAGTAAGGAAAATCCTGCAGTTTTGTAAGAAATGTCATGGAAGTATTTGATATTTTGTGGACTCATTAACCAATATCTTTGTATCATTCTCTGAGTATTGGGATGCAGTCTTCAACTTTATGATGGTCTAATAGAACATTATAATTTAGGACCACTAGTTGTGCTAAGATCTTCATTCTGCCCAGTTTACAGCATAAATTTTGCTGCATTCAGCAGGTGCAATTGTTTCCTAAGTCCCCTTATTTGTGTCAGAGTTAGTGCCCACTCTAGTCTTACAGTGTGTTATATATTTCTATACATCATTCCTGAAAATTCTGTGTCCTGTTATCTTCTACCAATTTAGCCAGAATACATTTATGTTTATTAAATTTTTTGGTTTCTTCCTACTTAAATTAGTTATTGGATCTTTGTCAAATATTTTGATTACTGACTAACACGTTTGGAATAAATCCTCTTATTACTAAAATATTCAAAGGAATGAATGTGAGTTAAGATAGCATTATGTTTTTAAAGCATCATAATGTACATGGATTTACAGTTAGAACGAAAAAAAATCTGATTATGAAAGACAAAGAAGTACGAATATGCCGATTTAGATGATAGAAGCAACTTGAATTTCAGACATCTGAAAGAAACCTTCATATATCTACTTTTCAGCTGCATACAAAATTCCCAGCATGCACCAAGTGGTATTAATATAGTGTATGTCACGCACTACAGATGATTTCTGAAACACAGTGGAAACTATGGGGGAAATACTGAGCATACACTCGAATAAACTGGAGGAATTCTAATAGAGAATACCTTCAAAAGCAGAAACTACTGAAAGAAAGAATTTTTGGTGTGAGAAGGGGAGTGACATAAGAAAAAATGAAGTAAAAAGCCTACCATGTGAAGTAATATATAAGACCTAGAGGAGCTGCCCTAGGGAAATATTAAGATTAATGATGCTAGAAAGGGAGGCATAAATACAAGAATAAGGTATTTTAGGGAGAGATGATGTCTGTGGCATAGGGATTCATTTTACTGGGCAGTTAACTTTAGAAGATAGGCATTAATAAAGGTTTTCATGTAAGACTGTAATGGAGATAAGACCACAGGTATAAATAAAGAGCCACATTAAGCCAAAGAGAAGGAAAATGTATGTTGTTTGATACAGAATTCCTCACACATAAGAGACATTCTCCTTTGCAGTCTGTGGGCTGCAGTTGGGTGGAAAGAAAGAGTAAATGTTACCTGATAAAATGTAAGGATGTTGAAAAGGGTAATCTGAGGAGTTTGGTAGGAAAATGATCAGGGACATGAGCCAGAATTCAGGTAGACAGTAAACATTTCACATAAATCAAATCTATTGTGGTATTCAATAGCCCAGGCGTCATAATTGAGGAAAGGAATTTAGGTACTCTTAAAAACAATGTGTGTAAAATTGGAAACCTCAGACAAACTGGGAAATGAATAAATTATAATAAATGACAATTACAAGATTTCCAAATCAACTTAAACTTTAATATGAATACAACTGATGTCTAATAATTCTATACACATGCTTTTCTAGTGCATTTCCTTTTATGTCTAAAATTTCAAGATGTAACAAAATTTTCTAAAAAAGGAGGCAGGCCAGATAATCTGGAGAGAATTTGGTCTTAAAGAAGAAGGGTTAGAGTATATTCCTAATTGGTAAACTTATCTCTACCAATCTCATATTTTTAGCCTTCCATTCAAGACACCTTTCTTGCTTGGTAATTTAATTCTCAGGTACAAGAGTCAACTTGCCCCCAACTGACCATCAAACATATACCTACACCCACCCCCTTTCTTCTGTTCAATTATTTTAAGGACATGAAGAAAAGACAGAGGCAGAAAAAGTCTGATAGAAGAGTGTTTGTTGTTAGTAATGATGTGAGTAGTTTACACTGAGTCTGGACTTATATAATTGGCACAAAGATCATAGGGAAAAGCTACCTGTCCAATGCCTTTGGTACAATACTAATTTTTTTTTATTTTCTACTAGTATTTAATTTTTTGTTTTCTTTATGTTATTTTATTTCATTTAAGATATATAAATTTCATATATTCCTATATAGAGATTCAGAAACAGAGTGATATTTTCCATCCTACCCTCCCTCTCACTAATGCTCCCACCATTCTTTCTCCTCCCTCTCCTATTTCTATTCTTAATGTTTACAAAGATCTATTTTCAGTTAACTTTATACTCAAGATTAACCCTACACTACGTAAGGAGTTCAACAAATAGAATGAAGAAAAAGCACTGTTCCCCAACAGTCAAGACAAGAGCTGTTAAAAATCATTGAATCTCAAAATGTCAATTTCACTCTGATAGATTACCTTTTAGGTACTCTGTTACCACAGATCAGGGAAAACATATGTAATACTACATGGTCATAAAAACGTGAAATCCTGTCATTTGCAACAATATCACTATAGCTGTAAACCACTATACTTAATGAAATAAGAGAGTCCCCAAAAAGACTAATAATTATATAATATTAATTGAATGAACTATTTCTGTCAATTCTTCCCTTTTGGTGTGGCAATGATTATAACCACAGGCATTGTAAAACAATGCTAACAGTTTTGGATAGAAAGTCAAAAGACTAATCTCTAGCTGTATCACTTAAATGGTTTTCAAGCAGGTAGTTCTCCTTTAATATCTGTGGACTTTGATTCCACCATTTGTGAAATGAGAGGCTTGAGACTATTGGTGTCCAATGGTCACCTACTTAATTATCAACAAGATATTTAGGCTTCAAAGTAAGCATTGAAAATGTCCCCAAGCAGTGATTATACAATGCAGTTTTTGAGAATGCTCCCGTTACAAGTGAATTTTCCAATTCACACAGAAAATAATTTGTATTAGTTAACATCATTATTATCAATATTTAAATTGCTCTGTGTAAATTTGTCTTTTTGTATTTTGAATCATATAATTAATTGCATTTACCTTTAAAGAAAATACTTCTTTCTGAGGCATTGTAATTACAACCCAGTTACTTTTCATTGAATCTGAAAATATCTGATATGGTAGAACAATATATTTTATATTAATATAGTGGTAAAAGTTGATTTTTTCAATTATCTTTGCTTTTAAAAGCTTTTTTTAAAAAAATATCTTCTCAATGTATCTGTAACTATATGTTTCAGGTAGTTGAATTTTTTAGAAAGCATATCAAAACTACTGTCTTTCAACTGGATAATTTTATCAATTTACATATACTATATATCCTGATATATTTGAATATATATTATCTTTCTTGTGAAGTTGATTTGTTTTGAAATTTCTGTGTGATTTTTTATTCTTTCTTGTCTTCTTCTATGTGTGTTAAAATTATATTTTTACAACATTTCATCAATTAGTTCTTGTATGCCTCCCTTCGTTGTGTGTCTGTCTCTGTTCAGATTTCCCTGTTTTGTAAAGATACCAGTTGTATCGGATTGGGATCCACCACAATGTCTTTATTTTAGCTGGGATACCTTTGTTAGGAACTTATCTCTAAATAAGATCATGTTTTGACATACCGGGGTTTGACTTCAATTAATCTTGCTTGGGGACACAATTCAACCCATCTCCCTCTTGTGCCTTAAAATCTAATACAATTTCAGTGGATATCTACATTCTCTCCATATCAGTGATAATTACTGGTTTCCACTTTCCAATGTTCCAATGTTCTTTTGAGACTTCAGCTTAAAGGGCCTGAGAATGCATCCCTGTGAAAAACAATTGTCAAGGAAGATGGCATTCCTATCTCCTAGTTTCCTGAGAAGACAGAAAGTAACAGGTGATGCATGTCTGTAAGTTGTAAGATATGTAAATTTTATCTTTCTTTGGAATAAAGATGATTAATAAACATCAGTGGTGATCCTAACAGGTGAATTTAAGATGAACTGTGAATGAAAAATGGAATGCCGGCTGGCGCCGCAGCTCAATAGGCTAATCCTCCGCCTTGCGGCGTCAGCACACCGGTTCTAGTCCCGGTTGGGGCACCGGATTCTGTCCCGGTTGTCCCTCTTCCAGGCCAGCTCTCTGCTGTGGCCTGGGAGTGCAGTGGAGGATGGCCCAAGTACTTGGGCCCTGCACCCCATGGGAGACCAGGAGAAACACCTGGCTCCTGGCTTCAGATCAGTGCAGTGTGCTGGCCGCAGTGCACCTACCGCAGCAGCCATTGGAGTGTGAACCAATGGCAAAGGAAGACCTTTCTCTCTGTCTCTCTCTCTCTCACTGTCCACTCTACCTGTCAAAAAAAAAAGAAAAGAAAAAAAAGAAAAATGGAATGCCAAGTCCATTTACTCTTTATTATCTTTTTTTTTTTTCCTTTAGGATTAGTAACCACAATCCACAAAGAGATCAAGAAATAACCACAAAGAGAACAACAAAATATCCTAGTTAAGAAATGGACAAAGGATTTAAACAGATATTTTTCAAAAGAGGAAATCCAAATGGCAAACAGACACATGAAAAATGTTCAGGATCCTTAGCCATCAGGGAAATGCAAATCAAAACCACAGTAAAAGTTTCACCTCACCCCAGTTAGAATGGCTTTCATACAGAAATCAACAATCAACAAATGCTGCTGAAGGTGTGGGGAAAAGACACCCTAATTTACTGTTGGTGGAAATGCAAACCTATATAGCCACTAAGGAAGATAGTATGGAGTTACCTCAAAAATCTGAATATTGACCTACCATAGGACCCAGCCATTCCATTCTTGGGAATTTACCCAATGGAAATGAAATCAATAAATAAAAAGTTATCAGCATCCCCATGTTTATTGCAGCTCAATTCACAATAGCTAAGACATGGATTCAACCTAAATGCCCATCAACTGAAGGCTGAATAAAGAAATTATTGGATATGTACACAATGGAATACTACACAGTGGTAAAAAATGAAATCCAGTCATTTGCAACTAAATGGATGAATCTGAAAAACACCATACTTAGTGAAATGAGCCAGTCCCAAAGGGACAAATATCGTATGTTCTCCCTGATCTATGTTAACTAATAGAGCACCTCAAGTGAAATCTGTAGAAGTGACATTGACACTTTGTATAGGGTTGACCTGAGCTGCCCTTGTCTTAACTGTCGAGAAACAGTTTTGGTTTTTATTTTTTTTTAATTTTTTTTTCCTTCATACTATTTGTTGAACTTGTTACTTAATGTAGAGTTAATCAAATGAGTATAAAGTCAATTGAGGATGGATCACTGTAAAAAATAAGTGTGGAATAAGAGAGAGAGAGCAGGAAGTTTCTAACTGTAAAGCTGTATAATTCTGCATACATTCCTATAGACTTACTTCTAAGTGTACAGTTTAAAAACTTGTCATGGGACCCCAATTCTCACTAAGATGGGTGATAAAAATGGCATTGTAAGTGTTAAAGTGATCATATTAAGTGTTAAAGTGAACATATAGATAGAATTAAGTGTGAAAGCTAACATATAAATAAGATCGAGCATCTGGTAATAATAATAATAATAATAGAATTAAAAAGAAGAGAATGTTGCAACATGGGAAGCAGTCCACATAATAGATTCATAGAACAACATTTGCTTTAGGTAATACTTTGACCTCAGAATCAGCCCTTAAGATTTCCTGGTTTGGCTGAAAAGCCCGTGAGAGCATTTCAGGCATTGAAAGCCAAGACACTGTGGCAAAAAATGTTCTACATGAAGGATCTCTGTGAGTGAGATCCCAGCGGAAAGAAATGGCCATCAAAGAAGGATGTACTTTTCTCTACAGGGAGAACTTCTACTTTTCTTATGGCCTTTTCTAAATACTCACAGAGTTTGCACACTCAAAATGCTTCTATAGCCTAGGCAGCTCATCTCAAGAGCCTTGGGTGGTCACTGACATCATACATAAGATTGTTAATTATTAAATTAACAACAGGAGTCATTGTGTGCTAACTGCAGGACCTCTAACTCAATGAGTCATATTGAGAGTCGACTGTAAAACTAGTCTCAAACAGTTTCTTTTGTGTGGGTGTGTGTATAAATTGTTGAAATCTTTACTTAGTATAGAGCTTGTCTTCTGTGTACAAAGTCAATTGAAAATGAATCTTAATGGAAAATAAGACTGGGAAGGGGAGAGGGAGGAGGAGGAGGAGGGGTGGGCGTGTGGGTGTGAGGGCGGGTATGGTGGGAAGAATAACTATATTCCTAAAGTTGTACTTATGAAATTTGTGTTTTTAAAAAATAAATAAATAACATTTTACAAAAAGATTATTTATTTGAAAGTCAGAGTTACAGAAGGAGAGAGAAGAGAGATAGAGATAAGAGATCTTCTGTCTAATGGTTCACTCTCCAAATGGTCACAATGGAGCATCTTCTGTTGTCTCCCACATGAGTTCAGAACCCCAAGGAGTTACGCCATCTTCTACTGCTTTCCCGGGCACATTAGTAGGGAGCTGCATTGGAAGCGGAACAACCAGGACTTGAACTGGCACCCGTATGGGATGCTGGCCCTGCAACTAGCAGCTTAACTATTCGTGCCACATTGCCAGTCTCTATTTGTTTTTCTTAAATCTATTTTTCCTCAATGGTTGAAACCAGTTATTATGGATGTACGAACACTTTCCCTATAAATCAGTGCTGCATGCATAAAGATATTACACATGCAAATCAGAGTTTATTAAATAAATAAGCTGATGATTTCTTATATTCACACTGACATAGGTTTGCTTCATATATGTAAAATATATCACAACTTTGGGATACATGTGAACTTATATTTTAAGTGTCCTAGAAAACTTCTACAAGACAAAAATGTTCTGAGGTATTTGGTGTACCATAGCTTTAAATACAGATTATACTTAGAAAATATCATGTTACATATACGTTTTCACATAATTATTAAGCTGATAATCACTTGCACCACAATTAGCAATATCTGCAACTTAAGAACATGTTGTTTTTAAGAATTCTTCACATTTAATTGGGGGAGTTATAGTTTTAAAATTGTATAATCACATTAATCCATAACGTATCTACGTAAATGGATAAGTTCTGGAGCATCACCCTTCTCCTGAGAAGAACCTCAGATCAACTGCCACATTCTTAATTACATGTTCAAATATAATTTGCTCAATTTTTACCACACACGGTTTTAAAGACTGTAATAATTTTATGTAAAGAAAGTCACTTCATGTGGAATGGTGCCCAGTGACTGTGTTAATTATATCAATGCCTTCTTCTAAGTGAGAGAGGTGACAGGGACATCTGGTTATAATGCAGAACATTAGTGTGCTGTTTCAGATGAAATGTGGATCCAATGACACCTCTCAAAATTCAGTAATCATGCAAAAATCATGATGTATAAAATAGCTAGAGAATGCGTTCAAGATAAAATACTAGGCCGGCGCCACGGCTCAATAGGCTAATCCTCCACCTTACAGTGCCGGCACACTGGGTTGTAGTCCCGGTCGAGGCGCTGGATTCTGTCCCAGTTGTTCCTCTGCCAGGCCAGCTCTCTGCTGTGGCCCGGGAGTGCAGTGGAGGATGGCCCAAGTGCTTGGGCCCTGCACCCCATGGGAGACCAGGAGAAGCACCTGGCTCCTGGCTTCGGATCAGCGCAGTGCACCGGCCATGGCGGCCATTGGAGGGTGAACCAACGGCAAAAAGGAAGACCTTTCTCTCTGTCTCTCTCTCTCCCTTCCACTCTGCCTGTCAAAAAAAAAAAAAAAAAAAAAAGATAAAATACTATTTAAGAAATGAAGTTTTTTTTTTTTTTTAATCAAGGAATAATTTTCTTACACAAGGAAATGGGCAATGAGATTATGGCCACTAAGGTGTAACAAATTCCTACCAGACTCTGGAACTGAACAGCAATCTAGATGAATATAAAGACAAAACAAAGAAAAAAAGTTTTTGATTAATAAAAGAATTGATTGCATACTAACTGAAGAACATCTGGAAAACAGAATGTCTACAACTACCGATATTTACATCTCCTGTCAGTTCTGGATAGTTAATAAACCTTTTAAAATCTTTATTTTCACAGCTTTGACTGTTGTGCATTGTAAGTGGTAGTGCTATTATACAACCTGAATCTGCCTGGGATCAGGCCAATATTGACAGCCCATGTTTAAGAGAGATAGCTTCACCCTGTTAGAATGCGAGATTTGGATATGACAGTCAGCAAACAGGAGTAGACACGTCTTATTTAAAGATAGGTTACTCATATTTTCTCCTTATAGTGGAATTTGTTTATAGAGACAAGGCACCAAAGCCTTTAACAGGAAATAGTCTTTGATTATTTATGCTGGAATAAGGCTGGGGTGGAACATTTTATCCAATAGCCTGAGGCCCAAATAAAGAAGTGTATTTCCTAATACATAATTGTAACTTCTTTGTATTCTTTATATGGTTTTATAAAAAAAAATTGGCTACTCTAGTGGGACAAGGTAGCTAACGAACTGATACAATACTGAGCATGGGTACTTAGTTACTGATGATGTTTTTTACCACACACGTACTGAGCCTCAAGTTGTCTGGCAAGGGGTAACACCAATGCTATGTGCTAGGAAGCAGAATCTGAAATGGTTATATATATGTAGATAATATCTGTGATCAAAGCATTCATAGGCAGACTGATAATGACCACATTCCATTTCCTGGTTAAGTTTCATTTTTTCTTTTCTTTTCTTTTTTTTTTTTTTTTTGTTTGACCTTGGGGAGTTCTCTACCACAACTTTAATCATACTGGTTAGAAAAAAGTTTAATAAAAGACAAAGGCGTCTACCATGCCATAATATCACTATTCCACTGAGTAATATTTAAAACACTAATGACTATTTCCAACTCTTATAAATGTTTTGGAAATCAATTTAATTTGAAATGTATGACTTTATTACTTTACTGTTATTTCCTTGGGAACATGAGAGTTTCTTATTGTGTCAATTTTCTAGTAAATAAGCATTTTCCCTTTTCCTTCTAATTTCAGAATCATAGGAGTACCACTTTATCACAGATAATACTCTTACTTCATTACACACCCACTTATGCAATAGTAAAGCAATATACTGCAGATATGTAATTTAGGAATAATCTTGTATTTGCCCCATAACATTCTCAGAGTAACCCAATTGTGGCCAATACATCAGGGTTTTGGGAAAAGCTACAGTAAGATCTCATTAGGTTGCATTTTCTAATTCAAAATTTACAACACACCTGCATGGTGTTAGATTGATGTTCATATATATTATGTACATAAGGAAAAGATGTACTAGTCAATTTAATAGTATACATAATTGAAAAACGATTTCATACAACTTAGGATAATAAGTATTTTAGAGTTGGTAAAGCATTCATACTTTTGAAACTTCCATCTGACTTCAAATAATTGAAATACTAACCTTTTTTTTTTTAACTTTTATTTAATGAATATAAATTTCCAGTGTACAGCTTATGGATTACAGTGGCTTTCCCCTCCCATAACTTCCCTCCCACCCTTAAATAGTTCTGAGTTATGCACACTAAAATAATTCCTCCAGAAGATTCTACTAAGGAATGATACTTTTTTTTATAAAGATTTATTTATTTATTTGAGAGTCAGAGTTACACAGAGAGAGGAGAGGCAGAGAGAGAGAGAAAGAGAGAGAGAGGGAAAGAGAAAGAGAGAGATCTTCCATCTGCTGGTTCACTCCCTAATCGGCCACAACAGCCAGAGCTGTGCTGATCCAAAGCCAGGAGCTTCTCCTGGGTCTCCCATGCAGGTTCAGGGGTCCAAGGACTTGGGCCATCTTCTGGTGCTTTCCCAGACCATAACAGAGAGCTGGATCAGAACTGGAGCAGCTGGATCTCAAACCGACCCCCATATGGGATGCCAACACTGCAGGCGGTGGCTTTACCTCATATGCCACAGTGCTGGGCCCAAGAATGATTCTTTCTTTCTGTCTTTCTGTCTTTCTGTCTTTCTTTCTGTCTTTCTTTCTTTCTGTCTTTCTATCTTTCTTTTTCTTTCTCTCTTTCTCTCTTTCTTTCTCTCTTTCTCTCTGTCTCTCTGTCTCTCTTTCTTTCTTGACAGGCAGATTTAGACAGTGAGAGACAGAGAAAGGTCTTCCTTCCGTTGGTTCACCCCCCAAATGGCCACTATGGCCGGCGTGCTGCACCAACCTGAAGCCAGGAGCTAGGTGCTTCCTCATGGTCTCCCATGCGGGTGCAGAGCCCAAGGACTTGGGCCATCCTCCACTGCACTCCTGGGCCACAGCAGAGAGCTGGACTGGAAGAGGAGCAACCACGACAGAATCCGGCGTCCCGACTGGGACTAGAACCCAGTGTGCTCGCGCTGCAGGCAGAGGATTAGCCAAGTGAGCCGCGGCGCCGGCCAGGAATGATACTTTCTAATATATACAATATAAATTTGTTAATACTATCTATAACTATATAAAGTGAACTGATTTCACATATTTGATAGATACAATTTTGAAAACATAACAATACATCCATTCTTCCTTCTCTCCTTCATCCTTCATTTCCTTTTTCTCTTAATATTTGTGATAACATACCTTCAATTCATATTATAATCATAGGTCTACTGTTCAGCTATATACAATGTCTGTATTTGGGAGACTTTCTATATCTAGGTAAAGTTTTCATGATATAAAGTATGTGGATTTTAAAGTTTACTATTGCAAGAAACAGACATGGCGTTATTCCATGTGCTTAAATGATAACTTGGTTTTTGAGTTTCAGAAGAAAAAAAGTATGAAATGAGTAATTGTCACTGCATTAACTATAATGTTAAATTGGCAAGTTGTAGCATAAAGCTTAGATCTGTGTTTCTCCAATGTGAACCATAATAATCCAATGCTGCTTTATATGTACTGTAAGGGCTGCAAATTGTCTCAGCACTGAGCATGTCTTGATACCTCTCAAATGAATGCAGCCTTTGATGTAGGTGTTTTGATATGCTTCAGAAAGCAGCTGAGTGTCTGTGAATGTGTTAATCTGCTTGGTAATGAAGATACTTCCTGTTCTTTTGTTGTTGTTCCATATTTTTATGTTTAAATGTGAATTTTTGCATTTTTTACTACTGTTAATTTAAGTATAATTTGTTCAATGGTTAAAATGGGGCTGTCAGTGAAGGAATTTAAAAAGAGATTAAGAACTTCATTTTGTGTTCTATGTTCATATAATTTTAGTTATCTGTATTTCTGTTTAAATATAAGTGATGATGTTTAGGCTTCGTTTCTGTTTAATAAGGCTTTTTATCATTGACTAAATGAAAGAATGTATATTTCTGAAGAGAAATATTCTGTAAATAAAAAGTGAGTGAAAAAATTAAAAAAGTAAAATGTAGGAGCACTTCTGATCCTCAGGAATAAAGTAAAGGGCTATAAATTATCAAATCATAAGATGTCAATTTCACTCTTATACATATAGTTTTGCTTCTGTACTTGTTATATAAACAACAGAAAATCATACAAAATATATAATATTTTTATATCTTGATGTGGCTTATTTCACCAGGTATAATGATCTCCTGTTACATCCATTTTGTTGCAAAGAGAGGATTTCATTATTTTTATGGTTGAGTAGTATTCCATTATGTGTATTTACCATGTTTTCTTTATCAAGTTACCGGTTCATGGACATTTAAGTTGATTTCAGTTTTAGTTACTGTGAATTGAGTTGCTATAAATATTGGGGGTACAGATAACTCTTTCATATCCTAGTTTTATTTAATTGGGTAAATTTCCAGGAGTTGGTTGTCTGGATGATATGGTAGATCTATTTTCAGATTTCTGGGATAATTCGATGCAGTCTTCCATAATGGTTGTACAAGTTTACATGCCCATCAAGAGTGTATTAAGGTACCTTTTTCTCCATATCCTCATAACAGTAGTTATCTTTTTTATTATTTTTTTTTATTTTGCGGTGATAGTCATTTTAACCAGAATAAGGTGAAACCTAACTGAGGTTTCTATTTTAATTTCCCTGATGGCTAAAGATCTTGCAGATTTATTCATGTATCTCTTGGTTATTTGCTCATGTCCTTTGCACTTAACTGGATTAATTGTTTTGCTGCTGAGAGTTTCTTGAGCTCTGAATATATACTGAATTTTTTTAGCCATTTATATTTTTTATTTTTTTAAACTTTTATTTAATAAATATAAATTTCCAGGCCGCACCACAGCTCAATAGGCTAATCCTCCGCCTTGCGGCGCCAGCACACCGGGTTCTCGTCCCGGTCGGGGCACCGATCCTGTCCCGGTTGCCCCTCTTCCAGGCCAGCTCTCTGCTGTGGCCAGGGAGTGCAGTGGAGGATGGCCCAAGTGCTTGGGCCCTGCACCCCATGGGAGACCAGGATAAGCACCTGGCTCCTGCCATCGGATCAGCGTGGTGCACTGGCTGCAGTGCACCAGCCGCGGCAGCCACGGCAGCCATTGGAGGGTGAACCAATGGCAAAAGGAAGAACCTTTCTCTCTGTCTCTCTCTCTCTCTCACTGTACACTCTGCCTGTCAATATATATATATATATATATATATATATATATATATAAATTTCCAAAGTACAACTTTTGGATTATAGCGGCTTTTCCCCCCATAACCACCTTCCCACGCGAACCTTCCCATCTCCCACTCCCTCTCCCATCCCATTCTTCATCGATTTATTTCAATTATCTTTCTATACAGGAGATCAACTTAATATATACTAAGAAAAATTTCAACAGTTTGCACCCACAAAAAATCACAAAGTATAAAGTACTTTTTGAGTACTAATTAAATCATTAGTTCACATAGTACAACAAATTAAGGACAGAGATCCTAAATGGGGAGTAAGTGTACAGTGTCCCCTGTTGTTGACTTTATGATGTCAGTAATCACCCTAGGCTCTTGTCATGAGTTGCCAAGGCTGTGGAGGCCTCTTTGAGTTCACCAACTCTGATCTTATTTAGACAAGGCCATAGTCAAAGTGGAAGTTCTCTCCTACCTTCATAGAAAGGTACCTCCTTCTTTGATGGCCCATCCCTCCACTGGGATCTCACTCACAGAGATCTCTCATTGAGGTCATTTTTTTTTCTTTTTGCCACAGCGTCTTGGCTTTCCACGCCTGAAATACTCTCATGGGCTTTTTAGCCAGATCCAAATGCCTTAACGGCTGATTCTGATGCCAGGGTGCTGTTTAGGACATCTACCATTCTATGACTCTGCTGTGTATCCTGCACCCATATTGGATTGTCCTCTCCTTAATTCTATCAGTTAGTATTAGCAGATAATAGTTTTGCTTATGTGATCCCTTTGGCACTTAATCCTATCATTATGATCAATTGTGAACTGAAACTGACCACTTTAACAAATAAAATGGCATTGTTACATGCCAACTAATGGGATTGATTGGAATCCTCTGGCACATTTCTAGTTCTAACATTAGGGAGGTCGGAGTGAGCATGTCTCCATCTGTACATCTCCTTCTCTTATTCCCACTCATATTTAACAGGAATCACTTTTCAGTTAAATTTCAACACCTAAGAATAATTGTGTGTTAATTAAAGAGTTCAACCAATGGTATTAAGTAGAACAAAAATATCCTATAAGGAATAAAGTATTATGTTGTTCCTCAACAGTCAGGACAAGGGCTGATCAAGTCATTGTTTCTCATAGTGTCCATTTCCCTTCAACAGGTTTCCTTTTAGGTGCACAATTAGTTGCCACTGATAGGGAGAAATTATTATATTTGTCCCTTTGGGACTAGCTTATTTCACTCAGCATAATGTTTTCCAGAGTCCTCCACTGTGTTGCAAATGACCGGATTTCATTTTTTTGACTGCTGTATAGTATTCTATAGAGTACATATCCCATAATTTCTTTATCCAGTCTTCTGTCGATGGGCATTTAAGTTGGCTCTATGTCTTAGCTATTGTGAATTGAGCTGCAATAAACATTGAGGGGCAGACTTATTTTGTGTTTGCCAATTTAATTTCCTTTGTGTAAATTCCAAGGAGTGGGATGGCTGGGTTGTTTGGTAGGGTTATAATACTTCATCAGATACATAGTTTGCAGATACTTTCTCCCATATTGTCAGTTGCTTCTTTATTGAGTATTTCCTGTGCTATGCATAAACATCTTAGCTTGCTGTATTTTCATTTGACTATTTTAGCTTTTATTGTGTTTGTTCTTCTGGGGTCTTATCCAAGAAATCTATAACTATGCCATTGTGTTACAGTGTTTTTCCTTTGTTTTTCTCTAGTGATCTTATTATTTCAAGTCTTAGATTTAGGTCGTTTATCAATTGTGAGTTGGTTGTTGTGTAGGATATAATGTAGGGTTCTTGTTTTGTATTTCTGCATGTAGAGATCTTCTCAGCAAAATAATAGCAGAATATTTCCCTAATTTGGAGAAAGATAGAAATCCAAGTACAGGAATCATACAGAATCCAAAATAACCATGATCAAAAAGATCTTCACCATGACCCATCATGGTTAAACTTTCAAAAATAAATCACAAAGAAAATATACTAATGTGTGCAAGAGATTAATGCCATATTAGTTTTAAAGGAATTCTAATTAGATTCACAATAGATTTCTCATCATAAGTGGTATAGGCTAGGAGAGAATGAAAAAAATATAGTCCAAGTTCCAAAAGACCAAAATGGTCAGCCCAGAATATTGTACATGGCAAAACTTTCATTTACAAATGAAGCTGAAACAAAGATATTCACACAAATTAAAGAATAGAAAACATATGATTATCTTGATAGATGTAGAGGAAACTTTTGATAAAATACAACATAGTTTCATAAGAAATTCTTAAGCAAATTGGTTATAGAATGAATATATCTCAACACAATTAAGGCAATATATGATAAAATCACAGCCATTAATTTAATTGTGGAAACCTGGAAGCATTTCCTCTAAGATCCGAAACCAGGAAAGAAAATATGCTTTCACCATTACTTTTTCTTTCTTTCTTTCTTTCTTTTTTTTTTTTTTTTTTTTTGACAGGCAGAGTGGACAATGAGAGAGAGAGACAGAGAGAAAGGTCTTCCTTTTTGCCGTTGGTTCACCCTCCAATGGCCACTGCGGCCGGCGCATCTCGCTGATCCGAAAGCAGGAGCCAGGTGCTTCTCCTGGTCTCCCATGGGGTGCAGGGCCCAAGCACTTGGGCCATCCTCCACTGCATTCCTGGGCCATAGCAGGGAGCTGGCCTGGAAGAAGGGCAACCGGGACAGAATCCGGTGCCCCAACTGGGACTAGAACCCGGGGTGCTGGCACCACAGGCGGAGGATTAGCCTGTTGAGCCACGGTGCCCGCCATCACCATTACTTTTCAATATAATTCTGGAAGGTTATCCAGTCATTAAGCAATAAAAAGAAATCAAAAGGGTACAAATTGAAAGGAGAAATTAAAATTCTCCATTTGCAAATGACATGTTCCTATATATGTAGCAAGACCAAAATACTCCACAAAAAGACTATGGGAACCTGTAAGAGGGTTTGGCAAAGTTGAAGGATGTAAAATCAACACACAAAAATTAGTAGCATTTGTATGCACAAACAATATTGTATCTGAGAAAGAATTTTTATGATCAATAGCATTCATAATACTTACAAAAATATTAAAATATCTTGGGATAAATTTCACCAATGATTTGAAAGATCTCTACAATGAAAATCCTCAAAATATCAAGGAGAGAAATAGAAAATACAAAGAAAATAAAAAAAATAAAAATTTCCAGGTTCATATGTTAGAAGAATTAACATCATCCAAATGTCCGTACTACCTAAAGCAATATACGGATTCAGTGTGATGTCAATCAAATACCACAGGCATTCTTCTGAGATCTAGAAAAAATGATGCCAACATTCATATGGAAACACAGGAGACCCTGAATATCTAAAGCAATCTTCTGCAGCAAAGACAAAGCCTGGGGACTCAGAATATCAAATTTCAAACCATACTACATTACAGCTTTATTCAAAGCAACCTGGTATGTGTACTTTCATAGATTAGATTGTTTTGACTTGGTTTATCGGCATTTGTGTCTTATAATGTCATGTTATAATACACAATAGTTAAGTTATTGAATCACATTTTTAAAAATTTAAATATTCTGTCAAAATAATTTCAAGAATATAGAATAGCACTATTTTCTCTTTATTTTCTAATTTGAAGTTGTAGATTAACTATAGCCTGCTAGTAGCTAAAATCCATAACTATTCATTAATGAGTAATGCAGATATAACTGCATCATGTCTAAAATAAATCATGAATAATTAAAAAATCTCAAAAAATTAGTATTGCATACACTTAAAAGATTTATAATTAATTTGGCAGTCATAATTTATGTATTATTAATATATTATAGGAGAATAACTTGACTATAGAAATATCTTTGACTAAATTATGGAAAGTGAGAAGGGATATGGAAAGTGAAAAAGCATTTTCAGCTCACTGATGATTTTTCTGGATTGTGTGACATGTTCCTTTATGCAGTTTTATTCGGCAGAGCAAGTGCTTTATCAATCACAATTAGAGTCTGAAATAATAACAACCAAAGTGTCTCCCTCAAGAAATGAAAAAACAAACCATTTAACTAATAAACCCTTCATAGCAATATGTTTTTTCACCTTATGTTGTTAAATTTATGGATTATACATTCTGAAATCTATTATATATTCTAACAAATGCATCACATATTCTGCTAGGATCAAGAGGGGCTAGATGATGTTAATATTTTTAATACTGGTGGAACATATATTTTCATTTTTATATTACATTTTATTCTAATAAATATTGCTTCCAATCTACACAGTTGTGAAAGGATCATTAAAATTTAAAAAATTAAACACTATTATTCACTAATATCCTCTATATCTTATATGAATAACAGAATAATCAAATTTATATTGCAACAATAAACATTTGTGTATATGGTTGTATAACTTCTATTTATGAGGAACTAGTTTTTCAAGCATGATGTGTCTTTAAAAAGTTCATAAGCTAGGCCGGCGCTGTGGCTTAACAGGCTAATCCTCCGCCTTGTGGTGCCGGCACACCGGGTTCTAGTCCTGGTTGGGGCACCAGATTCTGTCCTGGTTGCCCCTCTTCCAGGCCAGCTCTCTGCTGTGGCCAGGAAGTGCAGTGGAGGATGGCCCAAGTGCTTGGGCCCTGCACCCCATGGGAGACCAGGAGAAGCACCTGGCTCCTGCCTTTGGATCAGCGCGGTGCACAGTGCGCTGGCCACGGCGGCCAATGGAGGGTGAAACAGCGGCAAAGGAAGATTCTTTCTCTCTGTCTCTCTCTCTCACTATCCACTCTGCCTGTCATAAAAAAAAAAAAAAAAAAAGGTTCATAAACTAATTAATGGTACAGTTAAGAGTAATTCTGAATTCTGATCTGTAACCCATTGTCCTTTCAGGAGCTTCATAGTTTTAAAATTACAGTAGACACCTTTATGGACTCTAAATAGCTATTGAGTTGGTACATGGGTATTGGGTCAGGGGAAATCTTCATATTAGAATAATCAGTAATAGTATCTTATAGATTGATCTTCAAAATTAAATAAAAATTGAGTCTACAAAGCTGTTGTTAGGAAAGAGTATTCCAAATAATGGAATTAACATTTTGAAATTCCAGGGAAGGTTGTGAAAATTAATCCTTAAGAGTAAAAATAGAATTTTAAGTCTTAGTATGTAGGGAGTTAAGACAGAATCTAGGGGTAAAAATATAAGGTGTTTCAGTGGTATCTGTTGTTACATTTCCATTTTCATCTCTGATTCTATTGATATGAGTCTTCTCCCTGTTTTTTTTGGTGGGGGGCTTGGGGGAGAGAATTTATTTGGGCCAATGGTATATCAATTTTATTTATTTTTTGAAAAAAAAAAACAGGTCTACATTTCACAAATCTTCTGTATTACTTTTTTTGGGTTTTTAGTTTTGTTTATTTCTTTTCAAATTTTAATTATTTCTTTCCTTGTACTAATTTTGAACTTTGTTGTTATTTTTCTGGATCCTTGAGATGCATTGACAGCTCTTTTTTTATGTCTTTCCAATTGATGTAGGATCAACTACTATAAAACTCCCTCTTAGTACTGCTTTTGCTGTATCCTGTAATTTATGATTCATTGTATTTTTCATCTTCATTTGTTTCCAGAATTTTTTTGATTTCTCTTTTGATTTCTTCTGTGACCCATTGTTCATTCAGGGGCATGTTTTTTAGTCTTCATGTGTTCGCATGTGTTCTAAGATTCTTGAATTGTTGATTTACAACTTCACTCCGTTGTGATCCGTGAAGATGCATGGTATGATTTTGAGTTTTTTGAATTTGCTGAGACTTGCTTTATGGCATAGCATATGGTCTATCCTAGAGAGAGTTCCACGCACTGATGAGAAAAATGTGTATTCCATTACTGTGGGAAGAATGGTTCTGTAGATATCAGTTAGATCTATTTGTTCTATAGTGTAGGTTAATTCTGTTGTTTCTTTGTTGATTGTCTATCTAGTTGATATTTCCATTGATGAAAGTGGAATGTTGATAAAGATTAAAGGCTAAGTCAGGCAGTCAGACAGTTTCTTGGCTTTTGAGAGGTCAGGAAGACACATCATCACCTTTGTGAAAATAACTGATAGATTTATTGATGGTTTAATATTATATGCTCACAAACATGATAGACTAATATTCAGGATCTTGTTTACACTAAGAGGAGTAGCACATGGCTACATGGACTGTCTTCCAGCAGGATATGTCACTTGCAATGCCTTGTGAAGAGTGAGCTTAAGTCAAATCAGTAAAATAGTAGGAGGAACAGATGCTAAGTTTACCAATGTTGAACACTTAACATACTGGAAGGGTGTTGTTGAGGCCTTCCATGAAATATTTCTACTTTTCCACATAAACAACAGTTTCTTTTAAATTTGAACAACAGTTTCTTTTAAATCAACGCTATATGCATTTCAGGATTTTGTGTCAGCTGTTTCATCTGAGTATTCCCTCTTTATTTTTCCCCCTCATGGTTAGAAAATCTGTCAATGACCAAGTCCTTTTTTGTTGCTCTGTCCCCAGCGTAACATCCTCCTCAAAACCTGACCCAAGTTCATAGTGCTGCAATAATTATAGGGGGAGACGTTTAGACTGGTGGCTTTGGAAGGAGTTTTAACCACAAGAGTCTATCCAATTCTCAAGAGAAAAAGAAAAAGTATCATGCTTTTATCATTAATAGAATAGAGTTTTTAAAAAGACAAAATGTGTAAGCATGTGCAGCTTGTTAGTGAGGATGCTAGAGTGGGAGAGTAATTTAACCTAAACTCTTCCTTGGCATCTCTATGTCTAAGTCCCTGAGGGAAAGAATGAGATGGACCATCCAAGAAAGGCTCTATCACCATCACTTTGGGGTCAGAAGATGAATCAGGCCGTTAATACAAAACCTTTATTCTCAAATGTTAGCATATATTTTCTGACATACAAGATACCTCTTATTTCTGAGATTGTGTCATTTCACTGATTTAGAGAGGAAAAGGAATATCTCAAATAAAAGGAAAGGGCTTAATGACCAAGAATACATTGGAACTATGAATAATATGAATGCAATAAGCTTGGAATGAGAATAATCTTGATTACAATCTTTGATCTAGGTAAGTAAGTTGCTAAATGAAGCCATCCAAATGAGAGATGAGAAATAAAGGTAGGCTAAATGAGCCACGCTTTATTACTTGGATTATATAAAGGATTATCAAAAGTAAGAAATGGGGCCGGCGCTGTGGCTCAACAGGCTAATCCTCCGCCTTGCGGCGCCAGCACACCGGGTTCTAGTCCCGGTCGGGGAACCGATCCTGTCCCGGTTGCCCCTCTTCCAGGCCAGCTCTCTGCTGTGGCCAGGGAGTGCAGTGGAGGATGGCCCAAGTGTTTGGGCTCTGCACCCCATGGGAGACCAGGATAAGCACCTGGCTCCTGCCTTGGGATCAGCGCGGTGCGCCGGCTGCAGCACGCTACCGCGGCGGCCATTGGAGGGTGAACCAACGGCAAAGGAAGACCTTTCTCTCTGTCTCTCTCTCTCTCTCTCACTGTCCACTCTGCCTGTCAAAAAAAAAAAAAAAAGTAAGAAATGGGTCAGAGGGGATCTGGGAAAATCCAAAGGAAGCTGGTAAGGACAGTGGCTGAGATCTGTGGAATAAGGACTACACAGGGAGCTGGAGCTTAGCAGAGGCTCAAGGGGTCACTTCAGCCCCATGTCAACAGGGGGCATGCTTAAGGGGTCACTTCAGCCCCATGTTAACAGTCCATAGGCATGCATTCTTTCCCAGATCAGTAACACTCCTCCACATCTGAGGGGAAGTCAGCTCCCACCTCATTGCATCCCTTATGCCGTATGTCAAATGTCAGAGAGAAGAAAGTCTTCACCATAATTAAAGCAGACCAATGTCCACTCAGTCACCAGATTTCAACCCACTGGACACAAAACAAAAGGCTAAAATTGTAGAGTAGATATCAACAAATGACCATTTATTTGGATTAGAAATGGAGCTAAGATACGTTTCATGTCTTAGTTATCACAGGTTAGCTCCAGGAAACTGTTTTTCTTCATTCTGTGCCACCCTACCCTTTAGTTGCTCTCCTCCCAGTGCAAGGGAATTTTTTAGTGTCTTAAACAAACCAAATGCATTTGTTGAAAACCTTCTCTCGATATTCTGTTTGACATTCTCCGGATTACTTATCTGACAAATTCTTTCTCATTTATCAAGTTTGTATGAGCAATGATTTTAGAGAATTCCTCACAGTTATCTTGGAGCTATCTAGACGTGAATCTCCCTATGATACCCTCTCTTGGTGATTAGCAATGTTATTTAATGTAATGTGTTTAATTTTACAGGAATGTCTGTGATGTGAAGATCTATCAAGTTTTACTATTTCACATGTATTTTAATACTTATCTCAGAAAATCTAGATTAGAGATCATTTGAACTTATGTGCCACCTATCAATAATTAGTATTGTGGTTTAAAAAAATGAACCACATGCATTGAGTTTGGTGGAGGCTCAGAGAGAACTTGGTAACTATTAATGGCTCCTGTACATAATGAGATCTGATTCTGATAGTTTTAATTGTGCTGTATGCACAGTTATTGATAATGCTTAAAAGAGAATACAAATCTCCAACTCACTCTTTTTATGTCTTTTTATCAGTATATTATTCTTGAGAATATATAGTTTTTGATCAATCATAAGTAATCTGGTGAAAATAACTAAAATTTTGTCATTAATAATAGATTTATTTCCTTAAGGATTTATTTATTTTATTTGAAAGTCAGAGATACAGAGAGAAAGAGGAAAATAGAGAGATAGAGACCTTCTTTCTGCTGGTTTACTCCCTAGATGACAATGAGCAGGGCACAGCCAGGCAGAAGCCAGGAGCTTCATTCAGGTCTCCAACATGGGTGACAGGTACCCAAGCACTCAGACCATCTTCTCCTGCTTTTCTCAGGAATATCAACATGGAGCTCTATTGGCAGCCAGGAAATGACCTGGTGCCCATATAGGATGTCGGCATCATAAACAGCAGCTTTACCCACTATACCATGATGCCAGCCTTGATAGATGCATTTTTAAAATGAAATTTTAGCTATGATTCAAGGAAAGTTATCTCTGAACCCTATTCATCCCAAATATAAATTATTGTTATTTATTTTTTAAAAAATATTGATTAATATTACTGGAGAGAAAGAGAGAGATGTTTCCCATCTGTTGGTTCCCTCCCCTGTTGCCCACCATAGGTGAGGCTAGTCTAGACCAATGTCAGGAGCTGGAAAGTCAATCAAGGTGCATCATGTAGGTGGCAGGCACCCAACTATTTGAGTCATCAACTGCTGCCTCCCAGAATTTGTATTAGCAAAGAACAAGAGTAAGAAGCAATGCTGGGAATAGAATCCAGGTGTTCCTCTATGCAGTATGTAGAAAAAGTAAATGCCCAGTGAATGATAACCACTGGCATTGTTTCACACTATATATTATATGATGTGTATTAATCACAAACTAGAAGCTCCTCAAATAAACTAATGTCTCTTCACTCTTAAATTCCTATAACCAATGGAATGCACCTAAATAGTAAGTTAATTAAATATATTTGAAAACTTAAGGTCAAGACTAATATAGGGAGAACTATTGCTTGAAATCATTCCTAATGACAATATACAAAGAGTAATATAGAGTCTAGGGCTGCTTAATTAAAAATATTCAGTTTCAGAATCATCATACTTAAATATTCATAGCTGTTTTGATTAAACATATAATTGTGAAACAAAAAGTAAGTTTTTGGATGACTATATTGACAGATTATTTTGCAATACAAATGTAGAACTTAATTATAAAATCATGATTTACTGTATAAACCATTTTTTTTGACAGGCAGAGTTAGACAGTGAAAGAGTGACAGAGAGAAAGGCCTTCCTTCCGTTGGTTCACTCCCCAAATGGTCGCCACGGCCGGCTATGTGCCGACCCATTAAAACCATATCCATACAAACCATTTTTAATAATTAAGGAACTCCATTGTAGAATGTTTCTATACTCTAATTATTACTAAAATATGTTGTTTTTGGTACAATTAAATTTTATATAAGTTTATTTATTAAATAAAGAGATCAGATTTCATGTATTTCATATATACAATTTTGGGAACATAACAATGCTTCTCACTATCATTTCCTCCTCCTTCTTTCTTATTTTTCTTTTAATTTTTGCAATGGCATGTTTTTTATTTACTTATAATCACTAGCTTAAACCTCCACTAAATGAAGAATTCACCAAGTAGAAAGTATAAAGACCATTGTTAACTCCAGCACATAGACAAGGGCTAAAAACAATAATCAAATCTCAAGATGTCAATTTCATTTGTCTATATTACATTTTTTGTACTCTGTATTTTAGCTAGCACAAATCAGAGAAAACATGGCATCCCATCTTTACAACAAGATAGATGCAATTGGAGGCCATTATATCTAGTGAAATAAGGCAATCCCCAAAAGGCAAATATCACATGTTGTTACTATGTAAGTAAATTCATAGGGACAGGAGTGGGGGTGTAGAATACAACAGAAAGGGTGTGACATTGTGGTCTAATGGGTTAAGTGACCAGGTGTAATACTGCTATCTTACATGAGTGCTGGGTCATGTCCTGGATGCTCCACTTCTGATTCAGTTCCCTGCTAATGATGTGGGAAAGCACTTGGGCCCCTGCCTCCCGTGTGGGAGACCCAGGTGAAACCCCTGGCTTCCAGCTTTAGCCAGCCGTGATCCTGGCCATTGCCCATGGGGGAGTGAACCAATGTATGGAAGATGTCTTTTTGTATCTCCCTCTCTCTGTAACCCTGGCTTTCAAACAAATAAATAAATCTTTAAAATGATAGAGTGCAACAGGGGACATATGTGGTATAGATATTTCAGCTGATCTAGGAGTTAGAAGGAAGATACTTTATCCTTTGTCTTGACCTTCCATATCTAGCCAATTAAACTAAATTCACAATTACAAGATCTTAGAAACAATCATGAAAAAAGAAATAATGCAGTCAACTCATTTTCTTTTCTTCATATCTAAAGAGGACCCCTACATAGCCTGTTTTCCCCAAAAGTGGATGACAACAGATGTGAGAAAGTGATTTATTTCAATTTATGACTTGTTTACTGTTAGGCTTCATGTTTCACTTAGTATTTTCAAGGGAGAAATCAAGCATGGCAAAATGGCTAAGCTGATACCATGCTCACACAAATTAGCTTAGTTTTGCAATCAGCAGTAATTTTCAATAATTAAAGAAATGAAAAAATATATTCTGTCTTACAGTATCACCATCAAAAAGAATATTAAAAAAGAAGTTAAAATTAAGAAATATATTTTTCAGTAAATTCAAAAACTTAATCTAAAGCAGTCAAGATGTACAATACACAATACACACAGACACACACACACGAAGGAAGGAGAGAAATATACCATTGTATATTGATTATGTAATATTATGTCATTACATAATCTCTTCTAGAAGCTCCTTAAAGAATCATATTCTATAATTATTGGTATATTGTAAGCACCTAGCAGAGAAAATACTCATGTGAGGCAAATGACAATATTTTAGTGGAAAGATGTAACAATCTTCACTAGAATCAGGTGATGATGTTATCTATAAGTGTTAAATAAGGGACTATAGAAATCCCAGACTCAGAATGACATTCTGAAGATGATAAACAACAGAAGAGCACTGAGTTATAGCACGTTTATTCAATGTTATTGGTTATTTTTAGTTATTTTAGTAGTTATTGTTAGTCACAATTTTTTTTTTTTTTCTGACTGGCAGAGTTAGACAGTGAGAGAGAGACAGAGAGAAAGGTCTTCCTTCCGTTGGTTCACCCCCCAAATGGCTGCTACGGATGGAGCTATGCTGATCCGAAACCAGGAGCCAGGTGCTTCCTCCTGGTCTCCCATGTGGGTGCAGGGCCCAAGCACTTGGGCCATCCTCCACTGCCTTCCTGGGCCACAGCAGAGAGCTGGACTGGAAGAGGGGCAACCGAGACAGAACCGGCGCCCCAACCGGGACTAGAACCTGGTGTGCCACAGGCGGAGGATTAGCCTAGTGAGCCTCGGCGCCGGCCAAATGTTTTTAATAACACTAATTTCTCTAAAGAAAAATCAATTCTAACACTCACTTTCCTAATTAGTAGACTTCCTGGTGGCGTACAGAGATAAGCTTTTTCAAGCATTTGTAACAGCTATTTGTCAAATTCCTTGTTTCAGAATCTGTCACTGAGATCGATGTGCAGGAAGTTTACTGGGAGTAGTTCAAGAACAATGTCTGTGAAGAACAGAAGGAAGTACGTTTAGGCAGGAGTTGAAGCACTCAGGCGTAACAATGGCCCCAGCTGATTGTGTGAGGATGATGCACATTTGCCGTGTATTAAGGTAAGTCAACAGACCTTTTACCTCTTGCTGCAGTCTCTAGTGTGTGGTCGTAAGGGGTACTTCAGATTGGAGTGAATGGATGTTTTAGAAAGAGGACAATCCCTAGGGAGAAACTCAGTGAGGTGCCCTCAATAGACAACAATCCCATCATCTGTGACATTACAGTCTCATTCCTGAAGGTGGGTGGACTATCATGACATTCATTGAAATCTCCCCTTTGTACCACTTGAGTCTACTTCTATAAGTTCATGTATCTGGGACGGCAATCCATATTTTTCATCATCTAGAGAACTTTTTTTTTTTTTTAAGTAGTTAGCAGGGCCGGCGCTATGGCGCAGTGGGTTAACGCCCTGGCCTGCAGTGCTGGTACCCCATATGGGTGCAGATTCTATTCCCGGCCACGCCCCTTCAGATCCAGTTCTCTGCTATGGCCTGGGATAGCAGTGGAATTGGCCCAATCCTTGGGCATCTGCACCCACATGGGAGACCTGAAAGAGGCTTCTGGTTCCTGGCTTTGGATCAGCACAGCTCCAGCTGTTGCGGCCATCTGGGGAGTGAACCAATGGATGGAAGACTCTCTCTGTCTCTATCTTTCTCTGTAATTTCTGTCTTTTAAATAAATAAAATAATCTTTAAAAAAATAGTTAGCAGGAAAAAAACTAACCCTAGCAGTGTGAGGGTTAACTTAAAAAGTTAAATAATGAAATTTATATCATGTGAGGATTTATAGTCAGGTTACCTTTTTAACTATTTATTATTTTCATTTTTATTTTCATATTCTTGAGGAAATAATTCATTTAAGCTTATTTGTTTTAGAAGATGAAACAGCTCAGTGTCCTTTTGCTCTCTTTCATTCACAGGTAAATATTACTGTTTGCAGTAATCATGAATTTTTCTCTAATTTATTCTTTTCTTCTAGTTAATCATTCACCCACTATTTTATTCATAACAAAAATCTGCATCACACTTAATTTTTCATGATTTTTTGTTTTCTATCTACTTTAAATATGTATATTAGTTAGCTTCTCATTACGACAATGATCACATCTTTATAGCCCCACTATGATTATTTATAAGGATCTGTTGAACACCCAAATCCAATTTAATCACCTTCCAAATCCTCATCTTCACAAATAACATAATTGTCTCAAATTCCATCCTAACCCATTAATAAGATAATGGGATCAATATCCTTAACACCATTAACATGGGGCTCAGACTTGCTACACATGGGCCAAAATATCCAAACTGTTATTCAAATCGTAACATTCCTTCTTTTGTCCCCAAAGGTTCATGGCTATCTTACAGTGCATAATGCACTCGTCCTGTCCCCAAAATTCCCACATATATTACCCAATGGAACACATAATGAAATCATCCCGCCCCCCAAATTTCCAGTATCCTCACTCAGTCAACATTAATTCAAAATTCCAAATTCTTAGCTGAGACCCAAAAGGAATCCTAGCAGTGAGCCTATGAAACTCCAAGTAATACACTTCCAAGATACAGTGGTGGGACAGACACAGGGCGTTTCCATTTGAAAAAGAGGAGAAAGGGAAACAGGATGAATCAGACCAAGGCAGACTTAAAAAAAAGAGAAAGCAGTAAATCCAAAGTTCCATGGCTGACATCTGAAAATCTCTGTGCTGATGAATGAGCTCCCAACACTTTTCCCAGCCCCAACTCCCTTATGTCTTTGCTGGTCACAGCTCACGCTTCAGAGTACATAGTTTGGTGTCTTTCCTCCCAGCTCCACCAGGTAACGCCTTTGTGCGGACTTTCTGTGGCAGCTCTGACCCTGCATTTCTGCTGGCCATTGCCTTCATGGAGGCTTTCTGCAGACTCCATCCAGGTGATAAATGTGAGAGGTTTCTGGATGGGCCTCCTGGTTGTCAAAAACACCCATTGAAATCTAAGTGGGGACCTCCATGCCTCCATGATTCTCTTAGTTTCTGCCCACTAGGCTGCTCTGAGGCTGCTTGCAGATAGATGTCTCTGAGTTTCCAAGGCTTACCTGACAAATTACCTGCAATTTTCCCCAATAAGTGTCTCATTGCTACCTTTCTGGGTTTGCGAAGCTGGCTTCATTCCCACTTTACTAAGCATTACCAAATCGGAGGTTCTAAATCTACAGCACAACTCTGCTGTTCAGCTTTCTAGGCTTTCTTTAAATTCCTGCTGGAAGCTACCATGACTCTGTAACTTTTGTGTTCTGCAAAGGCAGCCTCATGTGGACATCAGTACCAAGGTCTGCCACCAGCAGGAACCATGACTGGACGTGGGTGAGCCATGACTGCCGTGGCCTCCTACTGAGCACTTTGCAACAAGCTGGAATCCATTGCTGGCCCTGGGCAAGCAGGGTATCTTTACAGGAATCTTTCCTGAAGCAATTCAATTCTGGATGAATTTTTTTAAATAAAAATGCACTTCATTCCCACTAATAGGACTCTGATAGGAAGGCTTTCCTGGAATAATTCTGAAATGCCTTCAGTCTGTTTTCTGAAAGCCATTTACCTCTTAGCTACTAATCTTGAGGTGTCTCTATTTGGGAGAATAAATGGACCCAAAAGAAGGAAGACTTGCTGCAAAAACAAAATGGGTCTTCTCCCAATACTTTTTTCTATGACTAATCATTGCTAGTGTCTTTATATATATATATATATATATATATATATATATATATATATTAGACAGGCAGAGTTAGACAGTGAGAGAGACAGAGAGAAAGGTCTGCCTTCTGTTGGTTCACCCCCAAAATGGCCACCATGGCCTGCATGCTGCACTGATCCAAAGCCAGGAGCCAGGTGCTTCCTCTTGGTCTCCCATGCGGATGCAGGGGCCCAAGCACTTGGGCCATCCTCCATTGCCTTCCTGGGCCACAGCAGAGAGCTGGACTGGAAGAGGAGCAACCGGGACTAGAACTCGATGCCCATATGGAATGCTGGTGCCACAGGTGGAGGATTAACCAAGTAAGCCAGGGCGCTGACTCCGTGTTAGTGTCTTTATGATGTAGGTTTGTTGATAGAATTCCTCTGGATGACCTATGGCTTATATAAGACTTTCACTTATTTTTCAAAACTCTCCATAAAACTGTCTCAAACCTGAAAAGTCTTTATTACTCATACTCTGTGCAAAGAATAATAGGATGTAATATGGACTGGGTTTATTTTGTGGATCAATATTAATGATAAAATATAAAATCTATGTTTCCTTCAAATAGTGATTTCAATAGTGAATTAGAAATAATAATTAGACAAATCATTAGAATTATTTCCCTATTATGTCTTGGCTATGAACATGTGACACACTATATACAACTGTCTCTATCTATATCTATACCTAATCCAGTTTTTTGTGGTTGTTTATGATGACCGGCCTAAGGAGAAATTCATCTTTTAAAGACCGTTCATCTGGCTGAAATTAGATCAATTATTTTCTATAACAAAGGAATATTTGTTGTTTCTCAGTTCCTAGGGTCAAAAGTTAATAACTTTAAAAAATGAAACCCACTGGGGCCAGTGTTGTGGTATGGTGGGTTAAACTGTAGCCTGAGATTCTGGCATCCCATTTGATGCCAGTTTCAGTCCTGGTGGATCCACTTCCAATCCAGCTCCCTGCTACTGATCCTAGGAAAGCATCAGAGGATGGCCCAAATACTTGGGCCTCTGCAACCCACATGGAAGACCTAGGTGGAGTCCAGGTTCCTGACTTTGGCCTATCCTAGCTGTAGCAGTTGCGACCATTTGGGGAGCAAACCAGTGGATGGAAATCTCTCTCTCTCTCTCCCACCCCATATGTTTGTGTGTGTATGTGTTTCCCTCCCTTTCTATGTACCTGTAAGTCTGCTTTTCAAATACAATAAATAAATCTTTGATAAAGTGAAATCTGCTAGCAATAAAAACAAGTACTGTTTTAACACAGCTAAAATTGCCTGTTGTGGGCTTAGGAAAATAATTACAGGTGAGATTATCTAGCCAGGGAAGTATTAAAGATTTGAAGTTGTTGTGCAGAGATATTAAGGATATTGGAAATGAGAAGAAGGGTATAAAAGATAAAGTAGAGGATTGCTTGGAAATCTATGTCTTATAAAACACATTTTTCCCACCATTTAAAAATTTAATTTATACAAGTTATGTGTATTCCATATATACAGATTCAGGAATATAGTGATACTTCCCACTGTACCCTTCAACCTGCTTAGGGTCTAAACCTTCTTTATGCTCCCTCTCCTATTCCCACTCTCAATTTTTCAAAGATCTATTTCCAGTTTACTTAGTGATTTAAAGTCAATCCTACACTAAGTAAAAGAGTTTAACAAACACAATGAAGAAAAAAACCACTGTTCTTCAATGAAAGCAATGACAGTTGTAATAATCATTGAATATCAAAAAGTCCATTTCATTCAAATATGCGATATTTTAGGTACTCAGTTACATAGGATCAGGGAAAAATATGATATCTGCCTATTTGGGACTGGCTTATTTCACTAAGTAAAATGATTTCCAGTTGTGTCCATCTTGTTGCAAGATACAGAATTTCAATTTTTTTTTTTTACAGCTGAATAGTACTCCATAGAGTATATATACCATAATCTATTTATCCAGTCATCTGTTGGTGAACATCTGAGTTGATTCCATACCTTGGCTATTGTGGTTTGTGCTGCAATGAACATGAGGGAACAGATAATGCTTTCACATGCTGATTACTTTTGGTCTGGGTAAATTCCCAGGAGTGGGATGGCTGGATCACATAGTAGATTTATATTCAGATTTCTAAGATCTCCATACTGTCTTCCACAGTGGTTGCAACAGTTTACATTCCCACCAACAGTGGACTGGGTATCTTTTTCTCCACATCCTTGCTACCATTGTCATTTCTTGAGTTCTATATGAGAGCCATTGTAACTGGAGTGAAGAGAAACCTCATTGTAGATTTGATTTGCATTTCCTTGGTGGCCAGTAATCCTGAGCATTTTATCAAGTGTCTGTTGGCCATTTGAATTACCTCTCTTGAAAAATACCTGTTCAAGTCTTTAACCCATTTCTTAACTGTTTTTGTCTTGTTGTTGAATTTCTTGAGTTCTTTATAGATTCTGGATGTTAACCTTTTATCAGTTGTATAGTTTGCTAATATTTTCTCCCACTGTCAGCTGTCTCTTCACCTTTCTGAGTGATTCTTTTGCAGTGCACTAGTCTTTCATCTTGATGTAATCCCATTTTTCATTTTTGGCTTTAATTGCCTGTGCTTGGTGTCTTTTCCAAGAAGTCTTTGCCTATGCTAATGCCTTGCAGTTTCCCCAATGTACTCTAATGATTTGATGGTATCAGGTCATACATTTAGGTCTTTGATACATTTTGAGTGGATATCTGTGTAAGGTGTAAGGTAGGGGTCTAGTTATATAATTCTGCTCATGGAGACCCAGATTCCCCAACACATTTGTTGAAGAGACTGTCCTTGCTCCAGAGATTGGTTTTAGTTGCCTTGTCAAATATAAATTTGTTGTAGATGGGTGGCTTGATTTCTAGAAGTTCTATTCTTTACCATTAGTCTACACGTCTGTTTTTGTGCCAGTACCTGGCTGTTTTGATTAAAGTGATATAAAGTATGTCTTGAAATCAGTTACTATGATGAATCCGGCTTTGTTATTTTTGTATAAGATTTCTGTATTTGGGAGTCTCTTGTTTCTTCATATGAATTTTAGAAACATTTTTTTTTCTAGATTTGTGAAGAATATCATTGGCATTTTGATTGGGATCACATTGAATCTATAAATTGCTTGAGGTAGTATGGACATTTTGCTGATATTGATTCTTCCAATCCATGATCATGGAAGGATTTTTCATTTTTAATGTCTCATTCTATTTCTTTAATGTTTTGTAATTTTAATCATAGAGATCTTTGACCATACTGATTAAATTTATCCTAGGGTACTTTTTTCTTTTTGTAGCCATTGTGAATGGAATTGATCCTACAAGTTCCTTCTCAGCCATAGCATTGTCTGTGTATCAAAAGACTATTCATTTTTCTGTGTTGATTTTATGTCCTGCAACTTTACCGAACTCTTTTATGAGTTCTGATAGTCTCTCAGTGGAGTTTTTGCATCCTCTCTATATAGAATCATGTTATCTTCAAATAGGATTAATTTAAATCCCACCATTCCAGCTTCTGTCCCTTTGATTTCCTTTTCTTCCCTAATGGCTCTGGCTTAAAACTGCCAGGACTAATTGAATAGCAATGGCAAGAGTAGGCATCCTTGTCTGGTTCTGGATCTTAGGGGGAATGCTTCCAGAATTTCCTCATTCATTAGGATGTTGGCTGTGGGTTTGTCATAAATAGCCATCAGTGTATTAAGGAATATTCCTTGTATACCCAATTTACTTAAGGTTTTCATCATGAAAGGATATTGTATTTTATCAAATGTTTTCACTGCATCTATTTAGATAATCATATCATTTTTGTTCTTCAGTTTGTTAATGTGATGTTTCACATTTATTGATTTACGAATGTTGAAACATCCTTGCATAACAGGGATAAATCACACTTCATCCAGGTGAATGATCTTTCTTATATGGTGTTGGATTCAATTAGTGAATATTCTGTTGAGATTTTGTGTCTATGTTCATCAGAGATAGTGATCAATAATTCTCTCTGTTTTATCTTTTTCTTTTTAGTAATTTAGGTGATGCAGGCTTCATAGGCATTTGGGAGGATACTCTCCAACTCATTTGTTTTGAATAACTTGAGAAGAATCAAAACTAGTTCTTATTTAAATGTCTGGTAGAATTCAGCAGTAAAGCCATCTGGTTTTGGATTTTCTTTGATGGAAGGGTCTTTATTACTGATTCAGTTTCTATCCTGGCTATTGGTTTATTTAGGTTTTCTATGTCTCCATGACTCAATTTTGGTAGATTGTTTGTTTCCAGGAATCTATCAATCTCTTTTATGTTTCCAAATTTATTGGCATATAGCTCTTTGTAGTATTTCCTGATGATTCTTTTTATTTCTGTGGTGGCTGTTGTTACATTTCATTTTTCATTTTTTGTTTAAATGGGCCAATGTTGTATCAAATTTGTTTATTCTTTGCAGAAATTAGCTCTTCATATCACTGATCTTTTTGCATTATTTTTAGGTTTCAATTTTATTTACATCTTGTCTAATTTTAATTACTATTTTCCTCCTACTAATTTTAGGTTTGATTTGTTGTTGTCTTTCTAGGTCGTTGAGATGCACTGATAACTCATTTATTTGTTGCATTTCTGATTTCTTCATGTAGACACCAGTTGCTATAAATGTCCCTCTTAACATTGCTTTTGCTCTATCCCATCAGTTTTCATATGTTGTGCTGTCATCTTCATTCATTTACAGAAATTTTTTGATTTGTCTTTTGATTTCTTCTATGACCCACTGTATATTCAGTAACATGTTGTTCAGTTTTCATGTAGTTACATATGATATAGAGGGATTCTTGAGTTGTTTATTTCCAGCATCATTCCAATGTGATCAGAGAAGATACATGACATGATTTATTTATTTTTAATTTGCTGGGACTTGCTTTATGGTCTAATGTATGGTCTATCCTAGACAATGTTCAGTTAGGTCCATTTGGTTGACAGTGTCGATTAACTGTTTTGTTTCTGTGTTGATTTTCTGTCTAGTTGATCTGTCCATTGCTGAAAGTGGATTATTGAAGTCTCCCTTTATACCTGTTAACATTTATTTTAAATAATCAGGCACTCTCTAATTGAGTGTGTATACATAATAGCCACATCTTCCTGTTGAATTAATCCCTTAATCATTACATAGTTCCCTTTTTCATCTCCTTTACCAGTTTTTGTGTTAAAGTCTATTTTGTCTGATATTACAAAACCAACATTTGCACTTTTTTGCTTTTCATGGGATAACTTTGCATGGAATAATTTTCCATACTTTCACTTTCAGTATGTGAGTATATTTCTTGGTGAGATGTGCTTTTGTAGGCAGCAAATAGGTGTGTATTGTTTTTTGATCCATTCAGCCAGTCTGTATCTTTTAACTGAACAGTTGATGCCATTTACATTCCTCTGATGGCTTTTACCTTTGAGCTATGCCTCTGTGCCTTAGTGGAATGTCTGCATTTTCTTTGAATACCAATAGGTGTGTGGTGGGTGTGGACAGGGAGTTCTGCTCAGTGCTCCAGGGTTGGACCTAATCCAGGATAATATGTTGGATGTGATAGATCTCCTTTTGTGAATAGAAGGGGAGGAATGGTCACCTCTTGGTGTGATCACCTTTTCACCTCCTCCCATCCAAGCTGAGCAATGCCCATGTATTAGCCCTCAGTGTGTTCAACTCCTCTGTGCCACTGTAAGAAGCATAAAAATGATCTGTGCAGTACTCACTGTGAGCAAAGTTCCTGCTGCAATGATCCACTCCAGGCAACCGAGCAGCTCCAAGTGTGTGGAGCCACACCCAGTGATTTTCCAGTGACCCAGCTAAACCCTGCACCCTCTCATATAACCACCAAGTCACTCCTATCAGCCAGGTTTTAAGTCAGTGGAGCCTTGCGATCTTTCTCTCCCCTAGAATCTCTGGATTACATGAGTATACAAGAGCCACTGGCCAAATGTTGTTCTCTAAAACCACTGCTGCTAATACTGCCAAGAAAATGGTGTACTGTCTCAGCCAGTTGCTATGTATGCACAAATGCTTCCACAGCTGCTGCCCAAACCCAAAATGGTGCCTGCTCTTGCTCAGTCAGGCAGTGGGCATTGTTGTGGGGAGGTTGGGCTAAGATAGACATGTCCCCTCTTCTTCCACTGGGTCCACAGGCAACTGCTAACCACCTCTAGCACCCAGGGCTCCAGTCCAGACTCACACCATGCTCTCTCTCCAGCTATATCACCACGGGTTGCCACAGTCTGGTCTCACCTCCATCTCCAAGTTGCCACCTGGTCCAGCTTTTGGCTCCTGCAGTCTGTGTACTTGTCTGTGCTGCACCTCTGCACCTTCCACACAGGTCCTTGGCATTCCTTTCTCTTGTAGGAGTTACAGCATATTTTTCTCTCCAATTCTACCCTGAGAGTGTACTTCCTACATACTTTTTTTTTCTATTCATCCCTAGCCTAGTGCAGTAGGTTGTTCCCTAATATTACATCTTGGAACTGCCCCCTACTTTTCCCATCAAAGCATAAGCAAAGGTGAAATTGTGGTACAGTGAACTAATCACTTCTTAGGACACCAGCATTCCATATCGGAGTGCATAATTTCATCCCCCACTATTATTCCCATCCAGCATTGCATCAATGTGCAGTACTGATGGTAGCAGATAATGGCTTAGGTTTAGGTTCCTTCTTCCTGCATGGAAGACCCAATTGGAGTGCTGGGCCCCTGGCTTCAGTCCAACCCAGCCTTGGCTATTGTGAACATTCAGGGAAAGCAAAATAAGACACGTTTTGATTATTTATATTAAATCAGTCAACATATTTACCTTTTCTTTACTTTCAAATAATAATACAACACTAATAAATCATTGATCTGTATTTTTCTTATTGAAAACTATTTTGATTTCTCTCGTAATTTGACAGCATTCATTAAATATATCACAACACAACTATACTATAATTTCACAGTTACAAATCTCTGGTGATGATATGAAGATCATTTTTTTAAAAAAATATTTATTTATTTATTTGAAAGGTAGAGTTACCGAGTGAGAGGCAGAGACAGAGAGAGAGAAGTCTTCCATCTGCTGGTTCACTTCCTATTTAGGCTGCAATAGCCAGGGCTATGCCAGACCGATGTCAGTAGCCAGGAGCTTTATCCAGGTCTCCCACATGGGTGTAGGGACCCAAGCACTTGGGTCCTCTTCCACTACATTCCCAGGTGCATTAGCATGGAGCTGGTTGGGAAATGGAGCAACCGGGACTCGAACTGGTTCCTGTATGTGATGTCATCCCTGCATGCTGTGGCTTAACATGCTACAGCACAGAGCCAGCCCCATGACATGAATATCTTTTAAAAATATTGTCAAATGGTGATCTAAGCCATTATTCAGTTAGGCTTTACCTAGTGCCAATTATTTACCCTGCATCTTGTGATGCAGAAACCCTCTGAAATGAAAGAAGGGGTATGATTGGTATTTAAAATGTTCACGGCACATTTTGTGTTTTGTGAAATCTCTGTATTTCAAATTCTTTTTGCACCAGAATGAACTTATGTTTTAATTCTGTTTCCCATGAACGTTACTGTATTTAGTAATAGCTTGTGCTGCATGGAATAAGGTAGCAAGAACTCCTTGAAACACCAGCTTTTCCATAAATTTTACTGGGTTAATATACCTTTCACTGTCCCTAACTTCTTTGAGTATTACCTACTAAAAGTTGTGTCTGATTTTGTTTTTACCTGACAACTCATCCTCACAATATAGACTGGTACATGAATTTGAAAGTGTTAATTTCCTTGCCTCAAGATGAGAAAGAGTATCTGTATGGTATTTATGGGTCGAAGCCATATCCTTTAGGGTCAGACCAGTTCTGGGACTTCATCATTTCTCATTTCTTTCTGTTTTCACATCCTGCTATATTTATAACTCAATGTTTCAGCTAAAATGTACTAAGTACTACCTTCATTTACTGCACCAGAATCCTGAAGCTATATCATGTTATAGGAACCTGACATAGTTTTTCATGTTGCTTGTCAATAGAGCATAGTAGTACTTCATCTCTCACCCCGAAATGGAGCCTCTTTATCTTACTCCTGGAAATCTCTATTGCCACTAGGTGCAAGACACTCTGAGACCCAACTAATACATATGTGGGAAAGACATTGGAAGCAACATGTGGAGAAATCAATGGCCTCCTGACCAGACTTGAAACAATGAAAGAAAGGTTTCTGTAGACAAGATATTCTTGCTTCTTTCTCCCTCTCCTTCTGTTGCCCAATGGCTATTGGAGGATGAAGTCTTCATTTTGCTCCTAAAAATATATTTCAACACCCAATGCTAGATTAAGCAGTTTGTCAAAAAAGTAGCTATTTCAGTAATATATTTTCTCATACATTCTCTTTCTCTCTCATTTCTCATATACAGCTCAAGATATCAGAATAAATCAACAAAAATTTAGTTTTTATATTTTTTGCTAGTATAAGAATCATATACATTCCCAACAATGACCATCATTTTCCAGGAAATAAGAACATAGAATAAGAAAAGAAAACCACATGAAAGAAAAGAAAAGAAAAGAAACTGTGGAAAGGAATTCTGAAATAGAAGATAACTGAAGGAAATCTAGATAATAAAGCAAGTGACATTCATGGAAATAAGACACATATATAACCTTCAGGAAAAATGAGAGAAAAATGTGTTTTATATGGCACAGATGAAATCAAATTGTCATTGAAATATTTTCAGGCACACTTTAACAGAGGACAGGTGACTTAATGAGGTTGTCTTTGCATGAGAGATCACTAACCTTCTCAATTTCACTGAATGGAGAATTGGAGTATACAGGCTGTAGTCAGTGAACGCCTCAGTTTCACAGGTGTGCTCGTATTCTGTGCACAGCGTTGCCTCTATCTCTCAACTCATAAAAATTCATGAATAAAGATGAAACAGTTACCTCTTGGTAGCTGCTGATGAGGAGCATAGTACCATTTCTATTTAGCTCACTTGAGTTTAGCAACATAGGGATTTTGTATATACTTTTTATATTTGGAGTTAACAGTTACAGTAAATGAGAAACAAAAAAGATGAACTTAAAGATTTATGGCACATGCTAGAAATAACAGAAAGTAGGACAGAAGATCCTTGTAAATTAGTTTTAGGACATGATTGAAGCCACTTAAGTGGACAGAGATACTAACTTCTGATAGCATTAAACATCATCCTCAGTTGCTAAAGGGGTATTTTAAATTTGCTTTGTGCTATATTTGTTTCTTCTCTATAGACAGCATCTATCCTTTAGAGTGGGTTCAGACACTCAGCATGTTCACTAAGAATCAGGAGGCAGCTTTAAAACAAGAGGAAAGACAAGACTAATAGAAAATGATGGATTTCATGTGAAATGCAGTTGAGCTGTTTATGAATACAGTGAGATCCTGCAAATGTTTCCTGCAAAGAATTCCAATGCTGTGCACAGTTGTACAGGATGAAAAGAAAATAATCTTCAGCTTTATTATACCAATTATATATAATTAATACATATATTTAATATGGATTTTAAATCAGAAAATTTTGAAATTTTTCCTCTGACAATTTTTAACAATGCCAGGAAGAGAATTGGACTGTTACATAAAAGAAGCAGTTAACTGATGCTGTTGTCAGTGTCGAAATCTTAAAAATCTTAAAAATCTCCACTTGTGTTAATCAAGGACAACAAACCAAGGTAAACCTGAGCGTTCAGCAACCAGGGTGAGGGTTTCTCATGAGCAAGATTCCTCAGGTGCAGCCGCAGTAGTTGGAAAGATGATGATGTGTAGGCTAATGAGGTAAAACAGGATAAAAGCCAAACTCACTCAGCAGAGAAGGTATCAAATGCATAGCTGTGTCTGCTGCTGTTTCTCTTTTCACCTAGTCTTGTTTTTTTTTTTTTTTTTCTTTTTTCTTTTCTTTCTCTATGCAATCTGTTTACTTCCCAACAGAGCCTGCTATCATTTTCTGAGTCCAGGCCAACCTGACATTATCTGTTGTTGAGTGCCCTGTAACTAATAAAATATGATTTTCTCCTTTTTGTGTGTATGAAGCTGAAGTTATTTGTCAGATTCCGAAGTCCATGTAAGATATCAGCATTGTAGCTGTAAAGGTCCACTTTCAAATAACTATATGTGGCTTAAAACTATCTGTGCATAAACAATGTACTATATTATCAGGGGGTACACTAGGCAAGGTGCGCATTGGGGTTTTTAAAAAGCAAACAAAACATTGTTCTCGCTTGCTTATAATTAAGATCAGATTAAGAGGTAAACTTCAGGATAGCAAGAGATGGCTTTATTGCCATTAATGCTGATTAGCAAATGTGGTCTTAATTTGGCCAGGCAAGCATGCCCATTCTTGTAATAGGAACTTCAAAGACTTCCCATTCTACTTACTAGAAGAACTAGAAAGCTTGGGTTTCTCATTCTCATCAAAGATTTTACAACATCTCTCACTCCAACTAATATATGTCCTGTATAGAGAAGATGATGGTAATAATAACAACAACACTAAAACAATGAAGACATCTTACAATGCTTTGAGGCCTAAGGTGAACATGCTGTGGATGGTCTTCCAACCTGAGAGAGTACAGGAAACTAGAACTTTTTCTGTTCAACTAGAAATGTCCTCTCTTCCTTGAATCCTCTGTGGAGAAGGAATGATAGAGATATGACTTGACAGCAGGCATCGTTTTTCACAAGTCTTTCAAGTTAATTTGTATAGAGTCCCCATTTCACATGAAGGGAAAAAAAAAATCAGTCAACTCCAGGCAAACTTAGTCACTTTGGTACTTTGATGAGAATTTCTTTCATAAACAATCAATTGTGACTTCTCTTTGTTCTATTTCCCCACAGAGGTGTCTGGTTTTTAGACTTACGTAATCAGGGCATCTAAAGAAACAGATAGTCTGCAGCCAACTTGGAATCTGGACTGGCATGTGATGGTGAGATATGATTTGATGTTTCTGTCTTTGGCTTTTGAGCATAACTCCCATTTCAGCCTTGAGACAGATGTGGTCACGTCATGGTCTATAGCTTTCATTCTTCACATTCTCCTTATCTTGTCCTCAAGATTTATGAGGATTTTATAGCCATGCACTGCCCTTCAATCTCTGCCTCTCCGGAGCAGCAGAAACTTGAAGGATTGTCACAGGCCTTATTTTTCCAGACTATTTTGTTTGAGCAACACATCCACTTTTCTTCTGTTGTCCCATATTGTGAGCAGAATTTCATCAAATGTACTGCTTCCTTGAAGAAGTGGGTCACGCTTGTTTGACAAAACTTCCAAACACAACTGGTATTTTTATTGTTTCCCCTTCCTGACTAGCATTTTGGAAAGGCGTAAAAAGGAGGTACAGGAGTATAAAGAATAGTAACTCGCGAAAGTACGTGACAGATGTAGGAAGCTCTAGATATTGCATTTAGATAAAGCCTCAGTTAAGAGATAACTCACAAAGAACAGACTGATAAAACAATAAGGAAAGAGAGGAGCACGGATTATTTGAACAAAAGTAGAATGAAGATCTGTGTTTATTTTGCTTGTCAGAGAGTAGGATGACGGGTAAACGTTTGATATAGCCGCCTGTCACTGCTTGGGATGCTGGTAGAGTGGTTCCAGTCTGGTTACTGTGTTTCTGTACAATTTTCTGCTAAGGCACGTCCTGGGAAGCAGTAAATGATGACTCAAATACTTGAGCCCCTGTTCCTCATATGAGTGACCCAGATGGACTTCCTGCATCCTGGCTTCAACCTGGTCCAACCCTGGCTGCTATGGGTATTTGTGGATTGAACCAGAAAATGGACGATCTCTCTGTCTGCATCTCTGTCTCTATGCTTTTCATACACAATGAAAATAAGTTTATATTTTTTAAAAGTAGAAGGAAAGCTGGAGTGCCGAAAGTTGTGGGTCAGAAATAAGACACAGCCAGAAAGGTTTGTTAGAAATTTTATTATATGAAAGTGTCACATAACTTCACATAATCAATTTTCATTTATAATATTATACTAAAATGTGTTTTTTCCAGATATTCTCTTTATTTAAAATGTATTTTAACGTAATTGATGTAAAAATAAACATATTCAGCCTATATTTTAATGATTTTGAATGTATATATTTTCTTTCTTTAAAAAAAAAAAAAGACCTTATTGCCCAGACTAGGACTTATGGTATGATATTGAATGAATGGGAGTATCAAGAGAAAACATCATCATGTTCGTATATGGAGTTCCTACAATGGGAAAGAATCTCCTATATTGTAGGATGGATATCACATAAACTAAATAGATAGATATCCCTCACCTCTAATAACACATTCACATTCGTTACTGAAATGGCTTGCTTTCAAAGATGTTCTGTTCCCTTTTCTGCCATTTGGCTCATTTTGGTGCCCATATATGTTGTAATACTCAATTGCATCTGGAGAAATTGTAGGAAACAAAATACCAGCAATGCAAAAAAAAAAAAAAAATGCAACAGCGAATACAGTTAAGAAATGGCCAAAGAACCTCAATAGAGAATTCTGAAAAAAACAAATGCAAATGGTCAACAAATACATGAAAAAAAATGCTCAATTTCACTACCCATCAGGAAAATACAAATCAAAACTGCAATGACGTATCACCTCACCCTGTCAGAATGACTATTAGCCAAAAGACAGAGAGCAACAAATGCTGGTGAGGATGCAGATAAAGGGGAACTCTTGTACACTGTTGGTGAGCTGATAAATTAGTGCAGCCACTGTGGAATACAGTATAGAGATTTATTAAAAAAAAAAAACAAACTAGAAATAGATTTGCCATATGACTCATCAATCCCACTATTGGGAATATACCCAAAAGACATGAACACACTGTATCAAAGTGATACCTGTACCACCATGTTTATAGCGGTATTGTTCACAATACGGAAAATATGGAATCCACCAAGTGCCCATCATCAAATTAATGTATAAAGAAAATGTGAAACACCGAAAAACACAAAGTACACAATGGAATATTATCCAACTATTAAAAATTAATGACATTCTATCATTTGCTTCAAAATTTTTTTGGATCAGAGGATATAATGTTGGAGTGAAATAAGGTGGTCAAACAAGACAAATACCACATGTTCTCCAATATATGTGGGGGTAAATTTTTTAGATAATTATTTTTTCTATTTGGAAAACAGAGTTACAGAAAGAGATGTAGAGACAAAGAGAGAGAAAAGTCTCCCATCCAGTGGTTCACTGCCAAATGGCCTCAAAGGCCATAGCTGAGCCAATCTAAAGTTAGGAGTCAGGAGTTTCTTCCAGGTCCCCTACACGTGTGCAGGGCTCCAAGGACTTTGGCCAATCTCTGCTGCTTTACCAGATGCATTAGCAGAGAACTGGATCAGAAGTGGAGCAGCTGGGACTTGAACTGACACCCATATGGTATGTCAGCGCTGAAGGCTAGGGCTTTTATATGCTCTGCCACAGCACTGGCTCCAGAAAATGTTTTAAAAATCAAGAAACAGAAGCAAGAAAAAAGAAATAAATGCCTGTGTGTATCTGCTTACTGCTAATCCAACATTATGCCATAATTTGTTTTAAATCTTGGTCAAACAAATTGTTAGGAATTATATAATATTGTAGTTTTAATGATTTTGTTAGTATGATTTACTTTGAATTAAGCTGCATGTGTTTTCATTCAATTTTTGTGTATAGCCCTGGCATATATTCCTGAACAACTATGGTATTTTTACTTTTTATGTATTGAATTATTTTATTTAGGAGAGCATGAAGCCTTTGAGTATATTATAAATTGAAAACATGTTACCTCAAAAAGAATAAATAAAACATTAAATTGATAAAATATAAAATAGGGATCAAATCATGTTTCTGATGACTCCATTTACTTAAAAATACTTTAATTTATTAAATATCAAAAATGGTTTCCATTTGTCTAGTTTCTCTTTCTCCAGCCCTTCACTTTCAGACTGTGTGTATCTTTATTTGTGAAGTGAGTTTTTTTAGGCCTCCCTCAGATAGCAAGATCTTGCTTTTTTTAATCTATTCAGCCAACCTAAATGTTTTGGTTAGAGAATTAATCCATTTACATTAAAGGTTAGTGTTGATAGGTACTGATACTGATTCTCCCTGCTCTGTAAATGAATTGGGTGCTGTCATGTTTACTTTTAATTCAGGACACCCTTCAGCTGGACTGATATCAGATAAAACAGACTTCAAATCAAAAACAGTAAAAATAGATAAGGAAGGATATTATACTTCGACAAAATGTTCAATTCAGCAAGAATACTTTACAATCATAAATTTATATGCATCCAACACAAGAACACTCTGAAAAATCAAATAGTATCAGACATAAAGGGAGAGATTGATCTCATCACAACAAGACTACCATGTCTTAGCTATTGTGAACTGAGCTGCAATAAACATTGAGGTGCAGACAGCTCTTTTATTTGCCAATTTAATTTCCTTTGGGTAAATTCCAAGGAGCGGGAGGCTGGGTTGTATGGTAGGGCAATATTCAGGTTTCTGAGCAATCTCCAAACTGACTTCCATAGTGGCTTTACCAGTTTGCATTCCCACCAACAGTGGATTAGTGTCCCTTTTTCCCCACATCCTCACCAGCATCTGTTGTTAGTTGATTTCTTTATGTAAGCCATTTTAACTTTGGCGAGGTAAAACCTCATTGTGGTTTTGATTTGCATATCCCTGATGGCTAGTGATCCTGTACATTTTTTCATGTGTCTATTGGCCATTTGGATTTCCTCTTTTGAAAAATGTCTATTTAGGTCCTTGGCCCAACTCTTAAGGGGTTGTTTGTTTTGTTGTTGTAGAGTTTCTTGATCTCTTTGTAGATTCTGGTTATTAATCCTTTATTGGTTGCATAATTTGCAAATATTTTTTTCCCATTCTGTCGTTTACTTCTTCACTTTCCTGACTATTTCTTTTGCAGTACAGAAATCTCAATTTGATGTAATCCCAATTGTTAATTTTGGCTTTGACTGCCTATGCCTCTGGGTTCTTTTCCAAGAAGTCTTTGCCTGTGCCTATATCTTGCAGGATTTCTCAGATGTTCACTGATAATTTGATGATGTAGGGTCATAGATTTAGATTTTTTAATACACATTGAGTGGATTTTTGTGTAAGGTATAAGGTAGGGGTCTTGCTTCATGCTTCTGCATATGGAAATCCAGTTTTCCCAGCACCATTTGTTGAATAGACAGCACTCTGGCCTCAGAATCAGCCCTTAAGGCATTTGGATCTGGCTAAAAAGCCCATGAGAGTTTCACAGGCATGGAAAGCATAGACACTATGGCCAAAAAAATGACCTGAATGAAAGATCTTTATGAGTGAGATCCCAGGGGAAAGAACGGGTGATCAGAGAAGGAGGTACCTTTCTCTGAAGGGAAGAGAGAACATCCACTTTGACTATGTCATTGTCTAAATAACATCAGAGTTGGTGAACTCAAGAGGCTTCCATAGTCTTGGCAGCTCATCACAAGAGCCTCGGGTGATTACTGACGTCATAAGTAAGAGTGTCAATTGTTAAATCAACAATGGAGTCACTGTGCACCTGCTCCCCATTTAGGATCTCTGTCCTTAATGTGTTGTACTATGTTAATTAATGCTAAAACTACTACCCAAACAGTACTCTATACTTTGTCTCTGTGTGTGCAGTGTTTTGAAATGTTTACTTAGTATATACTAATTTGATCTGCATATAAAGATAATTGAAAATGAATCTTGATGAAGAATGAATGAGATGGGAGAGGGAGTGGGAGATGAGATGGTTATGGGTGGGAGGGAGGTTTTTTGGGGAAAAGCCTCTATAATTCAAAAGTTGTACATTGGAAATTTATATTTATTAAATAAAAGTTAAAAATACAAGAAAACCCATAGGAAAATAAAATTCTAATGTAAAAATGGTTAAGGTTTACACTGTCATTTCTTAAATACCTGTTCTTTCAATTCTGTATTTCTAAGACTTGAATAGCCCTTAGCTATATACACTAACAGCCTTTGGATACTTGATAACAAGAAATACTTCAAAAATTGTATATATGGATTAAGCAAATATGCTAAATGCCCTGTTTTCTTTCTCAATAAACAGTGTGTGTCTTCCTTCAAATAACAAAACAAAAGTAATAGTGAGTGACTTTAACGCCCCATTCTCATCAATGGACAAATTATCCAGACAGAAACATACTATTAAGCAAATAGACCTAACAAACAGTTACAGGGCATTTCATTCAACAGCTACATAATACATATTTTTTTCTCATCAGCACATGGAACATGTTCTAAGATAGACCACAAATAAAGACACAAATAAAATCTCAGAAACTTCACAAACATCGAAATCATACCATGTATCTTCAAAGACCATAAGGAATTAAACTAGAAATCAACAACAAGAACAACACGTGAATACCAGGAAATTAAATAGCATACTACTGAAAGGTTAATGGGTCTTGTTCAAGAAATTCTCCCCTATGCTGATGTCTTGGAGTGTTTCCCCTCCATTTTATTCCATAAACTTTGTAGTCTCTGTATTAAATTTAGGTCTTTAATCCATCTTGAGTTGATTGTTGTATATGGTGAGAGGTATGGATTGAGTTTCCTTTATAAATACATTTTCATTTCTCAAGCACTAATTATTGAAGAAATTATCTCCAATCTGTGAGCTGAGCATTTTTGTCAAAAATCAATGGCTGTATGTATGTGGGTTGATTTATTGGCTCTCTGTTTTGTTCCATTGTTCTATGTATCAGTTTTTGTGCCAGTACCAAGATGTTTTACTTACTACAGCTTTGTATTATACTTTGAAATCAGGTATTGTGATATGTCCAGCAAGGGTTTTCTGGTGGGGAATTATTTTGGCTATTAGGCGTCTTTTGTGATTCTGTATTCATTTTAGCATTGTTTTTTCTAATCTGTAAAGAATGTCATTGGTATTTTGATAGGGATTGTACTGAATCTGTAGATTTCCTTAGGTGGTATAGACATTTTAATGATATTGATTATTCTAATTCATGAGCAAGATATATCTTTCCATTTTTTGCGCCCTTGATGATTTCTTTCATCAGTGTTGGATAATTTTTGTAGAGCTCTTTGGTTTATTTGGGTAGATTTTTTTCCTAAGTACTTAATTTTTTGTGTGTGTGGCTGTTGTGAATAAGATTTCTTTTTTGATTCTTCTTTCAGTGAGTTTGTCATTAATGTATTCAAAAAGTTATTTTAAAGGTGAATTTATTTATTTGAAAAGCAGAGTTAGAGAGAGAGAGAGAGAGAGGAGAAGAGAGAGAAAGAGACAATCTTTCATCCTCTGGTTCAAAACATTTGACATAATCTAGCACAATCTTTCATTCAGTAGAAAAAGAAATAAATTCTGGCACACTGACAGTACAGTTTCTATGTTTTGCAGTTGGTGTTTGTGGTAAACTATCAACTGTAGCAACCTTGAAATCTCAAAACTATATACTCTTAGGTTATAGATTCTCAGGTGATTTATTTGTTACTTAAAATATCTATATGTAGTAACATTATTTAAATGATTATATTGTTTTCAAATACAAACAAATTAAGAATAGAATATATTCCAACAGATTATTGACTATTCTCTAATTCAATGACTGGGATGCTAAAAATTAAGAGTAGGCAATCTTTTTTTTAATAAAGCAATTCTCTGCTCTCAGTGTAAAATTAGCTTCAAAATATATGATAATTCACAAAAGTTGTTGGTATTCACTTAACTACAAATTATCATATCATTAATAACATTCTAACATTGCTTTAAATATAGATAATTATTTATTTGAGAGGCAGAGACACAGGGACGCCCAAACATAGAAAATTCTCATTGCCGATTCACTCCCCAAATGTCTACAACAGCTGGTACCAGACCAGGTCAAAGCTGGGGGCCAGAATCTTAATCCAAGCCTCTGATACAAGTGTCAAAACTTGATTACTTGAACAATCAATGCTGCCTCCCAGAGTCTGTATTGGTAGGTAGTTGGAATGAAGAATCAGAATCAGGAATTGAACACAGTTTTCCAAAATGAGATATGGGCATATTAGTTGGCATCTTAACTACTAGGATAAATGTCCATCCTAAAATAGCTTTCTTCAAAACTTTTCAGTGTTTTACAAATACCTCCAATGTTTATATGTTTTAATTTTTATGAATTCTTTTAAACAATAAAGGGTAGATAATTCCAAGCTTTCTAAATTTTGAACAAAATATGAGTTTTTTAGATCAATATGCTAAAGATATATTAGTATGTATGTTCAATATATTATAAAATAGTGTAATAATTAATATTATCAGGGGCTTTTATTAGTAAGAATGGCTAATAAGTAGTTATAAAATGAAAGAAATAGTTGTATTGGTTTACTAGACCATGCACACAAATGTGTTTTGTTTGGAAAGTTTTAGTTAAGAAGATATTTTTTCAAATGACATGGTAGCCTTTAATATAGTAGAAGAAAGTCTTTTTTTTTCTCAGAATGGCTTGCATTTGTTCTCACATAATCTCAAACAGTAGAATAAAGCAAGCAGAAAGAAAGAAGAAGAAAGAAAGAAAAACAGTATTTCTAATTTAGAATGTATATGTAATAAATGTGACTCATTTTCCAAAAGCATTTCATTGAGTATCAACTAAAACATGACATCCCTACCACCATTTGTAGATGTATGGTGGTGGAAGAAGTACTGAAATTAAAGTTAGAGGACCTGTTCAAGAATATCCGTTAATCTTCTAATATGATTTTGGGAATGTTGTGAATTCTCCGATTTCAGATTATTCATATTAAAATGAATATAATGATAACCCTTGTTCTTGTTATCACCATGTGGAATCAAGAATGCATGAATGCTTTATAGTAATAAAAGCTGAAACTGATTTCTATTAGGAATTTTCCCAACAGTAAAATTAATTCATCAATTTCTCTACTTATGACATTTGCGTATTCTTCATAATCAAAAGGAAAAAAACAGATGGCATATGAAAAATTTCTTACAGGAAAATAGCTGGCTTAATGATGTTTGGAACATAAAACACATGACACATTTAGATATAAAAAGTTTCATAATTGTATGGTTGTTTTGAGTATTAAAGGAGATAATTCAACAATTTCTCCCTTGAATATATGTAGTGCTTCTTGCTCAATCAATGTTTAATCTCTAATGAAGAACGAGCCTGAGTACTAATTAAACAAATATGGTTGAGTATGAAAAGCCATTTAAAAAATGCCTTCAGTATTTTGGTTTTGTTTCATTTTTAGTAGAAACAGAAAAGAAATACTAAGAGTTAACTGGCTTATGTAACACTTTAATATTTGTAACCACCCTTGTTCTCAGTTTTTTAGTTAGGATCCTTCAATGGTGTGATTTTTCAGGAATATTTCTTTTGAAGGCCTTCAAACTTCTTTTTTACCTGAAGTGTGAATTCAGATGCCTTTATGTTATGTTGCATCATAAAAAATTTAAGAATACCAGCTGGACCCAAAACCTGCTTAGACTTTTTTACTGAGTCTGTATTCTATTCTTTACTTGATTATCACCCTAACAAATTCAATTTATGCAAAATAAAGAACTTGTAATTAAAAGGAAATGCAATTTAACAGTCCTTAAAAGTACCTGAGAATTTAACTTAAAAGCATATATATATTTTAGTTTTGTCAAAGGAAATGAAATATACATGGAATTGCATGATATCCTCCTGATAACAAAGTTAATCAGTTAATTATTGAATGAAAAATATCTAGCTCTTATCAAGTTCACATTTCTATGAATGTCTAAAAATGACTCATTTTAAACACAAATTGTTTTTTTACATAATTAACCATAAAATTGGCTATGGACAAAATAGTACATCAATTGTTTAAAAAGTCATTTTATTCTTATAATATTCCTGTATAAAACTCTCAAAAAAATTGCACTTTTACTGACATTGCCTTTTAGATTTCACTAACTACATCTGTGGAGTCATCATATATGTTCTCCAGTGGTAGAATTTACTGAGTATTCCTCTCTCAAATCACACTCTTGGCAGTACATAAGTCCCTATGGTAAATAAGTAGATTTATGAATCTACTAGATTTTAAGAAATAGTTTGCTCAAAGGCCCTTAGAAAATGATTGATGTTGTTGAATTCTTTGAGTGAAATCTTCCATTGATTCAATCACATCACAATTGCGTGGTTGTCCAGTTACTACTTGGCAGAAAGCTTAGATTTCCACTTTCTCATTATCCTTTTTAAAGACATTCTTATCCCCATCCTAATGTGGCACCAGCTCCAAGAATACTCCATAGCGCATTTGATAAATCTGAACCTCAGGGTGATAAAGTACATGTTAACGGTCACATAGCTATTTGGTAACAACCTTCATTGGAATTCAGTTGCCCAGTGTCCAAGTAAATTATCTTTGCTTCTTCATTGCCTCATGTTAGTGGGTGATGCTTTATTATTAAAAAGAATGTATAGCTACTCAGCAACAAACAGGGTCCTAGATCCTTTTCCTTGACATGTGACTTATGTAGGGACAAAGAAGAGAGAAGTGATGCAGAAATGATATGTATGAAATGGGATAGAATTGGTCATACATTTTCTAGCAAATCCCAATTTACAACTCAGACTAAAGTTAGAAGTCAAAAAGTAGAAGCATTGATCTACTTAAATGTATATAAAATATATCTTTTTCACCTGTGCAGTACAGTTGTGTTCTGTTACCCAGGTGTAATTTCTAGAACTTATAGCTTACACCAGGAAAACCTTATTTCTCTAACTAAAGCATCTTATGTGACAAATAGTATTCTTTATTTTCCACATTTCTTGATTACACTATACCTTTATTTTGGTGGGGCAGGGTTAGGATTTATTTATTTATTTGAATCAGACCTACAGAGTGGGAGAGGATGAGAAAGAGATGAGAGAGAAAGAGAGAGAGAGAGAAGAGAAAAAAGAGAGAGAGAGAGAGATCATACATCAGCTGGTTCACTCTCCAGATGGCCACAATGGCCAGAGCTGGGCCAGGCCAAAGCCAGTGACCAGGAGTTTCATCTGGATCTCCCACATAGGTGGTAGGGGTCCAAACTTTTGGGTCCATCTACTGCTGCTTTTCCTAGGCAATTAGTAGGAAGCAATTGCAAGTGGAACAACTGTGACATGAACCAGTGCCAATATGGGATTCTTGCATCTTATGCTGTAGCTTTATCCATGATGCTACAATGTCTTACACACACACACACACACACACACACAATCAATATGTTGACTGTTCAGATAAAATACCACATTTTCTAGTTTCAAAGTTATATGTGGTCCTGAAACTTAGTTGTAGACAAATAAAATACCAATGGAGCTGTTAGATCAGATCTTCTGGAAGTCCGGAAAAAGAAAAAAATCTTAGTGAAGATTTTAAACCCTCTGTCTAGCATTTCTACTTTCTATTAATCTTCCTAATGTCAGTAGTCTCTCCTGTGTTATACATTCTCAATTCCACAGCTATATTTGACATTTACAAATGCAAATGGAATGATCATATCACTTCCTTGATTAAACACCTTCAATTGTTCTCTATCACACTTAAAACCCAAGTCCCTAAGTCTGGCAGACAAACTATGTGTCAGTCTGAATACTTCTCATTTAGAACTTCTACTCATCTTTCATTCTGTGGATTTACTAAACTGTTGAACTTGTTCAGATTTTCAAATGTGTTGGGATCCTTTCTACTCACTTTGCCTGAAATGATCTTCCGCAGATTTCTGTACAGAAGGGTCCCTGTAGTCAAAGACACCGCTTTAGAGAGAATTTCCCCAAGTACTCAAGTTACTCAATCATTCTTTATCCTTTCATATTGCTTTCATTCTCACTAGAGAAGTGTACCCTCTATTTTACTATGTGTATTCACTATCTACTCTCACAGTAGCACATTATTCTCTGCTGAAAATTAGAAGCTGGTGAGCACGTGTGCATAATAACATCTGGTACCCATCACTTTGTTTTTGTTGTTGTTGTTTTAGTTTTTTCAGAAGTCAATAAACATACATGATTTTACGTTATTTTATTCAATCATGAATTCAATCCAGGAGCTATAATCTATATCTATTTCAGTTTTACAATGTCAGGTTCACCGTAGCTCCTTGCCTTTACTCTTTAATTCATCTCAGAAATCATCATCATAAAAGAAGTGTAAGACATCCTATTTCAATGTTTTTACTTTATACAGGATACTCCAAATGTATGTAGAAAAATTGTGTAAAACAAGTTTGGGTGAAGACATGAATATTTATCCTTGCAGTTTCGTTCTGGTGAAGACGTCCATGCCCCATATCAAAATATCTGGGTTTGATTCTTGGTTTAAGCTCCAGCTTCTGATCCCAGCTCAATACTAATGTAGAGCCTGGGTGGGGGGCGGTTGTGACAACTCAAGTAATTGGGCTCCTAACATCCTTGTGAGAGACTTGATTGAACTTCTGGCTGCTACTTTGTAATTGGCTTGGTGTTGGCTAATGCAAGTGTTTGTGGAGAGAACTAGCTGATGGAAGTTTTTCTCTCTGTCTATCTGCCTATCTGTCTCTGTTTTTCTCTGTCCTTGTCTCTCAAATAAATCTGTAAGAATTAAAAATCTTTTCTTGATGTACATTTTATAACAGTAAATATGCATATTATGACAGCACTATGTTTGTATTTCAAAATTACTGTGACAATATAAACACATGTTTGTAAAATGTTAATTCCATTTTCTACAATTTTTTGAAGTATCTTTTTTTTACGCTTTCAATTTGTTCATTATTTTATGAGCTTTTCCAGTATATTAAATGCATGGCCTCTCGATAGAAGCCATTTGTTATATGTGTATCATTGAATTAAAAATATAGTTTCATATTTGTGTTTAATTTCATACATTCTATTAAATTTCTTTTCCTTTTTTATTCTTCATCTTTTTCTTATTTTATTCTTCATACTCAGAGCTATGCTTGTGATATCTATCTTCAATGTTTTAAGAAAATTAATTTCTTAATAATGCTACCTTAGATTTCATGATAGGCAAATGACACATTATAATTGATTTATCTAGTTACTAAAATTTATATGTAGGGAGCAGACATTCAGCCTAGCACTTAAGATACCTGCATCTCCTGTTAGAATGCGTGGGTTCCACTCATTGGTACAACTTCTGACTCCAGTTTCTTGCTAATATGGATCCTGGGAAGCAGAAGGGACAGCTCAAATATTTGGGTTCTAACCACCTACGTGAAGCCTGCATTGTGATTTTGGCACTTGGGGCTATGGGTATTTAGAAGATTTCTCTTTCTCTGTCTGTCTGTGTATCTCTGTCTGCCAGCTCAAAAAAAAAAGATATTATAAAAGCTAATTTGTATCTAATTCTTTCCAACAATTATAAATGATCATTTTTCACATTCAACTACTATTTCTAGCCCTTTGACCTTGGATCTGTGCAATCCGTGACTTCAAAATGCTCCTGCACAGATGACACAAAAGGACATCTGTGCCATGATGTTAACTTTGAACAAAACTCTGACAGAGTATATTTAAGTCATTAGACCCTTTTCACTCCTGCAAAGTAGGATTTGCTGTTAGAAAAGCTGAAGAAACAAATAGCATCCAGTAAAAAGAAAGAAAATAGCTTTATCTTCAATCACAGAAAATGCCAAATTTTAAGGGAATGTATTTATATAACCTGAAAAGCTAAGACATCAACAGGTAATAGAACAGGCCGTTAACCTTGGGCTACACCTTGTTTGGTGCTTAGAATGTCAGTTTGTTTCAAAATTATTAAAAGTTTATTTTTCTGCCAACCTTCAAACACTAGTCTACAGATAAACTTCATAGCATTTTTTGAAGAAAATATATCATGGCTTTAAAAAGGCATCTGGATTTTCAGGTCAGTAGAAAGATAAAAGAAATTACATGTGAAGTAAGACCCATATGAAGGTCACTAGCAATTTTCTTAGATGTTTTTCCCTAAAATTAAACTTCAAGTACTATAAATAATCATCATGAACTCTGAGGGAAATACTGCTTACCTAATGTGGTGACCCCTGAAATGACATATTGCATGTAAGTGATACTTTTGTCTAAGAAATAGGGCCTGAAACATATGTTTGTGTGCTGGGGGAAAAGTAAGATACTGTAGTGTGAAACAGAGCCAGTGAAAAATAATTTAGAAGCATCAAAACTGTTTGCCTAAAGCAGAGAACCAACTTTTTTTTAGTCAATAGTTTACTCTGTGTACTAAAATGGCATTATTAATTTTTAAAACAGGCATTTACATTTTGTGACCGGATACTAGTATTTATATGCCTAATAAGATATACTAATAGTTTCATGAAAATAAATCTTCCCATTCCTTCCCAAGCCATGTAGTTTCTTTTCAAAGAATACCTTCTGCTATCATTTTTGGCATATCCTTCCACAGTGTTTCTATCTGATGTGTAAGGTTAGAGCTGTCTAGCAGCACCAGCTTAGCAAAGTGCAACCTAGGTGCAGCCCTCCCATGGGTTATGATGTAGAAGATAAGCTTAGGTTACACATTCAGTATCATCAAATTTGTCCTCACATGCATCTTTTAGTTTCGTTAACAGTATTTTATGATTGATTCATAGCATTGCATACATAAAATTATATCATTTTTGGCAATTTCATGATGTTTTCATTTACAGATATTTGACCACTTAACCAATGTTATTTATTTTTAATTGGTGAATAAAAATTGTAAACATTGTACATAATAAAATATATCTTGATATATCTGTATGTATACATTAGCTCTAAATGGAGCTAATTAATATGTGTATTACCTCATATACTTATAGTTTTTTATGTGGTGAAAACACCTAATATCTACTCTGTTGGCAATTTTTAATTCGACAGCACCTTTCTTAGGTCCTCGAATAATGACTCTGTCCTTTGTTCTAGACCCTGAATAGCCCATTTGGGGCCTCATTCCTTTGTAATCATAGCCTATTCTCTAACATCAATGGCTCTACTCCTGCAATCATACTATGCATCTTCTTGGACCACAATGGAATTTGTAACCGTAAAGCTGTATAGTCTGCATATATCCCTTTGGACTTACTTTGGACTTACTTCTAAGGGTACATTTTTTAAAGATTTATTTATTTGAAAGACAGAGTTGCAAAGAGAGAGATAGAAATAGAGACAGAGGTCTTCCATCCATTGGTTCACTCCCCAGATGGCCACAATGTCCGGAGCTGAGCTGATCTGAAGCCAGGAGCCAGGAGCTTATTCCAGGTCTCCCACATGGGTACAGGGGCCCAAAGACTTGGGCCATCTTCTACTGCTTTCCCAGGCCATAGCAGAGAGCTGGTTAGGAAGAGGAACAGCTGGAACTAGAACCAGAGCCCATATGGGATGCTGGTGCTTCAGGCCAGGGCTTTAACCCATGCACCACAGCGCCAGCTCCGTGTATGCTTTAAAAACTTGTCATGGGATTCCAAATCCCATTAAACTTGGTGGTAAAAATGTCATCTTAAGTGTTAAAGTAATCATATTAAGATATTAGGATTAAGAATTAAAGTGATATGTTGGCCGGCTAATCCTTCGCCTTGCAGCGCTGGCACATTGGGTTCTAGTCCCGGTCGGGGTGCCGGATTCTGTCCCGGTTGCCCCTCTTCCAGGCCAGCTCTCTGCTATGGCCCAGGAGTACAGTGGAGGACGGCCCAAGTGCTTGGGCCCTGCACCCCATGGGAGACCAGGAGAAGAACCTGGCTCCTGCCGCGGCAGCCATTGGAGGGTGAACCAATGGCAAAAGGAAGACCTTTCTCTCTCTCTCTCTCTCTCTCTCACTGTCCACTATGCCTGTCAAAAAAAAAAAAAAGAATTAAAGTGATAATATATATAGGATCAAGTGCCTGGTATTAATAATAGATAGTATTAAAAAGGGGTAGTGTCCCAACATGGGAAACAGTCCACACAGCAGATTCATAGAATGACAATCGCTTTAAGTAACACTCTGACCTCATAATTACCCCTTAGGGCTTCCCAGTCTGGCTGAAAAGCCGGGAGAGGGCATTTCAGGCATGGGAAGCCAAGACATTGTGGCAAAAAATGTTCTACATGAAGGATCTCTATGAGACCCCAGTGGAAAAAAGCAGCCATCAAAGAAGGATGTACTTTTCCATGAAGGGAGGAGAGAACTTCCACTTTGCTTATGGTCTCATCCAAATACTGACAGAGTTTGTAGACTCAAAAGGCTTCCATAGTTCAGGCAGCTCATGTTATGAGCCTCGGGTAGTCACTGATGTCATACATAAGAGTGTTAATTGCTACATTCACAATAGGAGTCATGGTGCACTAACTCCCCATGTAGGACCTCTGTCCTCAGAGTTGTATTATGAGAGTTAACTGTAAAACCCGTTCTCAAGCAGTTTTTTTTTTTGGTTTGTGTGAGTGTGTGTTTATGTGTGTGTGTGGAAATTGTTGAAATTTTTACTTAGTATAGAATCGGTCTTCTGTATACAAAATTAATTGAAAATGAATCTTAATGGAGAATGGCACTGGGAAGGGGAGAAGGAGGAGGAGGGGTGGGAGTGTGAATGGGAGGGTAGGTATGGTCGGAAGAATAGCTATATTCCTGAAGTTGTACTTATGAAATTTGTATTTCTTAAATAAAATAAAAAGTAAAAGATAAAAATTATAAATGAAAAAATACAATGATAAATTTTATTTATATTTGGCTTAAAGATTTAAGAGAGACAGCTTCCTTTTGCTACTTCACTCATTCCCAAAATGTCCTCATTCCTTCACTCATTCCCAGATGTCCTCAACCTGGTCCAGGGCTGGACCAGGTCAAGGAGACACCAGTACCTGGGCATCATGCCCGTTATCATGAGGCTATATTGGAAGGAGAGTATCCAATACTTTACCAGGCACTCTTATAGGATGTGGATATGTCAAGCAGTGGCTTAACCCACACTGTCACAATTATTGTCCCATTAACTGAAGTTACCATGATTTATATTAGAATTCTTGAACTCACTTCCCCTCTTCAGCTGAAATTTGTATCCTTGAACAGATAGTTTCCCAATCCTCCTACCTACAAGAAATGGTAACCAACATTCTACTCTAATATTTATTAGTAAGTAGACATTTGATAATTGTATACATATATATATATATATAATAAAAACCATACATTACAAGCAAACAATTAACATCTTATTGAATGGGGGAAAGTTGAAAGCTTTCTCTATAAGCTCTAGAGTAAGAAAAATATATCCCCATTTACCACTTTTATTAAACATTGTACTAGAAGTCCCTACCTCTACCAATTAGATAAGAAAGAAATAAAGAGCATCCAAATTGGAAAGAGAAAGTTAAACTGTCACTTTTTTTTACAGATGATATGGTCTTAAACATAGAAAATCCAAAATAGCCAACCAAAAAACAGAACGAATAAACTGATTCAGCAGAGTTACATGATATGAAGTCAATACTCAAAAATCATCAGTACTGTTATAAATGAGTAATGAATCATCTTAAAAAGAAGTCAAGAAAAAAAATCTCACTTCCAACAGGTATAAAAATAATGAAATACTGAAATAAATCTAATATTTGTGAACGATCTCTACAATGAAACTGTTATTCATTGATGATAGAAGTTGAAGATGACACACACAAAAAAAGGAAAGACATTCCTTGTTCATAGTTTAGATAAATTACATTCGATAACAGAACTAAAACTTGAAAAACATTGCAGCCATTTCACATAAATAAATAAATGAACAAACAAACAAACATTTAGAATTTTATTTTTCTAGTTGAACAAGGCAAAGTTTAATACTGTATTTCCTTTGCTATAAAATATTGATTACCTTTGGACAATTTCCTATTGAGATATTTCTCTTTTCCTAAGCCAGTTATATTATCAAATTTATCTAATTATATATAGATTAACAATAAAAGACTTTTGCCTATGAATCCACATTATTTTTCTCATAGCCTTATTTTTACTTCGACTTTGTGGACTTTTATAATTTCCAGAATGTTTTAGTCTTGTGAAGTCATATTTTTCAGATTTTATGATTTTTGAATTTGTGTTTTGGAAGCAAAAGGACAAGTTTTCTTTCATCCTGACAAGGTTTACTGGGATGAACTGACAACAGATTAAACTGGAGATACATAAATTTATTACTTTCACAGAAGTGATCACAAAGTGTGATTACCTACTGGGCCAATATCATTTTTTTTTTTTTTTTTGGACAGGCAGAGTGGACAGAGAGAGAGAGAGACAGAGAGAAAGGTCTTCCTTTGCTGTTGGTTCACCCTCCAATGGCCACTGCGGCTGGCGCACTGCGACCGGCGCACCGCGCTGATCCGATGGCAGGAGCCAGGTGCTTCTCCTGGTCTCCCATGGGGTGCAGAGCCCAAGCACTTGGGCCATCCTCCACTGCACTCCCTGGTCACAGCAGAGAGCTGGCCTGGAAGAGGGGCAACCGGGACAGAATCGGTGCCCCGACCGGGACTAGAACCCAGTGTGCTGGCGCCGCAAGGCGGAGGATTAGCCTATTGAGCCACGGCACCGGCCTGGGCCAATATCATTTTGAAGAGGAAGTGGAAAACACACAGAATTTGGATGATATATAGTGGAATATTAAATTATTTCAGTTGGGTGGGAGAAATATGCAGTGACCTAGACAAAAATTTTGTGGGTCTTCAGGACAGATAATAAATGTCAATGATTCTTCTTGAAATTGTGAAAGAGAGGGGCCAGCACTGTGGCGTAGCAGGCAAAGCTGCCACCTGCAGTGCTGATATCCCATGTGGCTGTGACCTGGGAAAGCACTGGAAGATGGCCCAGGTGCTTGGGCCCCTGCACCCTCATGGGAGATCCAGAGGAAGCTCCTGGCTCCTCAAATCAGCCCAGCTCCAGCCCTTGCGGCCATTTGGGGAGTGAACCAGCAGATGGAAGACCTCTCTCTCTGCCTCTGCCTCTCTGTAACTCTGCCTTTCAAATAAATAATTTTTTTTAAAAAAAAGAAATTATGAATAAGGACTAAACAGACAATAGTGTGTCAGAAAACTATCCAGGTATGTTGGCCAACTTCAGTCTTTCTTTATGAGATATGAGTTAAGTCTGTTTTGGTTAATGAAATTTCAGTAAGAAGTTCAAAGGCAGTTGTGTGCATATTTTGGTAGACCTAGTCAGGCAGGTAAGTGAACTTTGCAGTAAGTATTTACCTGTATTGAGAAGGGAGGGACAGGAAATTTGAGAGGAATTTGATTCTAAAATGTCTACTCAGGCTTCTTATGATGGCAAAGCTCCAGCATTGCAGCGCCTTCTCAGTGCCAACAGTGTCGTGTTTATAAAGGTTCCTCTAACTAAAATATCAAGGAAATACTAAAATACCTCCCAATATTTTATGTGATTGACGGAAATATTTTCTCCATTATCAATTTTCAGTATTTGTTGTGGGAATACAATTTTTATTTTTTTTTCCAAAAGCTCACGTGTTCCTTTCCAACCTCAAGTGATTAAATATTGATACTTCAAGTATATAATATTTTAAATGCATTTGAGACTCTTTCTAGACTGTCTTTTTAAATTCATGTTTTAAGCATGCATATGTCACATATTCATATCATGAATTTGTGATTTAATATATGGTGACAACTTCTACTTACTATTATTTTCTTTTCAGAAATGTCTGTTTTCCTCTGCTTTTTATTTTTCCATGTGCAACTTATATATAGCTTGCTTATTTCCCTACTCCCTTCAATCTCATTATTTACTCGAGGAGTCTTCAAAAAGCTCATGGGAATTGAATAATATGAGAAATATATACATGGATTTTGAAATGTCATGCTATAAATAATATGTATTTATATTATATATATTATATTTATTTTATTTTTTATTAGATGCAGAAAGGGAGAGAAAAAGAGAGAGAGAAAATCATGGAACTCATTCCAATTCTCCCACTTCAGTTACAGGGACCCAACTACTAGAAACATTGTTGATTCCCAGGGTATATAATATCAAGAAACTGGAGTTAGGAACAGGAGCCAGGTAACAAAGCCAATTTGGACTGTGTGCCCCACAAGGGTGTTTTTACTGCTAGGCTAAATGTCCACTCCAATTTTTGTTTCATTCTATTTTTCCATGAACCTTTGGAAATCTCCTTATATTAGGAATTTGAGGGGCCTGCACTGTGGAGCACCAGGTTAACGCCCTGGCCTGAGGCACCGGCATCCCATATGGTCACTGGTTCTAGTCCCGGCTGCTCATCCTCCAATCCAGCTGCTGTGGCCTGGGAAAGCAGTAGAGGATGGCCCAAGTTCTTGGACCCCTGTGCCCGCGTGGGAGACCTGGAAGAAGCTCCTGGTTCCTGGCTTCAGATCGGCACAGCTCCGACCGTTGCGGCCAACTGGGGAGTGAACCATCGGACGGAAGACCTCTCTTTCTGTCTCTCTTCTCTCTGTGTAACTCTGACTTTCAAATAAATAAATAAATCTTTAGAAAAAATAAATATGATACAGAATAACTTAGCAGAACAGAATTATTATTTTTACGTTTTCTATTCAGATGTTCTTGTATGAACCTCAGTAACATTTAAAACAACAATTTTTATGTAGGCTATGCACATTTCCTGTAAAGTTTATTCCTACTTTTTTTTTGTTTGTTGGTTGGTTGGTTCATTTGTTTTGTTTTGAGAGAGAAGAAGGAGGAGGAGAAGGAGGAGGAGCAAGGGGAAGGGAAGGGAAGGGAAGGGAGGAAGGAGGGGAGGAAAGAAGGAAGGATCTATTTACTTTTTCACTCCCCCAAAACCCACAATGACTGGGATTGAGCCATCCAGGCCAAAGCCAGAGCTGGGATCTCAACAGGCATCACATATGAGTATCAGGAATCCAGCAACCTGAGGCATCACCCGTGCCACAAAGGGTCTGAATAACTGGAAAGTTGGAGTCAGGAGACTGAGCTCTGTAGTCCAACATGGGATGCATACATCTCAAGTAGCCTCATTAACTGCTAGGTCAAATGAGCATTCCAAATCCTGGTTATCTTTAGCATATTTTTTCATTATTAAAATGGTAGTTTTCATTATAGTTTATGTGTAGACAGTTCTGGTTGTCAGTAGAGACCTGTAGTTTGAAGACAGTCATTTTACAACTAGGCCCCTGTTGTCTTTAGCATAGTAGACAACAATCTAACTTCTACTCTAATAATAGAAAATATTATTTTATATTCATAGTTTTTTTATAAATAACATTCTCTTTTGCTATTATCAGTGTTAATGGGACACTATTTAATCGACTTCTTTGCCAAGAATAATTCAGTGTTGCTTAGTAAAGGAAGGCATTTTCTAGAGGAAACAAGCAAGCAAGATGAGAAGATTGGAAATGGTAAGGAAGAAGAGAAAAAAAAAAAAAAACTCTTGAATGAGACTTCACTTTAATTTTTTTTAACATAGGTAGAAAAGAATAGGGAGTAGAATATGCAGTCTTCCCTCAATTTTGCACACACAAAAAAAATCAGAATACTAAATGTAATAATTCTAGCCCAAACACAGAAAGCAAAAATGTACATTCTCTGAAATACATTGATGCACAGACTAAATTAAAGCACATGAATCACTTAACAATGTCCTCAGTGTGCAGGCATCTTATCTAAAATGCTCATGGTAAAATTCTTTAGTAATCTTCCTATATTTGGAACAGCAGGTTACAGAAGATGTCAAAGTTGTAGGGCTCAATTGTGGGGTCTTTATTTCTGAAAACCAGTGGCTGAATGGAGACATGTGCTCTCCAAATCATGCAGCTCCGATTGAGCTCAGGAGTAAGCTTATAAAGGCAAAAACCGCATCTTTTTTTTTTTTTTTGGACAGGCAGAGTGGACAGTGAGAGAAAGAGAGACAGAGAGAAAGGTCTTCCTTTGCCGTTGGTTCACCTTCCAATGGACGCCGTGGCCGGCGCCCTGCGGCCAGCGCACCACGCTGATCCGAAGCCAGGAGCCAGGTTCTTCTCCTGGTCTCCCATGCTGGTGCAGGGCCCAAGGATTTGGCCCATCCTCCACTGCACTCCCGGGCCACAGCAGAGAGCTGGACTGGAAGAGGAGCGACTGGGACAGAATCCGGTGCCCCAACGGGGACTAGAACCCGGGGTACCGGCACCGCAGGCGGAGGATTAGCCTACCGAGCCACGGCGCCGGGCCAAAAACCACATCTTGTTGGAAGTTCATTACAAAGCTAAGCGTTTGTTACAGAAGCTAGGGCAAGCAAGGTAACCCTCATCTCAGGAGTTTCCTGGCACTTAATTTAAACAAACCTTACAGATAATATTCCTACAAGATCAGTTTTTGAGTAGATAGCAGTTGTGCAACTTGTCAGAGGATACCCAGGGACAAAATGGAGTAACTCTCGTCAGGCCTGCTCACTGGCAGTTCAATATATTTTATTTAATAGTTTAAAAATTGAGACCCAAGGAGATAAAGTGATGTACCCTAGAACAACCAGACAGGAGGTTATGAACCAGCTTTAGAACACTAGAACACCTAGACTGTCCTATTAAGTTCTAATACACTTGCCTTATGATATATTCTTCCATCTACTCATCTCTCATTTCATTCATTTTGTTGCTTATTACATATACATCAGTATGTATCTTGCAAAATATTTCACTGTGCATGCCTTCATTAGAGGCCAATATTTGATCATGCAGCTTTCTCTTATTTTTTAGCACACAATAAACTAATTGTACCATTTAGTTAGTGTAAACTCAATTTATAGTAAAAAATAGACCATTAATAACATGTCAAAAAGGACATTTACTCTCATTTCCAGTCAATCTTCACTCCCAGAGGCAACCATTATCTGATTTTTGTCACCTTGCATTAGCTTTGCCCAGTCTAACAGTTTCTAAGTGGGAAGTATATACTATGTATTTTATTATTTAAAAAATTCATTTTGAGGTGGGGGAAGGAGCGAGAGAGAGAGAAAGAAGAGGAGAGAGAGAGAGAGAGAGAGATCTTCCATCCTGTGTTCACTCCCTAAATGGGCTCAACTGCTGGGGCTGGGTCAGTCTGAAGCCTGGAGCCTGGAATTCCTTTTGGGTCACACACGTGGTGGCAGGGTCCCAAACACTCAGATCTTCTGCTGCTTTCTCATGGGTGTTAGTTACAAAAGAGCAGGATTGGAAGTGGAACAGCTGGGGTTCAAACTGGTGCTCATATGAAATGCTGCTGTTGCAGGTGGTGGGTTAACCAGCTGTGCCACAACACTGGCCTGCATCTATAATTTTTGTGATAACATTTTTTTGGCAGTCAGAGTTAGACAGTGAGAGAGAGTGATAACATTTTTAAATTCAGATTAAAGTCAAAGGCTTAATGCTTCACTAAACAAAAGAGTGCAACAAAGGAAAAGTAAAAAGACCATAGCTGACTATGAAAATAGGTGTGGGTTGTAAGCAATGAAATGAAAAGATATGCAATTTTACTCTGATAACTTTTAAATAGCCATTATGAGAATGGCTGTTTTAGTATAGTCACTAAAAGTTGTACAATGTCCCACTTCTACTAATAGTGGAACAGGGGAAACCCAAAACAGACTAACAAGTAAACTGCTGTCCTTTGTGGGAATTTTCCAAGTGAGATGTCTGCTTTTCAACATTTTCAACATATTTTCTGTTACTCCAAATTAACTCCAGTTGTTGTAGTTAGTTCTTTTTAACTGTATTAACTTAAGCACTCTTCTTTATTGTGCAATGAAGACTGTGTTGTTATCTTCCTATCATTCTTTTTTGTCTTAGTCCAGAATCTGAAGGAAATAACTGCTTAAAAAAAATACAAGCCCTAAACAAGTACCTGCACCTCTTTCTATTAGAGGCTATCTCCATTTACACAAAATTGAGGGCCATTTCTCTTTCACACTCTTTCCCCATTTCAGCTTTCCAAATGAAAGAATTAGACACAAGAGAAAGACGTTTATTAAATTTACAACAATGTTAGTTATTAGTTTAATATTGTTTAAATGTTGCTCCATTAAAGCATTGAAGGCACAGAATTATTTTTGCCAAAGTCTAGTAAATTTTGCTTTATAATTTGAAGGAATCAATCAAGTAGGTTTTATTGGCAAAAAAAGATGAATCATTTGATTCATAATGCATTTTGGTCATCTTTACTTTCTAAGGACATAGTTTGAAATTACCTAGTAATATTTCTTGATTTCTAAAACTGCAGATTTTTCTCAATTTGATTTTGGTTGATTGAAACAGGGCTGGCAGCAATAGTCTGCTGTCAGACATGCTGATCCTCAGTAGTCAGTACTCCTTAGGAAAACAACCAGGCTACCTGCTGAGAACAAATTACCCCTAAAAAGCCCATAAAGCACTCCAGAGAGACACCTACTAGAACCATTAGAGGAATACAGTGGAAAGAGCTATTAATCTTATCTACCAGGTCTATTTGACTTAGGTGATGTGTGCATTGTATCTCTCATTTAGCCATCTTGGCAACCTCAAGTAATGTCCTTCTCAAAATTAATCAGTAACCTTCTCAGCATATCTTGTCTCTGAATATATTTGTAACTAATTTTGCTCTACAAACAGTAATCTCCAACCTGTGGGAAATTTGCCATTGTTCACTTAAAACCTACTGTTTTAGATCAAGGCAATGGATGTTCACTGTGTAATGGTAAAGAAACATAATACCCAAATTATGAATAAAATTTCATCACCTTGTAACAATTCACAAGACTCATTAAAAGCCATTGGACTTGAGTCTCCTGGGCCTGTGCCACTCATATTATGCTTGAATAAACTGTATATTAACCTTTTCCACAAATCCTGTTTATTTCTTTCAGCACTACACAAAGTGTAACTTGCAACTTATAGGCTGGAGACTAAATTGTTACCATCGGAAACATGTGTTAGGAATTGAATAGACTGATGTGCTCTTCTTATTAAAGCTGAAAATGTTTCTCCAGCTTACTTAAAAATAAACAGTAGAGGTGCTTAGTTCCTACTAAACAGTCCACTAGATGAGAAGAGTGAAAACTTTACAGACAATGAATCTAATTTAATTAATTAATTTCTCATTTTGACTTCTGATGTTGGTGAAAATCACTTTATAAAACTAATCTCAGCCACCTCTGCCCTCTACTGCCACGTATTTGCTTAGCTCTGCCTTTCTAATTCCAATTTTATACCATGTTTTCAACTACTTATCTTTATTTATTTGTTTGACAATTTACCTGGAGATTTCAAAACTTGGTGCCTGACCTGCTTTAAATTTATCCTGAATTCACAGGAAAGCCACTGGCCTTTTCTCTTGAAACGTATGTTTTTTTATTTTTTAGATCAGGTTTCTTGCAGTGGATGTATTGTTGATGGTATTTTCAAAATAGTATTGATTAGATAATATACTACCATGCAGAAAATGAGTAAAACATATTAATAATAATGCATTAATTATGATATGTATTAATGTATTAATTAATAGTAATGTACACATTTTTCAACTTTTGGAAAGCAAGTATCGTAAGTGTTATGTACTTGTAGATAAGCTCAATGGTATGTCAAGTCTTCCTATTTTAACTTACAAGTATCTCCTTTGCTATAGTGTGATTCACAATTATAATAAGCAATATCGACATAGGAAAAATAATGGATGTGGCAACCTTTATAGCTTTTCCACTGTGTTTTCTGAGAAATTTTGCTTCAGGAAATAATTGATATTTTTCACTGATATTCTAATTTGGAAGATAACAGTTTCATTAGCAAAAAAAGTAGCCACAGCTTGTGATTTGCAATTTCATAAGAGTCAGTGAAAACTAAAGTAAGTATTAAAATATATTCACTCTAATAGAAGAAAAAAATTACATTCCACAGAAAGGAAGGCAAGCTAAAACCCCAAGTCTTTCTATCTACAGAAAACTAACATGAGACTTTTCTCTATAAAGCAAAGACAGCCTGACCAGATAGGATTCTTCAGAGAGAAGAATCAGGGAATCTTTAATTAATTACATATAATTCTCACACACGAATTAAATATCAGCCATTAATTAGGAGAATGCAAAATTTCTTTAACAAATGATATTGGTGAATCAATACAAGAAAGAAATAAAGAAATCTTGTATAAATGTTCTTTGTCTTCCAGAATTCCACTCCTAAAGCAAATTCCTTTTATTTAAGGTTAAGCGTTTCATAATTCATCTAGAGGGCACTTGAAATAAAGGTCTAATACATGTCATGTACATAGTTTCTGACCACAGCAACATATTCACAAAATCAATAACATTCTAAAACACTCATATTAATTATCATGCTCATGGACAGTTAACAATCATTGATTGCTTATTCTTGTTTGTCACTCTTCTAAATGTTTCATCTGCATTAAAATTCAGTTTTCACCACAACCCTTGTAGGTAGGAAAAAAAATACAATATCTATTTTACAAATTAGAAGAGAGGGAATAACAGAGATTAAAATAAGAGACCCAGATAGAGTTTCAGGCTCCTGGCTTCTCCTTGGACCAGCCCTGTTATAGGTGTGATCATTTGGGGAGTGAGCCAGCAGACAGAAGATCTCTCTCTCTATTTCTTCCTCTCTCTCTTTCTCTCTGTTTATGTGTATGTCCCCCTCTCTATTACTCTTTCAAATACAGAAAGAAAGAAAGAAGGAAAGAACGAAGGAAGGAAGGAAGGAAGGAAATTTTTTGAACAAATAACTTCAAATAGGAATCCAATGAAGACAATTTTTGTCCTTTATTAACTTTTATTTAATAAATACAAATTTCCAAAGTACAAATTTTGGATTACAGTGGCTTCCCCCCCCCCCGCATAACTTTCCTTCTACCAGCAACCCTCCCATCTCCACTCCATCTCCCATTCCATTCACATCAAGATTCATTTCCAATTATCTTTATATACAGAAGATCAGTTTAGCAAATATTAAGTAAAGATTTCAACAGTTTGCACCCACACAGAAACACCAAGTGTAATGTACTATGTGAGTACTAGTTATAGCATTAATTCACAATGTACAACCCATTAAGGACAGAGATCCTACATGAGGAGTAAGTGCACAGTGACTCCTGTTGTTGACTTAACAATTGACACTCTTGTTTATGCCATCAGTAATCTCCCTAGGCTCTAGTCATGAGTTGCCTTGCATACCAGGGATAAATCCCACTTGGTCTGGGTGGATGATCTTTGTGATGTGTTGTTGCATTCTATTGGCCAGAATTTTATTGAGGATTTTTGTGTCTATGTTCATCAGGGATATTGGTCTGTAATTTTCTTTCACTGCTGCAAAATTTTCAGGCTTAGGGATTAAGGTGATGTTGGCTTCATAGAAATAATTTGGGAAGATTCCCTCTTTTTTGATTGTTCTGAATAGTTTGAAAAGAATTGGAGTTACTTCTTCTTTAAATGTCTTGTAAAAAAAATCCATCTGCTCCTGGGCTTTTCTTTGTTGGGAGGGCCTTTATTACTGTTTCAATTTCTGTCTCAGTTATGGGTCTGTTTAGGTTTTCTATGTCTTCCTGGTTCAATTTAGGTAGGTTGTATGTGTCCAGGAATCTACCCATTTCTGATAGATTTCCCTGTTTGCAGGCATTCAACTCTTTGTAGTAATTTCTGATGATTCTTTTTATTTCCGTGGTGTCTGTTGTTACATTTTCTTTTTCATCTCTTATTTTATTGATTTGGGTCTTTTCTCTTATTTTTCTTAGTTAGTTGGGCCAATGGGGTGTCAATTTTGCTTACTTTTTCAAAAAACCAGCTCCTCGTTGGGCTGATTTTTTTTATCTTTTATTTAATGAATATAAATTTCCAAAGTACAGCTTATGGATTACAATGGCTTCCCCTCCCCCCCATAACTTCCTTCCCACCTGCAACCCTCCCCTTTCCTGCTCCCTTTCCCCTTCCATTCACATCAAGATTCATTTTCAATTCTCTTTATATACAGAAAATCAGTTTAATATATATATATATATATATATATATATATATATATATATGGTGTATATATAAAGACTTACACCTAAAAAAAGTCTAGAGACAAAGAGGAAAATGGGTTGAGAGAAAGGAGTCAGGAAGGAGTATCTGAAGGTAAGTTCTGGAATATGTTAATGTTTCTCTAGTTCACAATTCTTGTTTTTATCTACCACTCAGTAAGAAAGAAAAAAAAATCAGGATTAAACACATTATAAGCTTTTGACATACAGATTTTCATTTTTTCATCTATTTCTGTTCCTACATTTCCCTAATGCAACCTTCACAGTGTTTTCGGTGTCTTTTCAACTTTGCACTTCTGTCTCAGTATTTTTTTAGTATTTCATGGCCAAAAAGATATAATTGAAGCTCCTTTGTTTATATTTAATTGATTTCTTTCCTTCTCATTAGTGCAAAGATAGCTACTATTCTAAGTTTGATGTCTTAATTCATATTCTATTTTTAATCATAAAGAGCTTAAAGGTATATTTGAATAGTAAATTAGTTTCAACCTAAAATGTATTACCACAGAGTCTTTTAATAATAATAATAAGCGGGACATGCATAGTAGGATGATATAACAATGATAAATGAATATGTGCATAAAAACAAAATTCAAGGGTAATGACATAAAAATTGTATAACTAAAAAGATACCAACAAATTTAAATGCTGACAATTATTCCTTTTAGTTATTGATAGAGCAACCACATAAATATACGTCCAAACAGACATGAAAGATAGCATATTGAACTTATGTTTGTGTTTTATGATTTTAAATATTTATTTAACTTAAACTGCACACTTAAAAATTCTATGGAAATGGAATCTTGATGTTTATTTTATTCCCTTACCACCTTGATATTTTCATACAACATCATTTTGTTTTAAAATCTTTTACATGTGTTACATATAATTCTACTTTATTTTCTGGATCATGTTTAGGAACATATTTTAATCCATACATTTATATTGCAGAGTTCTTTAGGGTGTAAATTTAACAGTACATTTATTGGGGTACATAATTGATTCATGTTGTACACAAGTTTCATATTCTTAGTGAATATTTCCTATATTTATTTTTACTTCTGGCAATATTGCTCCACATCCAATCTGAAATTTCATATTGGCAATTTTTCTATTTTTTGTTTGGATTGATGAATATAATAATAAAATCTTTTTGCTCTTATATGTTTATCTTAAGTTTTATTTTCTTTCAAACTTTTATTGGTTTTTGGAATTTATTCTTCTGTTGCTTATTCTTGTGTTCTGTAGATTTTAAATAATTGATTTAATTAATCCAGAATTTTTTTTGTTTTGGAAAATATTAATTGATCAACTTATGTATATCTATAAAATATGCAAATAGTTCTCATAAATCTTTTTCACTGTTTTTTGTTTGTTGTAAATATTTATATCTTAATTTATCACAGCTTCTTTCGCATTTGTAACATACCTAATTGCACTTTCCAGTATTTTATATACTACAGGTATCTGACTTTTTTTGATAATGATTAAAGCAATAAAATTAAATTAAATGGCCATCAATATCTTCTTTTATCCCTGTTTACACAATTACCTTTATAAGAGCATCCATGACACCTTGTTTATTATTCAATTTTCCATTCATTCATTAATTCATTCATTCATACACCAAAGACATGGAGAGATAGCTGGTTTGAAGGAGTGGAAAGAAACATCAAACTTGAGCTTATAGTGACGGCAATAACATACAATTGACCATCGGCATTTTGTGAGGAATTTGAAAGGAAATTACAAAATATTGTCTCTTTTAAGACACTCTGGGTGCAGGTGCTGTGGCCTACTGGGTTAAGCCTCTACCTGTGGTGCTGGCATCCCATAATGACACTGATTCATGTCTTGGCTGCTTCTTTTCTGATCCAGCTCTCCACTATGGCCTGAGAAAGTACTAGAAGATGGCTCAAGTGCTTGGACCCCTGCACCCTCATGGGAGACCCAGAAGAAGCTCTTGGCTCCTGGCTTCAGTCTGACCTAGCCCAGGTCATTGCAATCCTTTGGGGAGTGAACCAGCAGATGGAAGAATTTTCTCTCTGTTTCTCTCTCTCTCTGTCTTTCACTCTCTCTCTCTCTCTCTCTCTCTTTTTTTAAATTTATTTGACAGGTAGAGTTATAGATAGTGAGAGAAAGAGACAGGTCTTCCCTCCATTGGTTCACTCTCCAAATGGCTGCAACAGCTGGAGCTACGCTGATCCAAAGCCAGGAGCCAGAAGCTTCCTCCTGGTCTCATGCAAGTGCAGGGACCCAAGCACTTGGTCCATCCTCCACTGCCTTCCTGTGCCACAGCAGAGAGTTGGACTGGATGAGGAGCAACCGGGACTAGAACCGGCGCCCGTGTGGGATGCCAGTGCTGCAGGCAGAGGATTAACCTAGTGCACCACGACACCAGCCCCTAACTCTCTCTCAATTAAGTAAATAAAGTCATAAAAAGACACCCTGGTCAGTTTTTAAAAATCTGCTGCTTTTCAGACACTCTTCTATTTTAAAAAAATTATTTCATATATTTGAAAGGCAGAGTGTCAGAGAAAGGAAGAGGCAGAGAGAAAGAGATCCTCCATCCCTGGTTCACTTCCCAAATAACCAAAATCGCTGTGGGTAGGCCAGGCTTAAACCAGGAACCTGGAACTCCATCCAGGTCTCCCACATTGGGGGCAGGGAGCTAAACACTTGGGTCATCTTCTGCTGCCTTCCAAGTGCAGTAGTAGAGAGCTGGAATGGAAGTGGATCAGCTGGTACTCAGACTAGTGTCCTTATTGGCATCCCAGAATGCAAGCAGCAGCCCAACCCCCTGCACATGACATCAGTCCCTTAGACACTATACTTCAGGCTGAAAATATCAGGATATCAAAATTATGAAATATCAAATCTATTTTCACTTAAATATACAGTAAAGTGTTCATTTACAGGTATGTAGTCTAAGCTCTATTGTGGAGATTTTTATGATGAGCTAATGATGTTTTCACAGTGAAATCAGATGGAGAAAAAAAGAGAAGATTGATGAGAAATCAATGACCAGATGGTGAGAAAAAATGCCTATCTGAGTGGACAGAGCTAGAAGGTATTTCATTTTAATACTTGAGAAGGCTTGGCAAATAAGATCATGTCAGAAAAGAGCTAGCCTGATTAGTGTCCTGTCTATCCAAATGAGTGGTAACATGGCCTTTTTATGGTGGAAGCTTAAAAAACTTCACAGTAGTAAGTTTCCTTTCATTTTCTAAGAAGGTACTTTTATTGGATTGAGGTATCCAATTGAGTTAAGTATTCTATTTTTATTTTTACAAAATAGATTAATAATTTTATCATTTCAAATATTAAATTTGATGGCTATACAGACAATTGTGTTACAAATAATAATTTGGTAGTTAAAACTATGGTATGCAGTGTAGTACATGGCATCTAATACATTATTATTTTAAAATATTTGATTTGTTTATGTTCATAAGCACTTTATTGTCACAAGCGAATTCCTTGTAGAAGCAAAACTAATTTTAAATTACATTTATAGGGGCCACATTGTGGCATGGTGGGTGAAGCCACTGCCTACAGTGCTGGCATCCCATAGGGGTGCCAGATTGAGTACCAGCTGCTCTACTTCTAATACAGCTCTATCCTATGGCCTGGGGAGGATGACTCAAGTCCTTAAGCCTCTGCACCTGTGTGGGAGACTCAGAGGTGGCTCCTGGCTCCTGGCTTTGGATCAGCCTATCTCTGCCCATTGTGACCATCTGGGAGTGAACCAGCAGATAGAAGACCTCTCTCTCTCCCTTTCTCTGTCTATAACTCTGCCTTTCAATGAAATAAATAAATCTCTCCCCCCAAAAATAAATTGGGCCTTCAAACTCTGAAACTTACCTATTTATGTCTGAGGTTCCCTCTATGCCATTTTCTTTTTATACTTGTCATCTTACAGGAAATAAATAAAGAAACATCAAAAAATTCAATAATAGGTGTATTTCCTCCCATCTTACAATTGCATCTTGTAATTTGGCTCCTTTAAAATCTTTATAAAGGAATATGGAGGAAGTATTTTAAATGAGTATTTAGATCATCTTTCAAAAAATAACTAATTTACAGGTTATATTAATGTAGGAATACTATGCAGCTTAGGAAAGATATATTAATTTAAAAAATGCAAATATCTTTGATACATGACTAAAAATAACTTATGAGACTATAATATGACTGAATTTGAGTGCACTTACTTTGTTTTATTGCTGTTATAATTAAAACCTGAAATAGTTATGTCAAAGGAAATATCTACTAATTTCTACCTATAAAATGTTGTATTAAGTTTCCTATAAAGTAAAATATTTCCTACAAAGAAAAATAATCTTACATGATGTTCACAAGGAGTTTACTGATCAAATACAGTGTATAAAATGTATTTTTAGTACATAAAACTGTAAAATATTTTAAATGAACAATTAAAAATAAATTCAGAACCTGAAAAGTTTCATTTGAAATGATGTCACACAACAGTAGTCAACATAAAGAACTGTTTGTAATTCAGGATTTAAATAATCTACAGTAGAACAGAAAGTAGAATTTACTAAAAAGGCCCTGACTAGACAGCCTCAGATATACAAAGATCTACTTTAAAGTGTGCTTCTCCCTTCAAGGCATTTTTTAAGTATGTACCATAATTTTACTACTTATCATACTATTTTCATGTTTTGCATTCATATGCTTGCCTCTCCACTTGACTCTATCCTCTTTGAGAATTGTCAAAGTCAATTGATGAGCAATTCTCTGCTCCTCCAGGAGCCAGTTGTGTCTGGCATGAAAATTATCTATAGAACTAAATTCAGTACATCACAGCGAGAGAAGCTGCTTTAGTGGTAGTGGCTTCAGTTTTCAAGAAAAAAAAAGATGAATCAGAAGGAAGAGGTTGTTTATTGAGTTATTTCTCAAGAAGAAAAGATCTGAAGTTGAAACTCCAAGGACTGTAAAATCGAATAACTGAATCACTGTGAGAAAATGAAGCAATACTAAGATACTGGTCAAGATCCACTGAGTTTTATTATTTTCTCATATCTGTTATTTTTATTCCCTATATTTATTATTGAAGTGATTACAAATACCCTAAAACAAAATAAGACTCATGCCCACTTGTAAAGAAAGCAAAAATGTATGGGCTAACATTAAAGTGTTTTACATGAGTGCTTGCCAAACTCTGCAAACAGAATACCATTAGTGGTCTCTAGGAAACTAGCCCTAAGCATCTCATCCTGCCTGTGTGATACTTTTTACTGCAGACATCATTAGCAGGACTTAATCTGAAGAAAGATGTTCCTTTTTCAAATTTTGAAATCCAATATTCTTGACAAAGCAAGTAGTTTTCAAAAGGAAGGAAGGGAAAGAATGAAAGAAAAGAAAGAGAGAGAGAAAGAGAGAGAGAGGGAGAGAGAGAGAGAGAGAGAGAGGAAGGAAGGAAGGAAGGAAGGAAGGAAGGAAGGAAGGAAGGAAGGAAGGAAAGGGAGAAGCAAGTTAGGTTGCCAATTTGGTATGCCCACGTCCCATATCTAAGTACTTGAGTTTGAGTCTTGCCTCCACTTCTGATCTAGCTTCCTGATCATGTGTACCCCAGGAAGCAGCATATGATGGCTTGAGGACTTAGGTCATTCCACCTATATGAAAGACCCAGACGGTGTTCCTAGATCCTAGATTCTGTCTGGTCAAGACCCAGATGTTGCAGGCATTTGGAGAGCAGACCAGCAGGTAAAGGATTGATCTCTCTCTCTCTCTCTCTCTCTCTCTCTCTCTCTCTTTGTGTGTGTGTGTGTGTGGAATAAATATAAACTTTTTATTTTATTTTTGACAGGTAGAGTGGTCAGTGAGAGAGAGAGAGAGAGAGAGAGAGAGAGACGGAGAGAATGGTCTTCCTTTGCCGTTGGTTCACCCTCCAATGGACGCAGCGGACGGCACGCTGCGACCGGCGCACCGCGCTGATCCGAAGCCAGGAGCCAGGTGCTTCTCCTGGTCTCCCATGGGGTGCAGGGTCCAAGCACTTGGGCCATCCTCCACTGCCTTCCCGGGCCATAGCAGAGAGCTGGCCTGGAAGAGGGGCAGCCGGGACAGAATCCGGCGCCCCAACCGGGACTAGAACCTGGTGTGCCGGCGCCGCTAGGCAGAGGATTAGCCTGTTAAGCCATGGCGCCAGCCATAAATATAAACTTTAAAATAATTTATATTTAGTATATTTTATTTGCATTTCTCTGAAGTTTTTCATTATCCAGAAGACTAGTTATAATATATTATATATATATAATAGTTATATATATATATATATAATATATATACACACACACATATGCACATTCACACATAAGCACACAAGAGGGAAATTTTAAAAGTTCACAGAAAGTGGAATTAAAAGGAAAATTTATTTTGATAAAAGAGTTTAGAAATCCATTGATAATATTTTACATAACACACATTTTCACATGCTTTTTGAAGTCTACTTATATGCCTTAATTTGATTTTATGCACTAAGATAAATTTAACTTTTTTTTTTATTTCAAAGTTAGATAGTGAGAGAGAGAGAGAGACAGAGATAAAGGTTTTCCTTCCGTTAGTTCACCCCACAAATGGCCGCTGTGGCTGGCAGTGCACCGATCTGAAATGAGGAGTCATGTGTTCCTCTCGGTCTCCCATGAGGGTGCAGGGGCCCAAGCACCTGGGCCATCCTCCACTGCCTTCCGGGGCCAAAGCAGAGAGCTGGACTGGAAGAGGAGCAACCGGGACTAGAAGCTGGTGCCCATATGGGATGCCGGCGCTGCAGGTGGAGGATTAATCAAGTGAGCCATGGCACCAGCTCCTTAAATTTAACTTTTAATTCAAATTTTCCATGAAGTTTTCACAGAGACAGAAAGGAAGAACAATCATTTATGAAGTAGTCATGTCATCTTCAATATATGTTTACTGGTAAAACATGTAATCATTGTAACATACCGTATATTTTCACAGAAACATATTCTCCATATCTGAAGCAATGTCTATTAATGTCAAAAGGCTTTGTGGTATTCTCTTTGTAGAGTTTATGAAAAGAATAGCAGATACTTGTTTTTGTTACTATTAATAAAAACTCATTTTCTTATATCAAATTTTATTTGCAATCCCAATGATATTGTGTAATTATATTTTGTAGGAATATTTTTTAAGATAGTACTTAAAATGAATTAAAACTATCTTTTAAATAATTTCAGGTGCTGGCGCCATAGTGCAGTAGGTTAATCCTCTGCCTGAAGCACTAGCATCCCATATGGGTGCCGGTTCTAGTCCCGGCTGCTCCTTTCCACTCCAGCTCACTGCTGTGGCCTGGGAAAGCCATGGAGGATAGCCCAGGTGCTTTGACCGCTGCACCCACATGGGAGACTGATAAGAAACACCTAGCTCCTGGCTTCGGATTTGCACACTTCCAGCCATTGTGGTCATTTGGGGAATGAACCATTGGATGGAAGACCTTTCTCTCTGTCTCTCCCTCTCACTGTCTATAACTTTACTTCTCAAACAAATAAATAAAAATCTTTAAAAAAAATTCAAGTCAAATAATTAACAAATGCAACTTTTCATTTCTGAACTGCTGTATTGCATTTAATCAAAGAATGTATATGATTATATTATACAAGGGTACTTCAAAAAGTCAGTTGGAAAGTAGAATTAAAAGGTAAAATTCTAAGGGGCTAGTGTTGTGATGTACAGGTTAAGCCATAGTTGATGCAGGCATCCCATTTGGGTGCTGGTTTGAGTCTAATCCAGCTGCTTGCTATTGAGCCTGGGAAAACAGCAGATGACCTAAGTGTTTGGGCTCATGTCTCTCATGTGGAAAACCTGGATGAAGCTCCTGGATCCTGTCTTTGACCTGGTCCAGCCCTGGTTATTACAAATGAACCAGTGACTGGAAGCATTCTCTCTCTCTCTTTTTCTCTCGCTCTCTCTGTGTAACTCTGCCTTTCAAATACATACATATTTTTAAAAGGTAAAATCTTAAAATACAAACATTATTTCTCATTATATGCTCCAGAATATCGACAGCATTTTATAAATGGTGATGTGAGGCATTGATGCATACCTGAAGAATTGAGGGTCTAGTGAACATAAACATGCCAGTGCCATTTTTCTACATATTAGCTAAAGAACACTGGATCGTCTAAAAAGATTTCTTAAGATTAGGGAACCAAAGGAAGTAAGAAAGAGCCAAATCAGGATGGTAAGTTTGGTATCTTAGGATTTCCCATTAAAATTCTTAGAAGATTCCCTTGTTTTATGAAGAGCAAGTAGTGGAGAAGAATCCTGTGGTGATGATTATGAGCCTTTTTTTTCTGCTAAAGCTCTAAGTAATTTTCTCTTAATATGCAGATGTCATTGTTCTTTGGCCCTCCAGAAAGTCTAAAGCATGATGTCCGGGGCTGGTGCTGTAGCATAGCAGGTAAAGCTGCAGCCTGCAGTGCCAACATCCCATATGGCTGCCGGATTGAGTCCTAGATGCTCTACTTCAGATCCAGCTCTCTGCTATGGCCTAGGAAAGCAGTGGAAGATGGCCCAAGTGCTTGGGCCCCTGCACCCTCTTGGGACACCTGAAAGAAGTTCCTGGCTCCTGGCTTCAGATTGACTCATCTCCTGTCATTGCGGCCATTTGGGGAGTGAGCCAGTGGATGAAAGACTCTCTCTCTCTCTCTCTCTCTCTCTCTCTCTGCCTCTTTGTAACCCTTTCAAATAAATAAATAAAACCTAAAATAAAAATAAGCAGGATGTCTTGAGCATATCAAAAACCTGTCACTATGTCCCTTGGTCTTGACTCGTCCTTGTCAGTTTGACTGTACAGCTCCTACTCCTTTCAGGGCTGTACCAGGAATATCATGCTTCATCTCCTTTAACAATTCTTGCAAAATAACCCTCAGGATTTGGGTCCCACTTACTTAACATTTCCATAAATGGTCTGTTCTTATCTGCAATTGATCTAAGTCTAATATTCTGGGGCAGAAAACTTGCTGCACTTTATTATTTAAGTCAGAATCGTGTAAGCCGAATTGAGACATTTACAGTGTTGGCTACTGTTCCACTGTTAGTCATTGGCCTTCATTTAGGCCACAGTCAAGATTAATTTTTTACTCACAAAATGATGTGGATGATCTGCCACTGAGGACTTCATATTCAATATCATCTTGTCCCTATTTCAAACAGGTTATCCATTTATAAACTTTTGATTCCTTAGAGTTATTGTCCCCATAAGCAAAAATCGCAAAGCATGAATTAAGTTCATCATTCTTCCACCTATGCTTCACCATAAATTTAATATATGTTCTTGCTGCAATTTCATCAGAATTAATGATACTCTTTTCTGGCTAATATCCTATTTTTCTCAGTGCATGAAACCAGATTTTGTTCAGATATATATATATATATATATATATATATATATATATATATGTATATATATATATTTTTTTTTTGACAGGCAGAGTGGACAGTGAGAGAGAGAGAGACAGAGAGAAAGGTCTTCCTTTGCCGTTGGTTCACCCTCCAATGGCCGCTGCGGCTGGTGTAGTACAGCCGGCACATTGCGCTGATCTGAAACCAGGAGCCAGGTGCTTTCTCCTGGTCTCCCATGGGGTGCAGGGCCCAAGCACTTGGGCCATCCTCCACTGCACTCCCGGGCCACAGCAGAGAGCTGCACTGGAAGAGGAGCAACCGGGACAGAATCTGGTGCCCCGACCTGGACTAGAACCTGGGGTGCTGGCGCCGCAGGCAGAGGATTAGTCTATTGAGCTGTGGCGCCGGCCACTCAGACATATTATAATAAGGTAGTAAGAGTTATCTCTGGTGCAAAAAAAAAAAAAAAAAGAAAGAAACTTATGCATGGTTTTTTAATAATAAACAATTTCCATAATTTTTTGTAGGCTTCCTTTATACATCTAGTAGACTTTTCTTAATGATTGGATTTCTTCTCATGGTAACCTATATTTAATCAAGGGAACAATAAGAATAAAATGGAATAATGTTATCAGTATACTTGCAGGAAGCTGGGAAGTTTTTGAAAAAATTTGCATATTCCCATGATTCTGCCACGGTAATAGACAAATATTTCAATTTTAAATAGTATCTAATCCATTCATGCAAATAATTTAGAAGCTAATTGATTAATTAATTGAAAATTCACATAGGAAACAATGGTATTCTACCTAACATGCTGCATATATTAAAGTAAATCTTATCTTGGGAAAAACCGCTATAATCCAAAAGTTGTACTTTTTTTTTTTTTTTTTGACAGGCAGAATGGATAGTGAGAGAGAGAGACAGAGAGAAAGGTCTTCCTTTTTGCCATTGGTTCATCCTCCAAGGGCCGCTGCGGCCGGCGCATCTCGCTGATCCGAAGCCAGGAGCCAGGTCCTTCTCCCGGTCTCCCATGTGGGTGCAGGGCCCAAGCACTTGGGCCATCCTCCACTGCCTTCCCGGGCCATAGCAGAGAGTTGGCCTGGAAGAGGGGCAACCGGGATAGAATCCGGCGCCCCGACCTGGACTAGAACCCGGTGTGCCGGCACCGCAAGGTGGAGGATTAGCCTGTTAAGCCACATCGCCGGCCATACTTTCAAAATTTATATTTATTAAATAAAAGTTTTCTAATAAATAAATAAATAAAGTAAATCTTGTCTTTACCTTCAGTTTCTTCTTTTATGAAAATTGGAAAATAAATATCCTAAGGAATCATTGAGAATGCTTAGAGATAGATATGCTACTATTTCAATTTAAAAATGTTATGAAAATTAAATGGTTATAAAAAAACTTCAGTCATACTTTCTCAATTTCTCATGAATAATGTCATACTATGGTTTATTGGTTTGTCATACAATGGTATAGCACAAACTAATTCTCTCCCAGAAGAAATAGATAAGAAATTTGTAGTGGTGATTTAAAGGGGTATTGTGAAAGCATGATATCTGTTAGTCAACTTTGTATTGCTCATAATATGAAAGTCTCTCATCGATGACAGCTTGGTTTGACTAATCTTTTTAGTACCTTCAGGATACAAGATGTATAGAAAATGAGAAAGCTAAATTCATGAATATCAAATTAGTTTATCAGATAAATAGAAAATATACTCTATTTAGAAAATGTGGTATCTGTAACTATACAGTGAATGGATGATTCAGGTCAAAAGCAAAATCACAAATGATAATGGATGAGTTATTACAAATGGTTTATTGGGTTTCTCCCCAGAGAGTCTATAATTTATGAGGACTGTCTACCACTCCATATCATCTGTCGTCAATATACTCAAATGAATGAATGTCATCTTTAAGTATTGATGGCATATCAACAAAATTTGAGGGTTACAAAATATTTCCATATGTCCTTCCTTGAAAATCAACTTGAAGATTTTTCAGATTGTATAGTCAGTCCTTTATCATAGCTTATTCTTTTTTTATTTATTTACTTGAAAGTCAGTGTTACAGAGAGACAGAAATGGAGGAAGAGAGAGAGAGAGAGAGAGAGAGAGAGAGAGAAGAGAGAGAGATCTACCATCTGCTGGTTCACTCCTCAGATGGCCACAGTGGCTGGAACTGTGCTGATCTGAAGCCAGGATCCAGGCAATTCTTCTGGGTCTCCCACGTGGATGCAGGAGCCCAAGGACTTGGGCCATCTTCCATTGCTTTCCCAGGCCATAGCAGCGAGCTGGATCAGAAGTGGAATGGCCAGAACTTGAACTGGTGTCCATATGGGTTGCCAGCACTGTGGTTGGTGGCTTTACCCACTATGCCACAGCAATGGCCCCAGTTTGTTCTGAAAATTTAGAATAACAAGAAGAGAAATTATTGACAGTGTAGCAACTATATAGGAAACAACATTTGATATGTTTCTCAAATTTCTGCTTACTTAACTTGGCTTCCTAAAAAGCAAATGAATAAGAAAAACTTCCAAATGGAAATAAAGCAAAACACACAAAAATGTTTCTTAGTTACACAGCTTATAAGAGAATGGCAGTAAACTCTTCTCACCTAATGGACATTGTTGAATACTAATTTCTGTAATGGCAGGAAATCTCTATGCTTTGTCTTCATTGTCCAATATGATAGTCACCAGCCACATGTAGCTCAAGACCACTTCTAATGCGGCCAGTGCAATCCAGGGACTGAGCCTTTAATTTTATTTAGATTTAATCTATTCTGTTTTATATTTAATAGGCACAGATGGCTAAAGGCTACCATATTGGACAACTCAGTTTACCTCTATGTAACCAATATCCATAATATAATTTTCGTTAAACCAAAGAGTAACTTCAAATTGCTATGTTTCTGGAAATCAAGAAAATAATTGCAATTGTCCTGGAACCACTACCTTTATTTTTCTTGGTTTGTAGATTTGTAGTGCATTGCACTGGCTGTATTTCTGTTGAGAAAATATTAGTCCTTATCTACCTTGGACAGCACCTGACACACAACAGAAGCACAGTTAGGATATGTCAAATATCTAAAAGAATGAATGAAACAATGAACATCCTGGCTTTTTAAATTTTTTTATATTTCTAAATTATTTATTGTTAAAATAGATTTCACTTATGTAAATATATTATATTTAAGTATACACATAAAATGTTAAACATGTAATGTCCATTTTCTGAGAATTTGGCACTATTATTTCTCTTTTGTACACATACATCTATTTGTAATATATGCTTATTAATAAATGTGACAAACATACACATACACAAATGCACATTAGCATATGTATGCACACCTATGTGGCATATGTGACATATGTACGTATATGTGATATAGAATTGTGATATATATTTTATATATTTATATATGTTGTATATACTTATTTTATATATTTATATTATATACCTATTTTATATATTTATATATGCTGGCATATGTATATGTATTTATTTGTCTGTATAAGTCAACAAAAATAGACCTATCAATATTTAGTAGTAGACTTAAAACATTTTATAAACACATTTATAAATACAATCCAAATATGGGATACTCACAAAATGCAGGGAACAGGTCTTTCTGGTTTCCAGACACATTGATACACAGGCATAAAGAGAGTTTATAGCTTCAATTTTGCAATTTCAGCTATGCATCAATAGTAAATAGATACATAAAAAATCACATGTCTAGTTATCAAATAGCTGTTCTCATTCCTAGTGGAAATGAAATCCTTAAGTAATTTGAACTCAAAATAGAAAAATATAAAGTAAAGAAAAGAAGATCACCAATCCAGAATTTCTGTGGTCTCTTATTCAACAAAAAATATATGTCTTCAACAAATGAAGCTCACTACATGGTCAGACTCTAAAACTAAATCTTCAATCATTGTTGACAGCAAATAGAAAATAATATATCACTTGTAAGTGAAACAAACAAAAATTAAACAGAAAAAGATTAGAATTGAAAGTTTAATTTGAAAAATAAAGAACCACCAACATTATTTCCACTTTGCGATAACCCACCTTGAGAGATAAAGATTATTCAGGAAAGAGAATAGAATTTTAATAGATTAAGAATATACAAAACTGGCTTACCAGGGGTGAATTTCATTCATAACAACAGGAGTTATTTGCATCTTTATAAGCAAAAATTTGTACTGCTTCTAGTTATCGACAAAATATAGGATTGAAGAGAATTCAAAAAGGATGAAAGTTGCAGAGTTTCTATGGCATCATTAGACTATGAAGCACACATTGCTGAAACATAAGGTTTTCCCCGAAGGACAATTATTGTCTGCAGCAGTAACCTTCCTTTCATAGTCCCAGGTTTTTGTGTGCAAGGCTAGTTTAGTGCTAGAAGCTAATGTTCCAATGTCTGGAGAACAGATGTAGCACTGTCCACTTCCCAGTGTTCACAATCTAAAAGGATTTTTAAAGATCAAATACCTTCCTCTTTGCTTCTAGCTGTTAACTGGTGTCATACTCATTCACATATTGGAAATTTCATGTGATTACTTGCTTCAGATAGCTCATTGCAGTGAATTATTTATGGTCCTTGCCACTGTGCAACTGTCCGTAAAATTGTTTGTTTTTTTTTTATGAAATAAGTAACTGACAAATTTAGATGAAATTTTTAATATTAGTTACTTTGACATTAAAATGTAATACTCTGTTCCTCCCCTTGGAGAACAAATTCTACTCAACATTCTAGGTACCTGGTTTGCACCCCTGTTTGTTAGCCCAGTATTCTTTGTAAAGAGACCAAAAAGGTAAATACTTATACTCAGTGATTGCATCAAACTCTAGTTAAGTCCTTATTTTACAATGAAGAAACTGAATACTAAGATTTTTCCATGTTTTTTTAAGACAAGAACTGCAGCCTCACTTATATATTTATATAATAGTCCATGCACTATGATAATCATCAAAAATGTATATACTCATGATTTGGAAATAAGACAGTCATATGAGAATGATATAGAAAATAACAGCATATAAATTTAAAACTAAATGCAATGTGCCATTGATGTGTAGTTTTCATAGCGTTACAAATTTCACAAATTATTGAAGTTTGAGAAATGGAATAACTTAAAAATCATTACTACCATGTGACAGAGCTGAATAATGTAACCAATGGTATGACTTAGAAATCTCCTCACTAGTTTACATTTTTTCCTATCTTGATTTCAATATTTGAAGTCATAAATATCTAATAGAAACATATTTTTAAATGTGAAAGCCAAACATTGTCTAATGTACGTTTTCCAAAACATAACACTTCCTACTTAAAATGATATGCTTAAGGAACTGTATTTTATTGAATAAAAATTTTCCTTGTAGCAGAATAATCATGGCAACACAGCTATTTTGACTCTGAATTGCAAAGTAATATCACATTGAATTCTGAGAACTAGAAACCAGTCAGTGCACCTTTTTAAAGAATTATATATACTCATTTGATTTTCTATCATACTAAGTATTATAGAAATTTATTTTATTTCCTAAGCCCTTGCAAGTTTTAGAATTTTACAACAAAATTTTCAAGTGTAGTTTACTGAGTGATATTTGTCATGTATATTCTATTTCTACTCAATAATATTTTGGTAAATTTGCAATAAAACACTTAAAAGCTTGGTAGTTAATATAATATGACTCAAGAATTATGTAAGAGAGAGGATAAAAAATGAGGGTCATTTGTAATAGAAACCCAAATTAAACATGTTTTCTTATATCCATTTTCTGGGCTTTCTAATCAAGGCAACAGAAAATTTTCAAGAGACCAATATTTTTATTTTTGACCCAGAACTCTACTATGAATGATGTATAACGTTATTTATTTTTAGAGAATGCAATAGGATATGTATATAATCACAGTTTTATAATGTATTCCTAAATGTATCACTTTTTAAAATAAATTATTAACGTCTGAGAATATCTTTTTAAAAAGATTTATTTTATTTACTTGAAAGAGTTACAGAGACAGGTAGAGACAGAGGGGGTCAAGTCTTCCATCCACTGGTTAACTCTCCAAATGGCAGCAATGGCTGGAGCAGAGCTGATTTGAAGCCAGGAGCCAGGAAATTCTTCCAGGTCCCCTACATGGGTGCAAGGGCCCAAGGACTTGGGTCATCCTCTGCTGCTTTCCCAGGCCATAACAGAGAGCTGGATCAGAAGTGGAGCAGCCGAGACTTGAACTAGCGCTCATATGGGATGCCAATGCTGCAAGTGGCCACTTTATCCTCTATACTACAGTGACAGCCCCATCTGAGACTATCTTAAAGTGTAGTCTTATAAGGGACATTTGTCTAAATTTATACAGGATTGGCAGACAGATTTATTTGGGATAGAACAGTGTGTATAATTTTTTACAATGGTTTAAATTAAATACAATGATGACTAGCATGACAAATTAGCAATTCTTTTCAGTGATCATTTGTTTCAAGAGTGCTGTAACAATATAGCTTTTTCAATAGTCTTAAAGATATTGTTGCAATAGAAAATTATTACTGATACCTGAATAAGTGTTTAATTATTATCTAAAAATATTAGCCAGATTAAAGAAAAATACTTCTTTGTTGAGCATGCTGTTATCACATTGGATTTCTTACCAGTTCTTTTCTCTATCACCACACTCTTGCTGGTCCAGACTTGCAAACCACTGACTCTCAACATTCTTTCTGATATTCTCAGAGAAATTGCAGCTGGATTTTCAAGAAGTGCCTGGAATTTGCCCCTTTCCTACCCCTGATGCTCTGTGTTCCATCAATTGCTGGTGCAGTGACTGATTTGTGCAGGGGACTTGATGGGAAAGAAAGTGGATCTTCATGTGAGATCAGAAAAAAAGCTGGATTTTCTCTGACTCCATATTCTTTTGTTTTCAAACATTTAGTAAATTTATTGTGTGACACTGTTGGAAAACATCTGATGACAGATTTCATACATGCATGATGCTTTTTTCTCTTCATAATATTTGCTGAAATATTTTATTTAGAGTTAACTGTATGATCATTAATTATCCTGAAAATAGTTCAATGTAAAAATTAAAAGTGGGAATCTGAGGGGGAGAGGGAGGAATGGTTAGAATGTGGGTGGGAGAGGGGATGAGGGGGAGAGTGCCACTATGTTCCTAAATCTTATATTTGAAATACATGAAGCTTGTATAATTTAAATGAAGATTTTAAAAAAGGTTGAAAACTTGAATTTGTTAATTAAAACTTTTGAATAAACATATAAAATTAAACCTTCTAGCATTGAACACTGTAATTTCCAAAATGAAAAAAAAAACAGAATGGGAGCAGGGGACAGAAAGGATATATTAAACATTATAGAGGAGTGATGAACATGAACTGTTTATATATTTATGAATAATCTATAAATAAATCAATAAAGAAAAACATTGAACGAAAATAAGAACAAAACATCAGAGAACTGTGAGGTAACCTTCAAACATCAAAGGATACTTTAAAAAGTTCATGTAAAATGCAATTAGAAGACATATTTATTTTGAAATGAAACATTTTGAAATCCACACATAGATTTTAATAACATGTATTTTTTATAAACTTTTTGAAGAACCTTCATATTTGCAATTGAAATTCTTAAAGGAACAATAATGTGGGAAAAAGGAGGAAAATGTAGAATTGATGATTCAGATGAGAATTATGTAACCACAGATCCAAGAAACTCAGAGAATCTCACATTCACTGAAGGCAACTATACAAAGATACATGATAACCGAATTGCATCAAATCAATGAGAAAGATAAATTCGTAAAAACAACCATAGCAAAAAATTTAAGTACAGATAAATGAAGATCATGATAATATGATGTTTATATTTTAAAAATATCTGCAAAGTTTATGAAATAGGACACATAAATGAGTGATGAGAAAAACAAAACTTATAGAAACTAAAGAATTTGTGACCAAGATTTTTGAATCGATGTAATAGAAATCTTTCAAGTAGAAGGAAAATGACATTAGTTGGAATGTTGACTTGCATAAAGGAATCATGTTTCTGAAGTAATAACTATATCGATTGATGTAAGAGGTCCCTAAAATATTGATATCTTGTTACAGGATAGGCAAGGTTAAAGTGAAAATACTGATCACGTTTGTGGTGCTCAATGTGTGAAAATCTTTTTGGTCTTAGATGTATATCCTACAAATGTTTGGAATCTCCACAGGGTAAGTCCCCTAAACAGTTTTCAATCTTTATACTTTTAGCCTACTATGTTCATCAATTACCATTTGAATATCTCTTTTTAAACTTTATTAATATAGAGAAATTTCATGTAGTTCATATATGCAATTCCAAAATACAATGATACTCCCCTCCTCCCTTCTTCCATCCTTTCTTTTTTGTTTTAATTTTATGATAACATATTTTATTTTTTCCCAAAGAAAGCTTTTATTTAGGGAATACAAACTATACACATTTCATCAGTACAACTTTAGGAACATAGTGATTCTTTCCACTCTATCCACCCCCTCACCCACTCACCCACCCCTCTTCCTACTCCCTCTCCAATTCCCAATCTTATTTTTAACTAAGATCTATTTTGAATTAACTTTATACACAGAAAGACTAACTCTATGCTAAATAAAGTGTTCACCAAAGTGTATGAAAAAAACAAACAAACAAACAAACAAACAAAAAAACTGTTCCTCAACAGTTGAGACAAGGGCTGTTCAAAGTCATTGCATCTGGAAGTTAATTCCACTTTTATTTTTTTGAGAAACTTAATTAACTTTAAATCAGCAGCCAAGAATGATACACATCTTTTGCAAGCACTTAGATATAACTATACGTTATGAGACATTAGAATATCCTCCACTTAATTCAGTAAAGCAAAGTAAATCTTTGAGAACAAGTTTCACTATTAGCTCTCATAATACAACACTCTGAGGACAGAGGTCCTGCAGGGGAAGTTAGTGCACAGTGACTCCTATTGTTAATTTAACAGTTAACACTCTTGTGTATGTCAGTGATCACCGAAGGCCTTTTGAATCCACAAACTCCTTCATTATTTACCTCAGGCCACAAGCAAAGTGGAAGTTCTCTCCTTCTTTCAGAGACAATTACATCATCCTTTGATGACCACTCCTTTCCACTGGGTTCTCACTCACGGAGGTCCTTCATGTGGGGCACTTTTTCCCACAGTGTCTTGACTTTCCATTTCTGAAATGCTCTCATGAGCTTTTCAGCCAGACCAGAGTGCCTTAACGGCTGATTCTGAGATCAAAGTGTTACTTAAGGTGATTGTCCAGAGTCTGCTGAATGGACTGCTTCCCATGTTGGAGCATTCATTCCTTTTTATTTCTATCTATTATTATTACCAAAAACTATCTACATGATCATTTTAGCACTCAAAATGCTATTTTTACCACCTGGCTTAAGGAGATTTGGGGGTCCCATGGCAATTTTTTTTTTTTTTTGACAGGCAGAGTGGATAGTGAGAGAGAGAGACAGAGAGAAAGGTCTTCCTTTTTGCCGTTGGTTCACCCTCTAATGGCCGCTGCGGCCGGCTCATCGCGCTGATCTGAAGCCAGGAGCCAGGTGCTTCTCCCGGTCTCCCATGCGGGTGCAGGGCCCAAGCACTTGGGCCATCCTCCACTGCACTCCCGGGCCATAGCAGAGAGCTGGCCTGGAAGAGGGGCCACCGGGATAGAATCCGGCACCCCAACCGGGACTAGAACCCGGTGTGCCGGTGCCGCAAGGCGGAGGATTAGCCTGTTAAGCCACGGCACCGGCCCCATGGCAAATTTTTAAACTATATGTTAGAAGTAAGTACATAAGAACATATGAAGAACTATACAGCTCTATAGTTATAAACTTCATTTATTTATAATTATTACTTTAGGAACATGGTGATTCTTTGAACCCTGACCCATCCACACACCCACCCCCTTCCTCCTCCCTCTCTTAAGATCTATTTTTAATTAACTTTATACATATATGACTAACTCTATGTTAAGCAAAGAGATCAACAAATAGTATGAGAAAACAAACAAACAAACAAACAAAATTGTTCCTCAACAGTCAAGACAAGGGCTGTTCGAAGTCATTGCTTCTCAAAGTGTTGATTTCACTTCTACAGATTGCCTTTTAGGTGCTTGTTCATTTAGTTATCAAAGGTCAGGGAGAACACAAGGCATTTGACTTTTGGGGACTGCCTTATTTCACTAAGTATGATGTTTTCTAGATTCATTCAGGTTTCATTTATTTTTACTAGTGTGTAGTGTTCCATGGTGTACATATCCCATAATTTCTTTATCCGGTCTTCAGTTGAAGGGCATTTGGTTTATTCTGTGACTTAGCTATTGTAAATTGAGCTGCAATAAACATGGGGTACAGATAATTCTTTCATATGCTGATTTCATTTCCCTTGAGTAAATTTCCAGGAGTGGGATGGCTAAGTCATATGGTAGCTCTATATTCAGACTTCTGAGGTATCTTCATACTGTATTCCATAGTGGCTTTATCAGTTTACAGTCTCACCAACAGTGGATTAGGGTACCCTTTCCCCCCCGCATCCTCACCAGTATTTGTTGTTTGTTGATTTCTGCATGAAAGCCATTCTAGCAGGGGTGAGGTAGGTGAAACCACATTGTGGTTTTGATTTGCATTTCCTTGACAGTTAGTATCCTGAGCATTTTTTCATGTGTCTGTTGGCCATTTGGATTTTTTGGAAAATATCTGTAAGTCCTTTGCCCATTTCTTCACTGGGTTGTTTTATTTTTATTGAGTTTCTTGATCTCTTTATATATTCTGGTTATTAACCCAATATCAATTGAATAGTTTGCAAATAATTTTTCCTATTCTGTCAGTTGCCTCTTTGCTTTCCTGTGTGTTTCTTTTGCAATACAGAAACTTTTCAATTTGTTGTAATTTCATTTGTCAATTTTGGCTTTGATTTACTATGCTTTTGGGGTCTTTTCCAAGAACTCTTTGCCTATGCCAATATCTTGTAGGATTCCCCCAATGTTCTCCAATAATTTGATTGTTTCAGGTCATAGACTTAGGTCTTTCATCCATTTTAAGTGGATTTTTGTGTAAGGTGTAAGGTAGGTATCTTGCTTCATATTTCTGCATGTGTAGATGCAGTTTTCCCAGCACCACTTGTTGAGAAGAGCCTGTCCTTGCCCCAGGGATTGATTTTAGCTCTTTTGTCAAAATAAGTTGCTTTATTGATGGCTGATTGATTTCTGGCATTTCCATTCTGTTCCATTGGTCTATCCACCTGATTTTGTACCTGTACCAACCAGGCTGGTTTGATTATAACTGTTCTATAGTATGTCTTGAAATATGGTATGGTGATGTCTCTGGCTTCATTTTTGTTGTATACAATTGCAGTAGCTATTCGGGGTCTCCTATGCTGCCATCTAAATTTCAGTATCAATTTTCTATATCTGAGAAGAATGTCCTTGATATTTGATTGGAATCAGATTGAATCTGTAAATTGCTATTGGCAGTATGGGCATTTTGATGATACTGATTTTTCCATTTTTTTGTATCTTCTTCTATTTCTTTTTTTAAATGGTTTATAATTCTCATTGTAGAAATCCTTGGCAACCTTGGTTAAATTTATTCCAAGGTATTTGATTTTTTGGTAGCTGTTATGAATGGACTGATCTTGAAGTTCTTTCTCAGTGGTGGCATTGCTTCAGCATAGTAGACTAAGCCTCCACCCGTGGCACAGCATCCCATATGGGTGCCAGTTCATGTCCTTTCTACTCCTCTTCAGATCAGTACTCTGCTAATGATCTGGTGAGAGCAGTGGAAGATGGCCCATGTGCTTGCTTGGGCCCCTGCATGGGAGAAGCTCCCAGCTCCTGGATTCAGATTGGCTCAGCTGTGGCCATTGCAGCCACTTTGGGAGTGAACCAGTGAATTGAAAACCCTTCTCTCTGTCTCTCCGTCTCTCTGTACTCTACCTCTTGAATAATTAATCTTTAAAAAATAAATCATTATGAAATTTCAAGCTATAGGAAATACCACTATTGATCTATTACAAAATCACAAAATGGAAGGATGATTATACCTAAGATGGTTAGAGCTGAGTGATCAGAATCCTCACACACTATTGATGAAAGTCTAAAATTCATACAACTACTAGGAAAACATCTTCTAATTTCTGAAAATTAATCAGACATCTAGTGTATTACTTGCATTCATCTGTTAGGTTATCCTAGAAAAATAAAGTTATAGAGTCATAAAATAACTAAACACTAAATGTATTTCATCTTTATTCAAAACAGCTCCAAATTGGAAATAACACAAATGTTTAATATATCTACAGATTTTGTTAGAGTTATATAACAGAATATTACTTGGGGAAAAATGAAAGAACCTACTAGCACATAAAATAACATGGCTGAGTCTCAAAATAAGTATTCTAAATTAGTGATAGCTGATAAAACAAAAAGCGATATTGCACATGCTGTATGATTTCACAGCTATAAATTCTGTAGGACACAAATTGGTCTACACTGTCAGAAGCAGTTTGGTTGTTTCCTGGGGATGTAGAGGTAGTTATAATTAGAAATAAGGATTTCAGAAAACAAAATAATCTTCCTTAGGTTGTTAATATGGTCATTATCATGACTATGGTGATAGTTTAAAGGGTACTACATAAGTAAAACATCCTGGAATTGTACAATTTTAAAACTCCTAGTATAAGTCTATTATAATTCAATAAAGCTATAAAATAGGTAATCAGATTTAAATGGAAATCTGCTTGGAGTTAGATTCCTAAAATGGATTTGAGCCTTTTCTAGAAGGTCTCCCTATACTCCATGAATTAAAATGCAAGTAACTTTGATGGAAATGATGAGGTTTTCTGCTCACAGATATACAAGTACTCCGAAAACCTTTGTGTGGATTTAGAAAAGAAAATTGCCCCAATAAAAATTTATATTTTAATTCATTTTCCATAAATTATTTGAAGTGTCCTCACAATGTGTGTGGAGTAAAATCCTGATTTTAAAATGAGAAATAAATTAGGTTTGATCTTGAAAGACACAGAGAGCAATGATAAAGAAACACTGTGAATATATCAATATAGAATGGTTAAGTCAAGATAGATTTTTTAAAAATGCTATTTTCCAGGAAATATAAGAGGAATGATTCTTAAAAATAGGACATTACTATTTGAATAACAGGAGAAATATTTTACTTGTTTGCTTATATTGAATATTTTACACAAAAGGAAAACATGTACATTTCTGCATGTTTTGATAAATTGCTGCATCAATATAAATACTGAAAATATTGGAAATTCAGTGTAGAGCTCTTTTTAAAACCAAAACCAAAAACATAATGATAGAATGTCACACTTATGGGATCACATCTGGAAAACCAGCATTTTTTTTTGTTTTTTGACAGGCAGAGTTAGACAGTGAGAGAGAGAAAGAGACAGAGACAGAGAGAAAGGTCTTCCTTCCATTGGTTCACTCCCCAAATGGCCGCTATGCCGATCTGAAGCCAGGAGCCAGGTGCTTCCTACTGGTCTCCCATGAGAGTGCAGGGCCCAAGCACTTGGGCCATCCTCCACTGCCTTCCCAGGCCACAGCAGAGAGCTGGCCTGGAAGAGGGGCAACGGGGACAGAATCGGGCGCCCCAACCGGGACTAGAACCCGGGATACCGGTGCCACAGGCAGAGGATTAGCAAAGTGAGCTGCGGCACCAGCCCATTTTTTACTTAAATCATCACTTGATACCATTATGCCTTTTGGCAAAATAAAATTTAAAAAAACAAGTAAAGCCTTTGGTGAAAAATAACTGAAGAACTCCAAGCACAAGTTTGAAATTTCTTAAAATTCAGGAACAAAGAGAAACAAGGTTATAAAAGGCATTTAAATGCAGAATCACTTTACTATTCAATATAAGATTTTTTTTTGGTTCAATGAAGGATTGAATTTTTAAAAAATATTTGGAGGTTATTGTGTGTTTTTATGAGGTTTCCTTGGAAGCATAAAATAACTTTGTTAAACTTGAATCTTTCATTAGAAGCATATGGTATATAGTTCAATTTAAAATCTTTTATTTAAAATTTCTAAGATATCTGTTAGTTTTGTGTATAATCTTCATGTTTATTATTAGGCTTTTAAATTTCTGTAGACTTGTAAATACATTGCTCTTATATTCAATAATCTGATGCTGGATGATCCTGGAATACAAAAATGCAGCTGATTTTTGATATTAATTTTATGTCCTGTGACCTTGCTAATTTTTATAATTATTGCAACATAGCTTTGCATATTAATTATTTACTCTATGTATGAATTCATATAGTTACCAAATTTTTTTTTCAATTCCATCATCATCTGCTTTCTCCAAAGGTATGTATCAACAATAAGCTGGGCTGAAAGCAGAGAAAGGACTCATCTAGGCACTCTGATACGGGGTGAGTGCATTCTAAGTGACATCTCAATTGTACACCAAGAACCTGCTGCTGAACTCCAGTGGATACAAGTCTTTTTTCTAGCCTCTCTGACTTACTTCACTTGCCTCTTCCCCAAATTGACATTGTATAAAACTGTGATAAATTCATAATAAATAAGACATTCTCCCTTTTTATAATATGAAACTTCTCACAGGTGACTTCATCCAGATATACTATAGCCTTAATGTTTTATCATTATCTACTTTTAGAACTTAAGATTAATGATAGTTGGATGGATGGTAAAAGGCTGCTATATCTTAGCCTTTGACTAATATTTTTGTTGGAGGTACTAAAACAGCAGCAATAAGCAAAATTCAGAACATTCAGTTCTTCTCTAGTACATCTCTGCTTTTATTGATATCTCCATAGCACGCTGCTAACAGGTTGACAGTAAGCTAATTTTAAACTAGTAAAATAATGCCATTAAAAAACCAAAACTATTTCAGCATTGTTACATATTATGAAACTAAACTTAGCTCTAGAGAAATTTTAAAATTCTCTTAGTAAATAAATAGAATTAATTTCTAAAGTAGTATTTATAAAAGTATACACTATTTCCATATCAAAAGTTATATTAAGAGCCAGACTTCCTTTTTTTCACTGTAGTCACATAATATATTTTTTAAAGCAGAACACCAAAATGCCTCATTATCCACTTTTCTATTTATGTTGAAGCAACACTTTTATAATATGATTTCTTTTCTAAATGCACTTCTTTATTACAGTATAACATTTCCATAATTGGAAACCCATTTAACTCTAATCTTTTTTTAATTGAAAGTGTTGTGAACTATAAAACCAGCAAAATGGAATGAAACTTCATGAAACTGTCTTTTATCTCTCTGTGTATAAAAGAGCACTCCAATATCTCATAAGTAATTGTGCTAATAGATTTGGGAATATATTAAAGGATTAAAATTTCTAGTAGGAATTACAAATTATGACAGCAATTTTACAAACATGTAAATATGCTGGTAAATATTAGATTCTGATGGATAATTCTAGTTGAAAGATTGGATCCATACTATGTATATATTAACAAATTAAGAATATCATTGCAGACATAGTCCATACTCTGTAGTAGAAGCTTTAAACTGTTCTTGATTTATATTTTTGTGTACAAAGGAAAGTAGATGAGAAATTATTCAACTGTGCAAGCTTGTATGTATATAAACAAGGAATTAAATCTTCAATGTTTAAGGCAAATCGTTATTATAACATCCTAAAACAAATAATATTTAAATATTCACACAATCAAACAAAATTTGTCAAGCACAAATATCAAAAACCATACTGTTTAAGGCACAATATTAGCTTTCATCCGCACACCCTTTCTCTCTGTGTATTTTTCTTTTTCTTTTTTTTTTTAAGATTTGTATTTATTTATTTGAAAAACCAGAGTTACAGAGAGAGGTAGAGAGAGAGAGAGAGGTCTTCCATCTGCTGATTCACTCCCCAGATGGCCGCAATGGCAGAGCTGCAGAAGTCAGGAGCTTCTTCCAGGTCTCCCACGTGGGTACAGAGGCCCAAGGACTTGGGCCATCTTCTACTGCTTTCGCAGGCCATAGCAGAGAGCTGTATGGAAGAGGAGCAGCCAGGACTAGAACCGGTGCTCATATAGGATGCCAGCACTTCAGGCCAGGGCTTTAAACCGCTGTGCACAGTGCCAGACCCACTGTGCATTTTTCTTTGTTCTGAATAATATCTCTCTCTCTCTCTCTCTCTCTCTCTCTCTCTCTCTCTTTTGCTCACTTCTTGTGAACTTCACACTCTCCTTTCTCTTTCTGGAATATGTGAATCATTAAATTTGCTTGGACATTTTCACTAACTGTAGGCCCAGTCTGAAACATTATTTCCTGAGTCAAAGTCACAGCTCTATCATTTCTCAATGAAAACTCTTAACCTTTATATTTAGGTACAACCAGCTATTCCACTCTCACATTTCCAAATCACTTTGATATGCTATTTTTCATAGATCTTGTATTTCCTTTATATATTGTAAATTTTACATAGTTAATGTATTCATCTCTTATCTGTTTACTACACTATAATATAAGGACAGGTGTTGTTTTAAATATGTATATCAGAAGCTCCAAGTAACTCTCTGTGGTAGCTCAAATAACTGACAAATGAATATTGAACATCAAAAAGGACATAAACTGATTAAAATATATTGGGGGCAGGCAGGTAGTACCTTAGTTAAGACATCAACTTGGGGTGCCGTAATCCAAATAGAGCTGTCTGGGTTCAAGCTTTGTCTCTACTTCTATTTCTAACTTCTTGCTAATGTACATAGAAAGAGATGGCTGTAGTAATGATGTCTCCATCACCATGTGGGGGATCTGAATGGAGTTCCAGGCTCCTGGCTAGGGCATTGCTGGTGCAGGTTTTTCAGGAAAGAATTAGAGGACGTACAGAAGACTTCTCTCTGTCTCTGTCTCTAGTTTCAAACAAAAAAATGAAAAGAAGGAAAAAAAAGCAAGTTTTAGTTCAAACAGTTAATAAGGGAAATGTCAATATGTCTTGATCTTTCTTTTACCAAGGACTTAGCATTATTAATGGCCTAATTCACTAAAGCAGGCATGTTCACAAAGTAAAGCAAAATATATTTTCAGACTGATACTATTTATCTGTATTTCAAATATTCCTTTTCAGTAGCATTATGATTAAACAAGTTACAAATTATGTAGCATTAGAAAAAAAGGTGGGAAAAATAATTTCATTCCCTTGTGTTTTATTATATAAGTTTTGGGGTCAGTGCTATGGCACAGCAGGTTATCAGTGCTGGCATCCCTTATAGCAGCCTGTTTGAGTCCAGGCTGCTCCACTTCTGATGCAGCTTCTTGCTAACAATGCTGGGAAAGCAGCAGAAGGTGCCCAAGTCCCTGGTCCCCTGTACTCACATAGGATACCTGGAAGAAACTCTTGGCTCATGGACTTGTCCTGGCACAGACAGCCCTGATCATTGCGGTCATTGGAGGAGTAAACCAGCGGGTGAGATCTCTCTCTCTCTCTCTCCCTTTCTCTCTTTCTGAAACTCTACCTTTCAAATAAATAAATATTTTTTAAAATCGTATAAGTTTGAAAAAATAGAATAGCATGATCATCCAAAGATGAGTACTCAAATAGTTGAACCATGGATCTGCAAACATCAAATCCTTTCCTGTAAATGTGAACCCGTTTTCATATTTTTCTAATTGGAAATATTCCACAGGGTCCTTGTGCTGTCTAATCCTGATTAAATGCTGTGAACATTGAATGTGGTGACAAGATTAATTTTTATATGACTGTAGAAGATAATTTTCACATATGTGAAGAAGAGTTTGCAGGTTGGGAATTTTTGTCTGATGGCTTGAAAATGCTGATGTGGAGGGAGATCATGGTGGCTGAACTGGAGAACCTTCTTTGACCTCAGCCACAGAAATGTTTCAGAACAATAACGGAAGGACCACATTTCCAGAGCATAGACTGAGGGAAACCTTCAGTAAAGACTTTATGGGAACCACACACAGCACAGAGACTCCTTAACCAGAAGAGATAAAGAAAGCATACTGCCACTGCCACCATTGATGTCACCGTGCCTACTCCGGTGTCGCAGCTGGTGGGTGCCATATTGCAGGGAAAAACGGTTCTTCACATAAATCAGTAGAACTTAGAGACTGACTGAGGGAAAACTTCAGTAAAAAAAATAATAACAGCTGCAATCAACATGGACTCTGAAAGCCGGGGGGCGGGGGGCACAGGGAAGAGAGAGAGGGAGGGAGGGAGAGAGAGAAATGCTACCCCACTCTTGCCACGTTCACTCTATCCTAGTTCCTTGACTGGGAGATGCCACCTTACTGGGATAAGGAGAAGCAGAATCTGCTACGTAGCTGGCATCCATAACTACTGAAGAATTCCACAGTGCACACTGACCTTAAATCAAGCCTAGAAAGCTGATTTGGGTCTGATTGACTATTTTGTTCCCAAAAAGGAGCCATATGTCTCTTTCCATGCCCAAAGTCCCAAACCCAGGTTTATGCCATAAAGCCACAAAACTCCAACCGGCTTAGGGGGCATCAAGCAGCTGTGTCTGCCAGAAGGCCTCGCTGGCTCCAGGGAAGAGAGAGGTCCCCTCTGATTCCGCAGTTACGAAAGTTCTACACGCAAGCCCTGGAGCTGCACTGACTCACTTTGAGAGATATAGTTCAAGTCTTGGCTACTTTGCTTCCAATCCAACTTCCTGTTAATGTGCCTTAAAAGGGAGAAGATGATGGTCCTGGTGATTGGATTCTATCACCCATGTGGGAGACTCAGATGGAGTTCCTGGCTCTTGACTTCAGCTTGACCCAACCATGGCTATGGAAGATATTTGCAGGGGGTGAACCATAGATCTTTCTCTCCCTCCCTTCTGACATTTGCCTTTCAAATAAAGAAATAAATATGAAAAAATACTTTGATTATTGATATATATTGGTTATTGACAATTAAACCTTATGTTAAAAATTTATATTCACTGTCCTAATCAAAATACGAACAGTAGGAAGAAAGACATCCATGAAAACCTTTCTTAAATATCTCTTTTCTTGATTATATTTCATGGTCTATATGAACAATGGCATAAAATTATACATTATGGACTATAGGGAAAATAACATTTGTTTTTGTCAGGAATATCTAGAAGTACATTTTTATGTCTAATATGTGAACTTTTTGTAAATTCTACTTTATGACATATAACAAGTTATTCACAGTTAAATATTTAGTTTAAAATGCTTTTAACTAATCCCACTTTATTTGAAAAACAAGTAAAACTTAATTAAATTAGTTACATTTATCTGAATGATTTCAACCATAATGAGGGCCCAAGTGATTTTTTTTTCTTTCCAGATTAATGTTTATATTTATATATAGTGTAATTAGTAGGAGTGTTAATACTGCTAACCTCCATTTTAAATAAATAATATTTATTGACACTTTTTAATTTAACTTACACTGCAAGATAAATGCACAGTTTATGACTGATGTTAAATAACTGAATGGCTGTAAGTATGATAGAAAGTGAAAAACTTCAATGTAGCCAGTGATAATAAGAAAGCAATATTACAATGGGAACAGAACTATTTGGTATTTCATAATTCTTCTTACACTAATAAACTGCTAAGCTTTTTTTTTTTTTTTTTTTTTTGACAGGCAGAGTGGATAGTGAGAGAGAGAGACAGAGAGAAAGGTCTTCCTTATGCCGTTGGTTCACCCTCCAATGGCCGCTGCGGCCAGCGCACCGCGCTGATCCGAAGCCAGGGCCAGGTGCTTCTCCTGGTCTCCCCATGCGGGTGCAGGGCCCAAGGACTTGGGCCATTCTCCACTGCTTTCCCGGGCCATAGCAGAGAGCTGGCCTGGAAGAGGGCAACCAGGATAGAATCCGCCGCCCGACCGGGACTAGAACCTAGTGTGCCGGCGCCGCAAGGTGGAGGATTAGCCTGCTAAGCCACGGCGCTGGCCTTGCTAAGCATGTTTCTTTCTTTCACTTGACACTTTGTGTGTTGGGGAGTGGATATATAGATAATAGATCACTTTGAGATGTTTAAAATGCAAACTCTTGGAAATGTTGACACTCATAAAAATTGTCATGTATTTTAATTAAAGCAGTGACTGAAATATTGAAAATGGTGAATAAAGGAGCAAGATCATTGCTACAGTAGGTGTTTGTGAGACTTGTGTCTTCTTTTTTCAGTCATTGTCAGAATACTTGGTAAAACATCAGAAAGGAAAAATCATTAATGAGCGATTATTTATATGGGTAATATTCATCAAGGAATATAGATTGATATTATTTCTACTTGATTATGAAATGTTCATTCAGGCTAAGAATAGAGAGAAAGCAATCAAAGGTGCTTCATGATGAGATAGATGATAGAAAGCAGATAGCAAAGGACAGAAAGAGCAAGGGTTTTACACGAAATATCAAGTGCAATTTTAATTACATACTTTAAGAAGCAGTATAGATTTCTTAGTTCATAAAGATTTACATTTTTAATATATGATATGCGAATTGTCCAGAGATTTTTCATTAAATCAAAGGGTATATGTAATACCATAATTCACAAATTTTATAAGCCCAAACAGTGAATTACACATCTCTTTTAAGGGGTTTTATTGTTTCACCTAGAGTTCAACAAGACTCAGTTGATTTCATCACCACTCATGGAAGGAAGCGTCTTTCCTCCCAGCAGCGTCAGAATAAAATCATGTCATTCAATCAAATTTATCAAAATGACCTAAACCAGAAAACAAATTCTAGCCTTTTTCAGCTCATTTGTTTAGAAATAAACAGCCTCAGGCCTTGTAAACAAAGACTAAAATGAATAATGCAACTATAGTCAGAGTAGGTACAAGAATAATAATTTTTCATGATAAATTACAGATATCAAACCATGCACACATATTGACTAATACAAATAGTATAAAATGGATGACATTATTGGAAAATACAGATTATCATATAAATAATTATATATTAGATTTCTGCAAATAAAATGTTTCAGAACTTAATACATAAAAGTAAAAGCTATATAATTTAATCTTATTACTTGAACAGCTAAAAGCTTTAAGGCAAGAGACAGAATGTAGGAAGGGTATTCTAACATACGTGGTGATGGTTTTACATTCTGACAGACACACACAGAGGAAGACAGAGAGGAGTAGTTTGCTACTAAAGCTTCTCTGTATCTACCCAGAGTGGAGTTACACAACTGGCTTTCTCATTAAGCAGCTAAAAAACAGGTTTAACTGCTTAAACGGTTTTCAGATACTGGGCACAGGACGGTGAACCCTAAAAGCAAATTAGCTGAGTCCCAACCGATGAGAGTTGTCCGGCCGCTGTGTAGATATATAGATACCCAACAGGAACCTATTGTTTTCTCTGCAGAGTTGAGAATTCAGAAGGCAAACAGCTGTAATTGGCAGGCCAGCATGCCTGAGTAAAACAATCTGTTACTGATGCTGATGGCAAAAGGAAGAGCCTCTTCTATCTGCAGAGGTTTCTCCTCAGTCTACACCTAAATACGTCAAGTAAATGAACAGAGTATGAGTGACCAGTTTATTTATGTAAAATTTGATAAAGTTTAAAATGAGAACTGATAGTAAAATATATCAAAAATTAAAGGTCAGAAAGTGAGTGCTGTGATGCACAGGTGAAGCCATAGCTTGGAATCTCTCATCGCGTATAAAAGTGTCAGCTTGATTCCCAGCCACCATGCTTGTCATCTACCTTCTTGCTAGGGCAAACTAGGAGCAAGTAAATGATGAGTCAAGTGTGCGAGCTCCTGTCACTCCCATGGAAGACTTGCATGGATTTCCTGTCTCCTGGGTTTGGCCTGTCCAGCCCTGACTGCATAGGCATAAGAGAGTGATTCAGTTGATGGACATCTTCCTCTCGGTCCCTGCTTCTGTCTGTGACTTGGTCTTTCAAGCATCTGAAAATAAGTAAATATACATTAAAATAAAAAAATCCAATATTTTCTCAAATGTGTTAAAAACTATCAACCTACATATTCAAGAACAAGAAACTGAAAACTCAGGTAAACAAGACAAAGTTATATCATAATCAGATTGCTCAACACATGTAATAAAGAGAAGCTTTGAGAAGAAGACAGAAAGAAAAATACTTACATAAAAGGAACAAACAGAACCATGGCAACAGATTTCTCATTAGAAAACATGCAAATGAGAAGTTATTGGAGCAACATATTTAACTTCTGAGAAAAAGAAAGGAAAGAAAAAAAAGTACTGCTAGCCTGCCTTTTATATAAAAAAATTTAAAAAAATATTAGTAAAATGAAACCCTTTACAAACAGGAAAAAAAAGTGTAAGAAATAATTAGTAAGGGGTTTGGACTGGACAGAGAAATAAATTTGAAGGGAGTTCTTCAATCATAAAATATATGAGTCTGGAATCTGGATATACATAAGGAAATCAAGATTAACAAGAATGATACATAAGAAAATACATTTTATAATTCTCTAATTCTTTAGTTATCAATATCTAAGATTGAAAACAAACATAAAAAATTGGTGTCATATGTAAAATAAATGTAAGAGAGAAGTCAGCAGAATTTTGGAGAAGCAAGAAGAGAGGAATATGTTTTAAAATGTTATTTAATTTTGTTTATTTGAAAGACAGACGAGGGCCAGAAGGGATCAGGGACCAAGAGAGACAGAACCAGACACAGAGAGACAGAGACCCACAGTCAGATCTTCCATATGCTGAATCACTTCTCTAATGCCTGCAAAGCAGAACCTGAGCCAAGGCAAAATCAGTAGCCTGATTCTCAATCTGGACCTCCACATAGGTGCAGAGCCCTAATTACTTGAGAATTTACCAGCTTCTTCCAAGGGTGTGAATCAACAGAAAGATGGAAACAGAAGCAGAACTGAGACTCGAATGCCAGCACGCCAAATTGGTACCTGAGCATCCCAAGTTGCATCTTATCTGCTGTGTCAACTGTCTGTTTCTAAATGGTAATTTTGGTGAATATCTGAAGGAATAGTATGGACTCAAATGAGAGGACAATTGTAGGTTCTACAGTCTTAGAGGAGTCCCCATAAATTTATCAAGAAACCCTTACATTAAAGAGTAAAAAAAAAAAAAAAGAAAAAAGAAAAAGAAATCTCCCAATTTTGGGAGGACAGGGAGGGGGATTAATCAATCAATATACCAGAAATGCACAAAACAAGCAGACCATAAAGTGAGTAGAAACTTTAACACAGTCTTCTTCTAAAGTAAAAAAGTATGCCAAGGTAAAAATTTTATTTGGGAGACAATCATAAGGAACTCAAATCAACAGGGGAGACAAAATGAGGACATTAAAGAAAAGGATCCTTAGGTCTATCAAACACTTCTAACCAACAATCCAACTTCTTGACAGATGAGCATAAAGATTCATGAGAAAGGTCTAAGCCTCTAAAACAAAATAGCAGAGTCACAAATGACAAGTTAGATTGAAAGATAAAAGCAAGACAAAACAAAATAATAAACAGCCTAAAAAGAAAGAGTAAATATCAAAAATAAATTAATCACAATGAAGATGGAAAAAACTATCCATTTGGGAATATATATAATTATGAATAAAGTGTTAAGACATCCACTAGAAAAATTAGCCATGTATAAGAAATATGGGCAATACTTCAGAAGGGTATTTTTTTTTAATTTATTGGACAGAGTTAGACAGTGAGAGAGAAAGACAGAAAGGTCTTCCTTCCATTGGTTCATCTCCAAATGGCCGCTACGGCCGGAACTGCACGATCTGAAGCCAGGAGCCAGGTGCTTCCTCCTGGTCTCCCATGGGGGTGAGGGGCCCAAGTATTTGGGCCATCCTCCACTGCCCTCCCAGGCCACAGCAGAGAGCGGGACTGGAAAAGGAGCAACCGGGACTAGAACCTGGCGCCCATTTGGGATGCCTGCGCCACAGGCAGATGATTAACCAAGGTGAGCCATGGTGCTGGCCCCAGAGGATAATTCAGCTAAGAAAGATTAGAAAAGAAGTGCTCGTAATCGAAACCACTAAAAGAAGGAGACTCTCTCTTGACCTCATCAATACTCTGGGCATAAATGAAGAAAGAATCAATGACTTGAAGACAAGTTCATGGAAATTTCCAAAACTGAAATGGAAGAAGAAAACTAATTTAAAAAGAGTAGCATATACAAGAATTATGGAACAATTTAAAAAGGGAATAGCATAAATGTAATAGATTAACGTGAGTAAATAACCAGAAAAAGATGAAAAAAATTCTTAAATAACAACAGCCAAAAGTTTTCAAAAGGATACAAGACAAATAACCAAAGATCTAGAAAGCTCTGAGAATATCAACAAAATAAATATTATATGTAAGAATATCACATTTAAAATACAGGCGGTAAAATACAAAGACAAAAGCTTAAAAAGAACCAGAACGAAACACACCTTATATATTGAGGAACAAAATACAAATTTCAACAGACATGTCAGAAATCATGAAAGCAAAAAGGAAGTAGAGTAAAATATTTATTGTTGAAAGTAAAAGTAAACCAACTTGGAACTCTATATTCAGTAAAATCGTGTTTTAAAAGGTGTTGTAGAAATAAAGATTGCATCAGTAGATGTCACTTGCAAGAAATCTTAAATGTAGTTCAGGAAGAAAAAAAAAGATATTGGCCAGAAACTCAGAACTACATAAAGGAAATAATATTGTCAGATAATGCATAAATATAGGCATAAAAAGTTTTAATTTTCAGTGCCGGCACTGTGGCATAGCAGGAAATCCACCTCCTGCAGTGCCAGCATTCCCTATGGGTGCTGTTTCGAGTCCACTTCCGATCCAGCTCTCTGCTATGGCCTGGAAAAGCCAGAAGTAGAAGTAGAAAAGTAGAAGTAGAAAAGTAGAAAGTAGAAGATGGCCCAAGTCCTTGGACCTCTGCACCCATGTGGGAGACCTGGAGGAAGCTCCTGGCTCCTGGCTTTGGAACACTTCAGCTCCAGCCTTTGCAGCCAATTGGAGAGTGAACCAGCAGATGGAATACCTCTCACTGTCTCTGCCTCTCCTCTCTGTGTAACTCTTTCAAATCAATCAATCAATAAATAAATCTTTTTTTTTAAAGTTTTGGTTTTCATTGTTTTTATTCTCATTTTATTTGAGACAGGGAGAAAGAGATGAGAGAGAGAATGGAGAGAAATGTTTCATCCACTGCTTCACTCCCACTCCCAAATGCCTGAAACAGTCAGGGTTGGTGTGAGGACAAAGCCAGAAGCCTAGAATTAAATCTTGGTTTCAAACATGAATGTCAATGACATAAACACTTAAGCCATCATCTGATGCCTGTCAGAGTATGCAATAGGTGGAAGCTAGATCAAAAGTGGAGTAGCTGGGTCTTGAACCAAGCACTGTAACACAGGATGTGGATATCCTAAGTGATTTTATTGCTGTACCAAATGCCCATTTCCTCTTTTAAATTCATTTGATGTTTATTTTTTACTTGATCTAACAGAAAACAATTTAAAATATTAGCAATAATGCATTTTGTGAATATATCATATAAACAAATGAAATTAATGCAATGTTAAAAGGGCTAGAACACTCTAAGATACCCATACTATCAATTAGACATTAGAGTATAATTTAAAGCAGACCTTAGATTAGTTGTAAATGTATTGCATACTTTAGAGCAACATCAAAAAGCAACATTTTTAAAAGAATTTTGACTAATATACTAAGAAATAAAATATAGTCACATAAAATGTTCACTTAGGACCAGAGAACACAGAAAAAGGAAGGAGAAAGATGAAAAAGGAAACAAAAGTACAACAGAGAACAGCTAGAAACATTGAAGATATTAGTACATCTATATTAAGATCTTTTCAAGTGTGAATTTAAAGACATCAGTTAAAGGCAGAGACTGTCAAATGGAGGAAGGAAACATCCCTTTTTATACATACATAAACACAGAGATTAAAAGCAAAGAGATAAAGAAAAATATTTCATGCAAACACTGAAAATAATCCAGAGAAGCCATATTAATGTCAACTGAAATACATTTCAGAACAGGAAGAATTTTGAGAGATAGAGAGAGGCATTGCATTATGATAAAGGGGTCAATCACTCAACAATATATAACAATCATTAGGGTTTATGCACTTAACAAAGTGTGCTCAAGTATGTGAGACAAAGGCTGATAGATCTTCCAGGGAATAAACAAATCCACTATTACAATTGGAAACTTCAACACCTCTCATACCATAATTGATAGATCCAACAAGCAGAAAATCAATAACGATATAGTTGAACTGAACAGCAGCATCAATCAGCCGGATGTAATTGACATGTATAGACTGGTTTATCCAACACCAGCAGAACACACATTCTTCTTAGGCTCACAAGGAGCATTTACCAAGATAGACCACATTCTGGGCCATAAAACATATCTAAACCAATTTAAAAGAACAGAAGCTGTACAAAGAATGTTTCTAGACCACGAAAGAGTTACACTAGAGACCAATGGTACTGAAAGAAATCAGATGTAAGTAACAAGTTCTAGCATTCCATGGAACAGTGTGGGTGACTGTGGTTCAAAAAAGTATAAAGAACTTGTATAAAGAACTTGAAGATAGAAGCTGGTAGACTCCAAACACATGAGAAAGTTAAGGAACTACAGGACAAGTTACTTGGCTTGACAAGCTTATACCACATATATGTTTTGAAAATAATGGCCGGCACCATGGCTCAATAGGCTAATCCTCCGCCTGCGGCACCAGCACACCAGGTTCTAGTCCCGGTCGGGGTGCCGGATTCTGTCCCGGTTGTCCCTCTTCCAGGCCAGCTCTCTGCTTTGGCCCCAGGAGTGCAGTGGAGGATGGCCCAAGTGCTTGGGCCCTGCACCCCATGGGAGACCAGGAGAAGCACCTGGCTCCTGCCTTCAGATCAGCACGGTGCACCGGCCGCAGCGCACTGGCCATGGTGGCCATTAGAGGGTGAACCAACGGCAAAAGGAAGACCTTTCTCTCTGTCTCTCTCTCACTGTCCACTCTGCCTGTCAAAAAAAAGAAAGAAAGAAAATATTTCAGTGTACTCTATGAAAAAATACAAGTCTTACATGTTAAATAAAATTTCTAGATAATAAAATGATTTAAAAAATCAGCAACAGAAACATGGTAGAAAAATCATAAAATATTTAGAGATTAAACTGAAGAATTGTTTATTTGAGAGAGAGAAAAAAAATCTTCCGTCTGATGATTCATTCCCCCAAATGCCTGACACAGCTAGGTAGCACCATGTAAAACATGACTCAGAAAATCCATCTGATTCTCCCACATGGGTTGTGAAAAGTCTGTACTTAGGCCGCTATTTGCTGCCTCCTAAGTGCAATTCTTGGAGACTCGAATATGGGATATGGGCACCCAAGAGGCAGCTTGACCTGCTGTGCCACAATGTTCACCCCAAACAACACACTTCTAAATAGGGTGTGGTCAAAGAAGAAGATTCAAGAGAAATTTATAATTAAATAAATTAGGTTTAGGACATCCACGAACTCTATTAGCTTTATAACTGTTCAGAAAATAAAGCATTGTTTTAAAAACTACTTTAACAACAGATAATGCTGATAAAAGAAAATAATCCAATTCCATAATGCAAAATATGGGCAAAGGGAACACATAATATATACGAAAAATTAAAAATTGATAGTATATTAGCATAAAATACAACTTATCTGTAATCATGTTAAATGCAATAATCCAAAGTCTATATCAAAAGGCAGAAATTATCAGATTAGATTATGCTTCTTATGTTATTGAGAAATTCAATTTGAACCATCAATATAGCTAAGTAAAAAAAGTAGAAGGGTATATAAAGATAACATTAGTCAATATAAACTGATAATGAAGCTTATTAGCATACAGAGAAAATATTTTCCAGCAAGTTTTTTATAAAGATATATATAAACCTAAATATTTATGCACCTCTAAAGAAAGTTTCAACATCAAGAACCAAATATTATATAAGCACAGTGAGAGATAGATAAACGTCAAATTGTAGTTATATAAATATATAACCATCTCCCAATAATTGATAAAACCAATACTCAGAAAATCATTCAGGATATAGAGACTTAAAATTAACTTAGTTGCTAATTACAGATTATTTCACCCAAAGTTAACACAATATGTATTCTGTTCAGGTTTACTTATAACATATTCCAAAGTGGAACTGAAAACTTGAAAAGGCTTAGAAAGAAATCTCATAAGCTTAAAACAATTTTATTTCCCCCTACTAACTTGAGGTTTTGTTCACTGTTTATTTTCCAGGTTCTTGAAATGTATTCAGGCTGTTTATTTGATACATTTCTATTTTTTGATACAGGTAGTTATTGCTATAAACTTCCCTGTCAGTAACTTTTGTGATATTCCACAGGTTTTTGTATGCTGTGTTTTCATTATCATTAGTTTCAAGGAATTTTTCAATTTCTCTTTGGATTTCTTTGATGACCCATATATATGTGTGGTTTCTAGTGTTTCTCTTGTTGCTGATTTCTAGTTTTAGTTCATTGTGATCTGGAAAAAAGTGGTTTCAATTTGTTTGTATTTGTTAGACTTATTTTGTATCCGAATATATAGTTTATGCTAGATAATGTCCCATGTGCTGATATAGGTAACGTGCATTGAACAACTATTGAACGGAATATTCTCCAAATGCATATTCAGTTTGGTTGTTCTGTAGCATAGTTTAACTCTAATATTTATTGATCAATTATTTTTGCCTGAATGATCTGTTCGTTGATGAAAGTGGGTTATTGAAATGCTTCACTACTACTGTATGGGAGCTTACCTCTCACTTTAGATATAATAGCACTTGTTTTATGAAATTCAATGCACTAGCTTTGGATACACATATAAATATACAATCCTGGGAAAACTAGATATATGTAAGCAGGAGGTTTTATTAAAAAAGATTTGTACATTTGAAGAGAGGAGTTATATAGAGAGAAAAAGCGAGAGAGAGAGAGAATCATCCATGTACTGGTTCGCTCCCCAGTTGGATACAATGACCAAAGCTAGGAATTTGGAACTACATCTGAGTTATACTTGGTCTATCCTCTGCTGCTTTCCCTGGGATATTAGCAGGAAGCTGGATTGGAAGTAGAGCATCCATGATTGTGACTGGAGAGTTTTCTGGCTTCAGCCAGGCCCAGAGCCAGTCACTGCGGCCATTTGGGGAGTGAACCACTGGATGGAAGATCACTCTCCTCCTTCCTTCCCCTTCTCTCTCCCTGCCTCCTCCTTCTCCCTCTCACTGTCTATGTCCAGATTTATGTCTACAATCTGCTCTCTTGATTACTCCTGCAGTATATTACATATGCTATTTGTGTAGACCTTTTGATTTTGTTTCTCTATATCAGTGTTGTTGGATTATGTTAGGTCCTTTGCATTTTCATGTAATTTTTAGTATCACCTTATTAATATCTACCAATATCCTGCTGGAATACTATTTGAAGTTAGCTTGAATCCATAAATCACATCTTGAGATATGTGGCATCTTAACAAAAATATTTCCTATCCATATACATGGTGTTAATCTACATAACATTGAGTCTTCAGTTTTTATCAACAATAATTATATTTATCAGCATCTAGTAATCACTATTGTAAGTTCAAACCTACCATTTTTGTAATTTACACATAGGAGAGACAACATGCCATATTTGCCCATTTTGTAATTGATTATTTCTTTTTTGCTGTGGTTTTTGAATTCCTTATATAATTTGGTTAATAATCATTTATCAGATAAATAGTTTGCTAAAGTTAATAAATTAATATATATTAATTATATGCATTTAGGTAAGGATGTGGAGGAACTATACATTGCTGGTTCGGATATAAAATTCTGCAAACATTTGGAAAGTATTTTTCCACTTTATGAAGGAGAGATGTATATACCATATGATTATATATTCCACTTCTAGATATTCATAAATGAGAACACAACAGCACAAAGGCTTTGCTGAAATACTTACAGTAGTTTTGTTTGTAAGAGACCCAAAAAGTATTCTTATGTATATCAATAGGTGAGTAAGCACTTTATAGTACATTACAAAAAGAGACATTTCTCACAGTGAAAATGAAATCACTTATTCTTGCATGAAATATGAATAAATCTCAATATGATTCTATGTATGAAAACATTTTCTAAAACTACATTTTTCATTTTTGAAATAAAATTCAGGAAAATGTAATTTATACTGTAGAATTCGGATTATTCCTTGCTGCGCGTTTTTTTAAGCAGCACCCCAACGAGTCTCAGAGTGTAGAGAAATGATCGAAGGTGCAGAATGACAACTCCGGGACTCTCTTCTAGAGATCAGTCACACACTTTATTTTTCAAGCAATTATATAGAGCCTGGTATGTGAAGTTATTCAAGGAAGCTTTGTTTTCCACAGAACTGCAACATAAATCAGTAAGAACTTTAGGTAGTGGGAGAGAAGACATATGGAGACAGGAGATCATCCACAATATGGAGACAGGTGAATGCTGTGTGCTTCTCACACAGACAACTTCCCTATTTTCCACACAGCATGCTGAGGCACCAGGACAGAGTTCACTGTGTCCAGTGCTTTCTTCACTTCCTGAAGTGTCTGTTGGCCATGTGCAGGCACAGAGCCTCGGACCTGTCATTACTGTGGCTGTCTTGTTCCCCAACAATTCATTGACTAAAGATAAAGTAGTGGAGGGAAAAATATTTAAGGGTTTGAAGGGGAAGGAGACAGACTGTGGGATAAATGCATATTTGGGGGTCTTTAAATAGTTCACAGAAAGTGTGATTTTATCATTTAATTTTACTTTCCCTTTACTTATTGAACTATACCTATATATGCTTATTAGCTTATCTGTTACATATTTACACATTAAAATCTGTGAAGTTTATATACATCAGTTATATCTCATTAACTTTGAAAATGTGTAAATAAAGAAAATGTTAGTAGCTGGCGTGGTGGTGCGGGGTTAAGCTGCTGCCTGGTGCGTCTGCATCTCACATCAGTGTGCCTGGGATTGTGTCTCACATCAGCTACCAACCCACTGCCTGCCACTGTGCCTCAGAGGCGGAAGATAAAAGAGCACAAGATAAACAGCATTTCATTCCCTGCTGTCCGTGGAGGAAATCCAGGTGGAGTTCCTGGCTTCTGACTTTGAACTGGCCCACTCCTGGTTATTGCGGACATTTGATGAGTGAACCAGAGAATGGAAAATCTCTCTCTCTCTATTGTTCCTCTTTCTCAATTTGTCACTCTGCTTTTCATATAAATAAATAAAACCTTAAAATGAAAAATAGAGGCATTCAGCCATTCGATGAATACAAATTGTTATTGTTTCATGAAGAATGTACAGAAATTTTAATGAATATTTAAATAATGTTGCTTCCTTTAACTCATTATGTCAACATCTAGGGATTTAATTAAAAGATAAATACTATCTATTTACAAGAAAAAAAGAGTGCTTTTTCTTTATATTGGAACATACAGGCTAGCTATGCAATTGTAACTATCTTTACAGTGATCATGATTATTAAGGTAGTCCAAACAAAATCCTCCAAATTAAACTTCCACCTCAGGATATAAATTTGTTTATGTCTATGTTAGCATACTAATTACTATTTACATCACATTTAAATTTTTCTGGAACACTTACCAGACACAGGAAATTTAAGACATTTTACAATAACAATCTTTAAGTTCCACTGGTAAACATATTATTCCAAGGCAGATACCAAAATACTGGTACCTAACTTTGGTGTTTTAAATAGCATAAGCAGGAAGATTTGTGATGGATACAAATGAAGATTTTTTAAATAAGTGTTAAAAGTAACTGAATGCCAAATTTAGAGCAAGATATAATTATCTGAAATATATGTATATAATTTCTCTATATATATTTAAGTAATACATGTATAAAATAATAAATTATATATGTTATCTTCAAAGAATTTGTGATATATTCTTAGTAATGGGTAAGAGAACATTTTCTATAGTTGTTTGATTTTAAGCCATCTTTATAGTGTTTCACCTTTGTCGATCATTTTTCTTTGCCCCAACTTCCTTACTTCATGAAAAATTGTGCTAAGATTTTATTGCTGTGGAAGCAAAAAATACATAAAATGATAAAATGTTAATTTTTTTCTCTCTGGTTATAAACATACTAAATATTCTATCTGTGGTGTCTCAAGTACAGTGTTTTTTTGTGTGGTGGGATGTATCACTTCCTAATGGCTTCCTCTAGTGATCTTCCATCCACACTTAGAAAGCCAGGTTTTTCACTATGACTTTTCATTTTTCCACAATCCAAACACAACATACAGAATGAATGAAAGTGCATCTCATAGTTTCCACACTTCAAATTTTAGCCATAAAAAGAAATTGTGCACCTTTTCATTCTTTCTCATATTTTGAGAATGAAAGTGAGAATGAGCCAGCAAGAGAGAGATTAGTAATTGGTTTAAACAACTGTCTAGGAGGAAAAAAGACCTGATTTGTAGTGTTTGTGGATTTCTACAGTGAAAATGCTTCTTCTGGCCAATTTCAAGCCACTAATGTGACATTGTTGAAATCAAGGCCAAGAAAACATGCACAATATGAAACTTCCAAGCATTTGCAATCCAGTGACAGCACAATACTCTATGTGTCTGTGGAGATATAAACATTGAACAAGTAAGTGAATATGTAATCCAAAATGTCCAAAGCACTGAATACTGTAAGTTGGGCAAAATTATGAATATGTGATAGACAGGACTGGGGACTTTGATGGTAGGGTGATACTTCAGATAGTTATATAAGAACCTTCCTGTGAAAGTGACATTTGAACTCAACATTATCTGGTGCCAAGTGACAAACCATACGAAATATTGGGAGCAAAAGTCTGAAAAGAACCCTGAGGTGAGAGCATGCTCTGTGGGTTTGAGGAGTGGAAATAAGCCCTGTATGGCACCTGAGAAATAAGTAAGGGGAGATGTAAAAGATAAGGTCAAAGGAATAGGGCTGATTGCGTGGAGGCCAGTCTCAATTAGAATTTCAGTGCTAAAAGGCCACAGTCTATTACCACGTTATATTTGCCTTTGGCGGAATAGTTTTAGCGAGAGACATCACAAATGTGTGAGGATGTCTGTAGTAGACATTGAGAGAAAAAATAAATTAACGTAAAAGATTTCATTCTCAGTAACATTTTCTTACATTACCTAATTTTAGGGCTAATGAGTTTGAAACATTGTTAAATTGCCTCCAGGTTTGGATGAGCATGTAAACACTTCAATTTACACATAACATTAACACTTTTGTTAGGTTGCCAAAGCCAGATTATGCCCTTCTACCCCATGTTAAAACAGAACGCTGTATTGACAGTGCTGGATGTTAGTGACTTGCATTTGTCCACATTTTGAGATATCTACTAAATCTGTTCACAACTTATTTTCTTATATGATCACGTTGCTCGAGCATGCCATGCTTTGGAAAATAATTTAGTTGTCCCCAAAGGCTCGCTAGTTAAAATCTTATGTTAGAGGAGTAAGAATGCAGCTTAACTGAACTATGGTTCCTGAAGGTGGGGTCTTTGTGTGAGTAGACCAAGCTGGGTTGTTAGGGTGGAGTTCTGAGTGTAGAATCCTTGTTGGTGTATAAATGGAGACATTAAGTGTGAAGGGTGTTCCCTACATCTCTCCACTTCCTATTTGTCATGTGATCCTCTCCCCTGATGTGATCTGCCACTCTTATCAAATGCCAGACGAATGAAACTGTTCAATATTGAAGTGTAAACCTCCACAACTACACGCCAAAATAAAACTTACTAAATAGCTTCTCTCAGGCACTTTACAGTAACAACAACAACAAAAACAATAACAAACCTGAATGAAGTATAGGATGTAGCCAAATTTTATTTTGTCTTTCAAAATTAAAATGAAGTACACATGGATGAAGAAATTCTGGTTCCTGGACCAACTGTCATAGAGCTTTAAAACTTAAATTTTCAAGTTTCTATAATTTTTATTAATTAGGGACATCATAATTGTTTTATTTTTTTTTAAGTCTAATACCCTCTTTGCCACTTTTTAAAAAAAGATTTATTTTATTTATTTGAAAGAGTTACAGAGAGAGGTAGAGACAGAGAGAGGTCTTCCATACGCTGGTTCACTCCCCAGATGGCCTCAAGGGCCGGAGCTGCGCCAATCCGAAGCCAGGAGCCAGGAGCTTCTTCCACTCTCCCATGTGGGCACAGGGGCCCAAGAACCTGGGCCATCTTCCACTGCTTTCCCAGGCCAAAGCAGAGAGCTGGATCTGAAGAGGAGCAGCCGGGACTAGAACCGGTGCCCACATGGGATGCCAACACTTCAGGCCAGAGCTTTAACCCACTGTGCCATAGCACTGGCCCCATCCTAATTTTTTTATCAGTACTATTTATCTCATTAGATATAAATAATGGAATTTTAAAAGTTTATTAAGAATGAATTCTCTACCCATTTCTATTGCTCCTTCTGCTCCCAAATGTGATGCCTGTAGTAACCCATCCCTTATTCCTAGTCCATACGTGGTTGGGTGCTAGATTAACTGCAGCTCTCATGCATAAGGTCCTTCCATGTGTTATCTGTGACTGCTTTCTCCCTGCAAAGGCAGAATTGAGCAGTGGGCCCTGAGGATCCACAACCCTAGTTACAATCTGGCCCTAAGGAAAAGTTCTTTGGTCCTTGGTCTTGCTAGTAAAATTTTTGGAAAAATGGACTTAGACCACACACCTTGGATTTTGATGCAGTAGTACTGATCTCTATGAGATGCCAGCACAGTAAATTTCAGTGAAAACTCTTTAATTGACTTTACAGTAAATATTACTTTTTTGAGTATCTACAATAAATGATCGTTCTGGAAAACTTTTTACATTGGATTTCTTAATAGTTATTAATAGTCTGCTTTTTCACCATTTTTATTTTTGTATTTTGTTTTACAAAATAGGACTAAGTAAGATTTTATAAATCAGCTATGCTTGAACCATAAGAGACATATGCTTTATCTAAAAGAATATGGAAGTGGGGCCGGCTCTGTGGTGCAGTGGGTTAACGCCCTGGCTTGAAGCACCAGCATCCCATATGGGTGCCAGTTCGAGACCCAGCTGCTCCACTTCTGATCCAGCTCTCTGATTTGGCCTGGGAAGGCAGTGGAAGATGGCCCAAGTCCTTGGGCCCCTGTACCCGCATGGGAGACCCAGAAGAAGCTCCTGGCTCCTGCCTTTGGATCAGCCTGGGAAGGCAGTGGAAGATGGCCCAAGTCCTTGGGCCCCTGTACCCGCATGGGAGACCCAGAAGAAGCTCCCGGCTCCTGCCTTTGGATCAGCGCAGCTCCTGCCGTTGCAGCCAATTGGGGAGGAAGACCTCTCTCTCTCTCTCTCTCTCTCTCTACCTCTCTCTCTCTCTCTGTAACTGTTTCAAATAAATAAATAAATAAATAAATCTAAAAAAAAGAATATTGAAATGAAAAATGTTGTAAAAATTAAGGTTGTTTACTTTTCTAATTCATGTTTTCATATATGAAAAAAGAATGAATTGCACTGTCATATTTAAAAGCTGATTCAGTCATAATTAGTAGATTTTCTGAGTTTCTTCACAGTATGAACCTTCTAAGTGCTGTTATATCTGGGTCTTAGTGCTGTATATTTTTAAAGTATTATTTAAATTTTAAGAACATATTCAAACATTAAAGTTGTCTCAGAAAATGTCATATACACAGGAATATCAATAATTCTCTACCACCATTTACAATATTTTTTTTCATTTATTAAACTTTTATTTGATGAATATAAATTTCCAAAGTACAGCTTTCATGTATTTCATAGATACCAATAAGAAAACCACACTTCCATGTTTCTTTCAATTCTCCTCCTTCTTTCCTTTCTTTTTTCCCTTTAATTTTTGCAGTAAAATAAATTCAAATTAGTTTACCATCACAGGTTGACAGCACCACCAACCATAATGTTCAACAAATAAAAAGTAGAAAGACCACAGTCCCACATGACTATAGACAGGGCTAAAAATAATCAAATCATAAGATGTCAGTTTCACTCCTATAATTATTCTGTATAAACTACCACATATCAGAGAAAGCATGTGATATTTGTCTTTTGGGGACTGGCTTATTTCACTAAGCATAATTGTTTCCAGCTGTATCCATTTTGTTTCAAAAGACATGATTTCATTCTTTTTTATGAATGAATAAAGGATTTTCTTCAAACATTTTATTTCAGTACAGAAATAGCTTTACTTAGAGTTTATAATTTTTTAAAACGTTTTTATTATTTATTTGAGAGAGAGCTATAAAGAGGAGAAACAGAGAGAAAGATCTTCCATCCCCTGGTTCACTCCCCAAATGTCCGCAACAACTGGAGCTAAGCCAATCCGAAGCCAGGAGCCAGGAACTTCCTCTGGGTCTCACATGTGGGTGCAAGGGCCCAAGCACTTGGGTCATTTCCCATTGCTTTCCCAGGCCGTAGCAGGGAGCAGGACTGGGAGAGGATCAGATGGGAATTAAACTGATGCCCATACGGGATGCCAGTGCTTCAAGTGGTGGCTTAGCCCACTGTGCCACACCATCGGCCCCAGAACTTAGAAATTTTATTTTGCACAATGCGCTGCAGTATTTCAATAGATAACATATAGATAAGTTATCTGGACTATGATTCAAAGATGTAGAAATATCAGTAGCTTTGCACATTACTGAGAATAAAGTATGATTGGGGGACTTTTAAAATTTTGAATCTATATTGTTGCTTTGTAAAATTAATATCGCTAGTTTATTGTAAACCTATGTATACTCTGTACTAGATATGATGCATACTTCAATGTCATACAAGCACTCATTAATGACAGAGGGGAGCTTTGACTCCTTACTGCTTCCCAGGCCTGCTTCTACCCAGCTCTTCTTAGTTCCTCCTATACTAGGAAAAGGAGTTGACAGTCTTATTTGTCAGAAACTAGGTCATCTCATACTTCAGTACTGGAAGGGATTACTGTTAATTTTCAAAGTCAAACATTAAATGGTACCCTGTTCTTTGTTTCTTTTCTGTTTTAACTATCTAATACTAGACAATATTAATGCACTTATAAAAAAGAGTATTTTGCATCTGTGGGGTGGAATTCTCTGTAGGTGTGTATTAGATCCATTTTATTTATTTATATTTTTAAAGATTTATTTATTTATTTGAAAGGCAGAGTTACAGAGGGACCTCTAGCTGCTTTGGGCTTTCTTGGTGGAGGAGGAGGCAAACACTGGATTTGATGGGCTATCTTGAATCCTCTCCCAGGGACTAGTTTTAAAAAACACAAGGGAATTTACTTGCCCTCAAAAAGTTTGCTTAGTCAATTGTAGAAGAGACTCATAAGTAATGAGTTGTGGATTTTTGGGGGACAAAATGCAGAAGGACATACTTTATTCTACCTTGATATAGAGATGAGAAAAAACATTTCATGAAATGTGATTAGCTAGCTAACTCCTATTCTCATTGATGAAAGATTTTTTTTTCTTAAAAATGTAGAGAAAGAACATGACAGAATAAAAGGAGTAAGTTTGAATAATTGTTTTGATTCACATGGCTGTTTAAATAATAACAGGAAGATACAATGAAAGTTGGAACAACAAGTATATAGGGAACAAAGAATACTTAAATTAGTAACTAGATTGATAATAATGATAATTTCTTGGAATTGGAGGAGAGAGTGAAGTAAAACATTTCTCTGTGGGCAGATATCATGTTGGGACTCATTTGTAAAAAAATAAGTGGAGAAACATATTTGGTAAGTGATTTATGATAAATTTTAGAAAATCACTTAAATACACAGCTAAGTGAAGAAGAATAAGATGTGGTTGAAAGTGATTATATGTTGCTCAAGATATTAGACAGATTTTAAGATGTAAATTTGTCTGCAGCAAGCCAAACCCAAACCCAGTAGGAGAAGAGAAATAATTAAAATCAGAGAAGAAATCAACAGGATTGAATCCAAAAAAACATTACAAAAAATCAGCCAAACGAGGAGCTGGTTTTTTGAAAAAATAAACAAAATTGACACCCCATTGGCCCAACTAACTAAAAAAAGAAGAGAAAAGACCCAAATCAATAGGATCAGAGATGAAATGGGAAACGTAACAACAGACGCCACAGAAATAAAAAGAATCATCAGAAATTACTACAAGGACTTGTATGCCAGCAAACAGGGAAATCTATCAGAAATGGACAGATTCTTGGACACATACAACCTCCCTAAATTGAGCCAGGAAGACATAGAAAACCTAAACAGACCAATAACTGACACAGAAATTGAAACAGTAATAAAGGCCCTCCCAACAAAGAAAAGCCCAGGGCCAGATGGATTCACTGCTGAGTTCTACCAGGCATTTAGAGAAGAACTAACTCCAATTCTTCTCAAACTATTCAGAGCAATCGAAAAAGAGGGAATCCTCCCAAATTCTTTCTATGAAGCCACCATCACCTTAATTCCTAAGCCAGAAAGAGACGCAACATTGAAAGAGAATTACAGACCAATATCCCTGATGAACATAGATGCAAAAATACTCAATAAAATTCTGGCCAATAGAATGCAACAACACATCAGAAAGATCATCCACCCAGACCAAGTGGGATTCATCCCCGGTATGCAGGGATGGTTCAACATTCGCAAAACAATCAACGTAATACACTACATTAACAGACTGCAGAAGAAAAACCATATGATTCTCTCAATAGACGCAGAGAAAAATTTTGATAAAATACAACACCCTTTCATGATGAAAACTCTAAGCAAACTGGGTATGGAAGGAACATTCCTCAATACAATCAAAGCAATATATGAAAAACCCACGGCCAACATCCTATTGAATGGGGAAAAGTTGGAAGCATTTCCACTGAAATCTGGTACCAGACAGGGATGCCCTCTCTCACCACTGCTATTCAATATAGTTCTGGAAGTTTTGGCCAGAGCTATTAGGCAAGAAAAAGAAATTAAAGGGATACAAATCGGGAAGGACGAACTCAAACTATCCCTCTTTGCAGATGATATGATTCTTTATTTAGGGGACCCAAAGAACTCTACTAAGAGACTGCTGGAACTCATCGAAGAGTTTGGCAAAGTAGCAGGATATAAAATCAATCCACAAAAATCAACAGCCTTTGTATACACAGGCAATGCCACGGCTGAGGAAGAACTTCTAAAATCAATCCCATTCACAATAGCTACAAAAACAATCAAATATCTTGGAATAAACTTAACCAAAGACGTTAAAGATCTCTACGATGAAAACTACAAAACCTTAAAGAAAGAAATAGAAGAGGATACCAAAAAATGGAGAAATCTTCCATGCTCATGGATTGGAAGAATCAATATCATCAAAATGTCTATTCTCCCAAAAGCAATTTATACATTCAATGCAATACCCATTAAGATCCCGAAGACCTTCTTCTCAGACCTAGAAAAAACGATGCTGAAATTCATATGGAGACACAGAAGACCTCGAATAGCCAAAGCAATCCTGTACAACAAAAACAAAGCCGGAGGCATCACAATACCTGATTTCAGGACATACTACAGGGCAGTTGTTATCAAAACAGCATGGTACTGGTACAGAAACAGATGGATAGACCAATGGAACAGAATAGAAACACCAGAAATCAATCCAAACATCTACAGCCAACTTATATTTGACCAAAGATCCAAATCTAATCCCTGGAATAAGGACAGTCTATTCAATAAATGGTGCTGGGAAAATTGGATCTCCACGTGCAGAAGCTTGAAGCAAGACCCATACCTATCACCTTACACAAAAATCCACTCAACATGGATTAAAGACTTAAATCTACGACCCGAAACCATCAAATTATTAGAGAGCATTGGAGAAACCCTGCAAGATATAGGCACAGGCAAAGACTTCCTGGAAAATACTCCAACAGCACAGGCAGTCAAAACCAAAATTAACATTTGGGATTGCATCAAATTGAGAAGTTTCTGTACTTCAAAAGAAACAGTCAGGAAAGTGAAGAGGCAACCAACAGAATGGGAAAAAATATTCGCAAACTATACTACAGATAAAGGATTGATAACCAGAATCTACAAAGAAATCAAGAAAATCCACAACAACAAAACAAACAACCCACTAAAGAGATGGGCCAAGGACCTCAATAGACATTTTTCGAAAGAGGAAATACAAATGGCCAACAGACACATGAAAAAATGTTCAAGATCACTAGCAATCAGAGAAATGCAAATCAAAACCACAATGAGGTTCCACCTCACCCGGTGAGAATGGCTCACATTCAGAAATCTACCAACAACAGATGCTGGAGAGGATGTGGGGAAAAAGGGACACTAACCCACTGTTGGTGGGAATGCAAACTGGTTAAGCCACTATGGAAGTCTGTCTGGAGATTCCTCAGAAACCTGAACATAACCCTACCATACAACCCAGCCATCCCACTCCTTGGAATTTACCCAAAGGAAATTAATTTGGCTAATAAAAAAGCCATCTGCACATTAATGTTTATTGCAGCTCAATTCACAATAGCTAAGACCTGGAACCAACCCAAATGCCCATCAACAGTAGACTGGATAAAGAAATTATGGGACATGTACTCCATAGAATACTATACAGCAGCAAGAAACAACGAAACCCAGTCATTTGCAACAAGATGGAGCAATCTGGAAAACATCATGCTGAGTGAATTGAGCCAGACCCAAAGAGAAAAATATCATTTGTTTTCCCTGATCGGTGACAACTGAGTGCCAAAGGGGAAACCTGTTAAGTGAAATGGACACTATAAGCAACAATGAACTGATCAGCTCCTGTCCTGACTTTAGATGTACAATGTAATACTTTATCCATTTTAGTATTTGTTGTTATTGTTGTTGTTCTAGTACTATTGGTTGAACTCAGTAATTAACACACAATTATTCTTAGGTGTTTAAATTTTAACTGAAAAGTGATCCCTGTTAAATCTAAGAGTGGAAAAAGAGAGGGAGGAGATGAACAATTTGGAACATGCTCAATCGGACTGGGCGCAAATGGTGGAGTTAGAAACGTGCCAGGGGATTCCAACACAATTCCATCAAGATGGCATGTACCAATGCCATCGCACTAGTCCAAGTGACCAATTTCAGCTCACAATTGATAGCTCTGATAGGTCTAAGACTCAAAGAGATCACACAAACAAGACAAGTATCTGCTAATACTAACTGATAGAATCAAAAAGGGAGAGAAAGATCCAACATGGGAAGTGGGATACACAGCAGACTCATAGGATGGCAGATGTCCTAAACAACACTCTGGCCTCAGAATCAGCCCTCAAGGCATTCAGATCTGGCTGAAGAGCCCATGAGAGTATAGCAGGCATGGAAAGCCAAGATATCATGGAAAAAAAAAAAAAAAGACCTAAATGAATGATCTCTGTGAGTGAGATCCCAGTGGAAAGAACGGGGCCATCAAAGAAGGAGGTACCCTTCTCCGAAGGGAGGAGAGAACCTCCACTTTGACTATGACCCTATCGGAATAAGATCAAAGTCAGCGAACTCTAAAGGCTTCCATAGCCCTGGCAACTCATGACTAGAGCCTAGGGAGATTACTGACGCCATGAACAGGAGTGTCAAATTGTTAAGTCAGCAACAGGAGTCACTGTGTACTTACACCCCATGTGGGATCTGTCCCTAATGTGTCGTCTAAAGCCAAGTGATGCTATGACTGGTACTGAAACGGTATTTTTATACTTTGCGTTTCTGTGTGGGCGCAGACTGATGAGGTCTTTGCTAATTATATACTGAAGTGATCTTCTGTATATAAAGAGAATTGGAAATGAAAAAAAAAAAAAACCTGGTGTTAAAATGGAAATGGCATAGAAAATTAATTAATTTGAAAAAAAAAATTATGTAGGATCTCTGTCTTTAATGTGCTGTACATTGCTATTTAATGCTATAATTAGTAATCCAATGGTAGTTTTTTCACTTGATGTTGCTATATGGGCAAAAAGTTGAAATCTTTACCTAATATATACTAAACTGATCTTCTGTATACAAAGAGAATTGAAAATGAATCTTTACATGAATGGAAGGGGAAAGGGAGCGGGAAAGGGGAGGGTAGCGGGCGGGAGGGAAGTTATGGGAGGGGGGAAGCCATTGTAACCCATAAGCTATACTTTGGAAATTTATATTCATTAAATAAAAGTTTAATTAAAAAAAAAAAGATGTAAATTTGGAAGTCAGAATTGTATAGAAGATCTGTAGTAAGCTGGAGGAAATATATGTTGAAAATTCCAGCTTCAACAAGGTGTCTGATGGATTGTGATTTAAAATATTCCATTTCTAGGCCGGCGCCGTGGCTCAACAGGCTAATCCTCCGCCTTGCGGAGCCAGCACACCAGGTTCTAGTCCTGGTCGGGGCGCCCAATTCTGTCCCGGTTGCCCCTCTTCCAGGCCAGCTCTCTGCTGTGGCCAGGGAGTGCAGTGGAGGATGGCCCAAGTGCCGCATGGGAGACAAGGAGAAGCACCTGGCTCCTGGCTTCGGATCAGCGCAGTGCGCCGGCCGCAGCGGCCATTGGAGGGTGAACCAATGGCAAAGGAAGACCTTTCTCTCTGTCTCTCTCTCTCACTGTCCACTCTGCCTGTCAAAATATATATATATATATATATATATATATATATATATATATATTCCATTTCTTTCTGTAAAATTTAAGTGTGTTGGATTGAAAGGTGGATAAGACAGACTGGGAAGAATGTGGATAAAGCTCTCAGGAACATGCTGGGTATTACTCTCTGAGATCCAATGACCAGAATAAGCCCAATAGAGTCAGGAACAAGAAATAGAAGCTTTCTGAAAATCATTATCTATTGAAAAGAAATGGGATCAGTGGGTCAGTCCTAAGGTGAGAATGGTGAATACACAGGTTTCTGAGTTCATGGGGACATCAGAACATCACAGGAGTGAAAAGATTACACTCATGTGAATACAGCTCAGAAATTTTAACAATGTTTGGGAGTTTAGACTTCAAGCACTTAGCTGACAAAAAGACCAGGATAATTTGCTGCTTCAGTAAAATTTCTTTGGCCATAGTTTGTGTCTGTGGGAGGAATGCAGAAAACTCCTCTCTCTTAAACCTGCAACATTAAGGAAGCTTATTTTCAATTACCAATAAACACCTGTACTTGTAGTCTTTCTAAACTCCAGGAGAGTGTAGGAGCTCAGTGTCAGAGCAGCTTGCCAATCATTAGTAGGCATCTATATCTACAGCTATGAATCTATGTTTCTATATGTATAAGTGTGTGCCCATCTATGTATCTATGTATATATGTATAATCACCATATTATCTATCTATCTATCTATCTATCTATGATTTTAATGTATCTAAAACAGGTGGGGAACCTTAAAAGAGAAACACAGTTTTCTGCTAATCGGAGAGGTGGTGTTTTCGTCATTGTTTCTTGAAATCTTACTGTATTTCAGAGAATGTTTTATTCCCTAAAGTTAATAATGGATCATGCCTGTAATGTAAATACTGACATTAACTAACAAGACAGAGGATTTTTCTTTCTTATGAAGTTAACAATCTATCTGGAAATTTCCTAAAGTTCGAAGCTTAAAATGAAAGGTGGGGATGTTATTACTCTAATCAACTGGGTATTTTCATACTGCAAAAGTAACAGGAAGTAATAACAGTGTTTTCTTAAGATTCTTCATTTCACTTTTTAACAGTTTATTTTCGAGATAGCATATTTTCAATTTGCATTATATCAAAAGCGTAATGCTTCAATAAATAAAGATTTCAACAAATAAAAGGTAAAAAGAACTAATTCAGCCGGTATATAAACAACTGCTCTTAACAAGAATCAAATTAGACTATGTCCATTTTACTTATAAATAATATTTAAAGTAGTCACAGATTATTAAAACTGCAGTACTCTATCATTATTTAAGAGTTTGACAACTTTTTTTTACAATATACAATGATCAATTTTACTCCTATCAGCAACAAAAAGGACACATATTAATTTGACAAAAGATGTCAGAGCAGTAACAAAAATATCAGGAAATAGACTAAGTCATTAACATGATGATATATTTATGGAAGAAAGTATAAAATTCTATTGAAAATCTTTAAGAAAATGTTTAAATAACTGGATAGATATATCATGTTCATGGATGAAAGGACTTCTTTGTATAAAGCCATCTATTCTCAAATTGATACATTTCCTACAACTTGAATCAAATTGACCACAGTGTTGTATATGTGTGTATGGGTTTGTTTGTGTGACTTGACAAGTTTATTTTAAAATCTATATGGAAGATCAACAATTCACGAATAATATGTTTTTCAAAATAAGGTGGGTGTTATAGTAGATATCAAAAGTTTGCCCTACTAGGTATTAAGACATTTTATAACACTGTAGTAATGAGATAATGTGGTATTTTTGAGATAGGCTGATAGAGAATACAATGGGACCTGTGTGTATACATGAACTTGTTATGTGTCAGATAATTAAGAGAAAACAGACTGTTCAATACATGATGATTGGAATAACTGATTAAATGCATAAAAAAATCACTCAGATCTCAATCTCTTATCATACAAAAAATAAGAAATGAATACATTCTAGTTGCACTTGAAACTTAAATGTGAAAAGCAGCGGCAGATGTCAGATGTTTGGTGCAGTTGTTAAGAAGTCATCTGGGACACCTGCATCCCTTGTGGGAGTGCCTGAGTTTGAAGCCTGCCTTCTTCTTATTCCAGTTTCCTGCTAATGCCCTCCTTGGGAGGCAGCAGGTAATGGCTTAAGTACTCTGATCCCTATAATCCATGTGAGAGATCTGGATGGAATTCTGGACTCCTGGCTTTGTCTGGTCCAGCTCTGGCTATGCTGTGGCATAGAAGGTGCCAGCATCCCACATGGGCACCCAGTTTGAGTCCAGGCTGCTACACTTCCAATCCAACTCCTTGCTAATGCACCTTTGAAAACAATGAAAGATAGTCTAAGTGCTAGGGCTTCCACACCCATGTGGGAGACCCGGTGAGCCAGCCGAAGGAGGACCACTCTTTCTCTTTGTCTTTCACCTCCACCCTGCTCACTCTCTTTGTAATTCTGAATTTCAAATAAATAAATCTAAAAATATAAAAACCTGTATATCCATGAAATATATAAAATTTGTATATACATGAAATACATAAAATACATAAAACCTGTATATACATAAAAACCATAGAATTTAACTTTATATAGGCCGGCTTAACAGGCTAATCCTCCGCCTTGTGGTGCCGGCACACCGGGTTCTAGTCCCGGTTGGGGCGCCGGATTCTATCCCGGTTGCCCCTCTTCCAAGCCAGCTCTCTGCTATGGCCCGGGAAGGCAGTGGAGGATGGCCCAAGTGCTTGGGCCCTGCACCCCATGGGAGACCAGGAGAGGCACCTGGCTCCTGGCTTCAGATCAGCATGATGCGCCGGCCGCAGCGGCCTTTGGAGGGTGAACCAATGGCAAAAAGGAAGACCTTTCTCTCTGTCTCTCTCTCTCACTATCCACTCTGCCTATTAAAAAAATAACTATATAAAGTTAAAAAATATTGACAAAGATTGAAGCAAATTTTGACAAAGCAGTATATTTGCAGTAAAACTGATACACACAGTTTTTTTTTTTTTCTGCTTTTTTGATTAAAAAATTTATTTCCCAAATGTAAGGAAGAATATGTAGTATTTGCTGTTGTGTCCAGCTTATTTCACTCAACATGGTAGTTTTTGACTATACATTATATTTATGACTATACATAAATAGCATATAGTTTTCTCTAGGATAGTCACGTGATACACATTGTTTTGCAGAAGAAACTAAACAGATTCATCTATGTTTCTATGACAATCATTTAGAGTCACCAAAAATGACATTGTATTTAATAATTACACAATTATTTCTTAATTTGAGGAAGAAAAATGAGGATATTATTTTATTTACAAAAAAAAAATTCTAGTTATTAAGATTCTGAAGGTATTTTAGGACCATCTCATTTTTTGGGCCCCTTCTATATGAAGAAAACATTTTTCTGCTGGTTCCCAGAGTAATGTGAACTATCCTGTCTTGTACATTGCCAGCTCAGAGACTGAAGATGATAATGTCACAGTAGATACCCAACAGGTACTTTTCAAGGATAACACAAGTATTTACATCTTTTTTTAATAATCAACAGAATAAAAATCTCTTTGTAAAATTATTAGATGGGAAAATTAAATTAAATGCATCTGTCTATTGAAAACAATGAATTTTTATTCCTTGGACACTGAAAGAAAAATGTCCTTTTCCAACCCCTTCCTAGGCCAAAGATCATATCACTAATTTCAGCACACATACTGAAGATTCCTAAAGAAAACTCCACATTAGGACTATGTTCACCATCTGTAGCCACTGAGTAATCATTATTTTGTTGCAGGATATCTGCAACAAAGCATATTGGGGTTTCTATTAAAATGTATGTTCTTGGTCCCCAACCCTAATAAAGCAGAACACCTATGGGTGAAAAATAGAATATATTCTATTTTAACAAGATAGTATTCTTCTGTGAGTTTGTGTTCAGTAAGACGTGAGAACCTCTAACATAAAAGTCTGTTGTTATTGTTGGTTTCTTTTTTTCTAATTATATGTCTTAATGATGCAATAAACATTGTGCATGGTTCCAGAAGACCATACTCTGTTAAACAAAGCCATAATCAGCAACTGAGATATGAAATTACAAAAGAGAGTTTAGTGTTAAAAACACATGATGAAAGTTACCTGATTAGAAACTGAAGGGAAAACCTGGTTGAACTGACTTTGCATGAACTATTAAAGAGAACAAGACATGATGAAATCTTATCTAACAGTAGTTTGCAGGTTGGATCGGAGTGTTGACGGTAGGAAAAGAAAATGGGAAGAAATATGGAAAGAATGGTCAGAGTATGCTGTAAAACTTCTCAAAGGAAATGGAAAAAAAATACATCATCGGCAAAGTTCAAGGTGATAGACAGGAAATGAAAGAGGAAAAATTACTGCAAATAAGGAAATTAATAGTATAAAAACCGGCAAGTAGAAAAGAGCTGCTGAGAAAGATTCCTATACTATATAAAAATGAAAGGGTAATACAACTTCTGCATCAGCAAATAGTCATTAATTTGGGAAGGTACTAGACAATTCTGAAAAATAATTCATTCTAATGTTGGGTGTGGAATGTTGCAAAAGTTATATCGCTACAAGAAATATCATATCAGGTTAGTAATTGACAATGTGGACTAAATGTCAGAAATATAATAAATGGCGTAATGATGTTTTGCATCAGCAACTAGCAAAATGAACATTACAGAGAATACTTTTTTTTTATACAGGTGAAGACTGTGTTGAGAGCTTGCTACCCAGAAGGATGAGTTATAGAAAAATGACTGGTTTGCAATAAATTACTTTGATAGGGAAATGCCTTGGCATTTAGGGGGCAAGAAATTAATTCTATACAACTGAAAGGGCTATATTTTAGAGAGCAATGTGAAGGGCAATGGCAGAGTTCTCAGAACTGAATTCCAGAACATAAATGCATTTCTTTCTAGCATCTACTTCAACTCATCCATAAATATTTGAAAATATTTTTCCATTTCCACTAAAATCTAGACCATGAATCTCTTATCTAGTCTGGAAAATAATGCACAAGAAAAGCTCAGTTGCAGTTCTCGCCGAAGAAATAGAAGTGTACAGATATATGCAACCTTTACCCACTTGCAAGTTCTGGGTCATTATGCAGTTTGTGGTATGTGTGTAATATACACAATATGATAATATAGTAGTATAGCATAATATAAAGTAAGTATCTTCATTCATGTCAGAATAGCTATACACAATCATATTATTTTACAAAAGTTGATATCACATATATGAAATTAAAGATTGATTTAATTTTAAAAGAATAAAAATGAAGAGATTATCAAACCCATTCCCTACTCTGTCTTACTGTTCATAAAGTTGTTTGAAGTAAGTGGGTGTCAGCAAGCAAGCATGATAGGATACCTTTCCAAATAATACAAAGTTTTCATGTTATTACATCAGTTGAGAGATCTTTAAAAGCTCATGGAAAACCCATATTATAAAAAATTGCATATATATGATTTTCAAAAATTTTACACCAAAATAAACATGTTTTAATTCTGTTTTCTGTTGAACTTTTTAAAGTACTCTAATAAGCACATTGTACTCGGTATCTAAAATTTAGTTTATTTAATTCATGGTGCTGAAGATTATAAAAGAGATGAATTCATGCTTCCTAAGCCCTGGTTTATCTCTGTGTGTCTCTATGCCTTTGAAATAAAATGGAAATTGTTTTCTTTTAATTTTCAATAATGTCACTATCTTGAAAAAGCCATATAATGAAGATATTCCTTAAATTAATCTCCCAGTTTTCCAAAACACAGATACCCTGGTTTTTCAAAAGAAAAGGAAATGACTCTGATTCACATCTCCCTGTTATCTGACATTTGCTTTAACCTTATGATTATTTCTGTGTGTACTCAGGGATTGCAAGTGTATCTTTTTGAAAATATTTATTTATTAATCATTTGAAAGACAGAACTACAGAAACAGAGGGAGAGACAGAGGGAGAGAGAAAGATCTTCCATCTTCTGGATCACTCTCCAAATGGCTGAGACAGCCAGGAGCCAGGGCTGGGCCAGGCTGAAGCTAGGAGCCAGGAGCTTCATCCAGTCTCCCACATGGGCCATTCTCTGCTGTTTTCTCAGGGGCATTAACAGGGAGCTGGATCAGAAGTGGAGCAACAGGGATTCGAACTGGCACCCATATGCAATGCCTGCACAACATACGGCAGCATAATCTGCTAAACCACAACACCAGCCCCTAGAAATTTTTCTTTAAGTCATTTTATAAATTGGAAGGTTGAAGAAAAAATAAAAGATTACTTGAAAAAAACTTCACGGAATCTAAAATTAAAAGATAAATTTGTTACTAGTGTAGTGAAGACAGTTAAGCAACCACTCGATAAGCTTGAATCCCATTTCAGGGGGCCTGTCTGCTCTGCTTCCAAGCTAATGCACCTGGGAATCCTGCAGATGACGGCCCAAGTCCTTGAGCCTCTAGTACCCGTGTGAAAGAACTGGCTGGAGCTTGTGGATCCTGGCTTTGGCCTGGTCCAGCTCTAGCCATTGTGGCCATTTCGGGAGTGAACCAGTGGATGGAAGATAATCATTTTTTCTCTCTCTCAAATAAATTTTTAAAAATAAAATAAAACTGACAAGGTTATATTGATGCAAACAAATTTAAATCTAGGCATAGTTTTTTTTGTTGTTGTTGTTTTTGTTTTTTTAAGACTTGTCTGTGTGTGTATATGTGTGTTTTGATTGCTTATAAGATGTGTGTGTGTGTGTGAGTGTGTATATGTCTTTGAAATAAAGGCTAATAAAGGCTGTCTTAGGCTTGGGAGAAAAATATGCCAAGATATTAATTCTTAAAATTTAGTTGTTGAAATCAGTGTAAATAGTACAACATATAACACTTTCTATTTGACTAGGAACATAGTTGTATTAGAAGGAACTCTTTCTTCTCTTTGTGGTGTTATTCTATTAGTACTTCACAACAACTATTATGCAGATACTGGGTGGGATAGATATAAAACCACATGTTGAAATAACATTTATATTTACTCTATAACTAGGTTTTGTTTTTCAGAAAATTTTGCAGTTTAAAATGTTTTTGATTATATTTAGAAAAAATAGAAAATATTTTCTTGTCTATAGCTATCTAAAAAAGGTTTACCTTCATATTTATTTCTGATTATAGAACAAAAATTATTTGAGAAACCAAAGAAACATAAAACACAACTGAAAAAATAAAGAATTTAATAATAGTTTCTATCACACTTAACATCAAACAGGAGAAAAAAAGATATTTATAATTTTAATCCACAAATCATATACTCCCTTGATAGTAAATTAAGATACTTTGTGTTTTATTACAGGAAAAAAGGATGCAAATGAAGTCTTTGCAAAGCAATTCAATACATTTTTGGGAATAATTAGTTATTAAACAATAACATACTAATATAATTAATATATTATTATATGTCAAAGAATATTACATAATATAATTGATGCTATAATCATATTAAAGAAATATAATTATTATATAATAAAATACAGATAATAAAATAATTGCTGATGATCAATAAAATATTAATAGTCAATTTAAAATTTGTTAATATTATATAAAAATTTTAGTAGTAGATGCTGCAGTTTTGAAGACAACAATTTATATGGAACAGAAATGGAAAAATTGACGTTTTTGTCATGAAATAGTAACTGTAGCAAATTCATCCATAGAAGTCACATGCAAAGGCTGCACACACACACACACACACACTCACAAGTGCACATGAGGATACTTCAAAAAGTTCATGACCAATAGAATTAAAAGGCATGTTTGTCCCCCCAAAATTTGAAATCCATACATGCGTTTTCAGATTTCTCATTTTTCCGTGAAGATTTTGAATACTCCTCGTGTGTGTGTGTGTGTGTTTGTGTGTATGTGAGTCTGTGTGTGTGTGTTTAAAGGGAGGGAAAAATCAGAGAAGTTCTGTTGGCTTGGAATGAAATTCAAAATATTATCCAGACATAGAGAGACTTTTGTGTTCTTATCCTTGCTCTAATCTGTTGTGCTAGTTTATTGACACACATATAAACATTCACAGACATGAATACTCAGATGCATATATTTACAAACCCTGTAGTATATTTTCTTTTTTTTTCACATTTTAACTTTTATTTAATGAATATAAATTTCCAAAGTACAGCTTATGGGTTACAATGGCTTCCCCCCTCCCATAACTTCCCTCCCACCCGCAACCTTCCCCTTTCCCGCTCCCTCTCCCCTTCCATTCACATCATGATTCATTTTCAATTCTCTTTATATACAGAAGATCAGTTTAGTATATATTAGGTAAAGATTTCAACAGTTTGCCCCATATAGCAACACAAAGTGAAAAAACTACCGTTGGAGTACTAGTTATAGCACCAAATAACAGTGTACAGCACATTAAAGACAGAGATCCTACATAATATTTTTTTAAAATTAATTAATTTTCTATGCCATTTCCAATTTAACACCAGGTTGTTTTTTTTTCATTTCCAATTATCTTTATATACAGAAGATCAATTCAGTATATAATTAGTAAAGACCTCATCAGTTTGTACCCACACAGAAACACAAAGTATAAAAATACTGTTTCAGTACTAGTTATAGCATCACTTCACATTAGACAACACATTAAGGACAGATCCCACATGGGATGTAAGTACACAGTGACTCCTGTTGCCGACTTAACAATTTGACACTCCTGTTCATGGCGTCAGTAATCTCCCTAGGCTCTATTCATGAGTTGTCAGGGCTATGGAAGCCTTTAGAGTTTGCTGACTTTGATCTTATTCCGATAGGGTCATAGTCAAAGTGGAAGTTCTCTGCTCCCTTCAGAGAAAGGTACCTCCTTCTTTGATGGCCCCGTTCTTTCCAATGGGATCTCACTCCCAGAGATCTTTCATTTAGGTCTTTTTTTTTTTTTCCATGGTATCTTGGCTTTCCATGCCTACAATTCTCTCATGGGCTCTTCAGCCAGATCCGAATGCCTTGAGGGCTGATTCTGAGGCCAGAGTGTTGTTTAGGACATCTGCCATTCTATGAGTCTGCTGTGTATCCCGCTTCCCATGTTGGATCCTTCTCTCCCTTTTTAATTCTATCAGTTAGTATTAGCAGACACTTGTCTTGTTTGTGTGATCCCTTTTACTCTTAGACCTATCAGAGCCATCAATTGTGAGCTGAAATTGATCACTTGGACTAGTGGGATGGCATTGGTACATGCCACCTTGATGGGATTGTATTGGAATTGCCTGGCACATTTCTAACTCCATCATTTGGGGCAAGTCCAATTGAGCACAGGCAAAGACTTCTTGGAAAATGCTCCAGCAGCACAGGCAGTCAAAACCAAAATTAACATTTGGGATTGCATCAAATTGAGAAGTTTCTGTACTTCAAAGAAACAGTCAGGAAAGTGAAGAGGCAACCAACAGAATGGGAAAAAATATTTGCAAACTATACTACAGATAAAGGGTTGATAACCAGAATCTACAAAGAAATCAAGAAAATCCACAACAACAAAACAAACAACCCACTTAAGAGATGGGCCAAGGACCTCAATAGACATTTTTCGAAAGAAGAAATCCAAATGGCCAACAGACACATGAAAAAATGTTCAAGATCACTAGCAATCAGGGAAATGCAAATCAAAACCACAATGAGGTTCCATCTCACCCCGGTGAGAATGGCTCACATTCAGAAATCTACCAACAGCAGATGCTGGAGAGGATGTGGGGAAAAAGGGACACTAACCCACTGTTGGTGGGAATGCAAACCGGTTAAGCCACTATGAAACTCAGTCTGGAGATTCCTCAGAAACTTGAACATAACCCTACCATACAACCCAGCCATCCCACTCCTTGGAATTTACCCAAAGGAAATTAATTTGGCAAATAAAAAAGCCATCTGCACATTAATGTTTATTGCAGCTCAATTCACAATAGCTAAGACCTGGAACCAACCCAAATGCCCATCAACAGTAGACTGGATAAAGAAATTATGGGACATGTACTCCATAGAATACTATACAGGAGTAAGAAACAACGAAACCCGGTCATTTGCAACAAGATGGAGCAATCTGGAAAACATCATGCTGAGTGAATTAAGCCAGTCCCAAAGAGACAAATATCGTTTGTTTTCCCTGATTGGTGACAACTGAGCACCAAAGGGGAAACCTGTTAAGTGAAATGGACACTGTAAGAAACAATGACCTGATCAGCTCTTGTCCTGACTCTAGATGTACAATGTAATACTTTATCCTTTTTAGTATTTGTTGTTGTTGTTGTTCTAGTACTAGTGGTTGAACTCTGTAATTAACACACAATTATTCTTAGGTGTTTAAATTTTAACTGAAAAGTGATCCCTGTTAAATTTAAGAGTGGAAAAAGAGAGGGAGGAGATATACAATTTGGGACCTGTAGTATATTTTCACATTTGCTTATTCTTGCACATGACCACCATTTTTCCTATTGTTCATCTACTGCATCTTTTTTTTTTAGATTTATTTATTTTACAGGCAGAATGGATAGTGAGAGAGAGAGAGAAAGGTCTTCCTTTTTGCCGTTGGTTCACCCTCCAATGGCCACTGCGGCCGGCGCATCTCGCTGATCCGAAAGCAGGAGCCAGGTGCTTCTCCTGGTCTCCCATGGGGTGCAGGGCCCAAGCACTTGGGCCATCCTCCACTGCTTTCCCAGGCCATAGCAGAGAGCTGGCCTGGAAGAGGGGCAACCGGGATAGAATCCGGCGCCCCAACCGTGTCTCTAACCCGGTGTGCCGGCGCCACAAGGCGGAGGATTAGCCTGTTAAGCCACGGCGCCGGCCTACTGCATCTCTTAATTTTTTTTTTTAACTTTTTAAAAAAAATGCTATTTTGGGGCCTGCTCTGTGATGTAGTGGGTAAAGCCGCCGCCTGCAATGCCGGCATCCCGGATGGGTGGTGGTTCCAGTCTTGGCTTCTTCACTTCTAATCCAGCTATCTGCTATGGCCTGGGAAAGCAGTAGAAGATAGGCTACTGCACCCGTGTAGGAGACCCGGAGGAGGCTCCTGGATCCTGGCTTCAGAATGGTGCAGTTCTGGCAGTTGTGGTCATCAGGGCAGTGAACCAGTGGATGGAAGACCTCTCTCTCTCTTTCCCTCTGCGCCTCTCCTTCTCTCTCTCTGTGTAACTCTGACTTTCAGATAAATAAATAAATTTTTAAAAAATGCTATTTAAGAAACACAAACTTCATATTTTAATACATACCAATTTTGGAACATGGAGATTCTTCCTCCCCAACATTCCTCCTTCCCATACTCCCACCTTCTTCCTCCTTCCTCTCCTTTTCCCATTCTTATTTTTTACAAAGGTCAGTTTTCAGTTAATTTTATACTAATAAGTTTAACCTTACACTAAGTGGAGAGTTCACTGAATAATATGAAGAAGGAAAAAAAAAAAAGAAAAAAGCTAGCAAACAAGAAAACCATTGTTCCTCAATATTCAAGACAAGGGTTTTTCAAAATCATCACATTGCAAGGGGTCAGTTTCTGTCCTATAGGTTACCTTTTAGGTACTCTATTAGTTGCCGCAGATCAGAGAGACCATATGGTATTTCTCTTTTTGTGGCTGGCTTATTTCACTAAATATAATGGTTTACATTTGCATCTTTTAATCTTTAGTATTCTTGAAATTCAGTTTTTTTCCAGGAAGTTTTTCACTGATTACAATTTAACTGTCATGGCCATTTGTTCTAAAATTTTCTATCACAAGATCTCTCCAGGTATTAGCAAATAGATTTTTTATTAAATTACTTTGTTCTTATCACATAAAAAATCTAGACATTGTAGTGTATTTCTTATGATGTGTTTCCATGCCAGAAACAGAAGTACTTGAAAGCACGTGACCAGTATGCATTTATATTTGGGCAGACATTTGGCCTAATGGTGAAGATATGACTGGAAGGTTCGCAACCCATATCACTGTGCCTGAATTCAAATTCTGGCTCTGCTTCGGATTATAGATTACTGACAATCTGCACTCTGGTAGGCAGCCTGTGATGAATGTAGTTGGACCCATGCCACCTATGTAGGAGATCTAGACTGAGTTCCTGGCTCATGGTTTTGGCCTGGTCTTGCCCTGGCTATTCTGGCATTTCAGATTTGAATCAGAAGATGGGATCCTCTACCACAGTTATTTGTTGGCTTCTCAAATATACAAATAAAATTAGATTTATATTTATTGAGCATATTCTTCACTCCTCATAACATCAGTAAGGCTATTTATTATCACTGTTATTTTACAGATAGAGAAAATATTGAATTTCACTCTAGTATTTGGAATTCCTGAGGAGTGGATTGAGTTTTTGATAATTCCAGTGTTCTCTTCATTTTATATTACATTGTTAAATTGATAGAACTGGGTAATGGCTGGCAGTTTATTTTTCTCTTTATTTAGCTCATATTTCTATTGCTTCCCTGAAAAACAAGCTTTCAAAGGCAGTATTAAGCTTTTTTTTTTTTTACTTTTATTTACCAAACATAAATTTCCAAAGTACAGCAATATTAAGCTTCTGAAAGAAAACTCTTTCATATTGTTTTAAACAATATGCTTATTGAAAATCAGAATATACCTTAGGGAGGGCAAAACCATACTCATGCTTAGAGGCAATAAATCATGTTTGGTCCACTTATCTATATTTGATTTGTGATCGATGGGGTCCTTTTCCATGGATGTTTGAGCAAAGCTGTTTCATTCACCCACAGATGATTTATTTGAGGTGATCCACTTGTCCAAAGTAGATTTATTACAGAGGATCCAGCGTGATTAAATATGTGCAGTTGGTTTGTCCAGGGGTAAGCAAGGAATAAGACATGTGTGAATGTCTTATCGCAATCTGAAATCTTTGAACTTAGATTAAAGTTGGAAATGTAGGCTACTTTGTGAAATTAGAGGAGACCCCTTTGCCTTCATTTTTTTTTCATTGTTTGTTACTCTATGTTAAAAGGGGCATGTCTAATTAATAATATGATTTTTGGGAATATTAGTAGGCTAAAATACTTTCAGTAGAATCTGGAACAATTTATGCCAACATATATAATTAGGAGATTTGTAATGAGGCCACTATTATGGTATAATGGTTAAAACCACTGCCTGTGACACCAGCATCCCATGTGGGTGCCAGTTAAGAGTTCTTGATGCTTCACTTCCTATTCAGCTTCCTGCTAAGATGCCTAGGAAAGTAGCAGAAGATGGCCCAAGTCCTTGGGCCTCTGCAATCCATGTGGGGTTCCCAGAAGAAGCTACTGGCTCCTGGCTTAAGTCCAACCCAGCTCTGACCATTGCAGCCATTTAAACCAGTTGTTGGAATCTTTCTCTCTCTCTTTCTCTCTCTCTCTCTTCCCCTATCTCTCTGTTACTATGCATTTCAGAAAAATAAGTATTTTTTGAAAATGGAGTAATTTATTAATTCATGTTATAATTTCTGATTAGTAATCATGTGAATCAATTCTGTTCAGCATGTGAGTTAATGAATAGTCTTAAAACACATGTATTAAAATTATAAAAATATTTAATTTATATTAATATAAACATTTATATTTTGTCTATTTTTCTAGTTAAATGAATTAATTGATTTCTGTTATTTAGCAGAGTTTTTAAAATAAATTTACATTTTCTTTTCCACCAAATAAATAATTTTATCAATGTTTTTATACAATTTTCCTAAATATATTTTGTCTTTCACTGACAATTTTAGAATTTTAACCAATTGCCAAAAACATCATTTTCTTCTTCAAATAATTAAGGTCACTTAGAAGTCCTTTTTGTTCCTTTTGCAAGATAGTCTGACTTTGATTTTTGACCTCAATATTTAGGCACCTAAAGTTGAAGCTTATCATAGATAACTCATATAAATTTTGAAGCAATAGGCAAATATTCATTCACTCCCTAGCAACAGCCTACAATTAGGTTTAGCTTGTGAACAATAATTTTATGTGGCATTGGGTCAAAAAATTCAAAAGAGATCAATATAGATTGTCTCTTTCCTACTCTTTTGCCTATCTAACCTGTTCATTGCTTGATCACACGAGGCTACTAACAGGTCAAGTGCAATTTTTCTTCAGAATACTACTGATTACTTCAGTTTTACGTTTCCTTGGACGACTGAAATTTAATTCACATTTTGTTTCAATTTCTTCCCAAGCTTCCACATTAAGCTGATTATATATTTGTAAAAAATTATTTAGTTGAAAAGTTGAGTGGAGCGGGGAAAATAAGAGTGAGAGTGAGAGCGAGAGAGAAACACACAACAGCACTTCAATCTGCTGGTTCACTCCCCAAATACCCACAACAGCCAGGCTGAACGAGGTTGAAGCCAGGAGCTGGAAACTCTACCAGAGTATCCCATATGAGCAGTAGAAGCCCAAGTACTTGGGCTATCATCTACTGCCTTGCCAGGTTCAGTAGCTGAAAGCTGGATCACAAGCAGAGGAACTTGGATTAAAACCAGTGATCTGATGTGGGATGTGGACAACCTAAGCAGTAGTCTACCCCACTGTACCATAACACTCGCTCCTAATCTATCTTTAATTCTTTTCTATATATGCATCTATATTTTATCTGTATCTGTATCATCTTTATATCTTCAACTTTCTAATATCTCCTCTCTCTCTCTCTCTCATATTCTCTCTTATATTTACATGTAGCCATCACTTGCATAGCTATCTGTCTGAATTTGCCTTGTAAAAGAAAAACATTCTTTTGGGATTCATGGGGTGATTGAGTTTCATAGTTTCCCAAAATTGTTTTTGGTGATTCAATAATAAAAATTATTAACTCCTTATATATTAGTTTTTATTAAAATGACTTCTTTTTTGGAGATCTTAAGTGGTATATATTTTTCCTTTTATTTTTTTAAATTGTTTATTTTGATTTTTTTTTTTTAGTTTCAATGTGACATGTTGGTACAATTCTTTTTTATTATTATTTATTTATTCATTTATTTGACAGGCAAAGTGGAAAGTGTGAGAGAGACAGAGAGAAAGGTCTTGCTTTGCTGTTGGTTCACCACGCTGATCCGAAGGCAGGAGCCAGGTGCTTATCCTGGTCTCCCATGGGGTGTAGGGCCCAAGCACTTGGGCCATCCTCCACTGCACTCCTGGTCCACAGCAGAGAGCTGGCCTGGAAGAGGGGCAATAGGGACAGAATCTGGTGCCCCGACTGGGACTAGAACCTGGTGTGCCAGCACTGCAAGGTGGAGGATTAGCCTATTGAGACGCGGCGCCGGCTCATGTTGGTACAATTCTAAGAACGTAATAATATTTACTTACTCCCTCCATCCTCTCCTCTTCTACATCCTTCCTTCTTCCTTTCTTTTATTTTAGTTTTTGAGATAACATATTTTAAATTTATTTTACAATGAAAAGGCTTAATTCTTCACTGAATAAAAATGTTAAGAAGAAAAATCAAAAAGACACAGGTTAGTCAGAATATGGACAGTGGCTGTAATAATAATTGAATAGAAAAATGATCAGTTCACTCATACACAGTGAATTTTAAAGTAATCATAAATCATGTTTTTTTTCAATATTTCCATCACAATTCACTGGAGGTCAGTCAATGTTTTGTAATTTATATAAAGAAATAACATGAGATGGGAAAGTATTAGTGGCCATTTTGTAGTTTTCATTTTTAGCATTGATTTATTTATTTAAAAGTGAGAGTTGCAGAGAGAGGAAAGATGGAGGAGGGAGTGAGACAGAGATAGAGACACAGAGAGTGAGAGTGAGAACAAGAAAGAGATCTCTTCAACCTGCTGGTACACTCCCCAGATATCTGCAATGGCTGGACCTGGGCCAGGCTGAGGCCAGGAGCCAGAAGCCAGGAGTCTCTTCTGGGTCTCCATGTGGCTAGCAGGGGCCTAAACACATGGGCTGTTTTCTGTTGCTTTCCCAGGCCATTTGCAGGTAGGTGGATTGGAAGTAGAGCAGCTAGGAAAAGAACCAGTACCCATATGTGATGCTGCTATCCAAGGCAGTGGCTTTACCTGCCACACCATAATGTGGGCCCCACTTTTATATTTTCTAAATGATGTTTTTATTTGATATATATATACATATATATATATATATTTTTGACAGGCAGAGTTAGACAATGAGAGAGAGAGAGACAGAGAGAAAGGTCTTCCTTTTCCGATGGTTCGCCCCCCAAGTGGACGCTATAGCTGTTGCGTTGCGGCCAGCGCACTGCACCTATCCGAAGTCAGGAGCCAGGTGCTTCCTCCTGGTCTCCCATGAGGGTGCAGGCCCAACACTTGGGACATCCTCCACTGCCCTCCTGGGCCACAACAGAGAGCTGGACTGGAAGAGGAGCAATCGGGACAGAATCTGGCACCCTGACTGGGACTAGAACCCAGTGTGCCACCGCCACAGGTGGAGGATTAGCCTAGTGAGCCGCAGTGCTGGGCTAAACCACTACATTAAAAAGGACTTGAAGAACTTGATGATTAGCAGATTGGTTATCTATTTTGCTATCTACATATCTGAGGAGATTTCAAAAAGTTTCTGAAAATATAACTAATATTGTGACGAAAAATGTATGCAGAGACGAACATTTTCTAAGTGGTAAAAAGAATTCTATGAAAATAATAATTCTAATATTTATCTCAGATAATATTAAAAAAATTGTAAGACAATATTTTTGCTGAATGCTCTCATATGCTGCTGGTAAGTACAAATTTAGCTTCACCAAATCGTCCTAGTTGGCTTGAGACCATATCAAATTTCTTTTGCTAACGTGGCACACTTATAAATAATCTTTACATTCACTTTCAAGAAGATTCTAGTTTGTGTTTTTAAAGAATTATCTATTTATTTGAAAGAGAGCGAGAGCGAGTACTTTGATAGGCTGGTTTAATCCCTAGATGGCTGCAACAACACAGGTTGGGTCAGGCCAAAGCCAGAAACTGGAAGCTTCATCTGAGACTGCCAAAATGGTAGAAAGAGTCTTCTGCTGATTTTCCCAGACCATTAGGATATCTGAGTTTAGATAATGTTTTATAAGTTATCCACATGCAATCAGATATGCAAACCTTAAGAAATGTAAACATACTTGTTAATATCAGAAAATCAAATTTTTGTTTCTTTACTTATATTCCTTTAAAATCCTACATAGATGTATGGAAGACTAGCAAAACAATATTTGATAAAGAATCATTTATAGCATGAAATACAAAACCAGAAAAAATAAAACTTGTTGCAGATACTTTGTTTATTAACAAACAACTGTTTTGTCACCTGCTTGGTATAGAAAAGCCACTTCAGGTATTGAACCTATGCCTCATGAGCTCCTGTTTAACCACTATGGGTTAGGAGTGCTATATGTTAACTAATATTTTAATGTTCTTTATTGAATTTGCCCATATAATGAGTTCTTTTAGCATAGGAATTTCATGCCAACAGAACTAATGAGGCATTTTGGAAATTTGCCAAAGGTATTCTAGGAAAATAGTACTTGATGTGAATTTTGGTCATACTCAGTGACTGGCCATTTTCAGTGTATGAGTGTCAATACGTGAACAGATGATAAGTGCATAATCTTGAGGTGAATCTTCAAAACATGGAAGATAGCCAAGCACATATATGGAAAGTAAGTTGGGAATTGCATGCTACAGTAATAGTTATGATTATTTGTCCTTGAAAATGCTTATTCTTTATATTTCTTGTCACGTAAGGTAAATGTTAATCTTATTATTTGTCTAAATTGCATTCAAGAGATTCTAAGTAATATGAATATCCATAAGTGAAGGAAAGTCAAATGGGGATTTATGAATATGAATTCTTTTTAAAATATTGAACAGAATACCTGGATAGTCAATTTGGTGTATGAGGAAAAAAAATACAGAGATTATGACACGTTTGTGCAAACTACATGGTTCAGTAATACTTCCATGAAAATATGCATGAAAGATATCCATTCAGGTGTATAATGATATTTGATGGCATAAGGGTGCTTTGGAGGAACAGGACTTAAATGAACAAGAATGATTACATTTAGAAAGTTATAATGAGGGCCGGCACTGTGGCTCAGCAGGCTAATCCTCCGCCTAGCGGCGCCGGCACACCAGTTTCCAGTCCCGGTAGGGGTGCCGGATTCTGTCCCGGTTGCCCCTCTTCCAGGCCAGCTCTCTGCTGTGGCCTGGGAGGGCAGTGGAGGATGGCCCAAGTCCTTGGGCCCTGCACCCCATGGGAGACCAGGAGAAGCACCTGGCTCCTGCTATCAGATCAGCGCTGTGCGCTGGCCGCAGGGCACCAGCTGTGGCGGCCATTTGAGGGTGAACCAACTGCAAAGGAAGACCTTTCTCTCTGTCTCTCTCTCTGTCCACTCTGCCTGCCAAAAAAAAAAAAAAAAAAAGTATAATGAGGTCTGAGTTGCATTGTTGTTCAAAATTGGCTTGTATTGATATAATTCATTGAATACAAATCTGTTAATATATAAAGGGTATAATTAATATAATTACATAAATTAATAAATATAGTGAATAATAAAAGATAAGAAAACTCAAGGCTATTGTAGAAAATGTGTAAGTAATAGATTTCATACAATAGAGTATTTAGGGCAGGAATAGGTATGTGCCAGTGAAGCAAGTGTTTCTAATCTTATCTGTAAAGAGTTCACAACATACCTTATCTGAAAAAGGAAGTCCTGCCCAGTTCTCAGGGATCCAGGAACCTCTGCCAGTCATTAGTCTCTTGTTTGAAAGTCAAGTTTAAAGTGCCTTAGGCTATATTCATCTTTAATAGCGCAAAAGTTCAGAGCTAGCCTAGGAGACAAGTTAATACTATTATGATTTAGGCACCATTTAATGCACAAAAGCAGTAATTTACTAAATGGTACCTAGAGGCTTAAAATTAATATATTTTCTAGAAGTGCCTAAATTAATCCCAGGTTATAGTTAATAAACCATGAGACACTATTTCAATGCTTCTGCAAATTATGGAATGAGTTAATTTTTGTTAACAATTTCACAGGAAAGAACCTTTTTATATTTTTGTTTCAATTTATGTTTAAATATTGTTAATGTTTTATAAAGATTGTATTTGTTGGTATATTCTTCATGCTAATAATTTAACTCTGTCTAAATTATGGGAGGAAGTGAATCATTACTAGCATCATGTTCACGATCTAATTTATGCAGGATAGAGTGAATCCCTATAGTTCAATTAATAAACCTATTTTTAAAACTCCCACTGAAACATATCTTCTGCCACAGCTTCTTTCTGGAAATTGCAAGAAGATTGAAATATGTACATTCCAAGTAGTTTGATTTGTGCTAGGCATAGAGGTAAAGTCCACTCAGAGAAAATAAAGAAAATATTATAGCAAATATTATAATTTTAAAGTACATTTGTAATACTGAAAGTGGTGGGTATATTTACTGAATCCAAATTAATATGGTTGTAGTATTTAGCAATCATTTTCTTGTTATTTTTAGTGACACACAGATGGTATCTTGATTGTTTTGATTTTATAATTTTAGTTGCAACACTATTGCTTCACTTGTACTCTAAAAATAAATAAGTAATAAAAATTGTAAAATATCAGACACCCAAAAAGGAAATTTATGTAATAGCTTTAATTTTTTTGCTTGGTTTTGATAAATAAGTTACTGAAATTGATTAAAATTTTTAAAAATAATGTATTTTCTATATCACTGGTCAAATTTCCAGTCTATTGTTCAACCCTGAAGACTTTGGAACTGATAGGTTCCACATCTGTGTGAATCAAATCTTTAAATCAATCTCGTTCTTTCACTCTCTCTCTCTTTCACTCTCTGTCTCTCCTCCCTTTCTCTCTCTTTTTTAATTTTTTTTGAATTTACAGGCACATGTAAAATACAGTAAGAACACTGTACTCCCTTTCTCTTTCTCTCTCTCTCTCTACATATATATACATATAGATTGCATCTTTACTTATATATGTATCACACAACTAGATTTTTTCCAAAATATCTATCCTTGTTTTCCTTCCTAGTCTATCAATAATCTATGACTCTTGTCTCACTATACATATTTAATGGAATCACAAAAATTGATTATCATTTCTTGACAAGCTGTGACCTTATATTTCATTGTTGATTCACTTTGTTTACTTATTTGTTTTGTTATCCATTTATTCATACAGCCCTTGTCCTGACTGTCAAGTAAAAACTTACTATTTTATTTCTTTTAAAAACTGGTCAAGGTGATCAGTTTCAGTTCATGATTGATCATAATGATAGGGTTAAGAGTCAAAGGGATCACATAAACAAGCGTAGAGTCTGCTAATACTAACTGATAGAATTTAAAAGGAGAGAATAATCTAACATGGGACGTGAGATACATAGCAGACTAATAAAATGGCAGCACTCCTAAACAGCACTCTGGCCTCAGAATCATCCTTAAGGCATTCGGATCTGGCTGAAGAGCCCATGAGAGTATTTTAGGCATGGAAAGCCTCTGGCAAAAACAAAAAACAAAACAAAACAAAACCCTAAATGAAAGATCTCTGTGAGTGAGATCCCAGCGGAAAGAACGGGCCATCAAAGAAGGCAGTACCTTTCTCTGAAGGGAGGAGAGAACTTCCACTTTGACTATGGCCTTGTCTAAAAAAGATCGGAATAGGTGAAGAGGCTGCCATAGCCTTGGCAGCTCATGACAAGAGCCTCGGATGATTACTGATGCCATAAATAAGAGTGTCAATTGTTAAATCAACAACGGGAGTCACTGTACACCTGCTCCCCATGTAGGATCTCTGTCCTTTATGTGTTGTACTATCTGAATTAATGGTATTACTAGTACTCAAACAGTACTTTATACTTTGTGTTTCTGTGTGGGTGCAAACTGTTGAAATCTTTATTTAGTATATACTAAGTTTATCTTCTGAATATAAAGATAATTGAAAATTAATCTTGATGTGAATTTGGATGGGAGAGGGAGTGGGAGATGGGAGGATTGTGCTTGGGAGGGAGTTTATCGGGGGGAGGGGGGGAAGCTGTTATAATCCAAAAGTTGTACTTCGAAAATTTATATTTATTAAATAAAAGTTAAAAAAAAAACAATAAATTTTTGTTCTTAAGGAAAAAAAAAAAACATGTCTTTAAGAAACTGTCATTTGCTAGAAAGTGAAGAACTCTGTACTTGGGAAGATCAGTATTTACCATGCACATACAAGATAGAAGGAACACATGCTCTCACTTCTGACAGGATCTATAGAATACTATAACTACGAGACTCATGTATGTAGTGGGACTAGAACTGTGCCCAGTCTGACTTAAAAAGTACTGTAATTGTTAAGTAAACAGTAGACAACATAAATTTATTATAAAAATTTATTATAAAAATTTAAGTGTATTAAAATTATTTTACTATGGATTATTTGCTCTTTTAATGATATCACTGAAAATTTAGTAACATATGTGACTGGTTTGTCTTCCACTGGGTTGTGCCGGGCTAGACCAACTTCTCTTCATCATCCTTACTTCCTTTCCCAGTCATAATACTTCCCAGTGATCCAATCCATGCATCAATAGTTTGTAAGTTTATATTGTACTTTTTCACAATATATTCTGGATTTCTTTTAACAAATTGTATCAATTACATATAGATACAAGGAGTAGATACTCAGGAAATAAATGCCAAATTAATTGAATAATGAAAAAAATAAATATTTACATAAAATGATAAAGATCTCTTATAAAAATGACATATAACAGTTTTTCTTGTTAAGGAGATATTTTTTACTATTTGAATCTGCTGCCTGCTGTGTATCTGCAAAGTTAATGAAGTATGCATGATGTAATCTGATACACATCTGAAATATATCACTCTCATGCAAAAAGAATGGATTTTAAAGCAGTGGTTCAGAGAATCAAGATCATTCAGCAAGCTGTTTTAATGAAACAAGGGCAAGAAATGCTGTCTTGGTTAATGAGTTTACCATCGAGATGAAATGTAGAAATTATTGTATTATACGTCATTTTAACTTTCCTTTAACTTAGTATGTGACACAGCTTGGCCAATATAGCTGCTTCTGTTGAGCTAGTATACAATGTTGTAAGGCCCACTTTAAGGATTTTAAGTACATGTTATTTTTATTGACTTTTAATAACATAAGTAAGCAAAGTTTTTAATTATTTCCATCTTACAGACGGAAATACTGACACTAAGAGTTTACAAATAAGAATAGAATAAATTACAAACAAATTCTTCAGGCAATTGGAAAATATAACACTGCTCTTAACACATACCATTACTGCTTACGAAAGAACTTATAGGATGAACAAATTTAATTCTGAGGAGCAGATTTACGAATTCAGAAATGCATAACAGGGCCGACATCCTGGCTCACTAGGCTAATTCTCCCCGGGTTCTAGTCCTGGTTGGGGCGCCAGATTCTGTCCCAGTTGCCCCTCTTCCAGTCCAGCTCTCTGCTATGGCCCGGGAGGGCAGTGGAGGATGGCCCAAGTGTTTGGGCCCTGCACCCCACAGGAGACCAGGAGAAGCACCTGGCTCCTGGCTTCAGATCTGTGCAGCGCCGGCCATGGCTGCCATTTGGGGGGTGAACCAATGGAAAAGGAAGGGCTTTCTCTCTGTCTCTCTCTCTCACTGCCCACTCTGCCTGTCAAAAAAAAAATGCATAATTATACATTTTGTGCATACCTTAGAGGACAGGAAGGACTGCCTAGTTCCCTCTTCCACTCAAACCCAGATATTCTTCTCTTTCTGCTCTTCTTTGCCTGACACTTTTGCTGTAGGATTTTCTGGTAGTTGTTCAGTACCCACATTTAAGAATTCCACTAGGTTTAATGCCCTTCAAGCTTAAGCTTTGTCTTTAAAATAGCTCAATTTCTATATTTCTACTACTTGATCTTTTTACCTTGAACAAGATCCTAGAGGGAAGATCCTGTCATCCTTTTTAATTTGATGAATATTTTAGTTTAACCTAAAGCTGCCATATTTTTCCAGGTTCTCTTATTCTTATCCAAGCAAAAATAAAATCTTTTATCTTCCATATATAACACAAATTTCATTTATGACTTACCCCACGTGACCACTCCATAAATAAACAACATTCCTGAATTTTCTGCTAATTCATGCATTAAATACACTAATTTTTATTATCTACTTTTGTATAATACCCACTTTTCAAAAATACCTCTGAATATAACTTATCCTTGATGCCTTCACAGGTGGAAAAATGCATTGCAAAAGAATAAAGTGAATAAAAACAAGAAAATATTATAAATAAAATTATGTACACTATGTTTCACAATGCCTCATTATTTTGGGGTGAATGTGTGCTTTACTTTCACCATTTTCTTTTCAACAATCAGTGGCCTAATGATTCTAACTTCACTGAATTTGAAATTTTCTTTTAGCTTTTATTTTCCTAATCACTTTATTTAAAGAAAAAATGATCTATTGAATGTTGGAAAATGCTACCAATTTCCTGAGAGTAAGTACTTTGATGGTGGAAATAACCTGCTTCTTCATTATTTCTATCCATCTTACGATTTTAGAATATGGACAAAATATTTATATTATCTGCCATATCCAATGACCAGGGAGAATGCAGAAAGTGCAATCTTGTCTTGATGCTCTGAGCTTTTCATGTGATAGAAGACTTCCTTAGCCTCTCCCATCAGTAGATGATAGACCTGAAGAATCTCCCTAGTTACTTGCAGTCTTCTTTTTCTGTACATCTAGTTTTGTTTCACATAAAGCCATTCCTGTCAAACCTTCAGTCTTTCAAGAATTATTCAAAACCCTGGTTTCTTGGTGCCTTTTCATTTTTTCCAGCAGTGCATTAGATCCATTTTTGAAATGCATTTTGCCTGCACAAGTTTAGAATGGGAGGGAGAAAAGATATTTTTAGTCATTTTGCAGCTTTGATCCATTTTCCAAATGATTTTATTTTTCTTTCCAAAAACCACGAATTTGACCTTTTTGCTTGACTGTTTACAATCTTTTACTGAGTGCCCATAACCCCCTGGGTAAATTTATTAACATATCAAAAAAGGAAATCATGATTTTCCTATAAACTTAGCTTAAACTCTAGCTCGCCTAAACTCTCTTCCTATGTTAGTCACAGCACAGTATAGAGTTTATAACCCTTGAAATCTGTGTGCTCTTTCTTTCCTTTCCAGGAGTGATTTTAATCCACTCTTTTTCTGGCTTATTTTTTTCTCAAGCTTTGATTTGCTACTTTACAAATGAAATATTAACCTGACATTGCAGAATTAATTGTTTTACATTTCTTTCAACATAATTAGATAGCTCCTCTGTGCAATATTAACATCTTTAGCACATATCTATTTGAAAGCTTGTTTTTACATTACGCTATCATTTTCCACTTCATTTTCTCTCTGCTAGGTTGTTTACTCCTTTAGACTGCATATTATTTGTCTTCATGGTTTCAGTATCTACATACTTATGATATGTGTGAATTATTGCAGAATCTTTCAATGAACCATGATAGAGTCATGAAATAATGTGTATATATAATAACACCAGAACAAAAGTGAATAATAACCAAAATTCAGTAGCAATTGATTTCAAGAACACTGCATTATACTGAAATTAATTACGGAACTTTGTTTAAGGACCATATCTACGTTGGTCTTCTTTGTGAAGGCAGCAAATACGTTTTGATCAAACATGAAAAGCATAGTCAAGTCACTCTTGGGAATTGTTTTATAACTCGAATAACCAGAGTGTATTTCACCTTTAAGTATTTCTAAAACTTAGTCTCTCATGCCTACCTTTTCTCATCCCAAGTGGTGGGTTAACTTTAACTGGTTGCAACACAATGCCACACCTCCTTACATACTTTTCTGATGTTATTGTCTCTGAACCATAACGTGCATGTTATGTATCACAGTTTTAAAAATCTATTTACTTATTTAGTTGAAAGCCACTGAGACAGAGAGATGCAGTAAACTCCCAACACTGGTTCATTCTCTAAAAGCCCATGACGTGCTGGGGGTGGAAACTGGCATCCAGAGACAACAATCTAGGTCTCTCACATTGAATACAAAATCCTAACAGGATGATTCATTGACACTTTGCCTCAAAGTCTGTATTGGTTGGAAACTGGAATTAGGAGTCATAGCCAGGAACCGAACCACAGTATTGTGATGTGGGGTATGGGTATCTTGACTAATGTCTTAACCACAGGGACAGATGCTTGTTCTTCTACAATAGTTTTGGTATAAATTTCACTCTAAATACAGCATAAGTCTTGGGGATGCATTTACAATGAAATGATAAAATTATCTGTACATATGCCCACTTATGATGCAAATGCTATCAGGGATCAATTTCTGAGTATACTTGTACATTTTAAAATGTGTACTTTTTTTCATTTATTAAACTTTTATTTAATGAATATAAATTTCCAAAGTACAGCTTATGGGTTACAATGGCTTCCCCCCTCCCATAACTTCCCTCCCGCCCGCAACCCTCCCCTTTCCCGCTCCCTCTCCCCTTCCATTCACATCAAGATTCATTTTCAATTCTCTTTATATACAGAAGATCAGTTTAGTATATATTAGGTAAAGATTTCAACAGTTTGCCCCATATAGCAACACAAAGTGAAAAAACTACCGTTGGAGTACTAGTTATAGCACCAAATAACAGTGTACAGCACATTAAAGACAGAGATCCTACATAATATTTTTTTAATTAATTAATTTTCTATGCCATTTCCAATTTAACACCAGGTTGTTTTTTTTTTTTTCATTTCCAATTATCTTTATATACAGAAGATCAATTCAGTATATAATTAGTAAAGATCTCATCAGTTTGTACCCACACAGAAACACAAAGTATAAAAATACTGTTTCAGTACTAGTTATAGCATCACTTCACATTAGACAACACATTAAGGACAGATCCCACATGGGATGTAAGTACACAGTGACTCCTGTTGCCGACTTAACAATTTGACACTCCTGTTCATGGCGTCAGTAATCTCCCTAGGCTCTATTCATGAGTTGTCAGGGCTATGGAAGCCTTTAGAGTTCGCTGACTTTGATCTTATTCCAATAGGGTCATAGTCAAAGTGGAAGTTCTCTCCTCCCTTTGGAGAAAGGTACCTCCTTCTTAAAAGGGAGTTGGAAAAAAAAAAAAAAACTATTCTCGTTAAAAAATTAACTTAAGCAGCTAAGTAAATCATAGAGCCAATGTTTTGAAGAATCTATGGTATATAGAAAGTATCCCCTATATTTCACTTCTCAGGCTCCCTCCAATTCACCCGTGTTATAGATAAAGCTAACACAAAGAGGTAAATTTTAGTTTAGGGTTCCTTCTCTATATTTCTCCCAACTATCTAGTTAAAATATTGAATAAAGGAAAGCAAACAAATAACAGAGAAATGCAATCCAATGAATTAGTTGACACTTATAGGAAAAATTAATAGGGAGATACAATGTACAATTATGTGTCACTAAAAGAAGAGGCACTCTGAGAAATAGATTGCTAAGCAATTTTGTCACTGCACAAATTTCATAGATGGGTAGCTTGCTATATGACATAGCATATTGCTTCTAGGCTACAAACCTTTATAGAGTGGGGCGGTGCTGTGGGGTAGCTAGTAAAGCCACAGCCTGCATCCCATATGGGCCCTGGTTTGGATTCCGGCTGCTCCACTTCCGATCCAGCTCTTTGGTTTGGCCTGGGAAAGCAGTGGAAGATGGCCCAAGCCCTTGGGCCCCTACACCTGCATAGGAGACCCGGAAGAAGCTCCTGGCTCCTGGCTTTGGATCCGTGCAGCTCCAGCTGTTGTGACCAATTGGAGAGTGAACCAGCAGATGCAGGCAAGCTTGTATAGTGGAACTTCTCTCCTCATTTATGTCCTACTTTTGTTGCAGTTCAGTTGAACAACAGACACACACACACACACACATAAAACATATATAGAGTATACACACATGCATACACATATGTAGTTCTCCCATAATATTTTAGTCATCTTTGAGTAGTCAGTATGTCATTATGAGTAACTTACTCACAGTAATTTGAGAACTCATGTGGAAAATGCACAATCTCCTCCCAATCCTTTCTCTTCAACATATCATTGTTATTAGTTGACCAACATATGATAATAACTGTATGTTTATCCATTACCAAGTAAAGCATAGATTTAGCAAACATCAGTATAATGTCACTCTTACTGATACATAACCAATATATTCAGTACCACTGTTACATGAAAGTGCCTCTTTTCTAGTCCCATTGATTCATAATTTCCATAAATAACACAATTTTCAATTCAGAAAAAAAGGCTCTAACATAAAGCTTTTGGTTTTGACTTGTTAATTGTGCAACTTTGGCTGCTTTTTTGAGATGCCATTGGAACTGTATTTGCATCTGATACTGTTGTAGTTACAATGTAGTACTTACTTTTATCATGTCTTCCTACAGAAATAAAAGAAATTGGACAGAGGTTGGGATAAGTATTCAGAGTACAGTAACACATAGTTGTGATATACTTCACATTGCCTTTTTATTTTGAGATATTGTATTCTTTATGCATATTGTCACCTTGGTTCTTTGCTCCATTGCAATTCCTTTCCCTTTTTCTCTAGGTTTGGTTGACAATATCTGTGTAGGTCCATTCCTGGGCATTCCATTCTGCTACCTTAATCTATTTACCTATTCTTTTATCAATATACATTGTATTGATTATTGTTTCTTTATACTGGCAACATATATTAAAAAGTCCTTACTTCTTTCTATGTTATTCCACATTTATAAGCAAAAAAACTAAGCCATACAGTATTTGACCAGTACTTTAAAAGTACATGAACACTACCTGGAGAGCCTATATAGGTACCTAATAGTCTTTATTTCAAAGATGTTTTAAGATACTGTTGGTGTTGATGATTCCTGGGTCATATTTTGAATAGCAAAGCACCAAATAACTTTTGAGCTTTATTAGTTATTAATATAAATGCATACATAATTCTGCTTCAACTACACAAATACAGACGTATATACATCTACAAATGCTGTGATTAAAGTGGACAATCACTTAAACTCTTAAGGAAATAAACCCATAATCTCAAATGATTTTATGTTTGTATTTCTATTTGATATCTAATCGGATAAGCAAAGCTAACTTAAACTAATCAAGTATTTTTGAGGGATTGTTTTCATGAAATATTATGTTTTTGTATTAAAATTCTAGTTGTTAATCTTATTTTAATATTTAATTTGAAACACATGAAAATCACTCTTATTATTGTTATAAGGCTTAGAAGATTCTGAAAATGCCAGCCAATTAAAACAAAATTCAAATGAGTTAAATAATATTTTTGTATGTAATTGATAATGCATACTTTCATTATTTTTATTTTTATAAAATTTCTATTAACATTTCAAATTTTATGAATATAAAATCATTTTCGAAAATATATAAAACCTATTGAAATGGAAAGTAAAAGAAAAAGAAAGAACAAAACCAGGTAAAAAGAAAAGTAGAAAATGAATTAAGAGGCTAAAGGTCCAGTTTTTAATTTTAACTGGAAAAATCAAAGAAAATGAGATTTATAGAACGGTATAGAAGTTTTGCAAACTTATTTTCCTGTATCTGATTGCATTACATTGTGTTTTCAAGAAAGATCATTTCCCATTTGACCTCTATTAAATCTCAAAGCATCTGATTGTTTTCAAAACCGTCATTGTTTTCCCATACTAGGATTTCATGCTTTTTTTTGTTTAATGCTCTCCATTTATAAGATATGTACTATTGTATAGCAATAAATGATCAGGAAATAAATGAAAAATCAGAAAATATTGATCTCGGTTCCCATTAATAACTACAAATCTACATCAATTTGACTTTTTTTATATTCTCTCAATCATTTATCAATATTAAATTTTGTATACATATTTTCCCTTCCATAAAATAAATGAAATTGTTAATGCTGGAAAATTAGTTGTGCATATTAAAACAGTGTGAAAAATTCTAGAATGTACTGTAACACAAATTTATGTAAGACATAATCATTGCTTTGTTTTGTATGACATCTGCATGGGTGTAATACAATTTATATGAGTAGCACAAAAAGGACAGAGGATCGTGGTGCCAGTTCTAGAAATATGTATTATCTTCTTGGTTTTCAAGTCTCTGTATATCTCTTGTCTACCAGATCGTGAAGTGTGATACTGGCATATGATATAAATGTCTATTTTTGGAGACTCATGGTCTTAGATTTTCCCTACAAGAAAGTAAGTAATAAAACTTCTCAACCTAGTATTTTCACTGTCTATACTTATCTCACCCATTTCTCTTTGAGTATCTAACTTAGAAATAGGAATTGGGTGGGCATTGTGGTGTAGCTGGTAAGCCAAGGCCTGAGAAGCTGGCATCCCTTAGGGTGCCAGTGCACTTCCTGGCTGCCCCTCTTCTGATCCATCTCTCTTCTAGTGTCTGGGAAAAGCAATGGAAGATGGCCCAAGTGTTTGGACCCCTATTGCCCATGTGGGAGACCCAGATGAAGTCCCTTGCTCCTGAATTTGGCCTGGCCCAACCTTGGACATTCCTGTCATCTGGGAAAGGAACTAGTGCATGGAAGATTTCTGTCTCTGTGTCCCCCCTCTCTCTGTAACTCTTTCAAAAATAAATAAATCTTCGAAAAAAAGTAGAAGACTTACACAGTTCATATTACCTACGGCATCCTATACTTTCCAATACCTCTTCAGTCTGCAAAAATAATCTTTCCTTTGTCTCATCCTCCTTAGCCAGTTAATACATTATCCCTATACAATATATAACTTCAATACTCACATTATTGAAGAAATGATGATATTTCAGTTGGCCAAAAAAGGTACTAGATAGGATAGCCAAAGAAAGCCTAGGGATGAGGAATTTAAAATGATAAAAACCAACTTTTAACATGCCAAAATATAATTTATTTTCAAATACAACCATATGCAACATTTTTATGATAATGCTTACAATTTGACAGGAAGTTGAAAAAAACATTTATACTTTTTCAGCTTGGTATTCTGATATCATTACTTAATCCATATAATGGTTGCTAAATTTGATGGTAGTCTATCTCATTTCAAGTAACTACCAAGACTACTTCCTACTTGCCAAGGCATATGAACTGAATGGGATGGAGTTCATTCATGAGCAAGGGAAGTTTGTGTCAGGTCTTGCATTTTATTGATAAGGAGTTTGGATTTTATAGAATTTTAAGCTACCTTTTTATATATTTTAAATTATATTTCTCCTTATATGGAGGATATTATTATTTTTCTTCTTAGATGGGAAGTATATTTTAGAGGTTGGATGGAGCTTATTGCAATGGTCTGGTGCAAAGAAAAGAGTAAAAATGTTGGCCTAGACAAATGTAAAAATGATAAATCTTAAGAAGTTGTGAGAATTTTTCTCACATGCATTTTGGTAAAGAAGACATATTTTAGAATTGCATGAGTACTGTAGTGAAAAGAAAGTAAGAAGGATTGCTTAATTATTTTTGCATAGAAGGCATACTCATAAGCAATGAGTATATGGTGGTGCAACTGATTGGAAATGAATTTAAAATGACGACATGTTAAAACTCACATGCTTCCTTGACATTCAAGTGGATATAACAATTCATATAAATAGATTTTGAAAAATTACATAATCTTCTGAAGTTAATTATTTCTCGTAGGAAAGACTATGAATTTTAATATTATTGTCTTTCTTTTTATTTGTAAATTTCTTTCTGTAAAAGCCTAACAAGCAATTTCATAAAAAAGTAAAATATCATGTTTGCTTTTTACTATGCTTTTACTCATTTTTTACATTTTAATATTAGAAATATATCCAAAAAGTGCCATATGATTGACTTTCAAAACTCTAAAAATGGATTTTAAATAATTTTCAGTGGAATTTACCAATATTATAGAAGAGCAAAAATGACAAAATAAATTAAATAATCTATTTAGTAAGACTAAATGGAGGGACCTGCACAGTGGCTCAGTGTGTTAAAACCTTGGCCTGCAACGCCAGCCTCCCATATGTGTGGGGTTGAGTTCTGACTGCTCCACTAGCAACAGCTCCCTGTTAATATGCCAGGGAAAACAATGGAAGATGGTCATGATTCTTGGGCCCCTGTATGCATGTGGGAGACCTGGAAGAAGCTCCTGGCTCATGACTTAGGCCTGTCCCAGTCCCAATTGTCTGTCTCACCTTCTTTCTCTGTAATTCTGCCTTTAAATAAATAAATAAATCCTTAAAAAAAAGACTAAATGCAAGAGAGGAGGGATACAATGGTTTATTGTACCTTAAGAACCCTCCTTAGCATTAAATACAAATATAATGGAGATACACACAGTTACAAATATATGTACATATACATCTTTGAAAATTTAGAACATTGTTATTTAGGTTTTGTAAGGCCAACATAAGATGATTGCTATTGAAAAGATAGTTTTAAGGCCGGCGCCGTGGCTCAACAGGCTAATCCTCCGCCTTGCGGCACCGGCACACCGGGTTCTAGTCCCGGTCGGGGCACCGATCCTGTCCCGGTTGCCCCTCTTCCAGGCCAGCTCTCTGCTGTGGCCAGGGAGTGCAGTGGAGGATGGCCCAAGTGTTTGGGTCCTGCACCCCATGGGAGACAAGGAGAAGCACCTGGCTCCTGCCATCGGAACAGCGCGGTGCGCCGGCCGCAGCGCGCTACCGCGGCGGCCATTGGAGGGTGAACCAACGGCAAAAGGAAGACCTTTCTCTCTGTCTCTCTCTCACTGTCCACTCTGCCTGTCAAAAAAAAAAAAAACAAAAAAAAAACAAAAAAAAAAAGAAAAGATAGTTTTAAAAAGGAGGGCCCATCCCATGATACAGAAGTCAGCACCAGGAGGCACCAAGGTTAGTAAACAGGCAGCAAGAAGGGAAATGATAAACAGGAGCCTTTATTGTTTCTTTCATGGAGAAGGTAAGGCAGAATAAGCAGTCTTAGAAATAACAGTCCAGGGGCCGGCACCATAGCTCACTTGGTTAATCCTCCTCCTGCGGCGCCGGCATCCCATATGGGTGCCAGGTTCTAGTGCAGTTGCTCCTCTTCCAGTCCAGCTCTCTGCTGTGGCCCGGGAGGGCAGTGGAGGATGACCCGGGTGCCTGGGTCCCTGTACCTGCATGGGGAGACCGGGAGAAAGAACCTGGCTCCTTGCTTCGGATCGGTGCAGCACTGGCCGTAGTGGCCGTTAGGGGAGTGAACCAATGGAAGGAAGACCTTTCTCTCTCTCTGTATCTCTGTCTGTCTATAACTCTGCCTGTAAAATTAAAAAAAAAGAAAAAAAGAAAAAAAAAAGAAATAATAGTCCAATAATTTCAATGGGCTGTGGTGTGGAGAGTCTGTCTTGAGATGTTCATATGTGGACCTAGGGTGACAATAAGGCAAGAAAATGGTAACGCAACCTAGGAGAGCTGGATAAAGGAGATACTTGGCTAATATGGTTTCTGGGTTAGTTGGTTTTCTCCATTTTCTATATATTGGAAAGAGGTAGCTTTTGATCATTCAGTCTTTCCAGGACATTATGTTTCAAAGCACTATGAACTACAGATTTTTAAAATGTGAGTAATATGCCTGGCTTTGTGGCATAGTGGTTAAAACTTTCACCTGTGATGCCAGCATCACATATTGGAGCTGGTTTGAGTCATGGCTGCTCCACTTCTGATCCATCTCGCTGAGAATGGCCTGGGAAAAGAAGTGGAATATGGCCCAAGTACTTGGGCCCCTGCCACCTACATGGAGAACTGGATGATGCTCCTGGCTTCCAGCTTTGCTCTGGCTCACCCTGGCTGTCACGCCCATCTTGGAAATGAACCAGCAGATGGAAGATCTCTCTCTCTCTCTCTGTAACTCTGACTTTCAAGTAAATTAATAAATCTTGAAAAATGTCATTAATAAAATAGGTTAACATAATACATGTATTCACATAACTTAAGCTATATACTTATAAACTTCACATAATACATATGTGTATATATATATATATATAGTATATACTATAAATATTATAAACAAAAGGCCAGAGACTATACAGATATACATTTCAAGATGTATGACTCTAAATTTGTCTTTTAATGAAGATATGACTTCTTATGAAAAACCTTAATTTTCTAAATTGGTAAATAATGTTTGTGTATGTTTTATACAACATGATGTTTTGAAGTGTATGGTCATCTCTCAGCATCTGCAGTAGATTTGTTCCAGGATCCCTACAGATAAAAAAATCTGCAGGTGCTCAAGGCCCTTATATAGAATTTCCTGTAGTATCCATATCTGTCCTTATATTTTAAATCTGCTCTAGAGTATTTTTTTTTTTTTGACAGGCAGAGTGGACAGTGAGAGAGAGACACAGAGAGAAAGGTCTTCCTTTTGCCGTTGGTTCACCCTCCAATGGCCGCCGCGGTAGGCGCGCTTCAGCCGGTGCACCGCGCTGATCCGATGGCAGGAGCCAGGTGCTTCTCCTGGTCTCCCATGGGGTGCAGGGCCCAAGGACTTGGGCCATCCTCCACTGCACTCCCTGGCCACAGCAGAGAGCTGGCCTGGAAGAGGGGCAACCGGGACAGGATGCTCTAGAATATTATTAATGCTAATTGAATATAAATGCTACATAAATGTTGTCATGCAGCATTATTTAGGGAATAATGACAAGGAGAAATAAATGTCTGTATATATTCAGTAGAGATGTATTTTTTTAAAAGGATTGATTGATTGATTGATTGATTTAAAAGGAACAGCTGGGAGAGATCATCCACTGGCCCACTCCCCAAATGGCCACAATAGCTGGAGCTGGACCGTTCTGAAGCCAAGACACAGGAGTCTCCTCTGAATCTCACATGTGAGTGCAGGGGCCCAAACACCTGGGCCATTTTATGCTGCCTTCCCAGATGCATTTGCAGGAACCTGGATCAAAAGTTGAGCACCAGGGACTCGAACAAGCACCCACATAGGATACAAGCACCTCAGGTGGAAGCTTCAACCTGTAGGCCACAATGCAGACCCCAAGATGGAAATTTTAAGAATATCTTTGAGCATCTTTCACAGGGAATTTGTGAATATCAGGGGTAGACTATATATACATTGCAAAATGACAAAACCCTACTATTAGCTATGCAATACCTCATTAGTTAGCATTTTTGTAGTGAAAATATAGTAGAATTATTTAAAATAAAATCTGCAGCATCAGTTGTCATAGGGACATATTCAAAATAATCTACAGTCATTAAATAATATCAGTGGCAATGGGAACGTTTAAGTGTAACTACTAGTAACAGCATGGTGACGAAGTAGGTTCGTCCTCTGCCTGCAGCGCCAGCATCCCATAGCGGCACTGTTTCTAGTCCTGGTTGCTCCTCTTCCAATCCAGCTCCCTGCTGTGGCCTGGGAAAGCAGTGGAGGATGGCCCAAGTCCTTCGGCCTCTGCACCCACTTGGGAGACCCAGAAGAAGCTCCTGGCTCCTGGCTTCAGATCGGTACAGCTCCGGCCATTGAGGCCATCTGGGGAGTGAACCAGCAGGAGGAAGACATTTCTCTCTGTCTCTCCCTCTCACTGTTTGTAACTCTGCCTCTCAAATAAATAAATAAAATCTTTTTTAAGAAAAATAAGTTTAACTACCTAACAAATTGTTCCTTTTGTGACTAAGGATTACCACAGGACCATGGAGTAGATTAGGGAAAATTGACATGTATTTGGAAATGAGATCATCACTACAGAAATACTGTGTGTATGTCACTGGTGGCAGCCTGCTTGCCTCAGTGGAGTTTAGAGAGAGGAAAGAAGGGTTAGTAGTGCATACGTTTATTAAAAATATCTTCCAAGGTAGAAATGGGCCAGTGGACAGGGCATGTGGCCTCCTGCAGGGATAGTAAGGTGAAGTTTATTAAAGCACATTCCCAGAGGAACAGATGAGTGGACAGAGCACATGGAGCTTTCTTCCTGGCCTGGGGCTTTTATCCCTAAGATATGAGGGGCATTGACTCGTGATGTGGCCATGATGCTCATGATTCTCACTTGTGATTGACATCTGAGAGTGACATACCTTTTGGCTCTTTGTGCATTATGGCTGCAAACTAGACTTTTCCAGTTGCTGTGCTTCTATGTCATCAGGATTCTTTAACCACAACGTAACTGCAGAAGGGGGCATTTTGGGAGGGCTTGCAGTTGTTTCTTTTATCCCTATAAGAGAGCTTTATGACCGTTCCTTTGTCACTCACATCTAGTTATCTGACTGACACTTGGAGAAAGAAAAAGCAAGTATAAAGTGAGAATATTTTTCTATGCCAGTACAATATAAGTACAAGTTTGTTATTTAGGAAGGAGATTATGTAAGTTTCTTTTCTTATTAGCAGGCATTTGGGAGCTTTGAAAAATCTGAAACCTGGGAGACTAGAAACTAGACTTCTGAAATCTCAAGAAGTCATAAAATCCTTCCAATTTTAAACCATAATTAGAGTTTTAGATGCAAGAATCCCACTTTATTATCCTTCTTATGCCTCTTGGTTGCTATCCATTAAATTAGCAAAGAAAAGTGCACTTCTTCACTGGCCAAAATTGAAATAATATTAGTGTTCTACCTGACAGTTCAAATGCATTTCCAATTATAATCCTATAAAAATACTGTAGTATCCTGTTTCCTACTACATTAGAAGACTCCCAAGTTCTAATCCAGATAACATTGTATGAGTTAGTGATAGAAAAACATATATATGTGCTTCATTTTTTTCTGTTTTAAAATAAATCTTTGATGTTGATAATAAGGTTGACTTTGTGTAATAGTTATTTTAATATAAATACAGGAAAAAAGCTAAAACGTATTATTAAAATAACCATTACAAAAACAAAGTCATTATTTTAAAACAACAATGTTCATCTCTCTAGTTTTAAATTGGCTTTCAGTAATAGGCATTGTGGTACCAGCATTTAAACCACTGAGTACTATTGGCATCCAATATCAGAGTGCAGGTTGCAGTCTCAGCTACTTGGCTTCCAATCCAGCCTTCAGATAATGTGTTTGGAAAGGCAGCAGAAGATGGCCCAAGTACTTGGGTCCTTTCCACTATGTGTAAGACCCAAATGGAGTATGTTCTTGGATCCTGGATTTGGCTTGGCCTAATCCTAAATGTTGCAGGCATTTTGATGTGATTTAGTGGATGGAAGATCTCTGTCTCTCCCTCTTTCTGTCACTTTATTTCAAATAAATAAAACAAATCTTCAAAAAAATTAGAAAAGAAATTGGCTTTGAAACATTTTTTTCCCACAAAAAACTTCTTAACTTGTTAAATTCACGAGTAGCCAGAGATGCAAAAAATGGGGCCTTAGAGAGCAGCAAGATGGCAGAATAGGAAGGGAGCACACTGATAGTCCAGGAAGAGACAGTTTAAAAAGTGGAGATACTGCAGCTTCAAGGAAGAGTAGGGGAAAAACAGCAGAGGAAACTCTTCTGGAACTAGTGATTCATGGTGGACCTGCGTGGAGGGTGTGGGAGCCCACGGCTTGGGACACCAGCGGCAGAATCAATGCACCAGTGCTGGAACACAAGGTGAGCCAAACCTTAATAGACGGGTGGGAAAGCAGAAAGAGAAGACTAGAGGGAATGAGGCTTGAAATCCCGTGGGGAAAGGTTCCCCAGGCTAACTAGAAGAGAGAGGAAAAAAAAAGTGACCGGTAAAGACATGAGTTTCTATATCTCCAGTCACCTCTCAAAGGCGAGCAAGACAAAGAGCGGGCACCATTTTGGACATATGTACTAAGCGGTGCCACTTCAGGGCTGCACCCAACCACAGCCAAGCAAAAAATCTGACTCTGGGGAGGGGGTGAAATAACAGGAGATTAGAACCTAGTGAATGTGTGGTGCTAATGAACTGAGACTGTGAAAAAAGAGATGGTGGGGGAGAGAACTCATGGAATTCAAGTGAGTATGCTCCAGAGATGATACAATTCGGTAACCTTGGCAACCCAGTGGGAGACTGCAGGAGAATTTGAGCCCACACTGAGGGCAGCACAGATTCTTTGTGTGGTCCTTGGGAAAGAGTTCCAATCTCTGGCTCCTGTGGGTATATCATTGTCCTGCTAACTACTTTCAATTCTGCTCAGCTGTGTGGAATTACTTCCCTTCTGAATCAAAAAAAAGAGAGAGAGAGAGAGAGAGAGAGAGAGAGAGAGAGAGAGAGAGAGATTTACCATGCCTAACCTGGGAGTGTCACCTTTGGCACACCCTTAACCCTGAGGAACCAAACAGAGCTCTCAGGCGACACCCATCTCAAGCTTCTAAGGCTCCATCAAAAGCAGACAGTCCACTTAATACAGTCATAATATAACAAGGATAAAACACCACAGTGAGGGAAGAAGAATCCAAAGACATCTCCACAATGCCAAGCAACAAACGCAGAAACCGAGGAAACAGGAGCAAGGAAGACATTATGACATCCCCAAATGAACAAGACACCCAAGCCAAGATTGTGAAAATGATGAGATGGAAGAAATGTAAGATACGGATTTCAAAAATTTATGAAAAGAACAATTAGAAGTGTTCAAAAACAAATGCTTGAGCTACGGAATTCCTTACTGGCCAGGATAGAAAATCTCCTTCAAGAAAATGAAATCTTAAGGAGGAATCAAAATGAAATGCAGAAACTAGTAGAACAGGAAAGTGTGATACTGAAGAGAAATCAAAATGAAATGAAGAACTCAATAGATGAAATGACAAACACATTAGAGAGTCTTAAAAACAGAGTCAGTGAAACAAAAGAGAGAATATCGGTCTTAGAAGACAGAGAACAGGAAAGGAAACAGGCAAACCAAAGAAAAGAAGAAGAAATTAGAAATCTAAAAGCTATTGTTGGGAATCTACAGGATACTATTAAAAACCCAACATTTGGGTTCTAGGAGTTCCTGAAGGCATAAGAGAGAAAAAGGATTAGAAGGCTGTTTTAGTGAGACACTTGCAGAGAACTTCCCGGGTTTGGAGAAGGACAGAGACATCCTAGTACAAGAAGCTCATAGAACCCCTAATAAACATGACCAAAAGAGATCCTCACCACGACATGTTGTAATCAAACTCACCACAGTGAAACATAAAGAAAAGATCCTAAAATGTGCAAGAGAGAAACGCCAGATTACTCTCAGAGGATCTCCAATTAGACTCACAGCTGACTTCTCATCAGAAACCCTACAAGCTAGGAGAGAATGGCGAAATATAGCCCAGGTACTAAGAGAGAAAAACTGCCAGCCCAGAATATTATATCCTGCAAAGCTCTCATTTGTAAATGATGGTGAAATAAAGACCTTTCATAGCAAACAGAAATTGAAAGAATTTGTCGCCACTCGTCCAGCCCTGCAAAAGATGCTTAAAGATGTGTTACACACAGAAACACAGAAACACGGTCATCAATATGAAAGAAGGTAAAGGAAGGAAACCTCACAGCAAAAGATCACAGAAAACTCAAAGCATATATTAGAAAATATCTTCGGGAAATGGCAGGGCAAAGTTACTACCTATCAATAGTCACACTGAATGTTAATGGCCTGAACTGTCCAGTTTAAAGACACAGTTTGGTTGATTGTGTTAAGGAACAAAACCCATCTATTTGCTGCTTACAAGAAACACATCTTTCTAACAAAGATGCACACAGACTGAAAGTGAAAGGCTGGAAAAATATATACCATGCCAACAGAAATAAAAAAAGAGCAGGAGTAGCCATCTTAATATTGGACAACATAAACTTTAACACAAAAACGGTTAGAGAGACAAAGAGGGACACTATATAATGATTAAGGGATCAATTCAACAGGAAGATATAACGATTATCAATGTATATGCACCTAATTACAGGGCACCGGTTTATTTAAAAGATTTGTTAGGGGACTTAAAGGGATACTTAGACTCCAATACAATAGTACTGGGGGACTTCAATACTCCACTCTCAGAAATAGATCAACAGGACAGAAGATCAAAACAAAGAAACAGCAGATTTAATTGACACTATAGCCCAAATGGATCTAACAGATATCTACAGAACTTCTCATCCTACACATAAAGAACTTACAATCTTCTCAGCAGTACATGGAACCTTCTCTAGGATTGACCACATACTAGGCCATAAAGCAAGTCTCAACAAATCCAAAAGAATTAGAATCATACGATGCAGCTTCTCAGACCATAGAGGAATGAAGTTGGAAATTAGCAACTCAGGAGTCCCTAGAGCATATGCAAACACATGGAGACTGAACAACATGCTCCTGAATGAACAATGGGTCATTGAAGAAATCAAAAGAGAAATCAAAAACTTTCTGGAAGTAAATGAGGAAAACAGCACAACATAGCAAAACTTATGGGACACAGCAAAAGCAGTGTTAAGAGGAAAGTTTATATCAATAGATGCCTAATCAAGAAATTGGAAAGGCACCAAATAGATGAGCTTTCAATTCTTCTCAAGGATCTAGAATATCTGCAGCAAACCAGACCCCAATCTAGTAGGAGAAAAGAAATAATTAAAATCAGATAAGAAATGAAAAGAATTCAATAAAAAATTACAAAAAATCAGCCAAACGAGGAGCTAGTTTTTTGAAAAAATAAACAAAATTGAAACCACATTGGCCCAACTAACTAAAAAAAGAAAAGACCCAAATCAATAAAATCAGAGATGAAAAAGGAAACGTAACAACAGACACCACAGAAATAAAAAGAATCATCAGAAATTACTACAAGGGCTTGTATGCCAGCAAACAGGGAACTCTATCAGAAATGGATAGATTCCTGGACACATACAACCTACCTAAATTGAACTAGAAAGACATAGAAAACCTAAACAGACCCATAACTGAGACAGAAATTAAAACAGTAATAAAGGCCCTCCCAACAAAGAAAAGCCCAGGACCAGATAGATTCACCACTGAATTCTACCAGACATTTAAAGAAGAACTAACTCCAATTCTTCTCAAATTATTCAGAACAATCAAAACAGAGGGAATCCTCCCAAATTCTTTCTATGAAGCCAGCATCACCTTAATTCCTACGCCAGAAAAAGATGCAACATAGAAAGAGAATTACAGACCAATATCCCTGATGAACATAGATGCAAAAATCCTCAATAATTCTGGCCAATAGAATGCAACAACACATCAGAAAGATCCTCTACCCAGAACAAGTGGGATTTATCCCTGGTATGCAGGGATGGTTCAATGTTTGCAAAACAATCAACGTGATACACCACATTAACAGACTGCAGAAGAAAAAAACATATGATTCTCTCAATAGATGCAGAGACAGCATTTGATAAAATACAACACCCTTTCATGATGAAAACTCTAAGCAAACTGGGTATGGAAGGAACATTCCTCAATATAATCAAAGCAATTGATGAAAAACCCACGGCCAGCATCCTATTGAATGGGGAAAAGTTGGAAGCATTTCCACTGAAATTTGGTACCAGACAGGTATGCCCACTCTCACCACTGCTATTCAACATAATTCTGGAAGTTTTAGCCAGAGCTATTAGGCAAGAAAAAGAAATTAAAGGGATACAAATTGGGAAGGAAGAACTCAAACTATCCCTCTTTGCAGATGATATGATTCTGTATTTAGGGGATTCAAAGAACTCTACTAAGAGACTGTTGGAACTCATAGAAGAATTTGGCAAAGTAGCAGGATATCAAATCAATGCACAAAAATCTACAGCCTTGGTATACACAGGCAATGGCATGGCTGAGAAAGAACTTCTAAGATCAATCCCATTCACAATAGCTACAAAAGCAATCAAATACCTTGGAATAAACTTAACCAAGGACATTAAAGATCATTATGATGAAAATTACAAAATCTTAAAGAAAGAAATAAAAGAGAATACCAAAAAATGGAAAAATCTTGCATGCTCATGGATTGGAAGAATCAACATCATCAAAATGTCCATTCTCCCAAAAGCAATTTATAGATTCAATGCAATACCAATCAAAATACCAAAGACATTCTTCTCAGATCTGGAAAAAATGATACTGAAATTAGTATGGAGACACAGGAGACCTCTAATAGCTAAAGCAATCTTGTACAACAAATTCAAAGCTGGAGGCATCTCAATACCAGATTTCAGGACATACTACAGGGCAGTTGTTATCAAAACAGCAGGGTACTAGTACAGAAACAGATGGATAGACTAATGGAACAGAATAGAAACACCAGAAAGCAATCCAAAGATCTACAGCCAACTTATATTTGATCAAGGATGCAAAACCAATCCCTGGAGTAAGGATAGTCTGTTCAATAAATGGTGCTGGGAAAATTGGATTTCCACATGCAGAGGCATGAAGCAAGACCCCTACTTTCACTTTACACAAAAATTCACTCAACATGGATTAAAGACCTAAATCTATGACCCGACACCATCAAATGTTTAGAGAACATTGGAGAAACCCTGCAAGATATAGGTACTGGCAAAGACTTCTTGGAAAAGACCCCGGAAACACAGGCAGTCAAAGCCAAAATTACATTTGAGATTGCATCAAATTGAGAAGTTTCTGTACTTCAAAAGAAACAGTCAGGAAAGTGAAGAGGCAACAGGCAGGATGGGAAAAAATATTTGCAAACTATGCAACAGATAACAGGTTGTTAAACTGAAACTACAAAAAATCAAGAAAATCCACAACATCAAAGCAAACAACCCACTGAAGATGGGCCAAGGACCTCAATAGATATTTTTTCAAAGAGGATATCCAAATGGCCAACAGACACATGAAAAAATGTTCAAGATCACTAGCAATCAGGGAAATGCAAATCAAAACCACAATGAAGTTTCACCTTACCTCGGTGAGAATGACTCACATTTAGAAATCTACCAACAATAGATGCTGGAGAGGATATGGAGAAAAAGGGACACTAACCCACTGTTGGTGGGAATGAAAACCGGTTAAGCCACTATGGAAGTCAGTCTGGAGATTCCTCACAAACCTGAATATAACCCTACCGTACAACCCAGCCATCCCACTCCTTGGAATTTACCCAAAGGAAATTAATTTGGCAAATAAAAAAGGCATCTGCACATTAATGTATATTGCAGCTCAATTCATAATAGCTAAGACCTGGAACCAACCCAAATGCCCATCAACAGTAGACTGGATAAAGAAATTATGGGACATGTACTCCATAGAATACTATACAGCAGTCAAGAAAATGAAATCCAGTCATTTGCAACAAAATGGAGCAATCTGGAACACATCATGCTGAGTGAATTAAGCCTGTCCCAAGTGACAAATATCATATGTCCTCCCTGATTGGCGACAACTAACTTAGCACCAAAGGGGAAACATGTTGAAGTGAAATGGACACTATGAGAAACAGTGACTTGATCAGCGCTTGTCATGACTGTTGATGCACAATTTAATACTTTATCCCTTTTAGTATTTTTTTTTTGTTCTAGTACTAGTGGCTGAACTCTGTAATTAACACACAATTATTCTTAGGTATTTACATTTAACTGAAAAGTGATCCCTGTTAAATATAAGGGTGGGAATAAGAGAGGGAGGGGATGTACAATTTGGGACATGCTTAATCGGACTTGCCCCAAATGGTGTAGTTAGAAACGTCACAGGGGATTCCAATTCAATCCCATCAAGGTAGCATATACCAATGCCATCTCACTAGTCCAAGTGATCAACTTCAGTTCACAATTGATCATAATGATAGGTCTAAGAGTCTAAGGGATAACACAAATAGGACTATTGTCTGCTAATACTAACTGACAGAATAAAAAAGGGGGAGTACAGTCCAACATGGGAAGCGGAATACACAGCAGACTCATAGAATGGCAGATGTCCTAAACAGCACTCTGGCCTCTGAATCAGCCCTTAAGGCATTCGGATCTGGCTGAAGAGCCCATGAGAGTATTTTAGGCATGGAAAGCCAAGACATTTTGGGAAAAAAAAAAAAAAAAAAAAACTAAATGAAAGATCTCTGCAAGTGTGATCCCAGTAGAAAAACGGGGCCATCAAAGAAGGAGCTACCTTTCTCTGAAGAGAGGAGAGAACTTTCACTTTGACTATGTTTCTGTCAGCATAAGATCAAAGTCGGCACACTCAAAGGGCTTCCATAGCCTTGGCAACTCATGACTAGAGCCTAGGGAGATTACTGATGCCATAAGCCAGAGTGTCAATTTGTTAAGTCAACAACAAGAGTCACTGTGCACTTACTCCTCATGTAGGATCTCTGTCCTAAAAGGGTTATACATTGTGAATTAATGCTATAACTAGTACTCAAACAGTATTTTACACTTTGTGTTTTTGTGTGTGTGTAATCTGTTGAAATCTTTACTTAATATATGCTAAATTGATCTTCTGTATATAAAGATAATTGAAAATAAATCTTGATGTGAATGGATCAGAGAGGGAGTGGCAGAGGGGATGGGTGTGAGTCGGAGGGAAGTTATGGCGGGGGAAAGCCATTGTAATCCATAAACTGTACTTTGGAAATTTATATTTACTAAATAAAATTTTAAAAAACAGTGACCTTAAAACGTAAAATGAATTAAAACTAAAAATATTATAAAAGTAAACTTATAATAGATATTGCCTGACAATAACGTACTTTGAAAAACTACACTTAAAGGGCCAACATTGTGGCATAGCAGGAAGAGCTGATGCATGGGACAGTTTCATCCCATATGGACACTGAGTTCGGTTCTTGGCTGTTCCACTTTCAATCCAGCTCTCTGCTAATGACCTGAGAAAAACAGGAGAAGACGACCCAAGTGAAGGGGCCCTGCCACTCTTGTGGTATAGCATGAAGCTCCTGGCTCCCAGCTACGGCCTGCGCCCAGAATGGTTCTACACTTCTGAACTTGTTATTCCTCCATAGCAAAAATACAACAGAGAGCTCTGAGTTTAAATCTGTTGTATAAGAAATTTGTTAATCACCAATGAATTCTAATAATAGGTGAAAACCTGAGCAACCTTAAAAATCAACAATTGTTCTTAGATCCATAAGGCTAGTGATGTCACAGGAAACAGAGGAATCATCTGTAAGGTGGAAGGTGATGGCTCAAACATTGTGCTATCAGCATGGGACATCTGGATTTGATTCCCACCTCCCATTGAAGACATACTGGTAATGAACAAGTAGATAGAAGCTCTTTTGATCTCTCTCTGTTTTTCTTCTCTCTCTCAGTGCTCTTTCTCTTTCTCCTTCTTTCTGTGTGTGTCTCTTTCTCTATCTCCTTGTCTCTCAAATAAATAAATTTTTAAAAATTCAAGGACTGAGTATTAATCTTAAGGCTATAGAATCCTTCTTGTCCCCTATGCCCTACTATTATATTGCCAAAGGCTTACTTACAACAGTTCATTGTATCAGAATATCAGATCTTCCAATCAAGAAAAAAAAAAGACAAGACATACTAAAAGGAAATAACAAAAACAAAAACTAAATAGTTTGAAGAGACAGAGAAAGCAAGACAAAAATGTTAGTTTTGTCAAACAGGGGCTGTAAGAATCAATGATTAATATGTTAATCATTGTACTGAATAAAGTACAGAAATGCATAAACAGATGGGCAATGTAAGCAGAGATAGCTATTCTCAGAGTTAACAAGAAATGCAAGAGATCAGAAATAGCAATAGAAATAAAAACTTGCTTTCATTTGGCTCATTAGCTGGCTGGACGAAGATAATGAAGAATATCTGAGGTTTACAGTATCTTGATTAAAACCTCCAAAATGGAAAAGCAAAGTGCAAATAACACTGTAACAAAGTACAACAGAACATGCAAGGTACCCTGTGAGAGTTATAACTACAGAAGTATTAATGTGCATAATGGAAATTCTAGAACAAGAATAAAAAGGGGAACAGGAGCAATATAAGGAACAACGATCACAGAATTTCCCCAAATGGATGTTTACATTAAACTATGGATCCAGGAATCTCAGAGGACATCAATGAGGACAAATGTAACAGAATAAAACATCATATATATGTATATATATATATATACATATATATATATATATATATATATATATATATAATTTGTTGTATTATTCACAACCAATGCTTGAAAAAATATCCCATGAGAAAATAGGGGGAAGCAAATCTTATTTGTACTTGTAAAAGTGCAAATGCAAGGATTAGCTCTTCTTAGAAACCATGAAAACAAGAAAAGTTTAGAGTGATTTTTTTTTAAAATTCTAGGCAAAAAGACATCAAACTAATATTCTATAGAATGCAAAATTATTTGAAAATAAAAAGAAATAAAGACTTTCTGATACAAACAGATTGAAAAATATGCTATTGGGAAAACCATCTTGCAGGAATTCTAAAACAGTCTTTATAGAGAAAGAAGTAATATAGGTAAGAGCATAGTATTGACACAAAAATGAAATGTAACAGAAAAGGAGTGAATCAAGGTAATAATTTATATTATTCTTGCTAGGTATAAAATACAATAGTTTGCCCAAAACAATAGCAAAACTTTAAGTGTTATGTTTGTATGGAAGGGTACAGATGGGCTTATGTAAGCTTATGTGCGACCAAAATAGACAACAGAAATGACGCAGAGATAGAAAGAAGGAGCTAGAATTCTTTTGGAATTATGAAGTTCTTGTACTACTCATAAAGCAACACAATATTATTTGAAAGTGAATTTAGACTACTTGTAAATGTGTATTAGAAATTCTAGGAGAACTGCTAAAACTTTGAAAAGCACAATTGATATATTTAAGAAAAAGAAAATGAAAAAATTAAAATTGTTCACTCATTGAAAACCAGAAAATACAAAACTAGAATGAAAGATAAAAGTAGGGAAATAGAAAAGGAAGATAATGAGAATATAGAAAAATATGGCAGAATTATCCCACCCATATTGATAATCACTTTAAATGCCAATAGTGTATGTGCACCAATTAAAAGAAACTTCAGAGTAGATTAAAAATCAGTATACAATCATATTTCATCTATAAGAAACTCTCTTTAATTATAAAGACACATACAAATAAAAAGTAGCTGAGGGAGAAATATCTACCACAGTGACACTAATCAAAAGAAAACACAAGTAACTACATTCATTTCAATCACAGTATATTTGAGAACCAGGAAGTTTAGCAGGTAGGAAGAGGGGCAGTGAATAATTGTAAAGAAATGAATTCTTTAATAACAAATAACAATCTGGGTTGGCCTTGTGGCATAGTGAGTAAAGCCGCTACCTGCATCGTTAGCACCCATATAGGTGCCTGTTTGAGACTAGGTTGCTCCACTTCCAATCTAGTTGTCTGCTATGGCCTGGGAAAGCAGTAGAGGATTGCCCAAGTCCTTGGGCCCCTGCACCCATGTGGAAGACTCGGAAGAAGCTCCAGGCTCCTGGCTTCGAATCAGTACAGCTCTGGGCATTGTGGCCAATTAGGGAGTGAACCAGCAGATGGAAGACATATCTTTCTCTGTCTCTCCATCTCTGTCTGCATAACTCTGACTTCCAAGTAAATAAATAAATCTTAAAAAAAAAAACAGTCTTTAAAAAAAAAAAACAAAAAAAAAACTTTGGCAAAAATTGATAGAACTTCAAGGAGAGAAAAATGATGCAATTATTGGAGTTAGAGACTCCAACATGCTCTCAGAAATGAACATAGCTGCACCACATCAGTAAACACATAGCTGTACCCAATGCCATCAGGTTGGATATAATTGATTTCTAATGATCATGGCATCCAACAACAGAATAAGCATTCTTTCAAAACTATACAGAATCTTCAACAAGAGAGACTACCTTCTGTGCCAAATAAAAGACTTAAAAGAATAGGAATTATACAGTTTATACTCTCAGACAATAATGGGATTAAACTGCAAGCCAAGATAGCTTGGAATTCCCAGATGCATGGAGAATACACAATGTATTTCTGTACACGTATGGGTAGAAGAAAAAACTCATAAGAGAAATTATTTAAAAAATTATTTTATTTATTCAACTGGCAGATCTATGCAGAGAAGGAGGGAGAGACAGAGAGAGGTCTTCCACACTCTGTCTCACTCTTCAAATGACTGCAATGGCCTGGAGTTGGTGCAGGCTGAGCCTAGGAACCAGGAACCAGAAGTTTGTTTCCAGGCACCCGTGTGGTTGCTGTGGCCCAGGCATTTGGGCCATCCTCTACAGCTTACCCGGACACATTAGCAGGGAGCTGGACCTGAAGTGGAACACCTGGAATTTGAACTGTAGGCTTCATGGGATGCTGGCATGGGACAGCTGCTTCATCTGCAACAGCACAATGCTGTCATCACAAGAGAAATTTTTAAATATTTTATAGAGATGAAATTGAAAGTTCAGCTTATGGAGATTTGTGACCTGACAGGAAAACACAGCTTAGAGAAAAATTAATTGCAGTGAATGCAAAGATTTAAAAATAGGAAATATCTAAAATATGTCATTTAAATTTGTCCTTGGGAAACAAAAAAATGAAGCTTTTTTTTTTTTACATTTATTTCACTTATTTTAAATGCAGAGTTACAGAGAGAAAGGGAGAGAGAAAGAGAAATCTTCCATCCATTGGTTCACTCCCCAAATGGCTTCAATGGCCAGGGCTGGGCCAAGCCGATCCCAGGAAACATGAGCTTCGTAAGTGTAGGGGCCTAAGCACTTGGGTCTGCTTCCACTGCTTTCCTAGGCTCATCATCATGGAACTGAATCAGAAGAGGAGCAACTAGGACTCCAACTGGTGTCCATATGGAATGTGGGAGCTACAGACAACAACCAAACCTGCTAGGCAACAATGCTGTCCCCTAATTCCAAATTCAGCAGAACAAAAGAAATAATAAAAATTACAAGTTAAATCAATGAAATTTAAAGTGTAAAATGGAGAAAAATCAATGAAACCAAAAGCTGTCTGGTTTTTAAAAAGATCAATAAAATTGATAGGCTTCTTATCCAGCTAATTAGGAAAAAGAGCACAATTTGGACTAATATATGTAAGTAGGAACATCACTACATACTCCATAGAAAACAAAAGCTTAATAAAGAAACCATATGAACAACTGTATATGCACACATTTTACTATTTAGGCAAAATGGACGATTTCTTCCCAATACACATTCTGTCAAAATGCACACACTAGGAGATAGTTTGAACACATTTACACCTACCAGTTAATTAATCAATAGTTAACTATGTTCCAAAGCACCAAATCCAGATGTATTCTAAAGTGACAGAAACCAAATACTTGAGGAAGAAATTGTTAACAATTCTTTACAATACCTTACAGAAGATTGAGAGAGATCTTCCCAACTTCATAGGCCACTATTACCCAATATCAAGAGCAGAAAAAATTATAAGAAAAGAAAGCCACAGACCAATATTTCTCATGAATATGGATGAAAAATAATATAAACCAAATAATGAAATCAGTTGTGATAAGAAGATAATTCCCATGACTGAGACATTTATCTCAAGTATTCCATGCTAGTTCAACATTTGAAAAATCAATTAATATATTCATCACATCAATAGATTTAAGAAAAATTACATGATCATATCAACAAAGAAAAATAATTTGACAAAATTTCACACACATTCATGATAAACATTCAGAAAACCAGCAATAGAATGAAGCATCCTCAAATTTATGAAGAACATCTACAAACACTAAGGCTAACAGCATACTTAATGATGAGAATGCAAAATTTTCCCAAATGAGATCAGGAACAACGAGGTAAGAATTTTCCCTCTTATCAGTCTATTCAACATTATAATGAAAGTTTTCCCTTTCATTCAATGTAAAAAAATGAAAGATACAATGATTGAGAAGAAATAAAGATATTTTTCTTTGTAGATGACCTGAATCTGTGTAGAAAATTCAAAAGAATTGAGCAAAGAATTCCCAGAACTAGTAAGTGAATATACTAAGGCTACAAGATACAAAGTTAATACATAAAAGTGGGAAACATCCAAGACAGCTTGAGAGGCTTTGCACTCACTTCTGCCACAAAGAACCTGAACAACAAAAGAAATGATCAAATTTCTGGGAGACAGACTGAGGGAACAAGCAAGTGAAGATGTGCTAACTCTGCACAGCACAGAAGCTGGGAAAGCCATCATAGAGAGAGGAGGTAAGCAATTTGGAACTCCTACTCCAGTTTGCATGCTGCGCAGACTCCATCAGGCTTGGAAAATGTAAGCAAAAAGCTTTGAGACACTCAATCACGCAGACTGGCAGCTCCACCTACAGGAGGATTCTGTATTCTTCAATGGGTTTAAATTCAATATGGAAACCTGACTGGGCTCACGGTGACTGGTTTATTCTAAAAAAGGGACCTACACTGACTCTGCCCAAAGCCCTTTATTTAGACTGCTGGTGTACAACCACTGATAAACCATAAGACAGGGGACAACAAGCAGCCTTATCGACACCAGAATTTCCCTCCATCTGGAGCCAGAGAGCTTCATGGGACACATAATAGGACTTTCTGTATCCTACAGTTGTAGGATTGATGAGCACAAGTCTTAGAGTCATGCATCCTTTGTGTGAAATAGCAAAGGTGCCCACTACTTCTGTGGCTCAGCCAAAACACAGGTCCAGAAGGCAATATCTGAGGAAGGCCCCTTCTGTGTTTTTCAACACAGGGTGCTATGTAGTCAGAACATAAGCTTAAGAATCACTTTTGCGTTTCCTTTAGGAATGTGGGACAGTTCCTTCTGTGCCTTGTGACCCTGAGACTGTGGCTATGGATTTTACTTACATTCTCTGCAGTAGTTTGCACTTTCCTGCTGTCCAGGGGAGCACTGCCTGTATTCCCGTACTGCAGGCTAGTGGCAACCAGTCCATAATGCCCAGCACAATCAGCAACCGCCCTGTGAGACCTGGTAAGGACCCCACTGCATCCTGCAACTCTAGGACTGTTGTGTTGGTTCTATATGTTCCAGGGAGGCCTGCAATCCCCTGTGGAGCCTCATTCTTCTGATCCAGTACTGCACAAGCTAGCGTATGACTCCCAGTATAATGTATCATGTGGAATCTGGGTGAGTTGCCCTCCGAGTCCTGCATCGTGGGAATTTCTACAGTTACTTGAGTTCACCCTAAAGGATCTGTGTATGGACCCCTTGACTATTTATTCTTTAAGTCCATGGGAAAAGTGTGAAGACTATCTACATCCCACTGATCCAGGCTGCAACTGCTGTTGCACATTCCCACAGAAAACCCTATTATCAGTTGTGGGGCATGGGTGAGTTACCATCCAAGTAGCCCTCAGACTATATCCCTGGGACTGAGCTATATTACACAGAGTCACCTGAGTTTATCCTGTGAAAGCCGGGAAAGACCCTATTTGCATTCCATTGCTCCTGACCAATGTTAACAAGCGAAAAATCCTTATCATTACCCAAGCGTGAAACACGGAACCTCAGTAAGGTTTCCATTGAATTTTGTATCTCTGGGAGTATGACGATTCACTATGTAAATTCCAGGAATTGTGCTTGCCCAGTAGATCTGGGGAAGGCTTTATCTCCATTCCATAGTTAGATGTCCCGAGCTGTAAGTACACAATCCTCAGGATAATCTATGATTTCCCTATGGAGACTGACCTTCCTGTCCTGAAACTCTGGGACTCTGGCTACTAGTACTATTTTTCTCAGGATAACCTCAACCTACTCTGTTGGAGATGGGAAAGACCCTAGTTGCATTTCACTGCTCCAGGCCTGCAGTTGCCAGTGCAAAATCTCATATATAGCCTGAATTTAACCCTGGGTACTTAAATAAAGTCACTTTCACCCACCACCTCCCCCAGGTGCTTAACTGAGATTTGGTGTTTTATGCCTCATCCTCCCCCCTCCTCATGCAGCAGGGACTGGGGAATGACTTATTCAAGCCACACAGACCTAAGGCTATGGCTATTGAAACCACTTGCTCCAGCCACGTGGCTTGGCTTGCCTAATGGAACCGGGGGATAACATCCTCTGAGTCCCATTGTACCAGAAACATGACTACTGCCATCACATACCAGGTTTTGAAGCCCAAGTCTACTACAAAGTCATACTACTGTCTCAAATACCTGCTGCAGACTAGACAACTGTGGTACTCGAGGCATTGTTGACATTTATAACAACTGAAGAAATTTCATAACGCTTGCTCTTCTGCACTCACCTAGAACAAAAGAAATCAAGAAAGCAATCCCATTTACAGTAATAGCTGCAAAAACTAGAAAACACCTTGGAATAAATTCAAACAAGGAGGTGGAATTGAAGAGGCCACTAAAATATAGAAACTCATCCTATGGTCGTGGATTTGAAGAACTGATTTTATATACATGTATATATATGTATATATATGTATATATATATGAACTGATATTTATAAGATTATATATATTTATAAATATGTATATTTAATCTGATGATAGTATGTTTGTGATGAGGTCAAATCCTGTGTTTGGTATTGAGTCATTTTGTCTTTTTCAAATTTTTATTTTTCTTAACAATTTTAATTAGTTTTAACAGATTCAATATGGTTAGTAGATACAATTTCAAAAACATAATGATATTCCCTTTCTCATTCCCTCCCTTCCTCCCCCTTTCTTCCTCTCACCCTCCTTTCTTTTCATTTTCTTTTTGTGTGTGTGTTTGAGATAACATATTTTAAATTTACATTATAGTAAAAGGCTTAAAACTATACTGAATAAGAAGTTTAACAAGTAAAAAGCAAGAAGACCACTGTTTAGTGGGAATATATATAGATAATAATTTGATAGAAAAATGATCATTTCACCCATATATAGTAAATTTTAAAGCTATCACAGATCATCAAAACTATAGTATTATAACATTCTTATCCACTGGTTTGACAAAGGTATAAAGCGTTTTCACAAAACTATATTTGTAGTAATACTGATACACACAGGAATGTATGTCTGTCTGTCTTTTCCTTCCTTCCTTCCTCCTTCCCTCCCTCCCTCCCTCTCTCGCTCCCTCTCTCTCTTTCTTTCTTTCTTTTATTTCAGCTCCCACATATAAAGAAGAACATGTGATATTTTTCTGTGTCTGGCTTATTTCATTCAGCATTATTTCCTCCATTATGTTCACTTTGTTGCAAATGGTAAAAATTCCATTCTTTTTTATAGCCAAATATATATATATATATATATATATATATATATATATATAATCGTGTATATATGCCACATTTTCTTTATCCATTCATCTGATAATGGACACCTTGGATGATTCCAAGTTTTGGCTACTGAGAACAGTGCTAACAGTACTGATATGGGTATGGTGGTACAGGTATCTGTTGGATACAGTGTATTCATATATTTTGTCTTAGTAGGATTGTTGGAGCGCATGACAAATCTACGTCTAGAGCAAGAAATCACCACACTGTTTTCTACGGTGGCTGTATTCATTTACATTCCCACTAACAGTGTATGTGTTCCCTTTTTTCCACATCTTCAACAGCATTTGTTATTCTCTGTGTTTGGGGTTTTAACCATTATGACAGTGGTGAACTGATATCTTCATTGTGGTTTGGATTTGCATTTCCCCAATGGCTTATGTTATTGAGCATTTTTTCAAATATTTGCTGATCATTTGTATTTCTTCTTTTGAAAATTATCTATTGATGCCCTTCATCCATTTCTTTTTAAAAAAATATTTATTTATTTGAAAGGCATAGTTACAGAGAGGCAGAGGCAGAGGCAGAGAGAGAGAGAGAGAGAGAGAGAAGAGAGAGAGAGAGAGAGGTCTTCCATCCGCTGGTTCACTCTTCAGATGTCCAGAACAGCCTGTGCTGAGCCCATCCAAAGCCAGGAGCCAAGATCTTCTTCTGGGATTCCCATGTGGGTGCAGGGGCCCAAGGACTTGGGCCATCTTCTACTGCTTTCCCAGGCCATAGCAGAGAGCTGGATTGGAAATGGAGCAGCTGGGTCTCAAACCAGAGCCTATATGGGATCGTGGCATTGCAGATAGTGGCTTTACCAGCTGTGTCACAGCACCAGCCCCTTTGTCCATCTCTTAAGTGTATTAGTTGCTTTATTACTATTGAGATTTTTATGTTGTGGATTTATTCAGGATATAAATCCTTCATTAAACAGATAGTTTGCAAATATTTTTTCCCACTCAATTGGCTGTCTCTTCACTCTTTTACTGTGCAAAAGCTTCTGAATTTTATATATTCCCATTTGTTTAGTTTTACTTTTATTGCCTGTTTTTGTGGGTCTTGTCTAAGAAGTAGTCCCCTACACCAATGTCTTGGAATGTTTCCCCTAAATTTTCTTCCAGCACCTTTATAGTGTCAGGTCTTAAATTTCGGGCTTTGAGCTCTCTTGAGATGATTTTTGTATATGGTTATAGGTATGGATGCAAGTTCATTCAACTGCACACTTACATTCACTTATTGCTAGCTCTATTTGTTGAAAAGATTATAGACGGTGCTGCGGCTCACTTGGCTAATCCTCCGCATGCAGCGCGGGCACACTGGGTTCTAGGAAGAAGCACCTGGCTCCTGGCTTTGGGTCGGCGCAGCACGCTGGCCACAGTGCGCCGGCTGTGGCAGCCATTTGGGGGGTGAACCAACGGAAAAAGGAAGACCTTTCTCTCTGTCTCGCTCTCTCTCACTGTCCAACTCTGCCTGTGGGGGGGGGGGGGGAGGCATGTTCTTGAACTCCACTGTATCATCTGAAGAATTTATACATACAATTTTGTACATACATGGATTCATTTCTGGACTCTCTATTCTGTTCTATTTATCTATTTATCAGTCTTTATGCCGGTACTAAACTGTTTAAATTGTTATAGATTTTTAGTAATCTTTGAAGTTGGATATTGTGATGCCTCCATCTTGATTTTTCTTGCTCAGGATTGCTTTAGCTATTCAGTGTCTCTTGTAAATCCATGTGGATTTTAGGGCTTTTAATCATGTAAAGAATGCCAATGATATTTTCACAGGGATTGCATTAAATCTGTAATTATTTTAGATGGTATAGAAATATTGATATTGATTCTAACAATCCATGAGCAAGGGATATCTTTCAATTTTTTGTGCGTCCCTGATTATTTTTTTTCAATTTGATAATTTTCATTGTAGAAATATTTAACTTCTTTGGTTTGATTCATTCATAAATATTTTGTAGCTATTGTGATTGAGATGTGTTTCTTGGCTTCTCTTTCAGTGAGTTCATTGTTAGCATATTAAAAGCTAATATTTCTTGTAAATTTAACTAAATTGGTACACCAGTTCTAATAGATTTATGGTGAAATGCTTAGGTTTCTCCATGTGCGTGTCTCTCATGTCTTAGGTCAACATGGGTAATTACCTTCCTTTTTTCCAATTTTAATATTCTACATTTCTTTCTCCTCCCTAATTGATCTTTCTAAAGCTTCTAGTACTATATTGCAAAATTGGACATCCTGTCTTGTTACAGATTTAAGGGGAAATGCTTTAACCTCCCCATTTAGTATGATACTGACTGTGGCGTTGTCCTATATAGCCTTTATAATTTTGAGGAATGCTCCATCTCTTCATAATTTGTGGAGAGTTTTTTCATGAAGCGGTGTTAAATCTTGCCGAATGCTTTCTCTACAATTATTAAGATGATTTTTTTTTCCTTCATTCTATTGATTTGATTTAAAAACTTTATTGAGTCACAGATGTTACAACAACCTTGCATTTCTGGAATAAATCCCAATTAATTATGATTTATGGTCTTAGTGATGTGGCTTTGGTTTCAATTTTCTAGCATTTTGTAAACAATCTGCATCTATGTTCATTATGGATATAGGTCTTTAGTTTTCTTTTCATGTCATTGGTTTTGTTGTCAAAGTGATGCTATTTCATAAAAAAGACTCTGGCACAGTTCTATCCTGTTCAGTAGTTCGGAATAGCTTGAGTAGTATTGGAATTACTTCCTCTGTGAAAATTTCTATAGAATTCAGTATTAAAGCCTTCAGACTTTTCTTGATGGGAGACTTTTGATTATTGCTTCAAAGTAAAGAGAATTGAAAATGAATCTTGATGTGAATGGAAGGGGAGAGGGAGCGAGAAAGGGGAGGGTTGCGGGTGGGAGGGAAGTTATGGGAGGGGGGAAGCCATTGTAACCCATAAGCTGTACTTTAGAAATTTATATTCATTAAATAAAAGTTAAAAAAAAAAAGCAGTTACAGGTTGGTAAGATTGAGTGTGTTTTCTTGATATAATCTTGGTAGGCTATATATACCCAGGAATTTAACAGATTTTTGAGGTTTAATGTCTATTTTTTAAATTTCTATTTTTTCTTTGAGTTTGTTTCTTTTTTTCTTTTTTAGCCTTGCTTGAGGTTTATCTATTTTGTTTATCTTCTCTCAAAAAAAAAAAAACTTTCGGTTTTATTGATCTTTTGCAGTTTGTTTTTGTTTCAATTTCAATCATTTCTGCTCTGATATTTAATATTTCTTACCTCCTGATGATACGGAGTTTGGCTGGTTGCTCTTTTTATGTCTTTGAGATGCATCATTGGAAACTTAATTTGAGACATTTCTTTCTTTTGTAATATAAGCTCCTATTAAATGCTATAAATGCCCTCTCTTAATGCTAGCTTTGCTGTATCCCATGAGTTTTGATATGTTGTGCTTTAGTTTTCATTTATTTCAAGAACATTTTTATTTTATTTTTAATTTCTTCAATAATCCATTGATGTTCAGTAGCATGTTGTTTAATTTCCACGTCTTTATGATTGATCTGTTGTTCTTCTTATAGTTGATTCCTAGTTTTATTCCTTTTTTATTTTAATTTTTAAAACTGACTTTTTTATTTAGCAATATATATTTAATTTTTTTTGACTTGGTGGAGTTTTCTTTAGTTTGTTGTTTTAGAAAACTATTTACATGACTTGATAACTAATTCCTTTTTTTCATACAAACCTTTAATTAAAGTATACAAACTTCATGAATTTCATAAATACAGCTTTAGGAACATAGTGATTCTTCTCACTCAAACAGCACAACCACCCACTCCCACTTTTTTGCTACAATCTATTTTCAATTAACTTTATACACATGACATTAAGCCTACACTAAGTAAAGAGTTCAACAAAGAGTATGAAAACAATAACTTTCTCAACATTCAAGAAGAGGGCTATCCAAAGTTATCACATTTCAAAGTGTCAATTTCACTTCTATATATTATTTTTTAGATGCTCTATTAGTTACCACAGATCAAGGAGAACTTATAGTATTTGTCCTTTTGGAACTGGCTTATTTCACAAAAAAAATAATATTTTCCATTTATGTCAATTTTGTCACAAATTATAGAATTTCATTTTTTTTTGTGTGTGTAGTATTCCTTGGTATACATATCCTATAGTTTCTTTATCCAGTATTTGGTTGACAGCCATTTGAGTTGATCCCATATCTTTGTTATTGTGAATTGAGCTGCAATAAACATTGGGGTACAGATAACTCTTTCATATGCTGATTTCATTTCTCTTGGGTAAAATCCCAGACGTGGGATGGTCATTCAAATTTCTGAGGTATCTCCATACTGTCTTCCACAGTGGCCGCACCAGTTTATATTCCTATCATTAGTGGATTAGGATAACTTTATTCTCCACATCCTTGACAACATTTGCTGTTTGTTGATTTCTGTACGAAAGTCATTAGTCTAACTAAGATGAGGTGAAAACTCATTGTGGTTTTGATTTGCATTTCCCTGCTGATTAGTGATTCTGAGCATTTTTTCATATGTCCGTTGGTCATTTGAATTTCCTCTTTGAAAATTCCTGTTTAAGCCCTTTGACAATTTTATAACTGGGTTGTTTGTTTTGTTGATGAGTTGTCTTGTAAATATCTGTTAGGTCCATTTGTTTGATAGCATGTTTCAACACCAATGTATTTTTATTAATTTTCTGTTCAGATGATATGATCTTTGATGAAAGTAGGGTGTTAGTCATCCACTATTATTGTATTGAGTCTATCTCTCCTTTGGGCCTAATAATATTGTTGTATATCTGGGTAGTTTCATTTAAAGTATATATATATATATATGATTGCTATGTATTTTTGCTGAATTGAAACTTTAATTGAAATATAATGCCTTTCTTTATCTGTTTTTGATTTAAGGTCTGTTTTAGCAGATATCAGGACAGCTACTCTTGTTCTATTTTAGTTTCTTTTTCCTGGTATGACTTTTTCCAGCCTTTCACTTTCAATCTGTATGCTTCTTTGTGAAATTTCTTCCAGGCAGCATCTAGTGCAGTCTTGCTTTTTAATCCATTCAACCAACCAAAGTCTTTTGGTGGGAGAATTTAATATGTTTACATTCAAGGTTACTATTGGTACATCAGAACTAAGACCTGTCCTTTTGTTTATTGGATCCTGATTCTATCTGCTTTGTTAGTGAATTTGGTGGTGTCATGTGTTTTCATGTTTATTTCTTTTTTTTTTTTAAAGTTTATTTAATTATTTGAAAATCAGAGTTACAGAGCCAAGAGAGGGAGAGACAGAGATATCTTTAGTCTACTGGTTTCTCAACAGAAGACTACAACAGCTGGGCTGGACCACTCTGAAGTCAGAAGCCAGGAGTTTTTGCCCAGTCTCCCACATGGATATCTGGGGCCCAGGCACTGGGCCGTTTTCCCTACTTTTACCAGGCCATTAGCAAGGAGCTGAAAGTGGAGCTGCCAAGACAGGATCCCACATGCATATGTGATGCCAGCATTGTAGGTGACCACTTTACCTATAATACCATAACGCCAGCCTGTCACATTGTATCGCAGGTCACCCTTTATAATTTCTTGTAAGGTTGTTCTGGTCCAGGTGAATTCTCTCACATTTTGCTTGTCTGGAAATACCGTATTTCACTTTTAGAGGATAGCTTTGCTTGTTATAATCTTCTAGTTTGGAAGTTCTTTTTTGTTTTGTTTTGTTTGTTTTGTTTTGTTTTTGTTTGGTTTGGTTTGGTTTGTTTGGTTTTGTTTTTCCTTTGACTACCTTGACTACATTATCCACTCTCTTCTGTTCAGTAATATTTGCTCTGAGAAGTCTGATGTTAATGTTAAAAATTTTACTTTACATGCAAGTTGATGCTTTTCTTTTGCTGTCTTTAAGATTCTCTCCTTGTCTTTAACTTTTGGAAATTTGACTTCAATATGTCTTGGGGAAGATCTTTTTGGTAGTGTCTGCTTGGGGTTCTTTGAGCTTCTTATATCTGGATGTCTCTTTCACGACCTGGGAAATGTCCAACTATTATTTCATTTAGCAGATTCTCAATGATTTTTTTCTTTTTCTTCTCTTTTAGGAATACTATAATTCTGATATTTTGTTGCTTATTTATATTTAATATTTGGCATATTCATTACTTTTATTTATTTTGTCTTTATTTTTGTCTGGGTTATTTCAAATGTCTTTCTCTCCATATCAGAAATTCTTTCCTCCACTTGGTCTATTCTGTTGTTGAAGTTCTCAATTGTATTTTTATTCTACTGATTGAAGATTTTATCTCCAAAATTTCTGTTTCATTCTGCTTAATGATTTCTATCTCCTTAATAATATTTTTCAGTCTCTAATTTACTGATTTCCTCACTTCTTTAATCTGTCTCTATGTATTCTCTTGCATCTCCCCAAGCTTCTGCACAATGATTGTTTTGAATTCTATGTCACTTAATAGATTTCCTTCACTTCAGAGTCTAATTCTGGAGAATTGTTGTGTTCTTTTGGAGGCGTCCTGCTACTTTGCTTGTTCATGGCACCTATGTCCCTACATTAATGTCTGCACATCTGGTGTAGTCATCCTTCTTCTTTATCAAATAGACTATTGGAAAAGAATTTATGATTTAGCTAAAATACAGGGTATCACTTGACTTGTTGCTTTGGTTTTGGATCTAGATATACCAAGAGTGTAGTCTCTGTTTGATTTCTTTTGTCTTAGTCAATGTTAGTTATGTCTGTAAGTGACATAGTGGTCTATTCTGTTGTAGTTCATGGGGATGGAATTGTGGCTTTAAGATGAATATTGGTTTCTAGGCTTCGTATCTTTGGTCCACAGAGAGTTGGTGTTAGTCTCCATGGTGATTGTGTTAGTCACTGCCTTGTTCTTGTTGCTGAGAGAACAAAGATGGTTGTCCCCTTGTCATACTGGCAAGCTTGTAGCTACGATTGCTGTGGCTCTAGGACTGTGTAATGCAGATAGACCTTTCCTCTGGGCCCTTAAGAAGACTCCAACTGGTACTGTGGCTTGTGATACCAACAGCCCTAGTCCTAGGACTAGGGGATATGAATTGAATATTGCTGCAGTCCTACAGAGTGACTACAAGAAATACAGGGGATTTTTCTCTGGAAGGTTTGAGTCCAGTGTGGTGGAATGATGGTAGGTTCTTCTCTAGGTCCACTGGGTATATTTCACTTGCAATGAGAAATCCAGAACTTATTGTACAGTCATGGTGTTGCAGGGCATATTTGTATCATTACCCACATCTTCAAGGATAGGAGATCTTTTTATAGAGTGTTTCTGGAGTTAGCCTTCAGAAGCTAAAGTGAAGACCCTGGCTCACGTATAATGCTGAGTGTAGCTCTGGGGCTGATGCCCCAAAACTCTCACAGTTGCATCATGCAGGAGACTTTCCTTTGCTCCACATGTTTCCCTGTTTCTGAGTCTGATGCTGATAAGAGTGAAAAATAGGTGCACCATGTAACTATTTGCTGCTTGAAAATATCTGCTAGAAGAAAAATATCAGAAACACTTCAAGATATTGGTATAGGAAATGAGTTTTTGGATAAGACCTCAAAAATTCACACAGTAAAATAAAAATGAGATAAATGGAATTTGAAAAAAATGGAATATTCTGCACAGTAAAGAAAGCTTTTGATAGAATATTTTGCATAAGAGAAAATATTCATAAATTACTTGTATAATGAATGATTAATATACAGAATATATCAGGAAATCAAAAAACTGAACAACAAATTAACCAGTCTATTTAAGAAGTGAGAAAACTCCGGAATGGTCAGTTCTCAAAATAAGAAATACAAGTGGCTAACCAGTACATGAAAAAAAGTGTTCAATATAACTAGTTATCACAGAATTGCAAAGCAAGACCAAAATAAGATACCACCTTATCCTTGTCAGAAAGAATACTTATAAAAAATATGGGAACTAGTAAATATTAGCAAGGATGTGGGAAAAGGGAAGACTTATACAATATTGGTGGGAAAGTAAATTAGTACAGACACTATGGAAAATTATCTTCCTTAAAAACTAGAAATAGAAATTCCACATAATCCAGCAATCCCACTGCTGGGTATACAGCAGAAGATATAAAATAATTTTATTGAAGTGGTATTTGCTCCACCTTGTTTATTGCAGTACTATTCGCAACAACCAAGATATGAAAAGAACTAATATCTATCATTAGATGAATGAATAAAGAAAATGTGGTAAAGCATACAATTGTACGCTTTTCAGCTATAAGAAAAATGAAGTCTTGTCATTTGCAGCAAAGTGGATGAAACTGGATGACATCACTTTAACTGAAATAAGACAGACATTGAAATATAAATACCATTTATTCTCCCTCATATGTCACACTGTAGTCCATAAATATATACATTTGTTGTTAATTTGAACATATACACATAAATATAATAGTCAATGGTTTCCATAGACCAGCAATGAACAAGCAGACTTTGGAATTAAAAATACAGCAAGATTTACATTAGTGTCTTCAAGGTGAAATTCTTTGGTATAATTCTGAAAAAAATAGATAATGTATTAGGGAAACTACACAGTTCTGATAAAGGAAATTAAAGAAGGGCTAAATAAATGGAGAGATAATTCATGTTCATAAATAGGAACACACAATGTGGTCAACATGTCAGTTCTCAACATGATCAATAGATTCAACTCCATCCCAATTAAAATCCAAACAAGTTACTTTGTGGTTATTGATAAATTGATTCTGAAATTCATATGGAGAGGCAAAAGACTTAGAACAGCCAATACAGTACTGAATGAGAATAAAAACTGAAAAAATTATAATTTATGGCTTCAATACTTAGATAAGACAATAATAATCAAGAGAGTATAGCTTGTATTGGTGAAATAAAGGAAAAGCCCATCAATGGGAGAGGACAGAGAACACAGAAATAGACCCACGTAAATATCATCAAACTGTTGGCTGACAGAGGAGCTAATACATGCAATGGAGAAAATACATTATTTTCAAAAAAGAGTGCAAGAACATTAGACAGGTACATGCAAAGTAAAAATAAAAAATGTATGCATTTCATAAAAATAGACTCAAAAAATCAAAGACATAACTGTCACATTCATAAATAAAAAATAATCTAAGTAATCTTAGATTTTGTGATCTTTGATATACAGCACAGAAACATATCCCACAAAAATTGATACAACAGAGTTCATTAAAATTAAAAGTTTATGCTCTTAGAAAGATATTGTCAAGAGATTCAGATAGCATATTAAAGACTGGGAGATAATATTTGCAAAACACATATATTATAAAGAACTATTATGCAACTTAAACACAGGACACCTAAAACTAACAATGAAAAAACACTAAAGCAAAACAATTAAACAGATTTGCAAGTAGAATGTGGGCCAAGTATCCTACCAGATACCTTACAAAGGAAAAAACATATTTTCCCAAAATAAGCATTATGAAAAGGTGTCCCTATTATATATCTCTCACATCATTCTGTTTCCATGCATCTCCTCTGCCAATATGTTCATTTAATTGAGCAATATTTATTACAGAACCAGTGAAATAACTCATAGCATTTTTTCTGTTTTTAATAAAGCCACAATTTTATTTTGCATAAAAGACAGAATAAAGTCATAATTACTACTATCGCTGTTGCTAGTAATAATAATAATATTGGCTGGGGAAAAAAATTTTCCTTACTATTTTAGATTCAGCACTGGTTATAAAATTGACAAAGGACAGATAAGAAGAAAATAAAGGCTTATTCATACACTCGAGGGAACTAACATAATAGCTAGCTCATTAAATCATTAAAGTTAGAGGCTCAAGTACCTAAATTATTAAACAAAAGAGGAGGAGAGGCAAAAAGCTTCTATTAACACAATATAGGTTTCTTTCTCAATGACAAGAGTGTTTTGTTTATGCAGGTGACTGGTCTTCTTCATGGCATGACACTTTCCTGATGAGAAGAGTTTCGGTGGATTTTTTCTTAATCTCTCTCCTGGAAGCAGAGCTATTCCAGCAAATGAATTTATGACAGCCACATTTCCCAGTAGTTGATGGTGTTAGTTAGATAAAGGAAATTTACTAGAAGGCTAAGGCTTTTCCTGAATGTGTTGCATCTATAATGGCCTCAGTTTAAAACAGTTTTCATACTGACTAAAGTTCTGTGCGGGCCCTTGCAAAGGCAATTGTTTATTTAGTGTTTACTATTTACCCAAAACTACTCTAAATCCTCTAACGCACTATTAGAATTCTCATACTCTCCTTATCATTTGGCTGAGTAAACTGAGTTTGGGGTCAGTGTGGTACAGAGATTGAGGCTGTGACACCATTTACTGCTTGCACACTGCCCTTCAACTGAAGTTCTATTCGTGTCATTCTGGAGGTTGTAGGATGTCAGAATATTAAACTTTTGGCAATGCAAATCTCACCTCTGCTTACACTCTAGCTTTAACCTGTCGTATTTCTTGACTCTTAAATTTCACGTTGAGAGTTACTTTCTCCTGAGCCCATGTTTTCATACTTGTTGCCACTTCCTGGAGCTCTCTTTTCCAATAGCCATCTAACTCCTATTTAATAACTACATAGTGATGAATTCATTTTGTCCAAGAAACTCCTTTATGAATATAATAGGTGCACCTCTTGTGTACCTTCATCATGTCTTTGAATTTCCTTAGTGTGTTATGTGTTTCACTATATTTTAATCAACTGGTTAAAATTTTTCTGATTGATAGGCTGTTAGCTATACATAAATCTTATTTTATTAGCCATCCTGTGTTTCCCAATGAAACACTATGCCTTTCATATAATAGGTACTCAAGAAAATACTCCATCCCAGAATTAAAAATAAAAGACCAATGGCCGGCGCCACGGCTCATTAGGCTAATCCTCCGCCTGAGGAACTGGCACACCAGGTTCTGGTCCTGGTTGGGGCGTTGGATTCTGTCCCGGTTACTCCTCTTCCAGTCCAGCTGTCTGCAGTGGAGGATGGCCCAAGTGCTTGGGCCCTGCACCCGCATGGGAGACCAGGAGAAGCACCTGGCTCCTGCCTTCGGATCAGTGTGGTGCACCGGCCACAGTGCGCTGGCCAGATTGGCCATTGGAGGGTGAACCAACAGAAAAGGAAGACCTTTCTCTCTGTCTCTCTCTCTCACTGTCCACTCTGCCTGTCAAAAAAATAAAAATAAAAAATAAACAAAAAGAACAAAAGGTCAGACAGTAGATAGCAGGCCTAAAGGGAGGTAATTAAATGCAACCATGACCAATTTTTAAATATATAGATAATTTGAATAGTTACAAGAATGTATTTACTCTTCTAAAAGAGCAATTTTAAAATAATAAGACTCAACATCATGCACAAATGAATATGGGTAGATATCAGCGTAAGGACAAGAAAATGGCCTGCTGTGAATACAAACTTCCTATTTAAGAGTGCAGATCAGAGTCTGGTAGAAGTGTGAATTGCATCTTTCAAACTGTATTTCTCTGACCTGCTTAAAAAGACATCTGTCATGTGTGAGATGGCCAAAGGATATCAACATATGCCACTTTCAAATTGGGGATGGACTGCCAGCATCCATCCTGGTTGTTCCCCCTTGCCAATATTTTGTGAAACATACACTTGCTTCTCTTTAGAGTTGCCAGTCTTCCACATACGGTGAGCCAGAGACTGAGTAGATTCCACCTGGAATGCTGCACTTCTTGGATTGCTGTCCTATCTAGGTCTTCATCTGTTCTCTTAATGTCTCTACCAACAGTAAGTTGAGAAATAACACAAATAACATTGGATACACTAGTTATTCTATTATGTTATTGTTTCTTTAAAACAACTGTATACAAAACATAATAATTTGCATCCAAATTTGACATAAATCTCATTATCAAAAGAAACACTCTCCTTTTTTTTTTTTTTCCTTTTGGTCAAATGGTTCAATAAGAACCAAATTCTCTTTTCTTAGTTCTGGATCTTTCTTATGAAAAATGTAAGAAAAAATTAGTCATTTTGTTGAAGTACTCAGAAAGTTAAAGTAATAAGGAAGCTTCTGTTTATGTTCCAGAAAGGCAGCTTCAATATCTCCTGGTAGAGAGACAGCATCAGATTCAACTGTTACCCTAAATATATTACAAATGCAAACAAGCACAGGGCGAAAGGAAACTAGAGCCACTTGACCATATGTTCAGCAACAAAGTTTTCTGTCTATTCTGGAAAGAAAACAGTATTAATTTTTCACAAAAAAATTCAAGTTTCATGTTCACAAACTTGTGATTATTTCATGAAATGTATCTACAATTTTGGCTATTGTTGTTCTATTCAAATAATCTGACATCTTTCTTTCTTTAGAAGAAGAGATGACACCATTGAGATCTTCCAAAATATAATTTTATTGATTTCCAATTTTACAAGAGTTTTTAAGATGATTATTCTGTTGGACAATGTTTTCATGACAAAAATCAAAATAATCTCTCACTAGAATAAAACATTCTGAAATCAAATTTAAAAAAAAGATGTAATTTAAGGCTGAAAAATAAATGTTTCCCTGGATAAATACTCAACATACATTTTGATTAAATCTGAATATAGCTGCAGTTCAATTCATCTGCATCAGAATAGAAAGCTTCAGTATTAACCTAAGAATATAGTACTTAATTAAGAATTTGAAGAAAGGAGCATTATTCTGTAGTTTCCCGTAAATCTAATTACAAATTATTGAGATATAAGGAATATATAATTTATTTTGTAGATTAAATATCTGTATATTAATTGTAAAATATATTATCATGAGATGCATTAATAAATGTACAGCTTATGGATTACAATGGCTTGCCCCCCCCCCATGACAACCCTCCCCTCTTCCGCTCCCTCTTCCCTTCCGTTCACATAAAGATTCGTTTTCAAGTGATCCCGGTTAAATATAAGAATGAGAAAAGGAGAGGGAGGAGATGTATAATAGGGGACATGCTCAATTGGATTTGCCCCAAATGATGGAGTTAGAAAAGTGCCAGGGGATTCCAATACAATCCCATCAAGGTGGCATGTACCAATGCCATCTCACCAGCCCAGGTGATCAATTTCAGTTCACAACTGATCACACTGATAGGCCTAAGAGTCAAAGGGATCACACAAGCAAGATTAATGTCTGCTAATACTAACTGATAAAAAAAAAAAGGGAGAGAAGGATCCAACATGGGAAGGGGAAGACACAGCAGACTCATAGAATGACAGATGTCCTAATAGCACTCTGGCCTCAGAATCAGCCCTTAAGGCAATTGGATCTGGCTGAAGAACCTATGAGAGTATTTTAGGCATGGAAAGCCATGACACGCTGGGGAAAAAAAATATGAAGAAGAAGAAGAAGAAGAAGAAGAAGAAGAAGAAGAAGAAGAAGAAGAAGAAGAAGAAGAAGAAGGAGAAGAAGAAGACCTAAATGAAGGATCTCAGCGAGTGTGATCCCAGTGGAAAGAATGGGGCCATCAAAGTTGGAGGTGCCTTTCTCTGAAGGGAGGAGAGAACTTCCACTTTGACTATGGCCTTGTCAGAATGGGATCGAAGACGGCGAACCCTAAAGGCTTCCCTAGCCTCGGCAACTCATGGCTAGAGCCTAGGAGATTACTGACGCCATAAACAAGAGTGTTAAATTGTTAAAACAACATCAGGAGGAAGTCCTTGAAATCCTGAACAGTATAATTGCTAAGGCCTTATCTATGATGAGTGAAATGGGATTTAGAAAATGAGTATGTGCTAGCACTGTGATGTCTTAATGTGTTTGTGATACATGAGAGAGATAGTAATTATAAGAAGAGTAGAATTGAATAGCTGTAGCTCAAATTCCTATAATTAATTGACTTGAGAAAATGACAGACTCAGATCTGTTAATCAATAATTTAAAGTAATTTGTTTTAATTGTTCTTAGCAATAATTGTACATATTTACATGCTAGGGTGTTATATTTTAATACATGTTTACAATGTATAAATGATCAAAAGAGGGTAATCAACATTTCCCCTTCTTTGACATTATTTTGTGATTGGAGGTTTGGTGTTTCTTTCTTCTAGTTGTCCATAAAATATGTACTAGGTTATTATTAACTATGGTTTCTCCACTATTCTGTATAACATTACTAATTTATTCCTTCAATCTAACAGTATTAGATTGAAGCTCTTCCTTGTCAGCTTTTCAAAAAATATGGATTATTTATTCATTTGAGAGACAGAGGCAGAGAGTTGTAGAGTTCCAATTCACTCCCATTCACTTTTCAGTTGCCAGCAATAGTCAAGAGTGAGCCAGACCAAGACTTGGAGTTGAGCACACCATATAGATCTCTCACATTGGTGGCAGGAACCTAAATTCTTATGAAATCTCCTGCTGTGTGCCTCACCCCCAGGGTGTTTATTAGCTGAAACTTAAAATCAAAAATGGAGTCTAGACTCAAACGTAGGCTTTTCAATAAGGGGTATAGGAATCCCAAGAGGCATCTTATCTGCTGTTTCTAAGGCCCATTTCTATTAACCAATTTTAATCAGATGCCTATCTACTGCAGTTGGAGTATGAATTTTGTTAGATACAAAATATAGGACATAATTGTTCACAGTAAAAGAAATCCAGAGAAGATAAATTTTCAAATGAGGAACATCCCTTATGCCAGAATCATCAGTACAATGAGAAGAAAAGAAAAGATAAGAGTTTTTAGATGGGGATATAATTGTCGATGCGCCACGGTCCCTAAGCAGCCATGTACCTCTTTGAGGATAGCAGCAAACGTGTGCTTGAAATCCAAGCAGAGGCCTTAGTTAGTGTAATTTACTGTAAGGAAATGCCTTCTCTTCTCAGGATCTTCTTTCATTCGCTTTCCTTGCCAACAGATCAATAACTATGATCATGTCTCGTTATGAACAGTTTCATTTACTAAGGGAAAAATAAAGTTTAAACCTGAGAATATGTAGAACTTGGCACAGATATAATGATAAGAACATAAGAACATGCCTGGGAATAAACCTTTTAAGGTAATTGAGTGCGTGTGTGTTTATGTGTGTGAGTGTGTGTGTGTGTGCATGCACGCTTGCATGTGTGCATATTTTAAAACTGGATAACAGATTTTGTTTTCAGTTTTTGAGATACCAACTTGGAATTTAATACTCTGGAAAGAGCCAATTCTCATACTGCTGTGATGACACCTAGAAAGCAGGAAAATATCAATGGTTCACATCAAGCAAAATGAAATTTGTAGAAGATTTAAGGCTAACAGTGGAGAAAAGGCACAAACACCCAGAGAGATAAGGAAACTAAAAGGCAAGACAAGAAAGCACAATGATCTTTGTTCTTAGGCAAGATAGGCATGGCACTCTATTTACAATGAAAACACTGGCAGTCCTTGAGAGAGGGTACTAATATCATGGAGGAATTCAGTATCATAGATTTTTGTTGACTGGTGCTGAAAGTAGAGATACTCCTATTGGAAAACTGGGTCCCAAACATCACCAGGAGAATAATAATCTCTGAATAGAAAAAGCCAAGTAGCAGCATCTCAATTATAAAATTAAGATAGATGTCATTTTGTTTGTAGCCAGCAAAGCCAAAAGTGTAGTCAGTGATGCCTGACATATAGAATCCTGTGTAACATCACCTTAGCACACTGAACTTACTTTAATACAAAAGAGGTGAAGTAGTGAGTACTTAAGCATGGGAACCACTGCTTCTCCAGTTTACTGCATTTTGAAGATGCTGCTTTCCAGTTATAGCATGGCTAATGGTGCTACTGAGGCACCAACATGGAGATGACATGCTGGAAAGGTAATGAATTCTGAGGAGATACAGATGGCAATGGATATACTATGTGAATCTTTATTTTGACATTTGAGATACATAGGCCAAATACTAAATACAAAGACTTTGAAACTGGACTTTCACAGCTGAGTGTCATTGGTGCAGTGAGGATGAAAAACGTTAACCTTAGATCAGTCAATTCTTGATTTCTTCCGGATTTTTTGTATCAGTTTTCTAATTACTGATCACAATGAGTGCACTAGAACTCAACTTAGCTTTCTTGATTTGAAATTTTTTAAGAGAACATATTTGTTTGATGACTCCCCAGTGGTCAATGGAGATGTTAATAGAACTGAGCTACAATTTGAGACTCTTTCAGATAACCTCCATCCTTCCCAGAACAGAACGCCGACCTTGAAGTGAAGTTGCAGTCTCATGACTATCATTATCCTTTAATCAGTTTAATCACTTACAAACAGGTCATTTTATCTTGCACTGTGACAATGAACACAGATAATGATCAAACTCAATATCTAATAGTAAGAATCACAAAGTTCAAAACGAACTTAAATTCTTGGTAGAGTCAGTTTTGTTAAGGAAAGGCCAGGGCTCTGGTTTGTGAGACCGATATGCTATAGCATGAATGAAGACATCACCTTAGGAATTTTGCCTCTACAGTTTACTGGAAATCCTCACACTCACAGAACTGGTTAACTGTTCTGGAGTAACATCAAAGATTTTTTCTGTTCAGGAATAGACTGCCAGGGGCTTTTTTTTTTTTTTTTTTTTTTTTTTTGTAAAGTAACAAGTGACGGTTAAGGACATCTCCCCATTTTCCATGCAGACAACCAGGTTGTAAGTATCAGGATAATTTCGATCAGGCATGATGAGCTTGATAAAAAATAATGCATCCAAAGGACTTCAACAGTTAGAAAGCATATTCCAGTATTGGCAGAGGGGTAACCCTGGGATTGGCTTTTGAGGATGCTTTCTCACAACAGTGGCAATGTAAGAATAGATAAATAAGAATTAACTGATAAAGTGGTCCATAGAATAAGAAATTTAATGTTGTAAAGAACTCTAGATGCTAGAAAGAACTCACTATTTGGTTGGCTGTTAAGAGCTTTAAGAATATGATGCCCTATCATAAGTAAATGAAAATGCCTGAATTTCATGGACAGAGGCATCAATAAATACTGAAGGAAGCACATATGCATTTGACCAATCTGATATACTCTACAAGAGACTTCAGAATTAATAACATCGCTGAAGCCATCAGGAACAACTGGTAAAAACAACTGGCATATATATATATATATATATATATATATATATATATATATATATACACAGACACACAAACACACTTCAGTGGTGCCTTTCTCCTGTAGGCACATGCACATACAGGCATGTGGATATTGGAAACCAATTTAAAAGTTGCAGAAGTATTTAGATGTTGGAAACAGAGATATGCAGTTAGCTTAATGATGAGACAGATTGAAAAGGAAATCAAGTGCTTTCCACATTCAGGGGATCTTAGAGTTGTTAAAATGAGCAACATCTTTAGAGGCAAAGAGCATGCTCAGCATAAGAAGATGTTACTTCACATACATAATCAGATGAGAACAATGAAGTAGTAGGGGTCATTGCAATAAAATAAAAAAATCTGGATCAGTTACTGCACCTAAGACAATTTTCTTGTGTGATACTGATTGAGTAAATAACTCAGCAACACTACTGCAAGTGTTCACTGTAATAATTTTTTCAATTCTTCCTTCAGTGACTCATATTTATTTTCTTGGATGGCTGAACACTCAAAAAGAGCAATAAAAACATATCTAGGACAATTGAACTTAGGAAATAATGTTTAATTGACATAAATGCCTAAAGAAATTAAAAGATTTTGAGTGCCTCGTACCTAATGACATAGCCAAAAGCATATATGGGAAAACATTTTACCCAAAAACAAATAATGAAGTACATCTTTCAAAAGAAAGAACAATCTATTGAAAAGGATACTGACCAGCATATTAAAATATTGTGATTTGTAATTAATTGAATAATGCAAAATATTTATAAGATAAGATTACATGGCAAATTAATATCAGACTTAGATGGAATTGATACCTGAGGAATTAGATAAATAAATTGGGAATAAATCAATATTATGTAGAATTACCCAGTATATTAGAATCAAATGGGGCCAGAATATGAACAACTACATTTCAAATTAATGACCTTGAAGGAAAGAAAGAAAAATAACACAAAATGAAAGGGACAAAAAAGTCTAAAAATGTACAAAGAAAAGAAAATAGAGATAAAAGTTAATAATTCTAATACATAAATTTAGATTTTCTGTGTTAAAAATAGCAGAACAAAGTTTAAATGTATGGCGATGTGCTTTTTCTATTAGTGACTGAGTAAGCACATTATATCAAAGAAAAATTAATGTTGATAATCAAGTCCATAAAAAGCCAAAATGCAAATTATGATGACTTTGTTATTCAGCGAAGAAGAAAAAAGTATTAACATTTGGGGAAAATTAAATCATTAACTCATGTAATATAAAAATCAGTATTTTATTTCTGACTATTACAAAACAAAGTAGTTTTATTTAATTTATTAAGATGAATTTATTTATTTGAGAGGCAGACTTACAGAGAGAGAGGGAGAGACAGAGAGAAAGAGAACAGTCTTCTATTCGCTGGTTCACTCCCCAAATGGCTTCAATGGCTGGAGCTGGGATAATCAGAAGCCAGGAGCCAGGAGCTTCATCTGGGTCTCCCATGTGGGTGGCAGGTTCTCAAGCACTTGGTCCATCTTCTACTGCTTTCCCAGGCCATTAGCAGAGAGCTGGATCAGAAGAGGAGCAGCCAAGGACATGAATTGGGACCCATAAGGGATGCTGGAGCTGCAGATTGAAGCTTACCACAGCATTACCCCCTAAAACAGTTTTGATAAGTGCATAAAATTGTTTACATAATTCTGAGAGAGAAAATGTATGTAAATCTAGAATTGTTCTCTAAAATTATACACATTTTCATAATTCATAAAAAGTCATCTTTAAACAAAAAGTAAATTTATACCAATAGTACTTTACAATCATTAAGTAAACTGAAAGTAGATATTTGTAAAAATTAAGAGTGGGAATGGGAGAGAGAAGAGGAAGATTTGGAGTATGGGTGGGAGCCAGTGTAGCATGGGAAGTATCACTATGTTCTGAAAACTGTATATATGAAATATTTGAAACTTATATAACAAATTAAAAAAAAGAAGTATTATAATAAAAGTCAAGGGCAGTGAAGTTAAGGATAACATGAGAAAGGTATGTGCTTTTGGGATAAAACTAATATGTAAGCAAAACCATGGAAACCGGAATAATATGGAATCTTATCTATATTGTGTCATGGAAAAATTAGCTGTCTACCCAGAATTTTATAATTGGAATGACTTCAATAACAAGTAGAAAATCAAGTTATTCCAACCAAACAATAATTGATGGAATTTATTATCAGATCTCTCAAGGGAAAATTCTGAAGTATAGAAACACAGATACACACACAGACACACACACATAGTTATATAGTTTAGGCATGAGGAAAGTGATTTCAAGTAGACTGGTAGAAAAAAAGAATCAAGAGCAAAAAATACTGGAAAAAACACATTATATAACTGAATTCAGGACATATAAATGAAAAGATATTGAATTTTTTGACTTTTTTGTTTTTAATTTTACAGAAGAGATGTCAATGCATTGAGTGCTGACTGTAAGTACAGGGCACTGGAGAAGAGAGTGAATACATAGGAGAGGAAGTAAATAAAGCTGCTAGACCAGTAAACCTAAATATAAGGGTTGTAATCAAGAAAGCAAATAGAAGGAGTGTAACTTCAAGTAAAATGTGTGTTTTCTGATTTGCAAGTGTGAAGATGAGCAGGTGATGAGCTGATGAACTAAGCTTCTGTCTTCCCCTGCTTTCAAGTCTTCTCTTTTCTTCTTTCTTTTCCTTGCTTCCTTGCTTCTTTCTCTTCCAAAGTATGAGCTATTGCCTGAGGTTCAAAATAATAGAGAAGGAAGGAGGCTGTGATTTAAGGGGTTTGAAGATACTGTGTTAGGGTGTGTGTGTGGGGGAGGGGGGTGGTGATGGAGAGAAGCATCTTGAAAAAGGAAGCAAGATTGCCAGCATTGAAAATCTTCTTGGTTCTTTCTTGCCTAGTTGTCTAATGCTCCCTTGTAGATTGCTTGCCACTTCCTGCCACTACTGATCCTTTCATTACCATCTATTATGTCTTCTTGCATTGGACTTTTTTCCATTGCAAGGCAACGTGTTGATAGTGTTCACTCAAAACTGGGTGGTGCTGAGGCATAGAGGGTTAAGCCTCCTCCTGCAGTGCCAGTAACCCATATGGATACCAGTTAAGTCCTGGTTGTTCCACTTCTGATCCAGCTCCCTGCTAATGACCTTGGAAAACAGCAGAAGATGGCCCAAATATTTGGGCCCCTGCACCCTCATGGGAGACACAGAATAAGCTGCTAGGTCCTGGATTCAGATCAGCCCAGATTCAGCCATTGTGGCCTTTTGGGGAGTGAACCAGCAGATGGAAGACCTTTCTCTCTCTCTCTCTCTCCCTCCTTCTCTATCTAAAGTAAATAAACCTTAAAAAAAATACTATGCTTAGGTACTTAATAATTTCTCTTGGAAAGGATCTGAATTGCATTAAATCTCAGTAATTATTAAAATACTAGTAATATATTGTATATAATAGTAAACATCGCTAATACGTGTACTTACTAGGAAGATAAAGATAGTAAAAATTTAGATTTTATAAATCAATCTGGCAGATGGTTTGATAAATATTAACTGTTACTGAAGTCAGATTTTTTTAAAGATTTATTTATTTGAAAGGCAGATTTACAGAGATAGGGACAGAGAGGGAGAGAGAGAGGGAGAGAGAGAGAATCTTCCAATTGCTGTTTCAAACCCAAATGGTCACAACGTCAAGTTCTTGACCAAACCAAAGCCAGGAGACTGGAACTCCATCTGAATCTCCTACATGGGTTCAGAGGCCCAAGCATCCTCTGCTATTTTTCCAGATGCATTAGTAGGCAGCTTGATTGGAAGTGGAGCAGCCAGTACTTAACCAACACCCATATAGGATGCTGGCGTTGTGGTGGGTACCAACAGTGCCAGCACCAAAGTCACAATTTTTAAAGATTTATTTGTTTATTTGAAAGGCAGAGTTGTAAAGAGAGAGAAGGGAAGGGAGAGATTTTCCATCCACTGGTTCTCTCCCACAATGGCCACAATGGCTGGATCTGGACCAGTTTGAAGCCAAGAGCCAGGAGCTTCTTCCAGGTCTCCCACATTGGTGCAGGGGCCTAAGTACTTTGGCCATCATCTGCTACTTTCCTCGTCCCATTAGCAGGGAACAGGATAAGAAGTGAAGTACCTGGATTTGAACCAGTGCTCATATGGGATGCCAGCACTGCAAGGAGTGACTTTACTCACTATGCCACAGCACTAGCCCCAAATCAAATTATTTTTATAAAGTTTATAAAATATTTATCTCAGATTAATTATTTCAAAGTGAAAGTTTTACACATATCATTCCCCATTTCTCCACTTCTCTCTGAATTTTTTACTAAAAAATTAGTTCTTGAATGTAGCACAGTAATCTGCATTTGGTGTGTTGCTGGCTCCTTCATATGCACATCTGCCTAGGAAATAGTCAATGAGTTAATTTTGGAAACTGTCTTGAGTATTTTAAGCAATGAATAAATTGTGTTCACAGAAAGGTTTATCAAGAAGAAGAATTTATGTCCTTTATTCTCTTCATTATTTTAAGAACAAATATATATGTATATACATAAATAAAAATATAAAGAGATATTGTATAATTTTGGTACACAGTACAAATTGTGGCTAGATGAATATGATCTATATTTTCTGCTTTTTTGTTCATTTCTTAAAGACAACTTACATTATGTTACCTACTAGGATGTACCTTTTTTCTTGAAAAATAATCATTTTGAATATGTTATTTTTAATAAGAAAACAGATCATCTTGTGCATATGGAATGAAATAATTGCTAGAGGCAACACCATTGTCTACAAAACTATGTTGCTTATAACTGTAATATATACATACCTACTTCAAATAGGTCACTTAAAATTTATCCAATCTTATTTATTAGAACTATTTCTAATTCCAATAATATTTTAGTAGAATAGGCACTTATATCCTACAAATGCATGGAAGGCTCACATATTAGAATCCTGCCAATATAATCCAACATTAAGATACAAACAGCACCATCAGACCTTAAAAAAGAACATTCAGTTCACTTTCTACCCAATTAAAATGGACTAATTAATGAAAAGGAGTAGGATAAATTAACATCATGTTCTATGATGAAAACATTATGTATTTTAAACACTGGATGCAGCAATGCTTTACATACGAGAAGGGGCTGCTACAGTCACCCATGGCCAAGAAGTGGGTCCCAGTAGCCAACTCAGTGTCATTAACTATATACACCCCTTTGGTGCTACTTAGCTGTGTTGTGTCAATGTGAGATCAGAATGTTTCAGAGATCTGTAGGATAGAATGTTTATGCCAAAATTATTTAAGAAAGAAGTCTATCTCTGCTTTGGGTAGGCTTAGCAGCTTTTCCCTCATTTTCTCCAAATCAGGCAACATTCCATATAACAATGTTTAATAGCTTTTTTGCAGCAGTAGTTGTGCATTGATGCTTTCTCAAGCCCAATTATGTAAGTTATATTATCATTTATTCATTTTCTTAAAATATTCAGAACATACTGGCAATTTAGAATCATCTCCTTAACAAAGATAAAAATCTTTGCTTGAGTTTAATATTTCAGTGCTGCTGTGAAAGAAAAGATGAACCGAGAAAATCAGAAGCTATCTTCTAGCGCTACCCATTTGACCCTTTGCTTTCTAAGTATCATGTTTGTAATTTCTGAAAAAGAAGAAAATAAGCACATAAAGAAAAAGTGAATATATCTTTAAATATTTAAATGATTTGGCAAGAGTTTCTCTCAACACAACCATTATCTATGGCAGAGTATACAAGAATATGAGTAAAAATGAATAAATTAATAAGTAAATATGCAGTGTAAAGTGCATATTTAAAGTGATGCTTTTTTTGCTTTGAAAGATGAATTTTCAGTAATGACTACACTCCAGGCAAAAAGCTGTACAGTGAGTAAAGACAGTAATATTTTGTAGAGTGTTGGGGCCGGCATTGTGGCCTAGTAGTGGGTAAAGCTGCCATCTGCAGTGCCAGTATCTCATATGGGCACCAGTTTGAGTCCCAGCTGCTGCAGTTCTAATACAGCTCTCTGCTATGGCCTGGGAAAGTAGTAGAAGATGGCCCAAGTCCCTGGGCCCTTGAACCCACATGGGAGACCTGGAAGAAGTTCCTAGGGCCTAGCTTCAGAACCGCCCAGCTTTGGCCGCTGCTGCCATTTGGGGAGTAACCATAGATGGAAGATCTCTCTCTCTCTCTCTCTCTCTCTCTCTCTCTCTCTCTCTCTCTCTCTTCCTCTGTAACTCTGCCTTTAAAATAGATAAATAACTTTATACGGTGTCAGTTTTATTACTGTGTAATGATTACTTACATTGATAGAAAAACTACTTTATAGAACTCTGAAATGTAGCCAAATGACTTTTAACCCTTGGGGGAAATATATGAATTATGTAAATCACTTTGTTTAGAAATTGCAGTAACTGTTTAATGCAATATTTTCCTTGAAAATACATTTTTACTTAACAATATTATGAGGAGTTTCAAAAGTTACTCATATCTTCTTTGTTAATCAGACGTTGAAAATATTTCTTTTTTTAAGATTTATTTATGTATTTGAAAAGCAAAGTTACTGAGAGAGAGAGAAAGAAATAGAGAGATGGGGGGTAGGGGGAGACATGGGGTGGGGGAGAATCATCCATCTGCTGATTCATTTCCCAAATGGCCACAACAGCTGGGCCTATGACAGGCAGAAGCCAGGAGCAAGGAGCCAGGGGCTTCTTCCAGGTCACCATATTGGTAGCTGGGGCCAAGCACTTGGGCTGCCCTCCACTGCTTTACTAGGCACATCAGCAGGGAGCTGGATTGGAAGTGGAGCAGCTGAAATGAACCTGCCCACATATGGGATGCTGTCACAGCAGGCCAGGGATTTAACCTGATGAGCCACAGTACCAGCCTCTGAGAATATTTTCAAATTTCTTGTATACTGTATGTTGAGGTATTTCATTATAACATAGTTTAGATTTAAATTTTTCTAAACACCAGTAATATTTTTACTTATACCCATTTATATATGCAGTTATATATACACTTTCACAATATCTACAGGTGAATTTTCCTATAAACATAGTATGGAAAGCATAGATTTATTGATAAGTAGAACATATAAAAGTAACATAATAATTGTGCAATTAGATATTTGGCTTGATTTTAGCATGAAATGTTTCAGTAGATCAGAATCTTACTGAAAAAATTAGTTTAGTAGTCCTACTATATTAAAAATCATTGAACTGGCATAAAAAAAGCAGAATACTCAAATTTGTTAAGAGAGAAAAACTGTTTCAAGAACTCATATAAATCATTAGGACAGATAATTTAACTTCATTTGTATTGGAAAAGATGATCTATAACAATATAAGCCAAGAGAAGAAATAAAACTCCTGTCAACTAAGGCATATTTATTTGTATCTTCCAGAACCAATTGACTCAAATGTCACATCAAAACAATGGCATTATTAAAACAATTTTGCACTAACTCTTAGAAAAACATAATCATCATCTACTGAAAATATATAAAATCATTCTAGATTTTTATAAAGCGCCTTAAATATATACTTTTAGAATCCTGGAGATAAAAATTTATTTGGATAAATGTTTATATATAACGTTAAAATACTATTTGGAATTATTCCTCACTTCAATTTCATTTGAGATTAGTTGGAATTATCCCTATTTTTAATCATAGAAAATCACCACTTGTTAGTATAGGTTAAAATACTAATTATAATGTTAACAATAGTGGTACTTTTATGTGTCACATTACAACTAACATGTAGACTTGTATGTGGTCTCAGTAGGCTGAATTTAGTCTTTCCTTTTAACTAATTTACCATCTGATTTAATTTAATGTAATAAAATCTTATTATCTCTTGTGGTAAACTACACATAAGTAAGGCAATATTAGTTTTTGAGTATATTAGAGAATAATTTGTTTACTGGATGAATTGAATTTCAACAGAATAATTTTAAAAAAGTGTTCTCCATTGCTTTGACAATTACACAGACCAAACACAGAAGCTGAGATTCTGATGAACACAGTGTAGGTCTACATCCTTGTAGTATCTTTTTATTATTCATTTTTATAGCCACATCTCTAGATATTTCATTGTCAAAAGACAACATAGTGAAGAACAGTGAAGAAAAAAGTTCCCACCAAGTGATATTAGCAAATATGTCTAGAGATTACACAGCTGAGCCATTAATTGATAACTCAGTCAAAGATGGATGCTTGTAATCAATCACATAATAGATATGAATGACATTAATATTTGATAGCAAATTGAATGATTTTATGTTTTTTAAGAATTTATTTATTTGAAAGGCAGAGATATAGAGGAGAACAGAAAGACAAAAATCTATCTGCTGCTTCATTCCTAAAATATCAGATTAACTTGAAAAACTTCAAAATATGAAATGTGATAAAATAATAAAAGGAATCAATGCATGGAGTTATGGGAGAACACTTGAGGGGCATAAAACATAGACAATTAGGTGAATAAAACTTTGTGAGATAAACATAATTAAAATAGTTTTTATGTATGTATGTATTTAAAAGCAGAGTCACAAATCGAGAGAGAGAGAGAGAGAGAGAGAGAGAGAGAGAGAGAGAGAGAGATTTTCCATCTCTGGTTCACTTGAATGGCTGCAACAGCTAAGGATGGGCCAGGTAGAAGGCAGGAGCCAAGAATGTTATGAGGATCTTCTGGGTGAGTGGTAGGGGCCCAAGCACTCGGGCCATATTCTGCTGCATTCCCAGATTTGTTGGCAGGGAGGTGATCAGAAACAGAGTAGCTGGGACTCAGAGAGGTACTCCAATATGGGATACCAATGTCACAAGCAGCAACTAGTTTGAACTGCTATACCAAACGATGGCCCCAAATTATGTATTTTTTAGATTACAATAGGGGATAGATAGAACAACAGAAAAACTGCATGGCAATATAAGAACTATCCACAAGTTAAAACAATTTCCTTTAGGAATAGAATATAAGTGAAGTGAAATAAAGATAAAAATTAAAACATGATTTTGCAACACAAGTCTATTTCTGTGTTACAGAATATATATACAATTGTTATTAATTGAAATTTGAATAGAATAATTGATGCTTTGATTTGGGTCAAGTAAAGAGGAAAGTCAGCAATCTTGTAAGATTTATACAAAGAAAATTTTACTTTTATTTAGTGTTGATAAAAATTATCAAATATGTTGTAAGTGATGTTTAAAAGCATATGCAAGTCAACTGTGTAAGACACCTCTATTTTATTTTGATGCTTACTTGAAATGTTACACTTTCCTTATGACTACAGTGATTGACTCAATGAGGTTCTATGCTAGTAAAATCAAAGTTGTTGCTACGAAATTGACAGATTTCAGGGAAGAGTCCATTATGAAATTGCTAATTGAAAAAAAAAAATGAGCTTCCCATGGTCACTATATTATCTACATGGAATGAGCTTGAGAAACAGAGAGAACTTCCATAATATTGTTTGAATCCCTGTGTTTATTTGATTTTGAAATATATTTTTCTTAGATGTTTATTATGCAAGAGAGTAAATTTCAAATTTTGCTTAGACTGCACTTAATTGAAGTCTTCTTGTTTCAATAGAAAGAAGCATCAGCTTGTAACATACATATGAGAAAGAGCCGGAAAAGAAAGACCTACTGTAAAGAAAAGCAACATCTAGCACAACCATTCACAGAATATTGCCTGTAAGTTTTGACTGCTCCATATTTTTAGCAAGCTTTATAAAATCTTTCTTTAAAAGTTATGGTTTTAATTCTCCTTGTCTTAGATTATTATTTCAATTATTACTCTTGTCCTGAAAAACTCCTAACTCCTTCACATTACTTTATGCTAGGATGACTGTTTACATCAAATACAATCAGTTTTATCATTTCTATTACATATTTAGTTTGTCAGTTAAAATTTCTTAATGTTTTAATATCTAGTACTCATATTTTATAATGCATTCACAGATGCTTCCTCCTTCCCACTTTTACACTCTTTTATGGATATGTAAAATCATCCCTTTCTCAATCACAATGATAATGTTTTATTTGCTATCTATCTTGTGTTGCCAGGTAGTTTTAATAAGAGAAATAGCATCTAAATGAACAAGAAAAATTATCTGCTATGCATAAATCTGGACTGTGTATTGCATTTTATAGAAGACATTAATCATTTTCTGTAGAATTATATAAATTAGACTTTATTAATAAATCATTTCATGTAAAATATTATGAAACTAAAAATATGTAGCAAACATGACAAGGTGACATTCTTATATATTTTGCCAAAAAACATGTGATATATTTGTTTACAGATTTTAAGAGCTTCAGGATTCTGGGGAAATTTTTCAAACAAAGGCTTCTGAGCTTGTGTTTACAATATGGGTACGTTGTACAAGGATGACAGAATCATCTTCTAATAAGACAGTGAAAACTCTGGCTCATTACTAAGAAATAGTGGAAGAGTGGTACATTATAGGAAATGACAATAATGTCACACAGAAATGGGATAACAGCTCATGAATTGAGTAAAAGAAAATAGGTTAATATATTCAAGTGGTAACTGGCTTATGTGTCCATCTGAAGGGCCTTTTTAACTTTAATCAGGCAAATAAAGGATTTTATTTTATTATATGTGAGCACCATGTAAATTTTATCATATATATTATATTTATATGCATATACAATTATGTAAATATCAGAAATATGTCTACATGAGGAAACTTCACAATGATCATGCTAAAATGAAATTGAAACACAAATTTATTTTATTGCAAAAATATTTTGAGACCTATAGATAGTTTCTTCATAATATGCATTTTTCATGAATTTGTGGAGGTACTTTCACATATAATATATAGTACATATATAGATTATACCTTTTTTATATGATTATATCTTTTCTATAATCACAGTATATACATTCTCCATGGTAAGAAGTTAATTTCTTATTTTCCAATATCACAAAGAATAGCTTAAATTATCAACGAGAATTTAAAACTAAATTTACTCGGAACCATTATGGTTATAGCATGCTTTCATGCATTTTTTAATATGTGAAAGGAGCTAGGATACAAGCATTTTTAAATAAAAATGTACATAATAATTATAAGGGAATTTAAGGAACCTAGGGAAAATGTGTAAGTAATCTGATTATTTCAACACAAGTGAGTGAACTCATTTATTATAAATAGTGTCTGATTATCAGGAAGTTGGCAAGTTTGTTTAGAATAATAATAATTCTCAGCCTCTGATGCACATTGCAATAATTTGGCTATTAAAATCCCATGATAATACCATTTCCCAAACCCATTATCTCAGAACTTCTAATTAGTATTAGTACTTTTAAAACTATTTGGGGGGCAGTGCTGTGGCATAGCAAGAAAAGCCCCTGCCTGTGGCACTGGCATCCTGCACCGTTCGATTCCCGACTGCTCCACTGCTGATTGAGCTCCCCGCAAATGATCTGGAAAAGCAGCAAAGCATGGCCAAAATCTTTGGGCCCCTGCACACATGTTGGGGACCTGGAGGAAACTCCTGGTTCCTGGCTTCAGAATGAACCAGGTCCAACCGTTGTGCCATTTGGAGAGTGAACCAGCTGGTGGAAGATTTTCTCTCTCTCTCTCTCTCTCTCTCTCTCTGTCTCTCTCCCTCCCTGCCGTAACTCTTCCTTTCAAATAAATAAATAATTAAATATTTAAAAAAAACTCTTTGGGTGATTTTACCATGAAACCAAAGTTGGAAACTAGTAATTTCCAGACATGTCAGCAAATAAAATTGTCAAACACAAGCACATTTTACTGTTACCTCTAGAGTCTTATTTTCTTTAAGGTACAGTAAACAATAGTTATGTATTTTAACAGCTACCTTATTAGCAATCAACTGATTTACTCATTTTCCCTCATATTTTTATGATATCCTGAAAGCTAATATTCTGTAAGATTTGTTTTTCTTTAAGCTGTGTATAATTCAGGTAAAGGGAAATCCTCATTGTTTTGAATATAGCAGGTCCTTACCAAAGTGATACATCTGCTTACGGTGACTTGTGTGTTCTGCCCCTTTATGACCACATGGAAATATGATTTAAAGTCTTTTCTGGAGTTTATAAATTCACTAATTCACCTCATGTCAGTCTAAATAAGATCAAATTTTCATTTTTACTAAAATGAAATGATTACTCTCATTGTATCCATAATTTAATCCATTCACTTTGTCTTCTAGGTTTTTATGTATTTCAAAAGGAATTTCTTATTTTATTCCTCTCTCTGTTTTATAGTTTTATTCAAATTTCAATATTATCCATTCATTTGCCCATTATGGTCCCACATTCAGCAAATTTGTATGATTATTAATGTCTCATTCTTGTTCCATCCTGCACGCATATATCTGTGTGTTTGTGCCAGCATATATTACTAATTTGTGTTTGTTTAAAGATTTATTTATTTTAGTTATTTGAAAGTCAGAGTTACAAAGGCAGGAAAAGAGAGAGAGAAAGAGAGAGAGAGAGGGAGAGAATCTTTCATCCAGTGGTTCATTTCTCAAATGGCTATAATGACCAAGGCTGGGCCAGGCAGAATCAGGGATCCCAGAACTCACAGAAAGAGGGGAAGGGAAGAAGAAATAGATCTCCCATTTGCTGGTTTATTCCCTAACTGATTGTAAAAATTGGGGCCAAGCCAGGCTGAAGCCAGGAACCCAGAACTGTAGTTAGGTCTCCCCTGTGGGTGACCAGACTCAAATATTGGGCTGTCATCTGCTACCTCACAGGTGCATTAACAGGAAGCTGGAGTAAATAGGACTCAATCCAAGAGTTCTGATATGGTATGCTGACATCTCAAGTGGTAGCTTAACCTGATGTGTCACAACATCTACCCCTTTCAATATGTGGTATACATATATTATGGATTACTACTCAGCTATACAGTCCTGTCTTTTGCAACAAAATGGATGCAACTACAAACCATTATGCTTAGTGAAATAAGTCAGTCTCAAAAATACAAATATCATGTCTTTTCTGATATGTGGCAGTTAATGTAGAATACAAAAAGATATATAGGAATGAAATTGTCATTTTAGCTTTTATTTATACTCCTGTGGAACTATGCTCTTTCTACTTTTTATTTGTTGAATATTATGGCTAGTGGTGACTTAAGTCTGATTGAGAGAAAAAGAGAGATAACACAGCATGAAGCAAAGGAGCCTAAATGTTTGCATGCCTGAGAGGTGGAGATGCCCTATGTTTATTGGAAGGTTGCAGTAGGAAAAAAAAAAACAAACAAAGATTTCCAGTGATAAACCCCTGAAAATTTGGAATTGTGATAATAGTTAATGCACCCTGAGTAAATCATATCAAAGCAATAACATTCTCATAATTATATTAATTTGCCCACAGAGTCATTATCTCATGAGAAATTTTCCATATTTTTGGATATGTTCACTAATGTTTTATTTTTATGTCTCAAAAATATAGGGATATATATGAAAGCAACTACTGGACAGAAGCAAGTAAAGATTAGTTTATGTCTGCAATGAATAAAACACTTCAGAAGGAAAAAGAGCCATTTATGAAGTAAGTTTTCTTTAAGATTTATTTATTTGAAAGGAAAAGGTATATACACAGAAGGAGAGAGAGAGAGAGAGAGAGAGAGAGAGAGAGAGACAGAGAGACAGAGAGAGAGAGAGACAGAGAGAGAAATATCCCACCCATTATTTTACTTCCCAAATTTCTGGGATGACTGTAACTGGGTTGTTCTGAAGCCAAGAGCTAGGAGCTCCTTCCAAGTCTTCCATGTGGGTGCAGGGGTCCATGGACTTGGGCCATCTTCTGTTGTTTTCCCAGCAAATCATCAGGCAGCTGAATCAGAAGCCAAATAGCCAGGACTTGAACTAGCACTCATATGGGATGCTGATGCTGCAGGCCGTGGCTTTAACCTGCTGCACCACAGTTATAACCTCAGAAGAAAGGCATTTTTTAAAAATTTTGAATTAGTGCTATTAAGACACAAGAAAATTCACAATAAAAGATAATTGTCTTTATCAATTGAGGTTTGGAATAGTTTTATACAGAAAGAATGATTTAAGCTGGGTCTTTAATCATGATTATGTGTCTACCAGGTGATAAAGGTACAAATGCAGAATTTTACTTTTATGTTATGATATGTTTAGAAATCTTTTATATTTAAGGAATATGACATCTGGAAATGTTCGTTATGCTGCTGAAAAAAGTGTGAAGCTAAGATAAAATGCTAAATGGGATAAATATATGCACTCATCATTGTGTAATAGGCAGTTGCTACTACAGAATTAAGAAGGCATCTGGAGTCGTAATATAGCAGGGGTCAGCAAACAGTAGCAATTCCTGCTGCCAAATTGTACATAAAGTTTTATTGCAACACAATCACAGTCATTAATTTAAAACAAGTAAAATCAGAAAATATTTATAATATGGAAGTTAAACAAAAAATCTGTCAAATACAGAGAGATTACTTGAAAAGGACTTTGTATTAAAAAGAAGAAACATCTAAAGCCAGTAAATGTTGACATGCAATGATCAGAGACATTGGGGGAAAGAATAGGAAACACAAAATCATAGGTATTTTATAGACAAAAGTATAAAAACAGAAGTTGGTCTTTGCCTATGGTATGGGATTATTGTATAATCTGCTCTGATGCATCTGATACTAAACACTTAAGGCTGAGTATTGCAAGATAAAATAAGAATGTGTCTTAATCAAAAATAAGGGTGAGGAAATATTAATGCAGAAAATTTAGCCCAGAAAGGAGAAAATCTAACAGCTACTTGAGTGAGATTGAACAAATGGGGTTCTGTTAATCACTTTATTTAACTAATTCATTTATCTAGTAGGGAAGACTAGAGAATATTATAAATTTAAGTCAACAATCAAAAGAAGGTGAAGAAAGAAAAAGATAACGAAGACGGGGAGATAACTAATGAAAAAAGAAATTAAAGAGGTATGGGAGCTGGGATGAAACATACATGTAATGAAATTAGCCCGAGAAAGAAAAGAAATGCTTATTATTTTTGTTGGAATGGCATTGACAAGTATACCTACCATTATTATAAATGAATTTAGAGGTTGGCGCCACGACTCACTAGGCTAATCCTCCGCCTTGCGGCGCTGGCACACCGGGTTCTAGTCCCGGTTGGGGCGCCAATCCTGTCCCGGTTGCCCCTCTTCCAGGCCAGCTCTCTGCTGTGGCCAGGGAGTGCAGTGGAAGATGGCCCAAGTGCTTGGGCCCTGCACCCCATGGGAGACCAGGAGAAGCACCTGGCTCCTGGCTTCGGATCAGCGAGATGCGCCGGCCGCAGCTGCCATTGGAGGGTGAACCAACGGCAAAAGGAAGACCTTTCTCTCTGTCTCTCTCTCTCACTGTCCATTCTGCCTGTCAAAAAAATAAATAAATAAAAATAAAAAATAAAATAAATGAATTTAGAATATATTGCTATAACTAGTATCCAACAGTATTTTTTCACTTTGTGTTGCTATGTGGGGGCAAACTGTTGAAATCTTTACTTAATATATACTGAACTGATCTTCTGTATATAAAAGGAATTGAAAATGAATCTTGATGTGAATGGAAGGGAAGAGGGAGCGGGAAAGGGGAGGGTTGCAGGTGGGAGGGAAGTTATGGGAGGGGGGAAGCCAATGTAATTCATAAGATGTACTTTGGAAATTTATATTCATTAAATAAAAGTTTTTAATAAAAAAAGAATATATATATATATATATATATAAAATTCTTATATGTGTATTTAGAATTGAAACAGATGCAAAGGGAAGATGATACTATGCACCTGGTGTATTTTTTCCATTTGTCTGGATGCAAAGTTGGTAGCCTTGAAGAGAGTCAAACTTGATTCAATAATACAAAACTAGACTCATTCAACTAAGGCTAAAACAATGTAAATGTGTAGTTGAATCATTGTGCTTTAAAGTAAGTGTTCTCTCATTTCCTAGGCGATCTTTCTTGACAAGGTTAAATCAGGTGATGTTCTGAAGTTTACCCTTAGCCATGCATCGGAAATTACACTTACAAAGTCCTGGCACAATTACTCACAATCCTTGTTAGTGAAGAAAAATGTTATTGAAATTCACAACAGATGTTGTTAGTTGGATGCCTTTAAAGGTTCCAACCCTTTATCCTGCGGCCATATGGTAAGAATAAGAATCTCATAACTTCAATGTTTTAATCTTTTTAATGGGGGAGAGATCAAACACTATATTTTCTTCCTAAAAACTCTTTTATTCTCAATTTTTGAACTATTGCACCAGAAATTTTACATGAAACTTGGTATTAATCCCTAAAGTTGAAGGAAGCTATACAAATGGCCCTGAATCAAATAGACCTTAAGTATGTTAGATGTGAAATTCAAAGATGTTTATGTATGACACGCTACCTTCACATATTAGTCACTACAGCAGGTTTATATAAAATTATCATGGGGCAAAAGAATCTAAATTTTTTCTAAAATATGATACTTCATTATTTTAAAAATAAATGGCCTTATGTTCATTTCAGCATTATCTTTAAACGCTACTTTTAAATGTTCTGTTTTATTTTAGTTATCTAAATGCCAGAGAGACAGAAACAGGGAGACTAACAGAGATCTCCTATCTGATGGTTCATTCCTCAAATGACCTCAGAAGCCAGGATTGGGCCAAGCTGAAGCTTGGAGCCCAGGGACTCCCATGTGGGTAGCAAGGATGCAAGAACTGCCACGTCCATGCTGAACATTTCAAGAGAACTAAAATTGGTAGTGAAGCTAGGATATGAACCCAGGAACTCTGATATAGATTGTGGGTTTCTTAGCCATCTTGCCCACTAGACCAAATATCTTTCCCTAAGCATTATTATTTAAATGTAAATCATTTTTTACAGTTTATATTTAATTATCTTCTTCCATGCAAACAAAATTATGGATACTTACAGGTTTTCTTATGAAATGGAACTAGAAAGGAAAGGAAATAGCAACTAGGAAATGCCAGCATATAATGCTTTATAATAATTTATTAGCTGATGACAAAAATAGAATCAATTTTGGAAAGCAGGCATATGGATGTTGATGTCTATGTTCAGGAGTGTGACTAATGTGAAAAGTGAACAGAAAGAAAATAATGAGCTGTTAATGAATGTTTGTTTTTGTAAAAGTGTGAAATTTTTGAAGCAGGAAACAAGTTTTAGCAAGATTTTCTCCATATTTTAAAAGCAGAAAAGAAGTTGCAACACATTTTTTTCTAATTACTGTAGTTGTACAGTTTTATAATTGTGATGACTGGCTAATAATCAAAGGATATATCAGACATAATCACCTATGAGATGTATGATATTGTAATCAAACAAAATTTCAGATTCTATCCAAATTCACTCTTTTTTCTGTTAATGAGGAATACTGCAATCAAGACTATATGAACAATATGTGAGAGAGAAAATAAAAAATGAAATAAATTATTTAGAGAAAGATTTCAAATAGAAATTATGAGAAAATAAGACAAAAAAATCAAGGAGACAAACATCTAGTAATACATCTAGTAATAACATTTAAGTTCATTTTTTATTGACAGGGAGAGTTAGACAGTGAGAGAGAGAGACAAGAGAGAAAGGTCTTCCTTCCGTTGGCTCACCCCCAAAAAGGCCGCTATGGCCGGCGCGCTGCACTGATCTGAAGCCAGGATGCGGGTGCTTCCTCCTGGTCTCTCATGCCGGTGCAGGGCCCAAGGACTTGGGCCATCTTCCACTGCACTCCCGGGCAACAGCAGAGAGCTGGACTGGAAGAGGAGCGACCAGGAAAGAATCCGGCACCCCAACTGGGACTAGAACCTGGGGTGCCAGCACCACAGGCAGAGGATTAGCTTAGTGAGCCACAGCGCCAGCCCATAACAGAGGTAAATACATGTTTATTAGATGCATGTATATGGATCATGTTGTCTCAGATCATGCCTTGTAAAAGATATATTTCAAGAAATTCATATTTCAGAATCTTATAGTGTCTAAAAGTTGTTTTATTTAAGGAAATATCTTTGTCAAATATATGCTTACAAAAATTTTGTTACTCCATGTTCAATGAAGTGAGACTCAGCCTAGCTCTGGTGAAAAATTGTCACGTTCACTGATCATCTATCGAATCATTTGAGTCTAGTTGACATGAGATGCAAAGTGAAGAGAAGACGTGTGTAATCTTGGAATTTGATCTGAATCTACATTTTGAAAAATAGTATCATGAGATACCAGATTCAACTGTCTTGTATAAAAGTGATAGCTGAATGCCAAGTTCTCTACAATAGGACAAAGTATGCTATATTCTCTGAACATAAGATCTTCTCAATTTACTGAGAACATAAGATGAACACAATTATTAAATAATAGAATATAATAGCACTTAATGGTAAATAAAAAAAAGTCAAAATTAGGGGCCAGTGCTGTGGCATTGAAGGTAAAAGCTGCTGCCTACAGTGCTGACATCCTATATGGGTGCCTGTAGGAGTCCCAGCTGCTCCACTTCCGATGCATGTCTCTGCTGGAAGGCAGTGGAGGATGGCCCAAGTGCTTGGGCCCCTGCACCCCTGTGGGAGACCCAGAAGAAACTCCTGGCTCCTGGCTCCAGATTGGCAAAGCTCCCACCATTATAGCCAATTGGAGAGTTAACCAGCATGGAAGACCTCTTTCTCTCCCTCTGTCTCTCCTCTCTGTGTGTAACTCTTTCAAATAAATAAATAAATAAATAAATCTTTAAAAAAAGGACAAAATTAAATGAATAAATTGTGATGCTAACAAAATGTTTATCAAGAAGAAATTGATACATAAAACACAGAGCACTAGTTGCTATATTTTATGGCTACAATAGGTTTGTATAACAAAAGATAACACAGAAATCCAAGTTTTATTACATGCAAACTAAAGTCATTTTCTACAATTACATTCCATATTGTTAACTTCACAAAACATGAATAAAATGTTGACCGACTATTTGAAAAATGAAAATTTTCAGTTTACAAATACTTCAGGAACCTGAAAGTAACATACTGTTTTAACTTAGATCTAGAAACACATAACATGTTATGAAACATTATGCATCAAAATTTTAATACTTTGTAGCATAAGTCAGCATAATATCTACTTTTTAAAGTTAAGGTAAATAAAAAATTAAAATGTTATTATGATTATGTGATTAAATAATTTTCATACATGCACTGAAGTCAAATATTTTAGAACATTAAATTAAAATAAAGTATTTGTCATTAATAATTATAATACACTTACACACCAATATAACTTAGGATATTCCAAGCATGCTAGTGTCTATGGATGTTTTCAGTATTCAAGATTTAATTTTCACAATTGTGTAACAAAAATGGATGTGTGATGGTGATATAACTTAACATTAACTTTATGCATTAGAAGTTTTTCTAATGTTCATACTAAGGTCAGAGTGTCCATGTGAATAAAGTGATACATTCAAATTACTACCATTAAACTATAATTCCAACTAAGTTTATCATAATTTTTGGCATAAGCCATGATACATTTCGAAAAACAAAATATCATGATATTTAAATAAGTTACTGATGAATTAAAAAGTAAATTTACGGCCGGCGCCGTGGCTCAACAGGCTAATCCTCCGCCTTGCGGCGCCGGCACACCGGGTTCTAGTCCCGGTCGGGGCACCGATCCTGTCCCGGTTGCCCCTCTTCCAGGCCAGCTCTCTGCTGTGGCCAGGGAGTGCAGTGGAGGATGGCCCAAGTGCTTGGGCCCTGCACCCCATGGGAGACCAGGAGAAGCACCTGGCTCCTGCCATCGGAACAGCGCGGTGCGCCGGCCGCAGCGCGCTACCGCGGCGGCCATTGGAGGGTGAACCAACGGCAAAAGGAAGACCTTCCTCTCTGTCTCTCTCTCACTGTCCACTCTGCCTGTCAAAAAAAAAAAAAAAAAAGTAAATTTACAAAATGTGATGAAGTCTTTTTGTGAGATAAATACATTAGATTACTATTTATTTATTTGTAAAAGACTTAAAGATATATTTTATATCAATATAAATATAATATTATACAGAGCTAAAATAAAATAGTAATGTGAAATTAAAATTAATAGAAATATAAAAATAGTGTTAATATATTAATATGATAATACAATATTAATAGATATATTTTATATTAAACAAATATTTTTAAATTTATTTTAAAGGTAGAGAAACAAAGAGAAATTTTCCATGCACTGGCTCACTCCCTAACTGGCTCCAATTGCCAGAGGTGGGCCAGGCTAAAGCCCAGAGTCTTAAACTGAATCTGGTCTCTTACATGGATGGCAGGGTCTGAAGTACCAGGGCCATCCTTATCTGCATTTCCAGGCTCATTAGCAAGGAGCTGGATTTTAAGTGGAGTAGCCAGATTTCACATTGTCACTTATATGGAATTCTGGCATCACAGGCAATGGCTTAATCCAAGCACCACAATGTATTCCCATTAGATAACATTTTTATCTTTTAAATTTATTTGACAATAATTATCAGTGTAGTTCTTTGTTGTAAAATTCGTCAAGTAAGAATTTTGTTTGATAGCATAATTGGCAAAAAATGTTAAAAGCCTACAATCAAACTGACACAGCTTTGAATAGTTAGTAGCACAATACGGATTTCCAAATTACGTCATCAGGATACACTAATATTTATAGATCAATTATTTTTTTTTAATTTTCTTCCAGAAATATTTTAATACAAATTTGGCCATTTCCAAGAAATACCCACTGCATGCCCATCAATAAAAGAGAACCTTAACAAAATAGAAAATTTACCATATTGCTATGATTTAAAGGAAGAAAAAACTGCAGACACTCGAGTATATCAGTGAAGTCCAATATTAAAGTCACATTCCTTCTTATGGGCTATGATTAGGAATCCGTTTAGATATCAAAATAAAACTTAATGCAAATGCAGAACTATTTAGGTCAAAGGACCTCTATAGAAATATCTGTCCTCAAAGGCATTCCAGTTTGAGACTCAATTTTAGAATAAGGCATAACAAATGTTAGCAGATGACAAACAAAAAAGGTGATGATAAAGGGATTCTACAATTTCCCACATACTCTTAACCTGGTAAAAACAAATCTAGAATTTTTTAAATTTATTTTTGTTTAAACAATTGTCAAGACTGGAATCAAAGAGAAGGCACAACAGTTTTGCTTTGGTTTTTTGTTATTTGGATTTCGGAACGTTTTTGTTTTTGTTTTCTATTTTTTTTTTTTTTGCAAATACAAATTAAACATGAAAAAAATTCTACTTCAAAAAAATTCTAACAGTTCAAGAAAAGCTCATCAGTTGCATATTAACACATTTAAAACCTATCTCACAATTTAAGTTTTAGTGGTAGAAACAGTTTTTCAGAATTGTTTTATGATCACATACCAAAATAAATTAACTCTACTAACACCTTTTATTCAATTTTTAGCCATACTAAAGAAAATGAAACTTGTTAAATTTTCCAGTAGCAACTTTTCTACACCAGAAGGTCATGACTCTCATAGAACAATTGGATTTTTCTTGCCTTCAAAATGTTTATCAAATCTTGTATCTCACAGGTTTCTGAAACATGTAGAAAATAAGAAATATTCCAATGAATGAAATATACCAAATGTCAGTAATAAGCAAGACACATTCCTTTGGGGAAATGGCTATTTTAAAAAAAATCCCGTCTGTATATGCAAAGTGTAAGCAAGGAAATTCAGTCTTTTGTCTTTATCTTCTTTATAAATCCATTACTCCTAAAATATCATTCCACAAAATTGGAAGTGAAGGACTAAAGGGAAGGAGGAGGGAAAGGGAACACACACCATTAACACAAGAGAAGTGAAATTGTACAAACGTAAGCAGTTTATAACAGACTAGCTCATACTCCAAGTTACGAAAGGCTGGTTGAAGAAATTCACTGCTCTGCAGGAGCTGGGGTTTGTACGGCTGTGTGATGATCAGTGATGGGCAATTCATTGCCGTGGAGCAATCCCCCTTCCCACTCCGAATCCGGGTTTCTGCACCATGCCTCCACGGGGAGGGCCTCGCATTCCACCACCCAGCCCACCTCCAGGGCCTCCAGGTCCCCGAAGGCGGTTATCGCGATGATCTCCCTCCCTAGCAGCTCGAGTCTTCTCTTCCACATTCAGACGGACTTCACCTCTGAACATGATGGGCCTGTTGCTAAGGATCTTCTGAACAGGCTCAGAATCATCAAATACAACAAAACCAAAATTGGGCAGCTTTCCACCACTGTTGATGCGCAGCTCCACCACATTCCCATAATTTTGAAAGAAATCTTTCAGTTCCATTTTGTCCACCTCGTGAAGCAGATTGCCAATGACGAGCTGGTGACTGTCAGGGTGTCTCACAATTCTTCGGGGTTCAACATCACCTTGCTCTCCAGGCTCACGAATTGGCCTGGGGCCCCTCTGGGGAGGAATGTTTATTTGTTGCTCTCTCACTCTTTGATCCCTCGGATGCCTCTGCGGTGGAATCTGAGATTCAGGCTTGGACTCTGGACGGGGTTGTGAAGCTGGAACTTTAACAGCATGAGGTGGTATCCCAGTAACTGGAACAGCTGCACTGGGTGGAAGGTTCTTACTGGTCACAGATGCCCAAGAAAATGTCCTTAAGTCTTCCTGTACTGTCTGAGCTATGTCTGCAGGTGCTGGAGAACTCTTCTGAGCATCTTCAGGAGTAGTTTCTTCTAATACTGGCTCAGGCTTTTCCTCTTGGATTTCAGAGACAGGTTCTGGTTCTGGTCCTGGTTCAGGATCAGGCTCTGGTTCAGTAACGGGCTCCTCTAGGTATTCTTCCAAGTCATTGCTGACAGTCTGGTCATAGAAAGTTCCTGAATCATCAGGTACCACCTCAGGCGTCTGCTGCCTTTCCTCAGGTTCCTCTACTTCTTCCTCAGATTCCTCCTGGGGCTCAGTGACAAAGCCACCAAAGACCTCATCTTGGTATCTGAAGACATCATTGTGAACATAGAATTTATTTGCAACAGAACCCTTAGGAGCAAGGACAAATGTCTGCATGAATCTCCTCAAAGCCTGGTTATTATTGGAGAGCAGCCCCATCACCTGGACCACCACACCATCATTTAGAGTAGCATGAGCGTCAACATGGAGAATCTTGGTGTGGCAATTGGTGAAGTTCTGTGACATCACCTTCCTATGGATTTCTTTCCATCCATAGACTGCATCCGCTGGCCATCCGCTGGCTTGCCATTTGAATCCAATCCCCCATGGACGTAAAAAGATTTCTTTCCATAAAATCTGTGTAGCATGTCTGGGGCTTGGTTCAGCAGTATGTAATACTGTCTCCCAAATTCCTGCCCAACCAGCAGGGGACTAGGCTTCTCCATAACCATTGCTTTGGTCAATTCAACCTTGGGGAGGAAAAAAAATGTCGAACCTGCGTGGCTGAGTGGGAGAGGAAAAAGCCTTGCTCCACCGCACAGAGGGAAGCAGAAATCGCTCACACAACTGCGTCTGCTATAGATCAATTATAAGATTAATTATTAAGTAAACTATTAATTACGTGAAATTATTCTATAGGTTAATTATTAAGGAAAAACTAGAATAGCTCTCTAACAAAAACTCCTTGTGAAGAGTAGTATGCATTCTAATAAACCTATTTTCTTATGTATTGTTAAAATTTTGACATAGCATGAGTTTATTAAAACTTTTCACATCTTATTCATTTATATGTGTATAATATTTTGTTTTAAAATGTTTCAAGAAGTGTAGGTTTCCTTTAAAATTGTCTCCAATTTTATTAGCCTAGAACATGATGAAGGGATATCACATCTTCTAAACTCTTGTTTATGTATTTGAAGGCAGAGACAGAGAAAAAGAGAGAATGAGATGGATGGACAGGGAGAGAGAGAGAGAGATCTTCTTACTGCTGGCTCACGCTAAGTGACTGTGAGAGCTATCACAAGATGTCCATTTCATTCCTGATATTAAATAAAATACATGATATTTGTTTTTTGGGAACTTGTTTATTTCCCTAAGCATAATATTTTCAAGTGGCATCCATTTTGTTGCAAAACACAGGTTTTATTTATTTTTATGGCTGATAATATTCCATAGTTGTCTATCATATTTTCTTTATTCAGTCAACAGTTGATGGGCATCTGGGTTGATTCCTTATTATATCTATTGTGAATTAAGATGCAATAAACATGGGGGTACAGATAAATCTTTGATATACTGATTACTTTTGGGCAAATTTCCAGGAGTGAAATGACTGGGTTATATCATAGATCTGTTTTCAGATTTCTGAGGGATCTCCAATTTGTCTTCGGTAATGGTTATACCAGCACACATTCCCACCAACAATGTATAAGGGTAACTTTTCCCATATCCTTGCCAGTTTCTGTTATGGAATTTTTTTTTTTTTTTGGATGATAGCTCTTCTAACTGGGATGTCCTAATTCCTCACTTTGGCTTTTATTGCATTTCTCTGATGGCTAGTGATCCTGAGCATCTTTTCTTGTGTCTGTTGCCATTTGAATTTCATCCTTTGAAAAATGCCTCTTCATTGCAGAAGACAATATTTCTTCATATATCTTATGATATATACATCAAAACAATAATTCAATGTATGTTTTAAATAGTATTCAAAACATTCTCTTCTTATGAAAAGTGAATTAAGATTGAAACAACAAAAAACTGAAACTAATTACAGCATGCATCTGATGAAAAACCTTCCCAAATTACAGTTCTTAACAATACACATATAATTTCAAATGACAAGAAAACTTGTTCATCACATGCTGTGTTATTTATAAATATTTAATATTACATCTGGTGTGTTATTTTATTCCAAGAAATTCTAACATGGAATTTTTTTAAGTTTTCAAAAGTTCGTTTATGTAAAAGATTCTTGAAAAATGATATTCTCAGTACTGAAGTTAATTCTGAACTGACTAGTATAAATAAACAATAATGAAGCCTTTGTGATAAGCTCCAATACAGGTTAGGAGGAGAGGCAAGCAAACACAACAGCAAAAGCAATGAGATCTTATATTTAGTGAATTATGTTTGAATATGTAAGTATCATAGAGAAGGAAATATTCAACTCTATTGTGACTCAATGGCAAAATGTAATTAAAATACTTCTCAACATCGTATTTAAAATTAATATAGGGGCTGGTGCTGTGGCATAGTGGGCTAAGACTCCGCCTGTGGTGCTGGAATCCCATATGTGTGCTGGTTCAAGTCCCGGCTGTTTCTCTTCCAATCCAGCTCTCTGCTGTGGCCTGGGAAAGCAGTAGAAGATGGTCCAAGTCCTTGGGCTCCTGCACCCACGTGGGAGACCCTGAAGAATCTCCTGGCTCCTGGCTTTGGATCAGCGTAGCTCCGGCCATCGCGGCCATCTGGGGAATGAACCAATGGATGAAAGATCTTTCTCTTGGTTTCTCCCTCCCTCTCTCTGACTATAACTCTACCTTTCAAATAAATGAAATAGAATTTTTTTAAAAAAACATTAATTTAAGTAAAGTAAAATATACTTTAGTTTCTTTCTTATTGAGATTTGACAGTTTGTTTCGGAATACAGTATTACACTGTATAAATGTAAATATCTCCCTGAAAAAAATTATTCAGGGTGGGGATATTGGTTTATAAAATAGAAAATATTCTTTAAACCTGCCATGAATAAAATAAAGTGAGGCTATAATATTAACATATAATATGTATCCTGCATATAAAATTAATCAAATAGGCATTTTATGACTCACTTTTTTCTTCCTAACTTTTTTTTTTTCATTTTGGTAAAACACACCAAATATTTACATTTTATTCATTTTTAATTGTTCAACTAAGTGGTGTTCAGTACATTTGTTTATTGTGCAATGTCACCAAAATTCATATCTGTAATTCTATTTAACATGTAAAATTTAAATTCTGTACATATTCAATAATAACTACAGATTCCCTTCTTTCCCCAATCCTTGACCATCACTATTCTAAGTACCTCCTTAAGAGGAATCATTTAGTACTTATAATAATAGATAAACCTGGATGAAGGCAAATACTATTGCTTGAGCCAGAGAACACTTCAATGATAAATGTGAAATAATAAAAATATTATAAATCATAATGGATCTTGACCATATATACTATGAAACAAAATGATGAAATATTTTAATAAAATTATTCATAAAATTAACTACATAAATAACTTTACTAATTCTATTTTCTGCAATAACTTTGAAAATGAATGGTTATGGCCGGTGCTGCGGCTCAATAGGCTAATCTTCTGCCTTGCGGCACCAGCACACCAGGTTCTAGTCCCGGTCGGGGCGCCAGATTCTGTCCCAGTTGCCACTCTTCCAGGTCAGCTCTCTGCTGTGGCCAGGGAGTGCAGTGGAGGATGGCCCAAGTGCTTGGGCCCTGTACCCCATGGGGGACCAGGAGAAGCACCTGGCTCCTGCTTTGGGATCAGCGTGGTGCGCCGGCTGGCCGCAGCGGCCATTGGAGGGTGAACCAACGGAAAAGGAAGACCTTTCTCTCTCTCTAACTGTCCACTCTGCCTGTCAAATAAATAAATAAATAAAAAGAAAATGAATGGTTAGAATACTGTTAAAAAAGGAAAAGGCTATCTAGAAATAGAATAACCTTGAAAATGATGCATTAGAAATACGATATAGAAACCAAAAAAATTAATACTCATGGAAAAGATTTCCAATAGCTGCTTTAATGAAAAACTGTTAAAATATTAATACTGTTTTTGGAATGGCTAATGAAAAATGGGTAATTATATATTTAAAAATTAAAATGGATTTTACTTACAGATTTAGTGAAATTATATTTCTTTATTTTAAATTGTTAGAAGCACAAAATGATGTTCTGATTTATGAATTCAATGTGGAATAATTATATTTGGCTAATTAACATATTTCTCTCTTTAAATGCCATTTTTAAGTTGAGAACATTTGACATTTACACTATCAGTAATTTTGAAGTTAATAACTATATTCATCATAGTGTGCAGTAAATACATTAAAAAATCCAATTCTTGCTTTCTAACTGAGGTAGCCTTTCACTATCAGCTCACCAATTTCTCAGAACCCCAGCCTCTGGTAATCACCATTGTACTCTCTGCTTCAATGAGTTCAATTTCTTTGAAAGCTACAAGTAAATGAGATTATCTAGTGTTCGTTCCGCCATGCTTAGCTTAATTCAATGCCCATAATATTCTCCACTTTAATGTATGTTGTAGCAAATGGCAGGATTTCCTTCTTTTTAAAGGCCTAATGGTATTACTGTATAGCGACCATATTTTTTATCTCTTCATCTCTTTATGGGTATATACTAATTACATTTCCTGCCTTGGCTATTGTGAATAGTGCTGCAATAATTATGGAGCCTCAAAATAAGTGCATATTCAGAAATCCAAGAGAGTGAACAGGGAAGACATGCTGATTTTGCACACTGGAAGATGCCAGAGGAACAAGGCAGGGACCTTATTCCCAGGAGATAGATGAAGAGAAATTTTCAGAGGAAAGCATACAGAAGAGAAGAGACTATGGAGCAGCAAAGACAGTGTACAAACATGCAGAGGCTTGCACGATGCTGCCAGAGACTCCCATGGCCACCAGCTGCCGTGGAGAAGTCATCTTACCAGAACGCGGTGAGAGGATGGTGCCGCAGTTTGCATGCCTCCAGTGATCTTGTCTGAGGCAGAACCTGGCAGTCCCCACTGACTGGATCTGGCCGGGAGAGCTGGTGAAGTTCAGGGAACCCACGTAGCTCTGTGAACGGGGGCTATGCTGTTTCCCTCCCCTCTCACACCTGCACAGCCAGAGGCTGGCAGGGGAAGCACCGTCTCCACAGAGCTAGGTCACTGGAGACTTCAGTGGCCCAGCTGCCACTGGTGGATTTTCTCTCATGGAGATTTCCAGTCTCCCCACAGACTCTGAGGTTGGTCTGGGGAGTAGGCAGGGGGCAGGGTACTCATTTCGTTTCAGGAAGGGAGGTCAACTGTTTTCTACCTCTTCCCCTGCTAAAGTCATCCTCTTTGTGAAGCTAAGCACCAATTGTCCTCTGTCACACAGGCACCTAGCTCCAGGGACAGAGTGACTCACCTCATACACTGGGAAGCTCACAATGCAGACAGTGGCTCACCTGTACCCTGTGACGTGGGAGTCCTGTGACTGTGCGGCTAATGATAGAGGATGTGAAACTGAGATGGGTATGGGGTGTGACTGGGTCTTTGGGCAATCACCTGGTCCAACCCTAGAAACTCGAACTCCCTGAGGGCTGGGGAGGGACCTTGCAGCGGGCTCAGCACTCACACTGCAGAGCGCATAGAACCTTTGTGAGGTCCAGGCAGCTGAGTGGGTTGGCTGTGCTCGCGTGTTGAGCTCACTGCAGTCAGTTTGTTGGCCTTGGTTCAAAGGACTGAGGTTGTGAGCACATCTGCCAGCATGACCATTCCTCTCACTACCGAGGCTAAAGGAGATCCACCATGCCCAGCTGAACTCTTTACCACCACCACCCCCCCACACACACACATGCACACACAGGAATAAATGCTGACCAGGGCTCCTGGCCACCCCAGCAAATACGGGGCCTTCCGTGGGCAGGGCCGCAGGGGCGCAAGACTTCCCGTGCGTGGAGGCTCTGGACGGCGTTGCTAGGCCTGCTGGCGGACCCCGAGTGGCAAGATGGGAACGCTCCCCAAACGCAAGGACATTCCTCCGTGGCTGAAGGTTCCGGAAGACCTGAAAGATCCCGAGGTGCTGCGGGTACAGACGCGGCTGCTGGAAGCCATGTTTGGCCCAGACGGTTCTCGAATCCCTTACATTGAGCAAGTAAGCAAGGCCATGCTCGAGCTGAAGGCTCTGGAATCTTCGGACTTCACCGAAGTGGTGGTTTACAGCTCCTACATGTACAAGCTCCGGACCAAGTGGATGCTCCAGTCCATGGCTGAGTGGCACCGCCAGCGGCAGGAGCGTGGTGAGACAATCGGGATGCTCAAACTTGAGGAAGCCATGGATGCTCTCGAACTAGGCCCTTGGATGAAGTGAGGCCAGCTTCCAGCCAGTGTGGGACCAGGATGTAGAGATTAGGTTGGGATCAGAGCTGCAGTGACTCAGGCATGGCTTAAGCCCTGCTCCTGCCTAATTGAGAAACGAGTTGTTTTGGGGTCTTTGCCCTGAGTGCTGGCATAAATCTTATTCCAAAGTTGCTTATGAAGAATAAAGTTTTAAATAAGTAAAAAAAAAAAAATATTTCACCAAGCCATATAGGCACATTTCCAGGGGACATTCACAAAGCCTTTAAGGAGATAGCAGCAAGTGTTTTCCCAGATGTGTAAAACTAAATGTGAACTACAACTAACATGAACAAGGAAGAGAACATGATTCCCAAAAAGGAATGCAATAATATTTCAATATTAGATTGTGACGACAAGGGGATTGATGAAATACTCGAAATGGAATTTAAAGAATTATTGTAAGATTACACAGAGAAGCAGTTACATGAATGAAGGAGATCCGTATAGGACATGGATGAAAAATTCTTCATGGAGATAGACATATTATAGAGAAAATAAAATGTTAGAAATGAATAATTCAATATGTCAGATTAAAAATATATAGGGGGAAAGCCGTAACAATATACTTGGTGAGGCAGAATAAAGAGTATCCAAGCTGGAGAACAAATCTTTTGAACTATTTCAGACAGAGGAAAAACAGAAGTTAGCAAAACCAAAAACACTGTTCAAGATCTATGGGTTACCATCAAATGACCAAATATGTCTTAGGAGTTCCTGAAGAAATGGAAAAAATAGAACACCTTAGAAAATTCCCCTAATTTGTAGAAAGATATGGACATCTAAGAACAGGATGTGCATATAACTTCAAATATATATTACCCAAAAAGATATTCACCACAACACATTATTTTCAAACTTTCAAAAGTAAAACATAAGAAAATCCTAAAATGTGCAAGACTGAAATAACAGATTACCTTTAAACAATTTACAATTAAATTTGTCATCTGAAACCTTACAGGATATTAGAGAATGGAAAAATATAGTCCAACTTCTTAAAGAAAAAAAAAACTGGCAACACAGACACTATACACAGCAAAGCTCTCATTTATAAATGAAGGTGAAATAAAAACCTTCCAAGAAAAACAACTATTGAAAGAATATGTCACCACTCAGCCAACCTAAAAAAATGATACTCAAGGATGTACAACACACAGAAGCCAAGAAAGATAATCAGTATCATGAAAGAATGTGAAAGAAGAAACCCTCCTAGTATGTGTAAAAGGTGGTCCAAAGACAAACAAAAGGGATATTTCAGAATAATGGCATGATCAAGTAATTACTTATCAATAGTAACCTTTCAGGCAGATGTACTAAATTCTCCAATTAAAACATAAAAAAAAATTGGTTGAATGAATTAGAAATAAGATCCTTGTTTATACTGCCTACGAGCAACACACTTTACCAACAATGATATACATGGACTGAAAGTGTAAGGATAGAAAAAAGTATGCCATGCAAATGAAAACGATAAATGAGCAAGAGTAGCTATCAATATCAGACAAAATAAAGGTTTAGGCAAAAATTGTTAAAAGAGACAAGGGAAATCACCATTTTCTGGCCAGATTGATTGTTTGTTTTTAACAATAATTATTTGTTTTTGAAAGACAGTGTTGTAGAGAGAAAAGGGGACAGAGACAGAAAGATTTTTCATCCATCAGTTCACCTACCAAATGGTTGCGATGGCCAAGGATGATCCAGGTGGAAAGCCAGGAGTCCATAAATCCATCTGGGTCTCTCCTGAGGGTGGCAGGGATCCAACATTTGGGGCCATCCTCCAGCTGGATTGAAAGCGGATCAACCAGAGCTAAGATCAGCACTCTGAAATGGGATGTTGCTGTTGCAAACTTAAACTGTTGTGATACAATGCCAATCACCCCCCCCCCTTATTTTTTTTCTGTTTTAAAATATTAGCTCCCATACAAAAGGAGAACATGCAATATTTGTCTTTCTATGTCTAATATTTCACTCAATAAGATGTCCTAAAATTCATACATTTGGTTACAAATGACAGTATTTATTCATTTTTATAGCTGAATAGTATTCTATTCGACTCACCTGGTGATGGACACTTCGATTCCATAGCTTAGCTATTGTGAACACTGATGCTGTAAACATAGGGACGAGGGGATTTCTTTGATACAATGAGTGTGTGTTTTCATGTATATACTTGGTAGCGGGATTGTTGGATGATAAGGCAGTTCAATTTCCAATTTTTTAAAGAGATCTCACTGTTTTACACACTAATATACATTCCCACCAACAGTGTGTGGTGCCAGCATTGTATATGGGTGCTGGTTGGAATCCTGGCTGCACCACTTCTAATCCAGCTCCCTGCTGGTGCACCTGGGAAAGCAGCAGAAAATGGCCTATGTTCCTGTGCCCCTGCACCCAAGGGGGAGACTCAGGGGAGGATCCTGGCTCTTAGCTTCAGTCTGGCCCAGCCCTGGTCATTATGGCCATTTGAGGAGTGACCAGCAGATGGAAGAGCTCTGTCTCTCCTTCTCTCTAACTCCACCTTTCAAAGAAATTAATTAATCTTAGAAAGAAAAAAAAAAAAAGAGTACCCCTTTCTCCACATCGTCACCAGCATCAGTTACTCGATGTCTTTCAGATAATAGACATTGTGACACTGGTGTAGTGATGTTTCATTCGGATTTTGATTTTCATTTCTCTGAAGGCTAGTGGCATTGACCTTTTTTTTTCAAATATTTATTGGCTGTTTTTATTTCTTTTTTGGAGAAATGTCTATTAGGCCTTTTGCCCATTTCATAATTGAAATGGTTGTATTTTTGCTTTTGAGCTTTTTGCACTAAAACACTCTGGTTGCAAATCCTTTGTTGGAGAGGTAGCTTGTAATTATTTTGCCATTCTGTTGGTTGTGTCTTTGATCTGAGCATGTTATAATTTCATTTGTCTACTTATGATTTTGCTTCCTGAGTTTTTGGGGTCTTATTTAAAAAGTCATCACTTACATGAATATGTTGAAGAGTTTCCCCTGTTTTCTTTCAGCAACTTCATAGTTTTGGATCTTAAATTCAGTTCTTTGATCTATGTTGAGTTGACTCATATTAAATTTGGTAAGCTATATATAACTCCATATATGACTTGATTCATATATGGTGAGAGGTAGAAATTTAATTTCATTCATCTAATATTACATGTCCAAGTTTTCCAGCACAATTATTTGAAAAGACTATATTTTCTTCAATATATTTTCTTGGCACTTCTGTCAAAAATCAGTTGGACATACATATATGTAATATTTTTAGGCTTTCTATTCCATTTCATTGATTAATGTGCTTTTTTTTGCCAGTATCATGCAATTTTAATTACTATATCTTTGTATGATGTTTTGACTTCAAGTATTGTAATTCCACCAGCTTAATAATTTCCTTTTGCAAGATCATTTTGTCTGTTCCTGGTTTATGTAATTCTATATGAATTTTAGGAGCTTTTATCTAACTCTAATTTCTTTTGTGATTTTTTTTTATCCATTGGTTGTTTATGTTTTTTAATTTCTACAATTTTATGAAGTCTCCAGATACTTTCTTCCTTTATCCCATGGTGGTCAAAGAAGATTTTATATATGTATCTCTAAAAGTTTTAGATTTTGGGGCAGGCACTGTGGCTCAGAGGGTTAAAGTCTCAGCCTGCAGAACCAGCATTCCACATGAGCACTGGTTCGAGTCCTGGCTGCTCCACCTCCAATCAAGCTCCCTGTTGATGGCTTGGGAAAGCAGCGAGGGGGATGACCCAAGTGCTTGGGGTCCTATACCCACATGAGATACCTAAAGAAGCTCTTGACTCCTGGCTTCTACCTGGCTCAGTCCTGGCTGTTGTTGCCATTTGGGAAGTGAACTAATGGGTTGAAAAACCTTTATCCATCTCTCCATCTCTCTCTGTAACCCTGGCTTTTCAAATAAATAAATGAATTTTTTTTAAAAAAATGAGATTTAATTTGTGTCCCAATATATGGTCTATTTTGGAAAATATCTTTGTGCACCTGAGAAAATATGTATGATCTTTTGGTTCGGTAGAATGTTCTGTATATCTCTGCTAGATCCAGTTGTTTTTTGTTAAGTTCTATATTTTCTGGTTGATTGTCTGTCTGTTCTATCTATTACTGAAAGGGGATTATTGAAATTTCTGAATCTAATTGTAAAACTGTAATTCTTCCCTCACTTTTGTCTGTTTTTGCTTAATATACCTTAATGTTCCATTATCAACTTTTAAAATATTTATAAATATATCTACTCTCTGTATTGAAATGCATATTCCATATTATTTGTCTTTTATAATTTTTTCAGGTTGAAGTTTATTTTGTTTAATATTAATATACTGATCATTCACGAATATACCCACCATTCCTTTTTCTGGTTCTTATTGTCACTGAATGCCTTATTGCAACCTTCATTTTGGATCTAATTGTGCCTTTGGATCTGAAGTAAGACTCTTGCAGACAGCATATAAATTGACTATATGCTTCTATCCATCTGCCAATCTCTGTCTTTTGGTTAGAGAGTTTGTTCCATTTTCATTTGAAGTAATGACCTGGTAGAGTCTTCTGCTATTTGAATTTTTTCTATAACTTTTTGCTTTTTTGTCTTTCATTCCCTATATTTCCAATTTCTTTTCTGGTTAGCTGATTTTTGATGGTGAAGTATGACATCCCTTTTTCACTTCCCTTTTTGTATGGTCTTGGTGTTTTCTTTGCGGTTACCATGAGGAGTATATTTAACATGCTAAATTTATAACATTTTGTTTTATGTTTATATTCAATTAATGACAATAACATGCAAAAACTCTATACAACTCCATTCCTAAACTGTTTGGTTGTTAATGTAACAAAATACTTTTTTAAACATGTGTCTACCAAAATATAAACTAATAATTATTTGACATGCACTAGTCTCTCACAGAAAAAAAAAAAAAAGCCTAAGGAGAAAGTAGTAAAATATCTTTAGCTTTTATAGGGAAAAGGCTTAATGGTGTAATTTTTAAAATGATAAATTCAGAACTCTACCATTTTTTTACTCATTAGTATATTAATTAATTCAGTAAGGCATTGTAAGTGTTAAAATACCATGTATGTAAAAATTCTTAAAAAGGACATCAGACCTAATGTTATGACACAATGTGTTAAGCATCCTCTTGTAACAGTGAAATCCCATAACAGAGTGCCAATATGCCTGGAAACTGGAGAATGAATCAATGGGAAATTTGGATGGATGATCTCTGTTTCTGTCTCCATCACCTTCTTTCACCCTCTCTCTCCTTGTCACTTTGCTTTTATTTTTTAAAGAATGTACTCCCATGTTTTCTTTTTATTATTATTTATTTTTTAAAAGGCAGAGTATCAGCTAGAGAGAAGGAGAGAGAGAAAGAGACAGAGAGAGAGAGACAGAGAGAAAACTTCTATCTATGCATTCACTCTCCAAATGACCTCAATGGTCAGGGTGATAATCAAACTTAATAATGATAATATTACAAACTGACTTTATAACCCTACACATGTGATAATCTGAAAATGTCACAATATAACTTTCATATAATTTTTGAGAGAAAGTATTATTTGGAGTAAGTAGATAATAAAAAGATAAATTCAAATTTGGAGACATACAACATATATTCAAAAACTTAGCTTTTTAGAATATCAATAACAGGAGCTGGCGTTGTGGCATAGTGGGTAAAGCTGCCACCTGCAGTGCTCGCGTCAGATATGGGTGCCAGATCTAGTCTCTGCTGCTTCACTTCTAATCCAGCTCCATGCTAATGTGCCTGGAAAAGCAGCAGAAGATGGCCCTAGTTCTTGGGCCCTGTACCCATGAAGGACACCTGGAAGAAGCTCTAAGCTCCTGGCTTTAGATTGGTCTAGTTCTGATCATTGCAGCCACTTGGGGAGTGACCAGCAGATGGAAGACCTTCTCTCCCTGTCTCTCAGAAACTCTGCCTTTCAAACAAATAAATAAATCTTTTTAAAAATAAATAACAAAAAAGACATTAAAAAAGAAGGAAATTGTTCTATCAGTTCATTAACATTGTCAACTAAATGCAATGCACAGTCATTGGTTGAAAACTGAATTGAAAATCAAGAAATAGTAACCTTGTGTAATGGACATAATTGGATCAGGTGTAAAAAATAAAAATAAATATAATTATTGGATAATTTTATTATTTTTAATAAAAGTATTTAAGTATGGTAATGATATTGTAGTTAAGTGGAAGAATATATATATATATATATTTTTTTATATAGCTTACCCTTATATTTAATTTCTTTAAAAATGAATATATATTTTAAACACAATGTTTGTAACTTATTATCAAATATTCAGACCAAAACCAATACAAATACTTACCATATCCATAGCTGTAACATAAAGTAAAAGTGCTCAATATTAACAAGTAATGTATCAAAGAGGAGCATGTAGCTATGGGTATTCATTTTGCTGTTTTCCTTTTTTAGACTTTTTAAGAAATTTTAGATAAAATGTTGGAAACCAAACCAGAAAATCATAAGAGGTAAGGATTATAATTAATTTTTGAGTATTTCTTTAATCAGAAAATTAAAATGAGTCTCTTGGGTTATTTTGAAAATCTAGGGAAATTATAAAATGTAAGTGATTATCTGTCTTATGTATGATACAAAGTACACCTTAATTGGCTTAAAATATATAACTTTGAAAGAAATGAAAGTGCAAGAATATGTATACCCAGGAGATTGAAATATTTTCTTTAGAACACTTTATAAATAGATTAAATACTCACACAATTGAAAAGAATGAATTATTTTAGTTAAAAGAAATCATCTTTAAACTCTATGAGCTAACCTTAATAGAGAAGTATGAGTTTTATCAATTGGTACATAAATTGAAACAGAATATTCTGAATTTAAAACAAACAAGAGTTCATAGAGTTCCCAAATAGTAACCGGTATTGAATGTGTGTTTCTTTCTCAATGTCAGGAAGATCGTTTTCCTTCCATTGATACACACAATACCTTCCAATTTTTATAAAAACATTTCTCAGGACTTTTTTTTTAAACTTTTATTTAATGAATATAAATTTCCAAAGTACAGCTTATGGATTAAAATGGCATCCCCCCCCCCCAGAACTTCCCTCCCACCCTCAACCCTCCCCTTTCCCATTCTCTCTCCCCTTCCATTCACATCAAGATTCATTTTCAATTCTCTTTATATACAGAAGATCAGTTTAGTATATATTAAGTAAAGATTTCAACAGTTTGCCCTCACATAGCAACACAAAGTGAAAAAATACTGTTGGAGTACTAGTTATAGCATTAAATAACAGTGTACAGCACATTGAAGACAGAGATCCTACATGATATCTTTTAAAAATTAATTAATTTTCTATGCAATGTCCAATTTAACACCAGTTTTTTTTTCATTTTCAATCATCTTTATATACAGAAGATCGATTCAGTATATACTAAGTAAAGATTTCATCAGTTTGCACCCACACAGAAACACAAAGTGTAAAAATACTGTTTTAGTACTAGTTATAGCATCACTTCACATTGGACAACACATTAAGGACAGATCCCACATGAGATGTAAGTACACAGTGACTCCTGTTGTTGACTTAACAATTTGACACTCTTGACACTCTTGTTTATGGCATCAGTAATCTCCCTAGGCTCTAGTCATGAGTTGCCAAGGCTATGGAAAATGTTATTTGTGTTTATTTGAATTCTGTCTTAATCATGAGTACATAACCTTCATATCAAGAACGGATTGGACACATATCCTTTAAATTATGCTTTTTTAGCTTTCTCAATATATCCACTAGAAAATATCTTTGAAGATATAACCTAAGTCATAATATGATTTATAAAATAAGAAATTAGAATCTCAAGTTCATATATGGGCATAACTAAGGCAGGTACTGAAATATTCTTTAAAATTTGTATTTATCCATTTTTATTTGAAAGGCAGAGTGACAGAAGGAGAGACAAAAACTGGGGCAGAAATATCTCCCATTCACTGGTTCTGCAGCAACCAGGTGTGGGCCAGGCCAAATCACGAGCCAGAAACTCAATCCTGGCACCCAGTTCCTGTTGCTTCCATGGTATGCATTAGCAGGGAGTTGTACTGAGAGGAAAGCAGAGACTTGAACCCATTACTAAGAAATGGCAAGCAGGCATCCAAAGTGATGTCTTAAATATGTATCTAATGTCCACCACAAAAGAGTCGTGTGATGCAAAGCCTGTACTAGAAACCAGGCCTTTTCTTTGGGATGGGGGTTTACCAAGTATCATCTTACCTCTGTGCCAGATGCCTTCCAATGAAACATCCTTTAACAGAGACTTTGTCTCTAAATTCCTCCTGTGTATTAAAACAATTTATGTATATTGTTTTGTTTGGTTTTTTTTAATTTTATAGACAAAAGTTTATTTTTTTGACTTTACATCATATTGCAAGACTTGCTGTTTGGCCTAATATATGATCTATCCTAGAAAATGTTCCATGTGGTGATGAGAATAACGTGTATTTGGTAGTGGTTGTATGAAATATCTTTTAATTGCCTATTAGTCCATTTGCTCGATTATCTTGTTCAACTCTGACATGTCATTGCTGATTTTCTGCTTGGACGATCTGTTCATTAATGACAGGTGAATGTTGACATCTTCCACTATTCTTGTATTGTAGTGTATCTCTCCCTTTAAGTCTCAAAGAATTTACTGAATATATCATGGTGGTCTTCTGTTGGGTGCTCATATATTTATGGTTATTATATCATCTTGGTGAATTGGAATTTTTATCAATATATCATGCTCTTGTCTCTTTTGAAAGTTTTTGATTTTTGTCTGATATTTATCAGTATTTTATCTGATCTGAGTATAGCTAGTCCTGCTCATTTTTAAATTCCATTTGACTGCTATTTCTTTTCCAGTCCTTCACTTTCCATCTATGGTATCAATATTCGTGGAGTCAGTTTCTTATAGGCGGCATGTAGTTGGATCTTGTTTTTTTTTTTTTTATGCATTTATCCAAGCTAAATCCTTTGGATGGGTAATTTAATCCAATTATATTCAGGGTTGGTGTTGATAGATAAGAACCAACACTTGTCATTTTGCTGATTGTTCATTGATTATATGTGCTCTGTTAGTGAATTTAGTAATATGTATCCATGATGCTTACTTCTAACGTAAGACTGCCTTTAGAGTTTCCTATAAGACTGGCTTAGTGGCGATGAGTTTTCTAAGAATTTGCTTATCTTGAGAATACTTAATTCTACCTCATTTCTAAAATATAGATGCAGGTGTCAGCACTGTGGCACAGTGGGCTAAGCCTCTGCCTGCGGTACCAGTATACCATGTGGGCACAGATTCAAGTCTGCTGCTCCTCTTCCAATCTGGTTCTTTCCTATGGCCTGGGAAAGGAATGGAAGATGGCCCAAGTCCCTGGGCACCCCCTACCCATCTGGGAGACCCAGAGGAAGCTCCTGGCTCCTGGTTTCAAATTGGCCAGCTCTGGCCACTGTGGCCATTTAGGGAGTGAAACAGCAGGTGAAAGATATTTCTCTCTGTCTCTTCGTCTCTCTATCCAAAACTCTACATTTCAGATAAATAAATACATCTTTTTAACAAGTATGGATTCACTGGATATAATATTCTTGGTTGAAAGTTCTTTTTCTTCTAAGATTAAATATATCATCCCATAATCTTCCCATAATCAGTTTTGGCTGAGAAGTTTTATGTCAGTCACTTAGATTTCTTTTACATGTATTGGAATGCTTTTCTCTTACTGTCTTTAATATTTACTCCTTGTCCTTTACTTTTGACAATTTGACTACAATATGTCTTAGAGAAGATCTATGTTAATTGAATATGCTTAGGGTCCTTTGAATTTCCTGTAACTAATGTTCATGTCTCTTTCAAGGCTTGGGAAATTGGCAACCATTATGTATTTTAATATATTCTGAATTTGCTTAATCATATTCTGCATTTGACGTAGTTTCCTTCATTCCTTTTAATTCTTTTCCTTTATTTTTGTGTGATTTGGTTATTTCAAAAGTCTCATACCCCAGATCAGAAAATCTGACATTTGCTTGAACTATTCTCAATTTGATTCTCTTTTCACCTCCAAAATTCCTTTGATTTTCTTAATGATTCTTAATTAATGTTTCAGGGTACCTATTTTTCATCATTTCTTTTTTAACTTATATTTAATGAATATAAATTTCCAAAGTACAGATTACGGATAACAATGGCTTTTTTCCCCCCTTCACTTCCCTCCCACACAAAACCTTCCCCTCCGCCACTCCCTTTCCATTCCATTGACATCAAGATTCATTTTCAATTATCTTTATATACAGAAGATCAATTTAGCATATATTAAGTAAAGATTTCAACAGTTTGCACCCACACAGAAACACAGAGTGTAATGTACTATTTGAGTACTAGTTATAGCATTAATTCACAATGTACAACCCATTAAGGACAGAGATCCTACATGAGGAGTAAGTGCACAATGACTCCTGCTGTTGACTTAACAAATTGACATTCTTGCTTATGGCGTCAGTAATCACCCTAGGCACTTGTCATGAGTTGCCAAGGCTATGGAAGCCTTTTGAGTTCGCTGACTCCGATCTTCTTTAGACAAGGTCATAGTCAAAATGGAAGTTCTCTCCTCCCTTCGGAGAAAGGTACCTCCTTCTTTGATGACCCATTCTTTCCACTGGGATCCCACTAGCAGAGATCTCTAATACAGTTTTTTTTTTTTTTTTTTTTTTTTTTTTTTTTTTTTTTGCCAGAGTGTCTTGGCTTTCCATGCCTGAAATCTCATGGGCTCTTCAGCCAGATGCGAGTGCCTTAAGGGCTGATACTGAGGCCACAGTGCTGTTTAGGACATCTGCCATTCTGTGAGTCTGCTGTGTATCCTGCTTCCCATGTTGGATCATTCTCTCCCTTTATAATTATATCAGGTAGTATTAACAGACACTAGTCTTGTTTATGTGATCCCTTTGATTCTTAGTCCTATCATTATGATCAATTGTGAACAGAAATTGATCAAATGGACTAGTGAGATGGCATTGGTACATGCCACCTCGATGGGATTGAATTGGAATCCCTTGTGGCGTTTCTAACTCTACCATTTGGGGCAAGTCCGATTGAGCATGTACAAATTGTACATCTTTTCCCTCTCTTATTCCCACTCTTATATTTAACAGGGATCACTTTTCAGTTAAGTTTCAACACTTAAGGATAATTGTGTATTAATTACAGAGTTCAACCAATAGTATTAAGTAGAACAAAAAATACTAAGAGGGATAACATATTAAGTTGTTCATCAACAGTCAGGGCAAGGGCTAATGAAATCTCTGTTTCTCACAGTGCCCATTTCACTTCAAGAGGTTTCCTTTTTGGTGCTCGGATAGTTGTCACCGATCAGGGAGAACATATGATATTTTTCCCTTTGGGACTGGCTTATTTCACTCAGCATGATGTTTTCTAGATTCCTCCATTTTGTTGCAAATGACCAGATTTCATTTTTTTTTTTGACTGCTGTATAGTATTGTATAGAGTACATGTTGCATAATTTCTTTATCCAGTCTACTGTTGATGGGCATTTAGGTTGATTCCAGGTCTTAGCTATTATGAATTGAGCTGTAATAAACATGAATGTGCAGACAGCTTTTTTGTTTGCCAATTTAGATTCCTTTGGGTAAATTCCAAGGAGTGGGATGGCTGGGTTGTATGGTAGGGTTATATTCAGTTTTCTGAGGAATCTCCAGACTGACTTCCATAGTGGCTTTACCAGTTTGCATTCCCACCAACAGTGCGTTAGTTTCCCTTTTTCCCCTCATCCTCGCCAGCATCTGTTGTTGGTAGATTTCTGAATGTGAGCCATTCTCACCGGGGTGAGGTGAAACCTCATTGTGGTTTTGATTTGCATTTCCCTGATGGCTAGTGATCCTGAACATTTTCATGTGCCTGTTGGCGACTTGGGTTTCCTCTTTTGAAAAATGTCTATTGAGATTCTTGGCCCATCTCTTAAGTGGGTTGTTTGTTTTGTTGTTGTGGAGTTTCTTGATCTCTTTGTAGATTCTGGTTATTAATCCTTTATCTTTTGCATAGTTTGCAAATATTTTTCCCATTCTGTCAGATTCCTATTCACTTTCCTGACTGTTTCTTTTGCAGTACAGAAACTTCTCAATTTGGTGCAATCCCAATAGTTAATTTTGGCTTTGCCTGCCTGTGCCTCCGGGGTCTTTTCCAAGAAGTCATCCAGATTCCTGAAAATGTGCCTGGGAAGGCAACAGAAGTTGACCCAATAACTTGGACCCCACACATGTGAGAGTTCAGGGTAAATGTCTTGGCTCTTTGCTTTAGTGTGGCCCAGACCTAACTATTGTGAACCAGCATATGGAAGATCTCTCTCTCTCTCTCTCTCTTCCTCCCATTTCTATCTCTATCTCTATCTCTATATCTCTATCTCTAACTATCTCTATCTCTATCTCTATCTATCTCTTCCTCTCTTTGTCACTCTGTGTTCAAAAAATAAATAAATTATTGTTCAACTAATAAATGTATCATATTGAATAGAAAACATCAAATGGAATAATTAGGTATTATTGAAATATAAAAAATGAATGTGATATATAACATTTCAATATCCTTTGAAAATGCACTTTTACATAAATTCTTACTATGTGAAGTCATTTGTATTTGATTTTTGCAGTCAGTTATCAGCTTCACAAATTATCCATTACAGGAAGTTTATATCTACCCCTGCCTTCCTCCATGTTCCGCATGCACCCTCAGATCTCTCTCTACTTCCAGTGAGTTAGTGAAAAGGAATAGACCATAAAAATAAAGCTATATGTTGTTATCAGTGGTGAAAATTTCAGTATGCAGGAGATGTTGTAAATTACTTTGTTAATTGATTTTAGGAAAAACCTTCATTTAGAATCTTATCTTGATATTCTTAAAAAGTGTTCTCTCTTCCTTTCTTCTATCTTCTATAGATATAGGTCATAAGGCAAGCTCAATGCTTTCTACCAGATGAGGCTCCTGTCTCCCATGTAGGATTCATGTTTGTCTCACTCACATAAAGGGGTATGTGTCTTTGAGTTGTATAACCATACCCATTATATCCAATATCAGTGATGTGAAAGGTGACAACAAGGCTCCAGAATTTGCATTCTCATGCAGTTCTCCAAGATAATCTTTTTTTTTCCTTTTATTCTGGAATAAATTTCTAGGAGGTTTGGGAATGTAGACAAGAAAGAAATATTCCAGGATTTATCAACTCTCTCCAAAAATCCATATAAGATCATCAAATCCAACACAATAAGCACAAGACCTAGTACAAATTTGGGCCTGAGTAGAACTCCAAATATAGAAAGGGGATATTTTATTTGAACATAATTTGTTACTATATTATTATGAATGTGGTGTGTGTGTACTTGCACATGTGTTGAAATCATGATTGCAATGAGATTTTAAGATAAGGTTGAAAAATTGGGAATCTAGGCATTTTTATTTAGAAACTATGCCTACACTTAACTATGAGCTTTAAGAATTTGCTTATGAGCACATGTTATGAATTTAAACAGATGGGTTGTACTGATTCATATACACTATTCTTTTTCTGCTTTTCTAATATGGTTTTTCATCCAACATGATACAATAGGGACACAGAGTTCAACCATAGAGATTAATTGAACAAGGCTATTCAATTAGAACAGTAATCAAAATGAGTTGTCAGACATTATTAGTATTATCTTGCATAATCAAAAGTACTAGCAACAGAAAAATTAGTAAGACTTATCAGCTATGTATTTTATGTTTATGTGTGTGTGTGGGGAGTGTGTATATGTATTTGGTGCTGATGATGATCCTGTTGGCATGGCTCCCTCTATGTTATTTGAATCAAAATGGTTGTACCTAATTGCTCTAAATCTCCTTTAGTACAAATGCCAGAAGGGTTACTATTAAGTGTAAGTCATTGGGGATAGATCCAAGAAAACGTCTAACAGTTAAATTAATAAATATGCAAATATGAAAGTTGCTCATTCCTCTTGGTCTCTCTCCCTCTGACTCTGCCTCTCTCTTACTTTCAGTCTCTCCTCTCTCTTTCAACCAACATTTTTAAAAAAGATTTTTTTTTGAGAGGTAGAGTTATAGACAGTGAGAGGGAGAAACAGAGAGAAAGATTTTTTATCTGCTGGCTTACTCCCCAAATGGCTATAACAGCCAGAACTGAGCTAATCCTAGGCCAGGAGCCAGGATCATCTTCCACAGGGCTCCCATGTGGGTGCAGGGGTCCAAGTGTGTGGGCCATCTTCTGTGCTTTCCCAGGCCATAGCAGAGAGCTGGATCAGAAGAGGAGTAGCTTGGACTAGAACTGGCACCCATTTGGGATGTCAAGGCCGTAGGCAGAGGATTAACCTACTCAATAAACGTTTAAAAACAAAAATAAAATTATATGCTAAGTATAATGCATATGTGTGCATTGTAAACACACATACATGCAGTTTTTATTTCTACTATTGATATAAAGCAGAAATTAAAATATGCAGGCACACACATACATGCTTATCCATAAAGTAAAACATGAAATAGAAGCATAAATGGACATAAGATTTTCAGAGTGTAAGTTAGTGCTTATTTGTCAGGAGGCAAGACTTTTCAGTTCTTGAGCAACACTTCAGTTATTTTAAATCTTCATATATGATTCCAAAAAGTTAACAGAAAATATAACAAAGGGCTTTTTTCACTTTAATCACTTTAATTAAATAACTTTGTATTATGTTAGTTTTCATGTAAGTACATATTAGTTTATAATTTAATAAAATAAATTATAAAATTTAGATATTAACTGAAACAAAATTAACAAAAGTACAAACTACTATATAACAGAAGTCATTTAACATATCTCTTGTCAGCAGATAATTTGTTGTGGTCAGTATTATACTGTGATTTAAGAATGACCTTGAGTGATTATTTTCACATACTATGGCCAATTATCCTTTGAGAAATTGTCCTTAGGCAGGCAATCTTCCCAATTCAGATTACCAATGAATGATGCTTTGGCAGAAAAATTGCCAATAATGGCATTTAAGTTTTGGGAAATTATCATGTCAGTTAATGAAGGCTTGAAGTATGTAACAGTTAGACAACTGTCAAATTGGTTCCAGGCCTTGAGGGATCTGAATGTTCATTAGCAGGAGGGTCATATATTAACACAAACTCAGTCATTCATTTCAGGACATTGAATTAGGTTGATAGCAAAGAGAAAATCCCTCTTATTAAAGAAACCATGGTGTTCAAGGTCATGTGAATGTGACTAGCCCATAGCTGCCTAAATCATTTTTCCAATGACTGAATTTGAAAATGGTTTAAAGCTTTGCAAGATGTGAATTACTCTCTAAAGTTCATAAAACTGACTTTAAACTTTTAGAAAACTGGGAAAATTAACATATTTGAGTCATCCTTCCATATTCCAGAAAACAAATGGAAAGCCATGAAAAGTATGGTTTAAAATACGTTCAGTTTGAGAATCAGACAGGCATGTGCCTATTAGGATTTAGAATGAATACATGCCTTTTGTTGCATTGTTAATAATGGCAACTTTATGAAAATCCTATTTTCTCAGAGTTGGCATTCATACAATAAAGTCTAAACAATTCATTTGAGGTGAAGAAAAAAAAATCACACTTTTTTTTTTTTTTTTGTAAAGCTGTATTGTTTTGCATACATTTCTATGGACTTACTTCTTCTATGGGTACACTTTAAAAACTTGCCATGGCATTCAGATCTGGATAAAAAGCCCATGAGAGTATTTCAGGTGTAGAAAGCCAAGTCAATGCAGCAAAATTGACCTAAATGAAAGATCTCTGTAAATGAGATCCCAGTGGAAAGAACGGGCCATCAACGAAGGAAGTACTTTTCTCTGTAGGTAGTCGAGAACTTCCACTTTGATTATGGCCCTGTCTAAATAAGGTCGGAGTTTGTGAATTCAAGAGGCTTCCATAGCCTTGGAAGCTCAGGACAGAAGCCTCGGATGATTACTGACGTCATAAATAAGAGAGTCAATTGTTAAATCAACAACAGGAGTCACTGTACACCTGCTCCCCAAGTAGGACCTCTGTTCTTAATGTGTTGTACTATGAGAATTAAGCATAAAACTAGTCTTCAAGCAGTATTTTATACTTTGTCTGTGTGGGTGCAAACTGTTGAAATCTTTACTTAGTACAGAGTTGATCTTCGGTATATAAAGATAATTAAAAATGAATCTTAATGAAGAATAGGATGAGAGAGGGAGTAGGAGATGGGAGGGTTTGTGGGTGGGAGGGTGGTTATGGGAAGAAGAACTGCTATAATTCAAAAGTTATACTTTTGACCAGACCCAAATCTAGTAGGAGAAGAGAAATAATTAAAATCAGAGAAGAAATCAACAGGATTGAATCAAAAATCATTACAAAAAATCAGCCAAGCGAAGAGCTGTTTTTTTGAAAAAAAAAAGAATAAAATTGATACAACATTGGCTCAACTAACTAAAAAAAGAAAAGACCAAAATCAATAAAATCAGAGATGAAAAAGGAAATGTAACATCAGACACCACAGAAATAAAAAGAATCATCAGAAATTACTACAAAGAATTGTATGCCAGCAAACAGGGAAATCTATCAGAAATGAATTGATTCCTGGACACATGCAACCTACCTAAACTGAACCATGAAGACATAGAAAACCTAAACAGACCCATAACTGAGAAAGAAAAAGTAGTAAAAGCCCACCGAACAAAGAAAAGCCCAGCACCAGATGGATTCAATGCTGAATTCTATCAGACATTTAAAGAAAAACTAATTCCATTTCTTCTCAAATTATTCAGAACAATCAAAAAAGATGGAATCCTCCCAAATTCTTTCTATGAAGCCAGCATCACCTTAATTGCTAAGCCAGAGAAACATGCAGCATTGAAACAAAATTACAGACCAATATCCCTGATAAACATAGATGCAAAAATCCTCAATAAAATTCTCGCCAATGGAATACAACAACAAATCAGAAAAATCATCAACCCAGACCAAGTGGGGTTTATCCTGGTATGCAGGATGGTTCAATATTCACAAAACAATCAATGTGATACACCACATTAACAGATTGCAGAAGAAAAACCATATGATTATCTCAATAGATGCAGAGGAAGCATTCGATAAAATACAATACCCTTTCATGATGAAAACTCTAAGCAAATTGGGTATAGAAGGAACATTCCTCAATACAATCAAAGTGATTTATGAAAAACCCACGGCCAGCATCCTATTGAATGGGGAAAAGTTGGAAGCATTTCCACTGAGATGTGGTACCAGACAGGGATGCCCGCTCTCACCACTGCTATTCAACATAGTTCTGGAAGTTTTAGCAGGAACCATCAGGTAAGAAAAAGAAATTAAAGGGATACAAATTGGGAAGGAAGAATTCAAACTATCCCTCTTTGCAGATGATATGATTCTTTAATTAGGGGATCCAAAGAACTCTATAAAAGACCATTGGAACTCATCGAAGAGTTTGGCAACGTAGCAGGATATCAAATCAATGCACAAAAATCAATAGCCTTTGTATACACAGGCAATGGCATGGCTGAGGAAGAACTTCTAAGATCAATCCCATTCACAATAGCTACAAAAACAATCAAATACCTTGGAATAAACTTAACCAAGGACATTAAAGATCTCTAGCATGAAAAATAAAAAATCTTAAAGAAAGAAATAGAAGAGGATACCAAAAAATGGAAAAATCTTCCATGCTCATGGATTGGAAGAATCAACATCATCAAAATGTCCATTCTCCCAAAAGCAATTTATAGATTCAATGTGATAACAATCAAGATACCAAAGACATTCTTCTCAGATATAGAAAAAATGATGCTGAAATTCATATGGAAATGCAGGAGACCTCGAATAGCTAAAGCAATTTTGTACAACAAACATAAAGCCAGAGTCATCACAATACCAGATTTCAAGACATACTACAGGGCAGTTGTATTCAAAACAGCATGGTACTGGTACAGAAACAGATGGATCCACCAATGGAACAGAATAGAAACACCAGAAATCAATCCAAACATCTACATCCAACTTATATGTGATCAAGGATCTAAAACCAATTCCTGGAACAAGGACAGTCTATTCAGTAAATGCTGCTGGGAAAACTGGATTTCCATGTGCAGAAGCATGAAGCAAGACCCCTACCTTACACCTAACACAAAAATCCACTCAACATGGATTAAAGACCTAAATCTATGACCTGACACCATCAAATTATTAGAGAACATTGGAGAAACTTTGCAAGATATTGGCACCGGCAAAGACTTCCTGGAAAAGACCCTGGAGGCACAGGCAGGCAAAGCCAAAATTAACTATTGGGATTGCATCAAATTGAGAAGTTTCTGTACTGCAAAAGAAACAGTCAGGAGGGTGAAGAGGCAACCGACAGAATGGGAAAAATATTTGCAAACTGTGCTACAGATAAAGGATTAATAACCAGATTCTACAAAGAGATCAAGAAACTCCACAACAACAAAACAAACAACCCACTTAAGAGATGGGTCAAAGACCTCAATAGACATTTTTCAAAAGAGGAAATCCAAAGGGCCAATGGGCACATGAAAAAATGTTCAAGATCACTAGACATCAGGGAAATGCAAATCAAAACCACAATGAGGTTTCACCTCACCCCGGTGAGAATGGCTCACATTCAGAAATCCACCAACAACAGATGCTGGGAAGGATGTGGAGAAAAAGGGACACTAATCCACTGTTGGTGGGAATGCAAAATTGTGGGATATGTACTCTATAGAATACTATGCAGCAGTAAAAAACAATGAATCCGGTCATTTGCAATAAGATGGAGGAATCTGGAAAACATTATGCTGAGTGAATTAAGCAAGTCCCAAAGGGACAAATATCATATGTTCACCCTGATCGGTGACAACTAACCGAGTACCAAAAAGGAAACCTGTTGAAGTGAAGCGGACACTATGAGAAACAGAGACTTCATCAGCCCTTGCCCTGACTGTTGATGAACAACTTAATATATTAGCCCTCTTAGTATTTTTGTTGTTTGTTCTACTTAATACTATTGGTTGAATTCTGTAATTAATACACAGTTATTCTTAAGTGTTGAAACTTAACTGAAAAGTGATCCCTGTTAAATATAAGAGTGGGAATAAGAGAGGGAAAAGATGTACAATTTGTACATGCTCAAGCTGACTTGCCCCAAACGGTAGAGTTAGAAACGTCACAGGGGATTCCAACTCAATCCCATCGAGGTGGCATGTACCAATGCCATCTCACTAGTCCATTTGATCAATTTCTATTCACAATTGATCATAATGATAGGACTAAGAATCAAAGGGATCACATAAATGAGACTAGTGTCTGAAAATACTAACCAATAGAACAAAAAAGGGAGAGAATGATCCAACATGGGAAGCGGGATACACAGCAGACTCATAGAATGGCAGATGTCCTAAAGACCACTCTGGCCTCAGAATCAGCCCTTAAGGCATTCAGATCCGGCTGAAAAGCCCATGAGAGTATTTCAGGCATGGAAAACTAAGACACTCTGGCAAAAAAAAAAAAAAACATGACCTCTCACTCACCTCACGAATGAGATCCCAGTGGAAAGAACAGGTCACCAAAGAAGGAGGTACCTTTCTCTGAAGGGAGAAGAGAACCTCCACTTGACTATGACCTTTTCTAAAGAGGATCTGGGTGGTAAAAAGGCCATTTTAAGTGTTAAGGAGATCATAATAAGTGTTAAATGATCATATAGATAGGAATAAGAATTAAAGGGACCACATAAATAAGATGAAGTATCTGAGAATAATAATGTAATTAAAAAGGAGAGAATGTTCCAACATGGGAAGCAGTCCACACAGCAGACTCACAGAATCGCTAAATATTTTAGATCTTTCATCATGTTATTGATTTTTATTTTCACAAACCTCTAGAAAGAATTATTTTTATGTCAAGGTCCATGTACCTCATTTTCAAATTTACATCCCCAGTATCTAGCATAATGTCAAGTAATAGTAGAGCTTATTAAATACTTACTGACTAGATAATTGATTTAATGAATGAATCAAATAATCCAGATGATGTTACTATTATTAATTCCAGTGTGTCTACACAAAGAAGATAAAATATATAAGAGACAATCTTGCTAGCAGTGCTGGAAAAAATAACCTTTAAAATCACCCTAAAGATTAGCAAAGTGGGAATATGAATATGTGTCTGTTGTTGGACATATGTTAAATAGTGACTTTTTAAAATAAGATTAAAGAACGGGAAATAATTGGGGCCAGGCCAGTGGAGTAGTAGGTAAAGCTGCCTATTGCAGCATCGGCATCCCCTATGGGTGCTGGTTGGAGTCCCAGCTTCTCCTCCAGCTCCCTGCTGATGTGCCTAGGAAAGCAGCAGAGGGTGGCCCAAGTCCATGGTCCCTGCAACCACATGGGAGACCCAGAAGGTGCTCCTGACACCTGGCGTCAGATCAGTCCACCTCTGGCCATTGCAGCCATTTGGGGAATGAACCAACAGATGGAAGATTTTCTCTGCCTATTCTCCCTCTTCTTTTTCTCTGTATTAAATAAATAAATTAAATATTTGAAAGAAAAGATGTGGGATATTTATTATATAAGTTAATTATTAAAAAATAATGCCAAATATGATTCCAAGGAAGAAAATCATATGTTCTTGGTCCCCTACAATAATAATTATTATGATGATGATAACAGAAAAAGAAGAATTTGCTCTAGACTGCTTCAATCTATCCCTAAATATATTATCTAGCTTCTCTGTTAAGAACATTGATGACGGAAAACCATATTTTTAGGTGGCACGTCTGGTCTTTAATAGTCATATTTTGGGAGGTAGTCCTGAGTCCCATTGTGGTGCTTTGTTCTTATAGACCATGAGTATTTGATATTACTAATATCAAACTGCCTTGATTAAAATAGCACATGATCAGAGTCGGCAAACTCAGAAGGCTTCTATAGCCTTGGCAAGAGCCTAGGGTGATTACTGACGCCATAAACGAGAGTGTCAATTTGTTAAGTCAACAACAGGAGTCACTGTGCACTTACTCCTCATGTAGGATCTCTGTTCTTAGTGTGCTGTACATTGTGGTTTAATGCTATAACTAGTGCTCAAACAGTATTTTTCACTTTGTGTTTCTGTGTGGGTGCAAACTGTTGAAATCTTTACTTAATATATACTAAACTGATCTTCTGTATATAAAGAGAAGTGAAAATGAATCTCGATATGAATGGAAGAGGAGAGGGAGCAGGAGAGGGGAAGGTTGCGGGTGGGAGGGAAGTTATGGGGGGGAGACATTGTAATCCATAAGCTGTACTTTGGAAATTTATATTCATTAAATAAAAGTTAAAAAAAGATATATGCTGTCATTTACAGCAAAATAAAAGGCTATAACAAAAAATATCACATTATATGTCTTTAAATCAAGTGTCATTTAGCTTATAACACTTTTCTTAATTTTCAATATTATTTTGTAAATTCTGTTTCTTTTATTTTACAAATGATTTTTGAATCAATTTTTAACATTGGTAACACTTATTAATATTTATAAGTATTTTGATTCAGAGGATAGGTCATAGGGGCTCAGATATCATAAAGGAAAAATGCTTGATATTATTAAATAATGTTGTGGGGATGACCACACCAGAAATGAATTAAAAGGGACAGTTTTTAAAAATAAAACAAAATTCACATCAAGCTATCAGAAGACATTGTTAACTAGAATCAGAATAAGTACCTGATGTTAATCCTCTAAGAAAGTTAACTTTTTTTTTTTTTGACAGGCAGAGTGGACAGTGAGAGAGAGAGACAGAGAGAAAGGTCTTCCTTTGCCGTTGGTTCACCCTCCAGTGGCTGCTACGGCCGGCGCACCGCACTGAACCGAAGCCAGGAGCCGGGTGCTTCTCCTGGTCTCCCATGGGGTGTAGGGCCCAAGAACTTGGGCCATCTTCCACTGCACTCCTGGGCCACAGCAGAGAGCTGGCCTGGAAGAGGGGCAACCGGGACAGAATCCAGTGCCCCGACCGGGACTAGAACCCAGTGTGCTGGCGCCGCAGGCGGAGGATTAGCCTATTGAGCCATGGCGCCGGCCAGAAAACTAACTTTTAAAATGATTATAGTAAAAGACAATTAGATCTTTGCCAGACTTCAAGCTATCAGTCAAGTATGGAAACTCACATAGGTTGATGGAATTCAAAACAGTCCTTATGCTTATTTGACACCTTCTAGAGAAAGTTCAAGTGTCTTAGAAACAATGAGCCCAGCATCATGTCATTAGTTTGATGAGAACTGGAAATGTGTCTTACAGAAGCACCACTGGTGTCTGTGATGACTCCAAGGCTGCTTCCCTCAAAGTAGAATCATTTTGTTTTAACAATAACAAATATATATATATATATATATATATATATATATATATATATATTTATTGGGGTTTTAATTACAATGTGTTAAATCTACAAATCAACATCAGAAGTATTAACAACTTAAAAATACCTAATCTTGGGGCTAGTGTTGTGGCATAAAGGGTTAAGCCATGGCCTGCAGCAACAGCATCCCCTATGGATGCTGCTCCGAGCCCCAGCTGCTCCATTCCCTGTCCTGCTTCCTGATAATACATCTAGGAAAGCAGTGGAAAATGGCCCAAGTGCTTGGATCCCTGCACCCACATGGAAGACAGTGAGGATCCTCCTGAGTACTGACTTCAGCCTGCCCCAGCTCCAGCAATTGTGGTCATCTGGGGAGTGAACTCACAGAAAGAAGATCCCCCTCTCTCTCTCCCTCCCTCTCTCTCTCTCCCCCTCTCCCTCCTCCCCACTCTGTAACTCTGCCTTCACAAGAAATAACATAAATCTTTAAGAAATATTGAATATTTCAATTTATGAACCCTAAAGCAAGGCCCTATAGAATGGCTTTGATATTAGCTGCTTTCTGGCCTGGGTCTCCTACAAAGACATGATTAAGAAAAACTCAACCTACTTGATACCGAAATCACTTCAAACGTCTCCTGTCATCAGATAAGCTTTTTTGATCGGGGTTATACTATGATTGAAGAATGACTGTGAGTGATTATTTTCACATAATAAGGCCAACTCTCCTTTGAAAAATTGTGGTTGGTGAGGCCACCTTCCCAGTTCAGTCTCCCTCCTTTAGCTTACAGTTTCTCTCCTATGCTTTGATCCCAAACCACAAGATTCATGAAACCATTTGTCTCTTCTAAGAAAAATATTTTAATGTTACATCTTGGGTTGTGGGTAGTTCCAGGGACCCCAGGCACTGAGTAAAGGGCAGCTACTACCAGTGCATAGCACCCGGAGAGTAGGAGCTCACTTTGTCATCATCAAAAGTCAAAGATTCATCAAGATTCCTGAAAGAAGATAATGGCTTTACCATCACTAATCAAAAAAAAGCGTCATGAGCCCTGCAGACCAGCCAGAGACTTGCACATGTGCTGAACTCGCTTATTTGAATTTCAATCAGAAAGATTCCTTACATTTCACCTCTCAGAGAGCTTGGGAATTATGTGATAGCTGCCCATACTCCTTGCTCTGCACTTTCTAGTAAATGTCACTTTCCTTTATCATCTCGATAGCAGTGATTATGTCTGTTGTGTGAGTGGACCCAGGTTTTGGGATTCCACTACAAATACAGTGCACTTTTTGACTTATTAGATCTTCTTCAATTTCTGTTTTAAATGGTTTAAAATTTTCAGTGCATGCCTTTCAATTCAAGGCATAATGTAATATTTCATATGTTTACTGCACTTATGAGGATATACTTTTAATTTCAGGTTATTTGTTCCTAGACAAAACACATCTGTTATATGCTATTGGTCTCTGAAAAATTGTTGGATTAGTTTTTAGTGCCCTATGTCATATTATTTATTTTATTTTCATTTGAAAGGCAGAGTTATAGAGAGGGAGAGATTTTCCATCCACTGATTCATTCACCAAATGGCCACAATGGCCAGGACTGGGCCAGGCTGAAGCCAGGAGCCAGAAGCCTCTTTAGGGTCTCCCATGTGAGTGCAGGGGCCAAAGGCCTTGGCTATCCTCTGCTGCTTTCCCAGGTGCACTGGCAGGGAGCTGGAATGGAAGTGGAACAGCCAGGACTTGAATCAGCACCCATATGGGATGCCAGCACTGCAGGCAGTGGCTTTTCCCGCTATGCCACAGTGCTGAAAAGAAGTGATGAGATCAGATATTTTGTATGGCCATGAAAGTCTTATTCAGCATTCCCACATTAGGCATAGGAGAGTTATTTTTATGAGATGCTTATCACTGAGAAAGTTCCCATCCATTCTTACCTCTCTAAGATGTATTTAGTATCAGAATATATACTGATTTTTCTCATTTTATGCAGATATTTGATATTTGTGTTTTCATGATTATTAATAAGGTAGATTCAATAGACTACATTTGTTTATTTATAAAATGGAGAAACCTATAGAATTTTCATTTCCTGTTCAATGCCCAAATGCCTATAATGGTTGGCGCTGGGCCAGTGCTAAAGCCAGGAGCCGCGAACACAATCCAGGTCTCCAACGTGAGTCGCAGGAACCCAATTACTTGAACCATCACTGTTTCTTCCAAGTCTGCATTGATGAGAATTTGGAATTACAAGGTGGAGCTGTGAATCAAACCAAAGTACTCCAATATAGATGTGTGTGTGTCTTCAATACTAGACTAAATGTTTGTTCCACATAGGTTGACTATAGAATATCAATCATCTTTGCATGCCTAGAAAAACTCCTCTTATGTTTTTAAAAATATTCATTTTAATTATTTGGAAGGAAGAATTATAGAGAGGGAGACACAGAGAGAGAGCGTGATCTTTCATCTGCTGGTTCATTCTCCATATGCCTTCAATGGTCAGGGACAAACCAGGTCAAAGCCAGGAGCTGGGAGTTTCATCCAGGTCTCCCACATGGGTGGCAGAAGCATCGTCTGTTAATTTCTCAGTTGCATTAGCAGCGAGGTGAATTGGTAGTGAAGTATTCATGATTTGAACGGGTGCTCTTATGGGATGCTGGCATTGCAGGTTGCAACAGTTTATCCCACTCTTTATCCCAACTGCAGCCTTTCCTTTGATTTTAAATTTTATTTTTCATATGGCCTTAAGTCCCATAGGTACGTGTTTGTTGTCTCTGTGTCCAGAGGCCATATGGTTACACCAGGGCTGGGCATTAGAAAGTTTACAGTTGAATGGCACTACATTGACGTGGGCTCTGAACATATCCATTAACTGGAGTCTGCAATGCCCAAGACTATAAAGGTACTTAGTGACAGAGGCTCTGTGGGTGTGCAGTGGTTTCAAAGGCTGCTGGGTTTCTGTGGCAAAGTGTGCTGCAGTTCTTCTTCTCTCCTTCATTCCAATGAAGAAGTTGTGTCTGAAGAGGTTCCTCTTGGCAATGAGATGTGTCAGCCAGGGAGTACTATAATACAGGTACAGTTCTTCACACACTTTTTAATGATTGTGCTCCACGGCATTGCTGAGGCTTTCTAATGGTACCCTGAGGTTGTCTTACAGCTGCTTTTGTTGGTGAATAGTTGTTAAATTACTGTTATTGTGGAGATACGAGGAGAGGACTGGTAACCCCTGGTTAGCCATCCTGCCAATGTCTCTCCCATCTCTGTTCTCTATGGTGAGAGGATGGGGCTGCAGCTCCAGATTGCTGGGAGAGAGAGGGCTGGTGAGTAGTGGCTGTGTGTCAGATGACAGCATATGGGAAGGCACCTCACATCCAGGTTCTTGTTCCAACATTTTTTTCACAATTCAGCATAAAACATAGGAATTCTTGCCATATACACACTTCCCATCTTCCATTTCTTTTATTTTTGACCACATAGAAATCAGTTTCAGCTCTTTGTATGTCCTATTCTGGTAATCCTAACACGTTTTCCTGGTCCAAGTCAGTTTCAATTGACTGACTGACCTTTGTGGGGTACACATTTCTGCTTCTTAAAATATTTTGATGAGTTTGTAGATGTCATGAATTTTAGCATGCTAAGGGATACTCTTATTTATATGTCAGTAAGCTTTTGATTGTGTTGCTGTGAAATTACTTGGTACGGGTTTGCTATTTTTGCCTTGCTCCTAAGAGTGAACACATACCAACAACAGAACTCAATATAAGGATTATTTCTCTCAAATACTGACCCAAGACCTCATATAGCAGGGATTTCCAATCTGCCTTATGGGACAGGCAATATTGCCAACTCCACATCAGCCATGGGAACATTTTCTACTAATCCTTTTGACAGGTTCTATACCTTAGTCTAAGGTGTTTTTCCTTCACATAAGTATGGTTGTGTATTCCATTGAATGCTTCACAACCAACTTCTGCGGATCTCTGGAGCTCCATCTCTGTGCATCAACACTTTGACCAGCCTGGACGTTAAGCTTTATTTCTTCAAATCAAGTAGATTGTCCATCTTTTTTCTGGAGTCCTCCTTCCTGTGATGTATCATGAATACATTCTCAAAGGCAGTAAGCTGAGGTAGCTGTTAGACTCTATTCACTAATTTTTCTTGGGAAAGAGTTTCCTTCATTTTCTGAGAAAGAGGTTTTTGTTTTTGTTTTTGTAAGAAATTGCTTCACACATTTTGTCCTTTTATATCTTATTATCATGGTAATAGTAATTTAATTATTTCCACAATGGAAAATATAAAATACTAAAGTAAAATAAAGCAAGTAAGATTTCTAAAAAAATGTGAAAATTGATAAGAAATTTTAAAATATATTTTTATAAGTTTCTCATTAAATAAAAATTATATGTAGGTAAAGTAATTTAAAATTTAATTATAATTTAATAACAGAGTGATTCTGCAAATATTTTGTTAGTTCATGCCATGCAATAAATGTAATCAATTTCAACAGATTTTTCTTTATGTGCTCCTTTCTCTTTCATTGATCCTACCAAACACTGCTTCTATCAGAGTACTTGCAATGTGATTTATGTCTAATAAAATGAGTCCTTTTTGTGAAAAATAAAAATGAAAATTCTAATCATAATGAAATATCAATTGACATTTACTTTCTTAGAAATATATGAATATTTATATTAATTAGTTGTTGCAGATGTCTTGCTATTGTATTTGAAGTGGTCCAGTTTTTAATTACTGTAATGAAATAGCAAACAACAAGCTACCAATAAAGGCAACAGATGTATTTTGGCTCACATATCTGAAGTTTAAGTCCAAGGTTTGCTGGCCTCATTGATTGGGCATGTGGTGAGGATGTAGGATGGCCATGGTAAGCTATATACACTGGAACAATCACATGATGAGCAGAGAAGCACAGTTTTTCTAGATGAGAATGAAACCTTTCTAAATAATCATCTCCTGAGAAGACCCCCAACAGCATGCCCTCAGTGAACCAAGCACATGCGGAAGGGCCCATACTATAAACACCTTGACTTAATCAAGTTTCTACTCTTAGTTCCCACAACATATGACTGTACTGTTTTAATGCTTGCATAAGTTCAGAGTCAATTGTATTCAAACTGTAGCAGGAAGAGAAAGAATCTCTAAGAAATGCTTAATACAAGGCTGCCTAAAATTTTACAAATGTAGTAAAAGTTACAAGATCTTGAAATTTATGCAAATATTATTTCAAAGTTTATGTGTGCTACAAGATGTATTTAACATTTTCTAAACTTAATAACTATAGAAAAAAATTATTTCATCATTTTACCATCTTCAACCCAAAAGTAATGCAAATATTTTTGTTTTAGAACACATTTTCTGATTATAATTCTGAATCCTAGAAAACAGTTACGGAAATCAACACTGAGGAAGTCTCACATTTTTGACACTGACATTAAAACAATATGTGGGGATTTTAACTGTGTTCCAATCAGTACAAATCATCACATGAATTCTATAAATGAGTTTCAAAAAAAGCATATCCAAAATTGTGATCACACAACACCATGTGTTGAAGCAGTTTACATTTGTCTGAACAGTGGGTATTCCTTTTCCCCACACTAGGGGGTTAATGCTTGGAGGAGGATGCCTGCAGTAGGACTGTGGAGCTCAGTGCCATTCTTCTGCTTCTCTAATACTGACAAGCTGCTGAGGATGGTAATTTATATGCAAACCAGCCAGCACCCCAAGAAGCAGATCATTTTACCTTTCATTCTTCCACAAATTTCTTATTGTGTTTATCACTTATTATGATATATCACAGGGGATGTTACAGTAAATCATCGTTTTGTTCTTTTGTGATGTTACTTTCTCCTGAGCCACATTGAGTATTTGATATTAGATGATTATTCAAGAAAAAATTCTATTTTAGGGATCCCCTCACTGTATGGTTTCCTCTTCTCTATAATCTCTCTTCTTAATTGTCAGCCACGATAACATCCTTATATCTCATTTCTCAAACAATAAACTTGTGACCTTCTCTTTAAGATTGAAAGGGCTCAAGGAAAAATGCAAATAAATAACATTCATTAAATAAACTTTAGTTTAAATCACCTCAAAATTTTACCTGCTTTTGGTCTTCTACCACATATTTAAATATTTTTAAGTGTGAGTATGTGTATATAAGTATATGTATATATATATACATATATATAAAAGCATATACATTTTATTTATTTGAAAGATTTTATTTATTTGAAAGTCAGAGTTAGAAAGAGAGGGAGAAGGTCTTCTATCCACTAATTCCCTCTCCAAGTGGCCACAGCAGCTAGAACTGAGCCAGGACAAAGGCAGAAGAAAGGAGCTTCATCTATGTCTACCACTTGTGTGATAGGGACCCAAATACTGCAGTTATTCACTACTGGTTTTCCCATGCCACTAGCAAGAAGCTGAACCAGAAGTAGGGCAGCTGGGACATGAACCATTATCCATTCAGCTTTACCCACTGTGCCAAAACGCCTGTCCCATGATTGTATATTTTAAGTTTATCATTGCTGCTAGAAAGCTAATCCATTATAAGCCCTTTTAATATTACCTAAACTGAATCTCTTGTGATTATCATTTATTTTATTTCCATTTGAAATATCATATCTTCTTGGGCCTGAAATATCATATTGTGAGAACTTTTCATAAAATGATTGTTTTCCTTTTTTCTAATAAATTTTTTTAAATAAAATATCTATTCATTTATTTGAAAGGCAGAGTTGGTGGCTGGAGCTGGGCTGATCTGAAGCCAGGAGCCTGAAGTTTCTTCCAGGTCTCCCATGCAGCCACCGGGGCTCAAGGACTTGGACCATCTTCTACTGGTTTCCTAGGCAGTAGCAGAGAGGTGAATAGAAAGTGGAGGAACCGGGACTCGAACAGGCACCCATATAAGATGCCGGCACTGCAGGCGATGGCTTTACCAGCCAAGCCACAGTGCTGACCCCCAAATCATTGTTTTCTAGCCTAAAGCTTATTTTGTGGTGTTTCTATAATGTCTGAATGTATACACAATTTAGAGCTGTTATATAGGCTATCTTAAACATCCAAAAATAGATAAGCACATGGAACTTGATGAGCTTCAGATATTACTAAAATTATCATCTTCTTAAGAAATAAATGTATTTAAACCCCGATGACTTAAACACTTAAATTCTAAAGGAAAACGTAGGGGGTGGGTGTAATATGTGGAATGTGCTGAACACAAAATTAATTCTTTTTTTTTAAAGGAAAGCGTTTATTGGGGAAAACCAGCAGGCTGGAGGGAAGGGGTGAAGAAGGGAAAAGAGAGAGAAGGAGAGTATGAGAGAGAGAGAGAGAGGAGAGGAGCTAGCAAGAAGAGAAGAGAGAGGGCAGAGAGAAGAGAGACGAGAGGGAGAGAGGAGAGGAGAGCAGAGAGCGCAGAGAAGAGAGAGTGAGAGAGCCACGTGTAAAAATAGTGTGTCTGGGAAGTGGGTCTAATATCCCTTTTCCAGAAGGTGGGCAGGGAAGTAGGAATAGCAAATCCCATTCGGAGGGGGTAGAGCTTGACAACAGCAATTGGGCCATGTGGCCACCTGGCTTCCAGCAATGGCGGAGGGGGCTAGAGCCTAGGATGGTGTCAGGGTGTAGATCACGACATAGATAAAACTGCACCATTTTCCTAACATTCCCCCCTTTTGTTTTTTATAAAGCAGGAGTTGTATGGGAGTACATTAGTCCCAAAAGTCTAGGAGGGGTAGAGGGACGATGATCTGCCTTTAGAGCTATTTCCTACTGACATGGGGTGACGAGGTACTCTTCACTGGCTTGGGGCGATGTCTCAGGCCACTGTCTCCTGAGTGGGGAGCCGAGTATATCCCCGTAGCAGCATTTGGCTGACCACCTGGTTGCTGAAGGCCTTGGTTCATTCCATTATCAACTCCTGTCAACACTTAAACAGACACTGTGGTATAAAAGACAGGGTGAGAATAGCAACCGATGACCCTAACAGTGGCATTAACCAGGTAATGAGAGTATTTCATAGAGAAGAGGATATGAAGGTGGTCTTTGGACCCTTGTGAGGACTTTTTGATGGACGTGGTTTAAAGCTTATCCCAACCAATACCAGGAGAAACCCACTCATCTTTTTGTGAGTAGTGAGGTTTGTCTATGGAGAAAATCCTGAACAATCATACAGTATCGAGTGGGGGAGAGGGCCATTAATATACACATGTTGGGAGTAGAGACAATGATGTTAGAGTAGAGGCTATGATTATAAAGGAATGAGGCCCAAGTTGGCTAGATACAAAGGACAGAGTCATTATTAGAGGAGCTAAGAAAGGTGCTATGCTACAACTACATTTTCTGATTGAGAGGCAAATAGAACCTGACAGAAGGGGCTTGATAATAATCTGGTGGGCTTTAGGCCTTGTAAGTTAAGAAGCCCAGACCTATCTATCTCTTCACATGGGGTACATCCTAAGGGAGGTGTGAACCTCCTAGGGGAAGGCACCCTGTTGACTTCTATTACCTAGCTGGCCTGGGAAGAGAGCTAGCCAGGTGAAGGCAGGTGGCGACTCTAACAGGAAATTTACAGTTCTGCCTGCAATGTTGCTGACCTTATTTGGCCATCTCCTCTCAGCAGCAGTGGTCACCTTGGAAGCTGGGCTGAGTGAAGGGCTTTTCAGCTTAGAGCCAATAAGATCTGTGGCTCTGACCGGGGCGTCCTTCGACTCCAGGGCAGGTCCATTTCCAGTGATCCAACTCTTGGCAGAGCTGCCAGGGCTCTTCACAAGCTGACTTCTGCTGAAGCCCAGGCTTACCACACAAAATTAATTATTTTCTAAATAAAAACACATATGTACTGTCATATCCTTTAGTTATTAGATTCATGTTTCAAACTGATTATGTGTCACATCAGGGTGAAGGTTAGGAATTATTGACCTTAAGGATGAATGGCCCTGATGCTCAAAGTGGATAGACAAACAGAAAGAACATCAACCTCAATTAGATGCAGTGAAGGATAGATTATCAAGTGTAATTTTGGACAAAGATGAACCATGATAGTCTCTATCGTTGACAGCATGAAACTTTTCTGAGAAGAAATGGAGGAAGAAAATATTACCTTTAGGTTTGTGCCACAAGCTTGGTCTAGAAATCTATAGAAAATTGTACATCACTGAAGAATCCATAATGATGAATTTATTTGCAGGTGGTCCCTGAAACATGGCACAGTTATAATCCTCAAAACAAACCTGTAGAATGCTTATGTGTCCCAGGGTGGACTAAACTGTATCTTATTTGCAGGTTCCATTTACCCTTTTGTTGTAATCTGAATTCCCAAATGGGGTTGACCAACATGTTTGGGAGTTTCCTTTTACATTGTACTCAAAGAAATAATACTCCATTAAACAAAGAGCTTAACAAGTAAAAAGTTAAAAAAAAAAATCTTAGTTCAGTGGGAATATAGGCAAGGGCTATAAACAATAATTAAGTGAAGATAAGTACGTTTTGTTCATATATATTAAAGGAAGGAAAAAATATGGAAGGAAGAAAGAAAGAAGGAAGGAAGGAAGGAAGGAAGGAAGGAAGGAAGGAAGGAAGGAAGGAAGGAAGGAAGGATGTATGGTTCTATTTTTAGAATTTCATCTATGAACTACTTTGAATCTGTTTTATGTATTAATATCACACTAACATGAGCATTGATAGGAATTGTATTATAGTAATCACCATGCATTTGCTGTGACCCAAAGAATCTAATGTACTTGGCCGGCGCCGTGGCTCAACAGGCTAATCCTCCACCTTGCGGCGCCGGCACACCGGGTTCTAGTCCCGGTTGGGGCACCGATCCTGTCCCGGTTGCCCCTCTTCCAGGCCAGCTCTCTGCTGTGGCCAGGGAATGCAGTGGAGGATGGCCCAAGTCCTTGGGCCCTGCACCCCATGGGAGACCAGGAGAAGCACCTGGCTCCTGCCATCGGAACAGCGCGGTGCGCCAGCTGCAGCGCGCTACCGCGGCGGCCATTGGAGGGTGAACCAACGGCAAAAGGAAGACCTTTCTCTCTGTCTCTCTCTCACTGTCCACTCTGCCTGTCAAAAAAAAAAAAAAAGAATCTAATGTACTAATAAATTCCTTTAAAAGTTACCTACTAATTAAATATTAGCAAAGGGAATTAATTAATCTTTGATTCAGAAACGGTGCATTTCGGCAATGCATTTCGGCAATCCAATTGTTTGTATTTATGCAGAAACAACTCAGGGAGCAATTTTACAAAAAAAAATGGAACTGACTTTCAATAAAGTTTAATATCTTTTTGACAGTCCATAAATGGCATATTGTAGCAAAAACAATGACTGGTTTCTCTTTGGACCTTGTGGATGTTCACACTCTCAAAAATACTGCCTAATGGATCACAATACTAGAAGATGTAATAATTAAGAGAGACATTGAGTGAAAGTACTATCTTAATCAGTAATGACAGCAGTTACTGTATAGCAACATGCACTATCTCTGCCTAAGAAAGTTACATGCATTCTATTCTCTGAAAGCAATTTGCATGCATTTTCTTTCTTAGTTTCAAAGCATCACCAAGTTACGCCATTATGAGAGCTCCCATAACTATATTGTAGGTTGGCAGAAGAAAGGGAAAGGAAGTGGTCATGTGGAGAAGAGGCTATGCTTGTGGGTCACTTTGCTTTTTTTTTTTTTTTTTCATTTTCAATTCTCTTTATATACAAAAGATCAGTTTAGTATACATTAAGTAAAGATTTCAACAGTTTGCTCCCACATAGAAACACAAAGTGAAAAATGCTGTTTGAGTACTAGTTTTAGCATTAAATCACAATGTAAAGCATATTAAGGACAGAGATCCTACATGAGGAGTAAGTGCACAGTGACTCCTGTTGTTGACTTGGCATATATGACAGCTTTCCTACTCTGTGAATGGTAGGTGGTAGAGAATCAGCAATGAAGAAAACAGACACACATACATGCGTTCAGGGAGTTCTTACTTTAGTTTATGAGTGAGGAAGACAATTTATAAATAAATGCAAAAATACAAGGTATACTTGATAATTACATCTGCTACAGAAAATGTAAACAGACTTAGTAGGTTTTAGTAAATCATTGCTGCTTGAGCAGCCTTCTTTCCTCTGTTACCCCTTCTCAAACTTTCTCACCATCTTCATGTCCTCTTCCAATGTGATTAATAATGTATCTTTCTCTGAAGGGAGGAGAGAACTTCCACTTTGACTATGACCTTGTCTAAATAAGATCCAAGTCAGTGAACTCAAAAGGCTTCCATAGCCTTGGCACTCATGACTAGAGCCTAGGGAGATTACTGACGCCATAAACAAGAGTGTCAAATTGTTAATCAACAACAGGAGTCACTGTGCACTTACTTCTCATGTGGGAACTGTCCTTAATGTGTTGTCCAATGTGAAGTAATGCTATAACTGGCACTCAAACAGTATTTTTCACTTTGTGTTTCTGTGTGGGTGCAAACTGTTGAAATCTTTACTTAATATATACTAAATTGATCTTGTGTATATAAAGATAATTGAAAATGAATTTTGATGTGAATGGAATGGGAGAGGGAGTGGGAGATGGGAGGGTTGCAGGTGGGAGGGAAGTTATGCGGGGGGAGCCATTGTAATCCATAACTGTACTTTGTATTTTGGAAATTTATATTTACTAAATAAAAGTTAAAAAATAAAATATTTTTAAAAAGTTAAGAGAGGCTCTATATCTGCCCCCAATGCTTTCTAATTTTTTAACAGCTATATGAAGGGAATAAAGGATCAGTTGCTGTGCTTGCTGGTTATGTTTATACTGTCTATCTATACTGTTTAGATACTGCAATAAGAAAAGCACCAGGCAAAAACTATTTTTAAAAAGACATTTCAATTTGTTATTTACATATGATATAAACTTGTGGGTGAAAATTAGTACAGTATCTCCAAAACCCTACTAGAGTTAATTAGTAAATTCAGTAATTTCCAGGATACATATATAACATATATATAAATCAATTTTATTTCTATGTATTCATAAAATGCTGGAAAATTATATTAATAAACCAATACAACTTATAAGAGCATAAACATATGTTGGAATAACCTAATTAAAGCAAAGAATTTATTTTATACAGTACAATACTGTCTCTTGTTCAGTGTTTCTAGGGTTTTCAATACCCAGTCAACTGTATTCCAAAAGTATGTAATATAAACACAAAACTAGATGACTCAATAGTTTTAAATTGCATGCCCTTCTGGATCAGCTGATAAATCTCATGTCATCCTATGCCGTCTTTCCCTGGACAGTATTCATCCTTTTGTTTACGATATTCATGCTGTGTAGAGAATCACTTAGTAGCTGGCTAAATTATCAGATTAATTATTGTAGTATCACAGTGCTTGTGTTCAAATAACATTTATTTTACTTATTAATAGCCTTGAAGCACAAGAGTAGTGATGCTGGAAATTCAGATATGCCCAAGAGAATACATAAAGTGGTTTCTAAACTAAAAAATGTAAAAGTTCTCAGCTTAATGAGGAAAAAAATACAACAAAGCTTACAAACTTCCCTAAGATCTACTGTACCATAAGGTATTCTGAGAGAGAAATCACAGTCACATAACTTCTATTGAACTATATACTTATAATTGCTCCTTTATTATTAGCTTCTGTTCATGCCTTACTGTGCCTAATTCATAAATATTTTCATAGGAATGTCTGCATAGGAAAAATCAGTACATGTAGGGTTCTGTATTGTCTATGATTTTAATCTTTCACTGTAGGTCTTAGAATCCATGCCCCATGAATAAAGGAGGAACTCTTTTTTTTTCTTTTTTTTATTAAACTTTTATTTAATGAATATAAATTTCCAAAGTATAGCTTATGGGTTACAATGGCTTCCCCCCTCCCATAACTTCCCTCCCGCCCGCAACCCTCCCCTTTCCCGCTCCCTTTCCCCTTCCATTCATGTAAAGATTCATTTTCAATTCTCTTTGTATACAGAAGATCAGTTTAGTATATATTAAGTAAAGATTTCAACATTTTGCCGATATAGCAACATAAAGTGAAAAAACTACCATTGGATTACTAATTATAGCATTAAATAGCAATGTACAGCACATTAAAGACAGAGATCCTACATAATTTTTTTTTCAAATTAATTAATTTTCTATGCCATTTCCATTTTAACCCCAGGTTGTTTTTTTTTTTTTCATTTCCAATTCTCTTTATATACAGAAGATCACTTCAGTATATAATTAGTAAAGACCTCATCAGTTTGTGCCCACACAGAAACGCAAAGTATAAAAATACTGTTTCAGTACTAGTTATAGCATCACTTGGCTTTAGACGACACATTAGGGACAGATCCCACATGTAAAATTTATGACAAGTTTTTTTACTATAAGAGAAAAAGAAGATTTAAATAAATGTGTATATATACCATATTTAGAAACTAAGTTTCAACATTTTTTGGTATTGTGCATTAATTAATCCTTAATTTCAGTATAATCCCATTCAAAATACAAGGAAGAAAATGCAATGAATCTGGAAATTTCAATTTTTTAATGAATCAAAATGAGGGACTTAAAGTACCTGGTGTTTGATTTTATTGTAAGGATAATGAAATCAAGACAAAGTTGCCTTGGTAGAATAATACATAGATCAATAGAACATAATAAAAAATACAGAAGTACACCTATGCACACTATATATTCAGTTAAATAAGTTGATATTTTTTATTCATTTGCCAAGTCAGGTCAATTGGAAAAGAAAAATATTTTGGGGAACTGACACTGACAACTACAGGAGAAATAAAATATGATATCACTTAATTTTCTACATTAAAATAATTTGAAACCAATATATTATAAAAAACAGAAAACATTTTAGAATAAAACATACAAAAACATCTTTCTCTTTATAATCTTGTTTTAAGTAAAGTCTTCTTGATATATAATAACTACAAGTCATTTAAATAATAGATAAATTTCACATCATCAGTCTAAAATATATTTGAAATATATTAAGAAGTCAATTATGCAAGCATTAGGCTGGAAAAATATTTATCATTTAAAATATATTTAACTAATATTAATTACATAATATGTTATATTTGTATATGTAATTATATATGTATATATTTGTATATGTAATTATATATGTATAATTATATGTTACAAAATATATTATATATATATATCTGTTAAAGAACTTGCATTCAAAATTTAAAATACTTGTAGACATCTCTAAAAAACACTGATAAAATTGGCAAAATTATTAGCAATTCACAAAAAATACATAATAACCACATGAAAACCTGTCCAATATCATTACATATCTGAGAAATACAATCTAAACACACAATAAATAACTGGTTCACTAAAATAACTGCAACAAAAAGTACTTACATTACCACATATTACCAAACTGACAGAATTAGAGCTCTTTCTTAAGTTTGTATTTCTTTATTTACTTGAGAGGCAGAGAGATACAGACAGACACAGCTGGCTTGTTCTCCAAATGCCTAGATTAATATTAGGTTTGGCTGGGCCAAAGCCAGGAGCCAGGAACTCATTGCATGCCTGATGCTTGTGAGGCAAGAGTCCAGTTACTTTACCCATCACTGCTGACTCCTAGAGCTGCATTAGCTGGATGCTAGAGTCAAGAGCCAGAGTGGGCATCAGAGTCAGGCATGCCAATGTGGGACACACTCAGCTAACCAGGACCTTGACCATGAGGCCAAATGAATGACCCCTGGAATTAGAACTTTTGAACATTACTGGTAGGATAATAGTGTTACAACTACTTTGCAGAAACCTGCAATAATTAAAGTGAGCTATCCATATATCTTGTTATTACCTTTTTAGGCATAAATTATCATAAAAAGTCACAAGAGTATTTGTACATATGTGTTCATGGGAAGGCATAGTTGGAAATAACAACCAGTCATAAGGGAATATCTAAACCTTGTAATGTAATCATAGTATGGTATTAGTTTTGTATAAAACAGACAAGCTGTTGATAAACAACATGGATGAATCTAAGAAGCAATATTTTGGACAAAAGGCCCTATACAAATACTGAGAATGTATTCATTAGTAGGAAAATCTAATCAGTGATGGTAGCAATAGGGAAGAAATTGACTTTGTGGAAGAAAGAACTGACTGATGAAGACCTTAAGGGAATTTTAGAGGGTGATAGAAATTTTCTACATATAATTTATTGTGGAGAATATGTGGGTATATGCAGTTCTCTAAACTTATCAAACTAAATATTTCTGTTATATGCGTATCATAATTTCATTTAAGTACCTATCAATTTTAACATTTTAAAAAATTATGTTTAGAAACTTTATACCAATTTATTGAACTTTGTATTCTTATGAAAATAGACATTTTAAGACAATTATTATTTATTTTCATTGAATATTTGAAGTAATACATGAGAGTATGTTGTTCTTAAGAAAAATGAGCAGCGTATATAAAGAGAATTGAAAATGAATCATGATGTGATTGGAAGGGGAGAGGGAGCGGGAAAGGGGAGGGTTGTGGGTGGGAGGGAAGTTTTGGGAGGGGGAAGCCATTGTAACCCATAAGCTGTACTTTGGAAATTTATATTCATTAAATAAAAGTTTAGTTAAAAAAAAGAAAAATGAGCAGCATATGTCATTACTTTCAAAATCTGAATATCTGAAACTCATGCAGATTTTTTTGTCTTGTTTTGTTTTGTTTCTGTGTTCTAACAAAGGAAAGAGCAAGGGAAAAGGGTCAGAGAGTCAGTACATAATCATTGTTTTTCCTCTCTATTAATTTTCAAAGCCACATATCCTTAATTCTTATCACATTTCTTTGGTTTTACACAATTATTCATTTTGTTTCTGGGAAGCCGTGCAAATATAGCTGATGGATTTGGATGAAAAATAAACAGACTGACATTTGCTTAATATCTGCCATTTACTAAATATATTTTTTGTTTTGGATTCAGCACAAGGCCCTAAAATAAGGCAATATGGTTAATTTTGGTTATATAACATAGATAAAAGCTGAAAATCAATGACACTTTATCTCTATCTGTGAGTTTGTTAGCTAAGGTGGACTGTTCTAGCCCATAGACTGACTGTATTGTTTCAACTTCCTTAAGACTCAAAATTATTTTCATCACATTTTTAAAACCTGATGACTTGTCTTAATTCCACTTTAAATTCCCATCAAGCAATAAATGTAGTAGCTTATGTACCTTGGGTACGTCGTCTTCATTTATGTTCTCTGGGCATTTTTCCATTCACTTTTCTGCTTCATTTTCTCTACCTGGAGCATTTCTTTCTTTACCCATCTGTTGAACTTTCTGAGTCTTCCCTCCAGAATTGAACCTACTACAAAATTAAACTGCACCACCATCTGTTTCTTACAGGTAAGCAATGGAATATACCATTCAATATACCACAAAAATGCCTAGATATCATTCTTCTAATGTCACAAGGCCCCATATGGAAAAACTCAAAGTCAAAATTTTTAATTCTCACATTGTTCATTAACTATTATAGTAAGACCAAATTTCCATCTTGAGCTTTCAAAAATCTATGCTATTTTTCCAAATCATAAACTTATGGCTTGCCAATGTGGTTTTTTCAGGTTATATATGAGTTTATAATGTTAGAAAGGTATAATTTTCTTCTAAAAAAGAAATAGCTTGATATAGCTTCCATGGATGCATAATTAAATTTTGAGTCATTTACACAAAAACTCCACCATTTTGAGTTAATGTACTTGTTTCCTAGAAGGCATATACATGCACACAATTTGTAATCTTAATTGTAAAAGTAGCATCTCATTACCTAATGGCTTATATTTTACTAAAGTTCACACTGTGATATTAATGAAGCTAAATGATTTTGAAATTGACTCATATAAGTGCATGGGATATATAATATATTTTCCCCCAAAATAAGAAATAAGCTAACAGGAGAAAGTTGGATTCAAAATCGCAAGTAAAATTCATTTCTTTTGATATTATCCTAAGGATTAATGATTTCTAAACTTAAAAACAAAACATGATGGTTTCTCAAGAGTGTTTTAAATCAATCTATCAAATATATAAACATATATGTACCACCAAACATATCTATGAATATAAATATATATATACACACATCCATGCACATATGTATGTGCAAATTAAATGCATAAAATAAGTTATAAATCATCACGGATTGCTTGATTACTACTGAATGGATTATTCCTTCTCAATGTGATTTTCACTTCTTCCTGAAATAGACTTGGTGCTTGTTAATGTGCTCTTGGGGTACAGATTTGTCTGATTTTGATGATGAAGGAAATCTATTTGATTTTATAATATTACATGTAATTGACATCCCAAAATACTGTTCGATGATGCGTTTGGTCTGCAACGTTTAACATGATTCTTGCCCTCTTCAGACCTTACAGCATAGCATGGAAAGCATGTATGCACCAATTTAAATACAGTAATCTGAAGATCTGTTAGGTATTAGGAGCATATTTATAAACAATGGATTCTCATATTAAAAAGTAAATAATAGAAAAGTGCAATATAATTTTATAAATGTGAATTTGTTAAGTTTATAAAAATATACATTTGGAGGAAAGAATCAATCAGAAATTTTATAAGGATTAGAATTAACTCCACTTGGCTTTGGAGCATTTCTGGTTCTCATCAACCACTGTTGCTCTTACTTTTGAGTTGCATGAGATGGGTCTTGTGGAGTCCAAGGACTTGTGAAATTCACCAAAGGCTTCTCCTGATTCTCTTCTTTTACAATTAATTGGTTCATGTGCATCTCATGCCATGATAATTGTTAATTATTAAGTAATATGTAGATTTAAACCTATTATTTTATGTTTTCATGTAGTCCAATTTAGATAATTTACACTAAATCATAAAAACTAATCAGCAAAGACTAAATGAGGAGATATAAACTTGCACTCTTAAGGACTTATTATGCCAACCAAAGAATCACAATGGTAAAGATTTGCAATATAAGATCAACATTCAAAACTGAGTCTCCAATGCTCCCTGCAAATGGCATAACGAAATAGCAAAAATTAGACTGCTTATAAAAATATTCCACATAATTGAATTCCTAACTTATCTTTTCTTGAGTTCTGTTTTAATATCATTAGGAATTGGTTAACATAATATGTGGTTTTTAATGTGATGTTTTTTACTATTTCCATTACTGTATACAGGATGTGTCAAAGCTGGAAACAGCTGTTACACGATTTACTATAAAATGTTTTCCCATTGCTACAGGTACTGTAAAGAAAGCTCCTCTATTCACACATTGGCTATGAAAACTGAAAAATCACATGAAATATTCTAGAGTTTTGGTGAGGATCCAAGTGTGGTCGTTATAAAATTCATCTTTTAAATAAGTGAATATGTGCAAATATGTGGCACAGAGGTTAAATGCAGCTTCACTCCACATCCCATATCAAGTCCTGATGCTGCTCCAGATCCCAACTTCTTGCCAGTGAACATCCTGGGAAATAGAAAGTGATGGCTGGGTCCTTGTTACTTATATGGGAGACCTGGACTGAGTTTCTGGCACCCAGCTTCCACCTGGTCCAGCCTCAAGTGTTGCTGGGTCTCCCTCCCTCCCTCCCCCCCTCTCTCCCCTCCTTCCCTTCCTCCCTCCCTTACTCCCTCCCTCCCTCCCTTCCTTCCTTCCTTTCTCTCTCTATCTCAACAAATAGATACAAATTTTAAAATAAGTGAGTGAATGGATTTGAAAGGTATTCTGTATTTACTCTGAACATGAAGATACAACATAGTCTACAGGGAGAAAATGAATTCTAAACAGATTAATGTGTATAAAAGCTGCAAATACTATAGAGATATATAGAACAATGGGGGTGTTTAATTTAGATCTTTGTAATCAAAGCCTCACTGAAGGACAGGCAGATGGGCACACCAAACAACATATTTTCACAATGGGAAAACACCTGCATGAAAAGGTAAATAAAACATAAAACTGTTGTGTTGTGTTCACAAGGCAAATGAGTCCCTGCATAAAACTGAAATTTTAATTTGAAAATATTTTATTAATATGCACCATTGGTTCTTAGAAAAAGCTTTTAAAATCTGATAAATGTTGTAGAGCTTGCAGATCCAAATGTAACCTTCTGTAAAATCTTTCCATATAATAGCTGGAAGGTTCAAACCATGGCCCAAGTTCACAGCCAACAGTCCAGTATTTTCTTATTATTGTCTAAATAGGAACCTCAAGCACCCTGCCATACTACAGTAGTTGCTCAGAGGTTGTTTTTTTTTTTAACTTTTATTTAATGAATATAAATTTCCAGTGTACAGCTTATGGATTACAATGGCTTCCCCCTCCCACAACCTCCCTCCCACCTACAACCCTCCCCCCCCCCCGCTCACTCTCCCCTTCCACTTTCATCAAGACTCATTTTCAACTCTCTTTATATACAGAAGATCAATTTAGTATAAAGATTTCAACAGTTTGCACCCACACAGAAACACAAAGTGAAACATACTTTTTGAGAACTAATTATAGCATCAAATCACAATGTACATCACATTAAGGACAGAGATCCCACATGAGGAGCAAGTGCACAGTGGCTCCTGTTGTTGACCCAACAAATTGACACTCTAGTTTATGGCGCCAGTAACCACCCTAGGCTGTCGTCATGAGTTGCCAAGGCTATGGAAGCCTTCCAAGTTTGCCGACTCTGATCATATTTAGACAAGGTCATAAAAGACAGAGTGAGGATAGTAACCAATGATGCTAAGAGTGGCATTTACCAGGTTTGAACAATTCTACAGCATTAAGTGGGGAAGAGGACCATCGGTACACACAGGTTGGGAGTAGAGCCATTGGTGGTAGAGTAGAGGTTATGATTACAAAGGAATGAGGCCCAAGTACGCTAGACAGGGTCTAGAACAAAGGACAGAATCATTATTAGAGGAGCTAAGAAAGGTGCTATCTAAGCTACAATTAAGTTTTCTGATTTAGAGGCAAATAGAACCTGATAGAAGGGACTTGATAATAATCTGGTGGGCTTTAGGCCTTGTAAGTTAAGAGGCCCAGACCTATCTATCTCTTCACATGGGGTATATCCTAAGGGAGGTGTGAACCTCCTAGGGGAAGGCACTCTGTTGACTTTCATTACTTGGCTGGCCTGGGAGGAGAGCTGGCCAGGTAAAGGCAGGGGGCATCTCTAACAAGAAATTGACAGTTCTGCCTGCAATGTTGCTGACCCTACTTGGCTGTCCCCTCAGCTGCAGTGGTCACTTTGGAAGCTGGGCTGAGTGAAGGGCTTTTCAGCTTAGAGCCAATAAGATCTGTGGCTCTGACCTGGGCATCCTTCGACTCCAGGGCAGGTCCATTTCCAGTGATCCAACTCTTGGCAGAGCTGCCAGGGCTCTTCACAAGCTGACTTCTGCTGAAGCCCAGGCTTACCACATTGAAAGCCACTGCAGTGGACTGGCCTGTTGGGTCTCCTCGAGGGCAGATCACTGTACAGATCAGCCATTAATAGCCCTGCCACCCATTGCTTCTGATGCCCAGCTTTCTTTTCCTCCTGGTTTGTGTTAAAGCAGACCAGAGGATGCAAGTCAAGGGAGTGCCCAAGTCCCATCTCTAATCTTCAGTGGCCTGAACTACAAGTCTATAGTCACAGGCATGTTCTGTAGGAGTTTTTCTAAGGTAGACAATGCTCATGAGGAAAATTATATTCTCACTTAAAAACTTTCTTTCCCTTTGGTCTGAAAGGGAGGTTTTTTCTACTTACTGTATACTTTGCTGATGGCGAAGTGAATCTAGCTATGAGATTATTATTTAAGTTCTTATTTTAGCTATGCTATTACAGAAAAATGCTAGCCATCTCTTTTATAAGGTCTAAAGATTAAATTGTGCGTCCTACAGATTGCTTCATAATAGAATTAGTTTCCTACCTTGAAGAGAATAGAGAAATGAAAGAACAAGTTGGGCTTAGAATAGAGAAATGAGGGAGCAAGTCCTAGATCGCTTGCTGACATTAGCAATATCACATGAATACTTAGCAAACCGTTTCAACCATTAGATAACAACTTAAGAAAACATTTACCAGAAGGTCCAATGCCTTCTATAAATTTTAAGAATCATGTATTTGAAAACACCTCTTAAATATCTAACATGGTGTAGTTTGTTTAACCAGTAAACTTAAGCACAACCATATAAAATGTTTTTACTTTCTTTCTACCAACAAGTTTCAAACATATGATACACAGATTCAGGTCACACAAATTAAAATGTATCTTTGATTGATTTTAGCAGCTTTAATTTATGGACAATCTTCTGTATAAGCCATTTAAAATAAAACTCTTAATAAAATTTCCCCATGTGGACATACAATATGTACACACATATAACATAGCATAGTAGACCAATATAGCAATTTTAATAATAGCTTTTAAGATCTTTAACTCTTTTTGTAGATTGCCAATTGATTTGAATTGCTTTTGTTTTTAGTAACCTCAGTTAACCATACTTTCAGTTGGTACTGTTAATACATTATTGGCTTCATCTGTTTACAGAGCCATCCCAAAGTACTGAATACAATAGAAGTGGCTCGAAAAAGTCCATAGGAACCTATAGGAGGACAGCTAAACACAGAACCAACAAAGCTTTAGTTTTATGAGCAGCAAATCATATATAACTGTGTCTGACAAAAGACTTTAAGTCGCCATGTTTAAAATTATAAACTCATCAGCCAACAAGAGGCACTTGCTTACTTCACAGTATTTTTGAAAGCACCTGTAGGATTTTACAATTATTTAACCCTTTAGGCCTCTGGGGCTTTCTCATTAAGATAACTATCATGTCTAGTAACACAAGATCATTAGACTTTTTAATTCTCAAACATTTGTATTAATAGCATTTTCCATTATAGAAACTTAAAGTCTGGTACCACTTCACATCTTGACAGTACTTCTAATATAATCCAAATAGACTGATTAGTTGGTGTCTCTCTAAGATGAGAGACATAGGTCCTTCGATTTTCAGTTGGGCCCAAACTGGAAAAACCAAAGTCCAGGATTTACTGGAAATTTTAGAGACCAGATTGTTGGAAACTTTGATTTTTTGAATGCCTGTCAAGAATGCCAAGAAGGCTCAAAATCCAAAATATCTGGTTGAAATAAGATTCCTTAAAATCATGATATAATATAGACCAAATTTGATCATTGTTATAGGTGATTATTCAAATCACATATTTAAATAACCCATAGCTCTTAATAAAAATTCAGCTGTTTTTGAACAATTAGAATTTAACAGACATCAAGAGAACATAGTAGATTACTTTAACACATTGCTTTAACAGAGCATCAGAGTTTAATTCTATGTCAAAGAGAAATTGAGCTTCTGTGATCTTTTGCTGTGAGGTTTCCTTCCTTTACCTTCTTTCATATTGGTGACCATGTTTCTGTGTTTCTGTGTGTAACACATCTTTAAGCATCTTTTGCAGGGCAGGATGAGTGGCAACAAATTCTTTCAGTTTCTGTTTGCTATGAAAAGACTTAATTTCACCTTCATTCACAAATGAGAGCTTTGCAGGATATAATATTCTGGGCTGGCAGTTTTTCTCTCTTAGTATCTGGGCTATTTCTCGCCATTCCCTTCTAGCTTGTAGGGTTTCTGATGAGAAGTCTGCTGTGAGTCTAATTGGAGATCCTCTAAGAGTAATCTGACGTTTCTCTCTTGCACATTTTAGAATCTTTTCTTTATGTTTCACTGTGGTGAGTTTGATTACAACATGTCGTGGTGAGGATCTCTTTTGGTCATGTTTATTAGGGGTTCTATAAGCTTCCTGTTCTAAGATGCCTCTGTCCTTCTCCAAACCTGAGAAATTTTCTGCTAGTATGTCACTGAAAATGCCTTCTAATCCTTTCTCCCTCTCCATGCCTTCAGGAACTCCTAGAACCCGAATGTTGGGTTTTTTAATAGTATCCTGTAGATTCCCGACAATATTTTTTTAGATTTCTAATTTCTTCTTCTTTTCTTAGGTTTGCCTGTTTCCTTTCCTGTTCTGTCTTCTAAGTCTGATATTATCTCTTCTGCTTCGCCCATTCTGTTTTTAAGGCTCTCTAATGTGTTTGTCATTTGATCTATTGAATTCTTCATTTCATTATGATTTCTTGTCACTATCACAGTTTCTTTTTCCACTAGTTGTTTCTTTTCATTTTGATTCCTCCTTAATATTTCATTTTCATGAGAGAGATTTTCTATCTTGTCCATGAAGGATTTCTGTAGTTCAAGAATTTGTTTTTGAGAACTTGTTAATGTTCTTATCAATTTTTTGAGATCCGCTTCTTGCATTTCTTCTATGTCATCATCTTCATAATCTTGAATTGGGGTGTCTTTTTCATTTGGGGGCGTTATAGTATCTTCCTTGTTCTTGTTACTTCGGTTTTTGCGTTTGTTGTTTGGCATGTTGGAGATATTTGGTTTCTTCACTGTGGTGTTTTTTCTTGTTACACTATGGCTCTATATTAAGTGGACTGTCTGCTTTCAGTGGAGCCTTAGAGGCTTAAGGTGAGTGTGGACTGAGAGCTGTGTTTGGTTCCTCAGGGTTGAGGGTGTGTCAAAGATGACACTCCCAGGTTAGATGTGGTAAATCTCTCTTTCTTTTTTTGATTCAAAAGGGAAGTAATTCCGCACAGCTGAACGTAATTGGAGGTAGTTAGGCAAATGATATACCCACAGGAGCCAGAGATTGGAAGCTCTTTCCCAAGGACCACACAGGGAATCTGTGCTGCCCTCAGTTTGGGCTCCAATTCTCCTATAGTCTCCCACTGGGTTGCCAAGTTAGATGCTAATCTCCTGTTATTTCACCCCTCCCCCCAGAGTCAGGTTGTTCTGCTAGGCTCAGGGCTGGTGCAGACCTGAGGTCGCTCTGCTTATGACGTATGTCCAAAATGGCGCCTGCTCTTTGTCTTGCTCGCCTTTGAGGGGTGAGCGGAGAGAGAGAAACACGTGTTCGTATTGGTCACTTTTTTTTCTCTCTCTCTCTCTCTCTTCTAGTTAGCCTGGTGAACTTTTCCCCACGGAGTTTCAAGCCTCGTTCCTCTAGTCTCCTCTTTCCACTTGCCTGCTGGTTTCTCGGGCTATTGAGGTTCGGCTCACCTCGCGTTCCAGCGCTGGTGTGTTGAGTCTGCCGCTGGTGTCCCGAACTTGGGCTCCCACACTGTCCACGCAGGTCCACTGTGAATCACTAGTTCCAGAAGAGTTTCCTCTGCTGTTTCTTCCCCTACTCTTCCTTGACCCTGCAGTATCTCCACTTTTATTAACCTGTCTGTCCCCCGGACTAATCGTGTGCTCCCTTCCTATTCCACCATCTTGCCGCTCCCTCTATATGTTATATTTAAATTTGTAATTTGGATGAGTCTTATACTTTCTTTCTTTTTTTAAAAAAAATATTTATTTATTTGGAAGTAAGAGTTACACAGAAAGAGGAGAGAAATAGAGAAAGAGAGGTCTTACATCTGCTGGTTCACAATCCAATTAGCTGCAAAGGCCAGAGCTGTGCTGATCCAAAGCCAGGAGCAAAGAGGTTCTTCTGGGTCTCCAACACAGGTGCAGGGGCCCAAGGACTGCACTGCAGGCAGTGGCTTTAACCACTACACCATGTGGCCGGCCCCATGTCTTATACTTTTACACTATTATTATTGCTAGGGTTTTTCTCAGCTTTGTTTTTATGAATTAAATTTTAGTAAAAAATCTATTCTGACAAAGCTGTATTATCTGAAAGTAGATCAATATTTGTTAATTTCTGCAAAATTCTATCTGCTAGATATCTTGAAATTTATGGTCAAACAGATGTTATTAATTTTTAGAAATCTAATAATATTTTTGAGACAGACTGAAAGTTATATACTTGAAAGCTATGGGTGAAGTCTTGGAAATATTCATTGTTAATTAAATTCAAATATTTAAATATGTTTTATTTATCATTAGGTGCTTAGTTCTCCAATTGGCTAAATTTGATGTTCAGTAATTTAGAATTAGTAAAATTACTGAATATAACTAGAAAGATGGTTTTTACTGATTACTTACCAATAGGCTGACGCTGTCAGCATTTTTCCCTATTTTAACAAATTAAAAAAGGTTTGAAAGTCACAGAAAAAATTGTTGCCTTGCTGCAAAATTAATTATTCTCAGTACAATGTTTATTAATGTATAGGAAATAAAAATAAAAGCCTTCTGCCAAGGATCAATAGACATAATAATGTAAGTTGATTAATAATGTTGAATTTTCATGTTAACTACTACGTTAATAAGTAAATGAAATATGTATCCAGTATGCTAACCTTTTTGTGTATTAAAGCATAAGTAGTGATAAAAAGAAGATTTTTTACAAAATGCATAGTTATGTAAAGGAAATAGTCCTTAGTACTGGGATATTTCTTTCTCTAATAGTGTTTTTATTTGATGCAAATGTGATATGAGGAAACACAGATCTTGCTGCAATTATATGTTGTATAAAAATAATATGTGTTTTAAAATATACAGAGATTTTATTTATTTGAAAGTGAGAGAGAGAGAAATAGAGAGACAGAGAGAGAGAGAGAGAGAGAGAATCTTCCATCCACTGGTTTGCTCCTGAAATGTCCCTAAGAGCTGGGACTGGGTCAGGCTAAGGACAGAAGTCAAAATGAAGGGGGCAGGTGTTGTGGTGCAGCAGGTAAAAGTTGCCACCTGGAATGCCTGCATCCTATATGGGCTCTGGTTCGAGTCCCGGCTGCTCCACTTCTGATCCAGCTCTCTGCTATGGCCTGGGAAAGCAGTAGAAGGTGGCCCAAGTACTTGGGCCCCTGCACCAGAAGAAGCTCTTGGCTCCTGGCTTCAGATAGGCACAGCTAATTGGGGAGTGAACAAGCAAATGGAAGATTCTCTCTCTCTCTTTCTCTCTCTCCCTGCCTCTCTTTCTATCTGTGTTAACTCTGACTTTCAAATAAATAAATAAAATTGTTAATATAAAAAGAATAAGTGAGGGTCTCCCACATGGGTGGCAGGGAACTAAGTGTTTTAACCATCATGTACTCTCTACCAGGGTGCACATGAGCAAGACGATGAAATCATAAACAGGCAGGACTCAATTTCAGGCATTGTACTAGGAGATGTGTACATCCTATGCAGAAGCCTTATCCATCAATCCACAATGCCTACCCCAGAAATCAAATAATTTTAAGTTAAACATTACAAAAGAGGCACTCTTCAAGTTTTTCCCTGTGATTAAAATACCAACAATTGGGACCAATGCTGTGGCATAGCGGGTAAACCGCAGTCTGCTGTGCCGGAATCCCATATGGGCACCTGTTCAAGACCTGGCTGCTGCATTTCCGATCCAGCTCCCTGCTGTGGCCTGGGAAAGCAGTAGAAGATGGCCCAAGTACTTGGGCCCCTGCACCCACGGGGGAGACCTGGAAGAAGCTCCTGGCTTCGGATCTGCGCAGCTCCACTCTTTGCGGCCGATTGGGGAGTGAACCATCGGATGGAAGACCTCTCTCTCTCCCTGCTTCTCTTTCTCTCTGTGTAACTCTTTCAAATAAATAAATAAATCCTTTAAAAAATACCAACAATAGCGACAACAACCTAAGCAAAATATGAAAAGTAAATACCTCTGGGCTCTAGAAAGTAAATACTTGCAGTAGTAAATTGTCTACTTAGTTTGTTTTCCTTTATTTCTCTTGTTTTTGTTTTTTTACTCCAATGCCCTGCAGGCAATCTGTTTCCACAACTGCACAGTGGCATAGCTGACACAGAGAGAAGCATCTGCAAGTGGATCAAATGCTCCCTGCACTACGAAATCACAGCCCCTTCATCAGGATTCAGCTTGACACAAACACAAGCATGTTGAATGTGTCACCATCTTCCCCTGAAAGTCATCTGCAGGAATAGGACAGGTTACAAAATGCTGCTGAAATAATCTGCTAGGGAGTTATGTACAGGAAGGGCCTGGGAAGTTGCTTACCTAATGTCTGGAACGTTAATGTTTGTTGAGAAAGTCCAGGAGCACCCTGCTTAGGTGTGGGCTGCCTTTGTGTAGATTAGCATATAAGCTGTTACTACTGGCTGGAGGACAGAATTCATTGCTTCTTGGCTGCTAAAGATCAATCTGGAGATTGAGACTATACTATATATAATCTTATAATTGTCCTTTTTCTCTTATCTCTCTGACCCCTCTGCCTTTGGATGCTGGTACTTATATACCAGGTTTTTCAAAAATCTCTCTCTCTCTCTCTCTCTCTCTCTCACTCTCTCTCTCTCTCTCACACACACACACACACATTGTCTCCCCCCTCCCCTACTCTCAGGCAAGCCTCAATAAAGAAACCATACTCCTCTAGTGACTGCAGTGGTGGTGGTAGTGGGATGATGGTGGCAGTGATGTCATGGAGGTATCAGAACTCTGAAATAAAATCCTTCTCTTTGTCAAGAAAGTTCTCCTGTGGTTTGAAGACTGTTTTTTCTCTATAATTATCCACAGAAGAACATACAAGTTAAAAAAAAATCAGAACAAGATAAAAAGAGACTCTGAGACCTGGAGATCATGGTAGATATTCCTGAGAAGAGGAATGTTGACGAGCCTGATAAGAAAACTATGCAGTTGGAAACCAGAGCTTTCTAAGATCAGGAACAAGGCAAAGACCTCCACTCTCATCACTTTTCTCAACATCATCCTAGAGGTCTCAGCCAATGCATAACGTGAGAGAAATAAATGTAAAGGACACTGAGAAGGAAGAAATAACAGTACTTTCCTCCCAGATAAAATTATTAATTGTGCCATTAATATGAAGTAATGAAGGAAGAACTCCTGGAATTAATAAGTGAGTGTAGAAGGGTTGAAGGATACAAGAACAACCAGAATCCAGGACACTGACAACACTGAGTAATGGCAAGGACATTGAACAACAGGAGTTTTCATCCATTGCTGACAGGAATGCAAACTGCAATAACTGCTTTAGAAAACAGTTTCATGGTTTCTTACAAAAACTAGACACACTTTTACCATATGATCCATCAAGCATTTCCCTTGGTATTTATACAAATAACTTGAATGTGTATGTCCACACAAAACCCATACACATCTCTTTACATCATCTTTATTAATAATCGCTAAAACTTAGTAACAACCAGCATAACTTTCATTAGTAGAATTGATAAATAAACTGTGGTCCATATTGAAAATAAAATATTATTCATTACTAAAAAAATCATTTATTAAAAATGGAAGCAAAAGTGGCAAAAATGAATCAACTTAAGTGCATTTTCATAAGTGAAAGAAGTCAATCTGAAAGGCTACATGTAGGATGCTTCTTAATATCTGACATTCTGAATAGAGAAAAACTGTGGAGCAATAAAAAGTGATTTAGGGGGAAAGAAGGATGAATGGGCAGAGCACAGGGTACATTTAGGGCAGCAAAATCATTGTGCGTGACACTATAATGGTGGTTACATGTAATTATATGTTTTTTCCAAACTAATAACATGTATAACACCAAATGTTAATGTTATTGTATAATATGGAGTGAGAAGATAATGATGTTTCAATTTACGGGCATTGATAGTAACTAAAATGCTGCTCTAGAAGTGATGTTTATAATGGGGGAGAATATGTATGTATAGAAACAGGTGCATTTGGGAAATTTATGTTTTTCTCTAAGCGTTTATTAACCTAAAACCTCTCTATAACATAGTCTAATAAAGAACTATATTGCAAACTGTCATTTGGGGAAAAGATTTGACTAAACACAAACAGGGCAGTCCAAAACAGAGCTGCAAACATTCTTGAGTGAGGGGTGACTAAAATCTCCCAAAGTACATTTTTAAAATAACACTGAGAGAGACAAGCAGAGCTGATGCAAGATGCTCGAATTGTGTTTTGACTCTTGCTCAGGACAGAGGAGTGGGATGTTACTATGCAAATGAGGCAACAAGCTCCATAACTTTAACCAAAAGGCGCTGTGATCACAGATTCTGAAATGTCCATCAAATGGAACTAAAGTAGGAAGAGGGAGTAGTAAGGCAAAAGGGCAGCATTGTAAAAGGGACAGAAAAAAAAAAAAAAGAAAGAAATCTGACACTGGCCAACTGAAAATTAAGAGGGCTGGCGCTGTGGCACAGCAGGTTAAAGCCCTGGCCTGAAGTGCCAGCATCTCATACGTGTGCTGGTTCTAGTCCTGGCTGCTCTTCTTCCACTCCAGCTCTCTGCTGTGGCCTGGGATAGCAGTGGAAGATGGACCAAGTCCTTGGGCCCCTGCACCCACATGGGAGACCTGTAAGAGGCTCTTGGCTCCTGGCTTCAGATTGGCACAGCTCCAGCTGTTGCGGCCATCTGGGGAGTGAGCCAGTGGATGGAAGACCTCTCTTTCTCTTCCCCTCTCTGTAGCTCTGTCTTTCAAATAAATAAAATAAAAAATCTTAAAAAAAAAAAAGAAAATTAGGAGTTAACAGGGGAAGAAATAGTAGGAACCCTGAAGTGAAGAGCCAGAGATAAACAATTCTCTCAGCTACGCCTTGTAGAACAGCTTCCTACATTCCCCGGCACTGCCTTGCCCTTTTGAGGTTGATCATCTGATTTCCTGGAAAGTGCTGTAATCTATAAATCATATTCCAACTAAACTTTTTGATCTTTCTTACGTGAAAAATAAACATATTTAAGACAGAATTTGAGCATGGTCCATAGTAGGGGAAGGAAAGAGAAGTGAATGTTATCTTGTGGGTTGCAGTATTCAAATATTCAATTAGTTTTTGTTGCATTACATTAGAATGCATTGTAATAAGTGTATTATGTCCCATCCCAGTACTGTCAGATGTGACAATTCCACTTAGGGAAAAACTGCCAATAGAAGTGTGCTAATGCAAGCACTCAAGTGCCATTTACCATCAATTGGTATGAGTGATTTTTAAGATTTTTTAAGATTTATATATTTATTTGAAAGGCAGAGTTACTGAGAGGCAGAGGCAGACAAAGAGAGAGAGGTCTTTGCAGATGCCTGCAACAGCCAGAGCTGCGCCGATCTGAAGCCAGGAGCCAGGAGCTTCCTCTGGGTCTCCCTCGTGGGTGCAGGGGCCCAAGGATTTGGACCACCTTCCACCGATTTCCCAGGCCATAGCAGAGAGCTGAGCTGGATCAGCAGTGGAGCAACCAGGATATGAACCAGAGCCCTTATGGGATGTCGGCACTGCAGGTAGCGAACTTACCTGATAGGACACAATGCCGGCACCCATATGGTTTTAGTATATCTAACCTCTGTTAGTCAAAGTTTACTATATAGATTTCTGACCAATCAGAAACTTTAGTTGCAACAGCTGTGACTGTAGTAAAAGTACATTTCTGCCATAGGAGCGGCTTAAACATCCTGACAAAACTGAGTGGTTTTGGGTCTGGCATTGTGGCACTGAAGAACAAGCCACCCCTTTTAATGCCGGAAAACATCATCCAAGTCCTGGCTTCCCAGTTTCTAATGTAAGTCACCACTAATGCACCTTGGAAGCCAATTGATATAACCCAATTGCTTGAGTCCCAGCTTTCCATGTGGGAAAACCATGATCAAGTTCCTTGTTCCTGACATCAAGGCTGGTCCAGCTCCAGCTGTTGTGGCCATTTGGGGAATGAATCAAGAAGATGAAACATCTCTCTCTCTCTCTCTACTTCGGTTTCTCTCTCTCTCTCTCTTGACTCTCCTTCTTTCAGTGGTTCTGTGCATTTTAAATAAATAAATAAATAAATATTTACAAATTTGTATAGCTTACTTGCCAAGCAGTTTTTGTCCACTATACAGCCAAATTTACAAAGTTCAATCCTTCTATCACTCATCAATAAACCTCTGTCCTTCTGATCTCCCTCAACAAAAAACAGACTCAGAATTGTTTATGTATTTTAGGATAGTTATTAGAGATAAGGCAAGTGTCTAAGGCTGATGCTTTTTCCAAAGTAAGCCTTTGAAAGAATGTAGCTTAAACTTCCACTGGGAAGGAGCCCCTGTTCAAAGATACTATTTGGATATTTGAACTTCTGATATAATATGATTGAAACTTCTTTTGAACAGTAATTCTTACTTTTCTACTGAACTCTTGTCAAACTGAATGCATTACCTGTGAAGGATTTATGAGTTTCTGGCACCATATGAACTATTTTGCAATATATAAATTTGAATCAATAAATAAGGAGGAAAAAAAAATAAGGAGGTAGGAAGACACCAAAAAGCCTTGATTGTCAAAAGGAAATAGATGTGCTCATAAACATAACTGGTCCATCCCTAGTGGTAGTTCACATGTGTGTATAAATATGATATCTTCCTCTCGAGATGCACTTTTATACCCAACAAAATTGCCTGAAGCAAAAACAACACTTCAGTGGGACTCTGGATTCTCTAAGGGCCATGCAAATATTTGTCCTTTGATGGTTGGTTTAACCAGAAATCTGTTGATGTCTACAGGATCCAGAGGCTGTTTGGCCTCAATTAAAGCTGTATAGAGCAAAAATGTGAACATTGTTACTCCATTCAGAAGGAAGAAATCTGAGTCTCAGCTTTTATCAATGGCTTCATTGTTTCATATGTTGCTTGGGAAAGTACAGACTGACAGATGAATGTCATCCCTCTTTGGGTCTGCAAACCATTGAATCAAATTGCAAATTTTGATTGAACTGCCTGGTACACTTATCACTCAGAGTAACAATAAACTGCTGATTGAAACTCAACTTATGTTTTTGATGCAGAAGCTACCAACTCAATGTTTGACATATCACTACTGATGAAAGTAAGCCATTCTTCTTGTATTCATTGGAAGGCTGCTTAAGAAGATCCTGGTAGATTTATCAGAACTAATATAGGTCAACTTTTTTAGCTTTCTATATTATTTATAGGCACATGATTTTTTTATCAAAAAGTCTCCTGAATAATAACCTAGGAGTCTGATTTTACCTCCCTCTTTCTTTCTGACTCTACACTTTAGACTTCAGAATGAGGGAGTTTCACATTGAAAAGCAACTCTACTCAAACGGGACATCCTATTTTGTCTACTTCCTGGGAAATTATGAGTATGAAAGGGTTTTTTTAATTTATTTTTTAAGTTAGGAAAGCAGTCCACACAGAACCATCCTTATTCTGACACCAAATCCAAGTTTAAGGTATTCCAAATACCATATATCACATTCAGTAATTTGCCAGAAAGACTCACAGAGCTCACTGAAAAGCGTTATAAGGAAGTATCAGATTGAAATCAGACAAGAGAGGAAACATTTTGGACAGAGTTCAGGAAAAGTGCCAGTGAGATTCTACTCACATTCTCCCTGTGGAGTCAGCATGATTTTTCCATCCCTGATGTTTGACTGCATTCAAGGAATGCTCTGAACATGGATGCTCACCCAAGCCACAATGCTCAGAAAATTGGGGAGAGGTCAGGGGGATTTCTGTAACAATTGATTAGTTAGGAAGCTGATTACATCTCAACGGTCTCCATTCTCCAGAGGTCTATTACACTGTGTGACATGGGACCCTCCACCACAAAATCACTGTGTTAAATTACACAGTTTAATTCGAAGCCCTCAGGCAAATAAAGATATATCTATTAGGCATGCAGTTTTAAACACTGAGAAACTATCTCACAAGAGCCAAAGACAAAGGCCTAATTTCTACTTGGAAAAAATAAATTCTATACTACACAAAGTATTGTAGGGGCTATATATAAAGTTACACTGGAGATCAATAATATCTTCCTAACAATTTCTGGGCATGGTTCTTTTAACTATGTGCCAATAGGAACTCCAAAAAGATTCCAGAAAGAAAAGCCACAAGGGATTCAAACAATTTGTATTAATTTTATATAGATGTTCCCATCCCTACTATAATTGATATTTCCAAGCTAAAGATCTATGTATGATCAAGGCTAGTAATTTAAAAGTTAAATTACAGCAATTAGAATAGCACAACCAGGATTCAAAGATTTGAAGAAGGTCAACAATTTGGCTCCCACAATGGGAACATATTTGAAACCAGAAGGGACAGAGGAAGATGAAAAACAATGATCTTTGTCTTTCAGAATACCTAAGTCTAACATAAGATTCTTTTGGGGAGCAAATAATTTTAAATATTTCCTTTCCATGAAAACCACATACTTTATGGAGATTGAACCTTTTTTGTGGAAGTCAAGCATTATAAGCTATTAAATTTCAAATTAAGAAATAATCATAAGAAACATTTAAATGTTTAGGCAAACATCAACTCAGGATTTGAAATCATTCAAATCACACTTATTTCCTGCCTAGGGTTGTTAAAAATGACCAAAATAGCCTACACTCCCTTTTCAAGGGGGCAAAGAGGAGTCTGCAATCATTGGTATGTTCTGCTCCTCATGGGTAAATGTTGTGGACCAATTGCATAATACATAAGTTAAGTTGAAGGGCTAGTGCTGTGGAGCTATGGGTTAAAGTCCCAGCCTGCCAAGCCAGCATCCCATAAGGGCGCCAGTTCTAGTCCCTGCCACTCCACTTCCCATCCAGCTCTCTGCTATGGCCTGGGAAAGCAGTAGAAGATGCTCCAAGTCCATGGGTCCCTAAGCCTATGTGAGAGACCCAGAAGAAACTCCTGGCCCCTGGCTTCAGATCAGCTCAGCTCTGGTTGTTGCGATCATTTTGAGTGTTAACCAGTGGATGGAAGACCTCTCTCTCTCTCTCTGGCTCTACCTCTCTCTGTAACTCTGTCTTCCAAATAAATAAAAATAAATCTTAAAAAAAAAAAGTTAGGTTGGAAGCTATCAGTGTTCTAAGGCAGTCAGTGTTCAGAGGAGGATAACATTTGGGATACTGGGAAAACGGCCAAAATCAATACAGCAAGGTTGCCTTATCTTACTGCTGTGTAACCCAAATTAAATGGATTTGGTCCCATATGTATATCATCAGATTAATCAGAAAGACTGACAGAGACTCATATTTACTGTAAAATTTGTCAGCGTCAAGGAGTGTAAAGAAGTATGCGAATATTATTAGAAGACTTTTTTTTTTTTAGGACTTTTTGGATTCCTTCAAGAATTGAATCACCATTTGTCCCTGGATAGATTTTTAAAGATACCATGTAACCCCTGGTCTTAGGAGACAAAGATGGCGTCTCATTTTTTTTTTTTCCTTTCCAGGTCAATAAATGAATATATTTTGCACAAACTTTTTTTTAATAACATTGTCAGTTTCAGAAGTTCAAGTTTACTTATCTTTGGAGAAAATTCCCTTCTTGTAAGACATTCATCTGGGCCTGCCTCTGCCTTAACCCTGTGGGACATCAGCAATAAGATAAATAGATGTAAATGTGAAGCCTAGGCTGCCTGTTGTGATATAAGTAATAAAAGTGTTTTTTCTCTGTCCCAAAGATCCATGTCTTTTGCCAGCATATATGAAAGCATGGCAAGCAAAAATGTAGCTTAAAAATAAGGCAATATCTCAGACTATTTACCAACCCTGACAAGAGAATATAGTTGGAGAACTCACATTAGTTGATTTTAAGATTTACTATAACTTGGCAGCTCATGTCAAGAGTTTTGAGTGGTCACTGACATCAAAAATAAGAGTGTTAATTGCTAAATACTGTGCACTTAATCCCAATGTTGGACTTCTGTTCTTAATGTATTGTACTAGGAGAATTAACTGTAAAATTTGTCTCCAAACTGTACTTTATACTTTGTGTGTCTGTGTGGGGGCAAACTGTTGAAATCTCTACTTAGTACAGAGTTGGTCTATACTATATAGTATAAATATAAAGTCAATTAAAAATGGAAAAACAAAATTTACTATAAAGATTTAATGATCATGACAATGAGGTATTGGTGAATACTTTAATTTTAATTTTTGACATGATTGTAGATTCACAAACAGTATGCATTGTAAAAATAACAGGCATATAGACCTGAATACCTTTAATCAATCCATCTTTAATGATAATATCTTGTAAAATTCTAGTACAATATTTACAACCCAGATATTGATGTTGATATTGATGCAGATCAACACAGAATATTTCCATCATCATAGACACTTATCATGTTTCTCTTTTATAGCCATCTCTGCTTCTCTTGCAACCCTACTTTCAACACTAGCAATAACTATTATCTCTCTGCTTATACAATATTATAAATTTAAAATGTTATATAAATGTAATAATATAATACATAACCTTGGGGTTGGTTGCTTTACACTCAGCAAAATCCTCTGGAAATTCATCCACATTGTTATATTTATCATTAGTTTCTTTGATATTGCATATATGATGAATGTACCACTGGTTGTTCAAATTTTCACTCTTTGGGTATTTGAATTGCTTTTACTTTTGGCTATCCTAAAAGTTGTTAAAATTCATGTAAAATATTTTTGTGTAAAAATAAGTTTGATTGTTTGTTTGTTTTAATTCTAGCATAAACAACCAAGAGTGAAACTTCTGGGTCATGTGGTAGTTGTAAGTACAGTTGTGTAAGAAATTGCCAACATCTTTTCCAGAGTCTGCATCATTTTCCAATATCGTAACAATCTAGTTTGTGTGCATTGACTCCAGGGATATGGAGATATCTATATTTTTATTATAGCCATTTCAGTAGATGTGTAATACCATCTTATTGGGGGTGTTAATGTGTGTTCCCTAATGAATGGTTATCCTAAGCATCATCCCATGGATTTTTTGCCATCTGTATAACCTCTCTGTTGAAATGGCTCCATCTGCTATTTTTAACTGAACCATTGGATTTTTTTTCAAGTATTTAGTTTTGAAAATTAGTTATATAGTTTACTCATTTTTGTTCTATATATAGAATGTACAATGTGCAATTGTTTTATATATATATATATATATATATATATAGAGAGAGAGAGAGAGAGAGAGAGAGAGAGAGAGAGAGAGCGCAAATACTTTATCCTGGTCCATAGAATGTCTTCTCATTCTCTTAACAGGGCTACTATATGACAAAAAGTAATTATGATAAGATCTAATCTATGAGATATAGTTTACTAGTTATGTATTGTGATTTTAGTGCCAAGTGCAGGAACAGTTGGGGCCAAGTATTATGGCACAGCATGTTCAACACCTGCCTGAGACACCAACATTCCACTAAGTGCCAGAATGAACCAAATACTTTACTTGGGAACCTGTCACTCATGAAGGAGACCTGTGTGGAGTTTCAGGTTCCTGGCTTCAGCCTAACCCAACCCCAGTCATTCTGGCCATTCACAGAGTGAACCAACAGATGGAATCTTTCTTTCTCTTTCTCACTCTCTTGCTCTCTCTCTCTCTTTCTCTTTCTCTCTTGTCTGTCCATCCCTGTTTCTCCATAAACCTTTCAAATAAATATGTGTTTTTTTAGAGAAAAGCTTCTTTCCAATTTTAGAGTAAATACAATATTTCACCATTAAGTGCAGCATTATATGCAGTGTTCTTGAAGATGCTTAGGATATTTTGACACTACCACTGCAGTGGATCTGAGAATCTTATTATAGTCTCCCACGGGTTGGTTACTTACTCTTCCCATTAAGCCTTTTCTGAGGTGCATGAACAGAGCACTGCTGTTGTTCTGTGGTGACTGCCTGCAGTCAAGTTGTTTTTAGGCTGCCCCTTTCCTGATTATTTAGCTAGAGAGAGAGAAATAAAACCTTTTACCTGGCCGGCGCCGCGGCACACTAGGCTAATCCTCCACCTGCCACGCCGGCACCCCAGGTTGTAGTCCCACTTGGGGCGCTGGTTCTGTTCCGGTTGCCCCTCTTCCAGTCCAGCTCTCTGCTGTGGCCCGGGAGTGCAGTGGAGGATGGCCCAAGTGCTTGGGCCCTGCACCCACATGGGAGATCAGGAGAAGCACCTGGCTCCTGGCTTCAGATCAGCACAGCGCCGGCCGTAGTGGCCATTAGGGGAGTGAACCAATGGAAGGAAGACCTTTCTCTTTGTCTCTTTCTCTCTCTCTCACTGTTTAACTCGGCCTGTCAAAAAAAAATAATAATGGAGAGTAAATTTCAATAAGGAAGCTAAGAAGAGAACATTTAAGCTGAAGAAGTAAAAAAAAAAAACTTTTTTTTAGGAAAAAAAGTAATATGGCAATTACTTTTGACAAGTGCTCAAATATGATTCAGTGGGGGAAAATATAATCTTTTGATAAAATGGTTTTGAAACAATTACATATTTTTCCATAACCACATTGCAAAAATATTCACACACTTACATGTGAAATGTAAAAATATAAAACATTTATATGAATACCTAAAATAGCATGTTTGTGAATTTGGGCTAGGCAACAAGATTTTAGAAACAAAACTAAAAGCATAATTCTTATAAGGAAAATAAAGTAACTTCACAGAGACTTAAAATTTTGTGTTCTGTAATATCATTTTTAAGAGAAAGAAAAGATAAGCTTCAGATGAGGAGAATATATTTGAATCCACTTATGCAACAAATTGCCTCTATCCAGAATATATGAAGAACTTTTATTACCAAATAATATGAAATACAGCAACTCTACCACAGAGATTAACAAAATATCTGAATAAATATTTCCCCTCTTCAAAAGTTGTTTATACAGTTGGCACATAAACACATGAGAGAATGCTCAAAATTAAGAGATATTAGAAATATGCAAATTAGAATCACAGTAACAAATACCTGCGACCCACCAATCCCACTCCTATGTATCTACACTAAAGAATTACTCACCAAAAATGTATTCAGAAAAAAATCTGTACATGGATGTTAGTAAAATCTTTTTATAATAACCCAAACATACAAACACCCTGAATATCTTAGAAGAGGTTAACAGATAACCAGACTATAGAATATCCATATAATCGAATGTTAATTAGCAACATTGAAAATGAACTAATACACACAACATGGATAAATCTCATGTCTGTTACCTCTGTGAAAGAAGCCAGGCCCAAAGGGTGATATGTTGCATGATTCTGTTTAAATATTCATTCACAAAAAGGCAAAAGTCTAGCAATTGTGAATGGATTAATGAGCTACAGTAAGTTTGATTGCAAGAGGTAGAACAGGACTATGTTGAAGATTTTCAAAGTCCAATTTGTGCTGCCAGTGGGAGAATGTCATGGTGGGTAACTTTCAAACAATAGAAATTTATTCTAAGAGCTGAGAAATCTATGGTCAAAATATGGATAGATTTGGTTTCTGATGATAGCCTGGTCTCTGCTTTAAGCGTACGTTGCTGAAGAATGAAAGAGTTGAGAAAGAGTCTACATAAAAAGCTCTTTTTTAAAAAAGATGTATTTATTTATTTGAAAGAATTACACAGAGAGAAGAGAGGCTCAGAGAGAGAGAGAGAGAGAGAGAGAGAGAGAGAGAGGTCTTCCATCTGATGGTTCATTCCCTAATTGGCTGTAACAGCCGGAGCTGCACCAATCCAAAGCCAGGAGCCAGGAGCTTCCTCCAGGTCTCCCACGTGGGTACAGGGGCCCAAGGACTTGGGCCATCTTCTACTGCTTTCCCAGGCCATAACAGAGAGTTGAATCAGAAGTGGAGCAGCCAGGTCTCGAACTGGCACCCATATGGGAGGCCGGCACTTCAGGCCAGGGCGTTAACCCACTGTGCCACAGCGCCGGCCCCATATAAAGCTCTTTTACTAATACATTCTATCTACCCACCAGGATGGATATCTCATGTTCTATTTAACTCTTAAAGCTGCCACCTCCCAATGTCATTACACAGGCAGTTAAAATCAATATCAGTTTTGGAAGAGATAGAGTTTCAAAGCATTGTAGAGGGCAATGAATAAAATGTACATATTTAATTGGCTGCTGGTTTTATAATGATGTGCCTGTTAAAGTTCACAGAAGTGTGGTGCAATAATAAGAGTGAATTATAATGAGTGGAAAATAGATGATCAACTAATGGATAATATTTAAAAAATTGATAATTTGCTCCCACAAGACATTTATTGAATTGCACACTATAAGTGAACTGCTTATTCTTTAGAAGAAAAACACAGTTTCATGCATAATGACATATATTTAATTATAATTATAGACACTAATAAATATTTACTATTGTGTTATGCATTCTGGGATCAAGTGTCTAGTCTTGATCTAAGAAATGAAACACACTTAGTGAAATGATGCTTGAAATATTTCCTTTATGAAATTTCACCTTAAGAGAATCTTACCCTTCCCATTGTATTCTTTTTTGTTTTTTTTAACATTTTTTTAAAATGTTAAAAATTTTTTTTTTATTTAATGAACATAAATTTCCAAAGTACAGCTTATGGGTTACAATGGCTTCCCCCTCCCAAAATTTCCCTCCCACCCACAACCCTCCCCTTCCCCGCTCCCTCTCCCCTTCCAATCACATCATGATTCATTTTCAATTCTCTTTATATACAGAAGATCAGTTTAGTATATATTAGGTAATGATTTCAACAGTTTGCCCCCATATAGTAACACAAAGTGAAAAAAAAATACTGTTGGAGTACTAGTTATATTCTTAACATGTTGATACTTTGAAAATGTTAGATTTGTCACATCTTTGTCTAAATTTTTCGACGTCTCCTTACATCCTTTAAAGGAATGATGTTAATGGGTATTTAGCACAGTGGTTTAATATGCTACATGGCAGGTCTCATTTCCCATTCCAGCTTTTTGCTAAGGCATATCTAGGATGCATTAGTGCAGTACTTGCTTTTCTGCCACCCACATGGGAAATCTTGGTTGAATTTAAGGTTTCTGGCTTCAGCCTGACTAAGCCTCAGCAATTGTGGGAATTTGGCAGCGAATCATCAGATGGAAGACCTCTATTTCTGTCAGTGTCTTCTTCTCTCTTTCCCTCTGCCTTTCAAATAAGTAAATAGAAAGCTAAGGAGTAACCAAGCCATGATCTTTATTTGGCTAGAACATTTCCTGTTATTTACAGCCCCCCTCATTCCACTGCAGCTACATCTATCACCTTTGTATCAAATATAATAGGCATGTTCTTGGTTTTGAATTATCTGTTTCCAAAATTTGATTATTCTTTCTCTCAATGGATATGGCTTATTCAAATTCTTACTATATGTCATGATTTTTAGAGACGTTTCAATGAAAATTATAACACTGCTGCATACATGAGGGAGTTTCAAAAGCTCCCGGAAAATGGATTTCATTGATAAATTCATTTGGTGAAAAAATTGAGATGCTTGCATATATTTTTAGTAAAATACAATTTTCCATGAACTTTCTGTAAACCACTTGTACAGCCCCTATTTGTCCTACACAAGTGATATTTTTATTTATCACTTACCCTGTTTTTACACAATAGAGCAGTTTACTTTATTCAAGTTATTTGCTTTTCATTACTCTTTTTAAAACTTAAGACCTTTCAAAGCAGAGATTTTTTTTAAAAAGATTTCTGTTTTGACAAAACACTGTGTTTGCCACAAAATTGATACACAGCCAATTCTCTCTCTCTTTTTCTTATTTGAAAAGCAGAGTGTCAGAAAGAGAAAAGAGAGATTTTTTCCACCGACTCATTCACTCCCAAAAGGCTGCAACAGCTGGGGCTGGACCATGCTGAAACCAGGAGCCAAAAACTCCTTCTGAGTCTCCAACATGAGTAGTTGAAACTCAAGTACTGAATATATAATCTGTTACCTTCCCAGGCACATTAGCACAAAACTGGGTTGTTGGCAGGTGCTGTGGCACAGCGGGTTAACGCCCTGGCCTGAAGCGCAGGCATCCCATATGGGCGCCTTTTCTAGTCCAGGCTGCTCCTCTTCAGATCCAGCTCTCTGCTATGGCCTGGGAAGGCAGTAGAAGACGGCCCAAGACCTTGGGCCCCTGCACCCTCGTGGGAGACATGGAAGAAGCTCCTGGATCCTGGCTTCAGATTTGCGCAGCTCTGGCCATTGCGGCCAATTGGGGAGTGAACCATCAGATGGAAGACCTCTTTCTCTCTCTGCCTCTTTTCTCTCTGTGTAACTCTGACTTTCAAATAAATAAACAATTAATCTTAAAAAAAAAAAAAAACTGGATCAAATGCAGATCAGCAGGGCTGGAAGTAGCAGTCCAAATTGGGACCTGGTTGCAAATGACTGGTTAACCCACTGAGAGCATGGATTGTGCCTACATTGTTTATTGATGCATATGTAAAGCAACTAGAAAGTGTTTTAATATAGTACATATTCAACATGTAATTGTTGAGCAAATGAAGGTCACTAATCGTATATACATAATTGTCAAATTTACTTCTGTGGATAATTTCATGTGTTTGAGATTGAGAATTGCAGATTCTTTAATAAGAAATAAACACAACTAATGATATTTCAAAGAGTTCAAAGGACAATTCTCTCAACTAGTTATGTGTTACTGGATTATGCTAAGGGTAATCCTGCAACTGAAGAATTTGCTCCAGGTTGAAGATAAACCAAGATAAATCTGGAATGCTGGCTTATGGATGTGGGCTTTCACAATCTGTCTGTAGTGATTTGGTCTTAGGAAGACATTGAGTTCTAGAAAATGAGTAATTCTCCTATCATAATTTTTACAAAAGTAAAATCATTCGACTCTCTTTTTAACACTGACTCTGGGGCAAAAAAGTAGTAAAAGGATTTCAAAAGTATCTTAAGTGTCTATGATTAAGTCTATGATTCCAGTAACTAAAATTTTATTCTGAAATATCTGGGTTGATAATGTAAAATGCTTTCCTCGTGGTTCTGCATATAATATGTTTCCACTTAAGTGGAGAGAAAAAGTATCACTTCAAAATCTTAGGACTTGGAGGATCCAGAGGATAACACAGAAAATACCCGGTTAAATCAGTTTTAGTAAAATAAGAGATTAAGAGCTGAAACATAAGTAAGATGGCTGGAAAGCAATTGTCTCTCTCCAATTTTCTTCCATTGAAGCAATACAAGCTCAAGACAAGGGTGATTGTTTCCATGTTTAGACAAAGTAATAAAGAAAGCAGTCATTGTCTACATTGTAATATATTCCCAATGCTGAGAGCAGCTGAATCTCTCTCAAGGATAGTCCTTGTTCAGGAACACCTGCTTCGGGAAGGTCATTCAGTAAACTCATTTAGATTCAGGGTGAATGCAGAGCTGTTGTTCCTCTCACTGATATGCTTGTTAAGAGCATGATACCAAATGAACATTGAAAATATTGAATAATAATTGTTAACACAGTATGCAATTTTAGCCGTGTTGCTTTATTACAGGGTTTTATGGAAAATATATTAAAGTCAGATAATTTTAGGTTTTGTAAACTTTTTATTAATATAAAGGTAACAGGTTTCATGTATTTCACTGGTTTAATTCTAAGATAACCATATTTCTTTCCCTCCCTCAAACCCCTTCCTTCCTTCATTTTAATTTTTGTAAAAGCATAATTTCAATCCACTCTATAATCAAGGTGTAATACACCATTAGCCATAATATTCAACAATAAGCAGAACAATAATTTTAGATTTTAACTATAAAGACAATCAAGTGCAATGTTAGTATAAAAGCACATATATTTTACAAGCTGGTAGATGTCCCACTAAATTGACTTGCTTCTAAACTTATTTTAGACATTTTTAAGATTATGAATATTTTTCATTGCTTTGTGTCTTCCAAATTAATGCTTCTAAGAAAGGCAATAACAATAATTTATTGTAGAGATGCTATGTAAGTGCCTCTCTTGGTGTCATACCCTCCTGAAATTAGGGGCGGGGCTGTCGTTTCTGCTCATGCCAAAACAGGCAGTGGATGGGCAAACCCGCCCTCCAAGGAATGTGGCAGCTGGAGCTCCAGGGGACTAAAGGACATGAATTTGTACCCGAAGTATTTTTTGGAATTGTAAATTTTCACAAGCATCTAAATGGGCCTGTCTGAAGATATATAACACAGCTCTAATCCCTATCTTATACCACCAGACTGAATCCCTTTTCCCAAATCCTTAAGTTGATGTACAACCTTGCCTACCTACTTGCTTGCTTGCAGACTTGCTGGTACCCTCTAAAATTGAGAGATCATAGCACATCTAGTGATGTGCTCTTAGAAGGGATGCTCCTGTGTCCTGTCTCTGCATTTGAAAAACCCCACAATTTCTACATCTACATTAGTATGTTTGCCTGCATGTACCTACAATCTGCTACTCTACTGGTACTGAAACATGAATTGCATGATTTGCCAAAATAAAAAACAATAACAATGCAATAAAATTATAAAATAAGATTTGTGATGCTGAATTTAGTTAAAGGGAAAGCAAAGTAATTTACAAATGAATATTTTCTTCAACAAATTATTCTTTCACAATACAGAAGAATATTATAAACAAGTGATTCATAAAGTAAAAAGTGATTTTGCTATGCTACTTCAGGAATAGTGAATTGAAAGGGAAGCTGAGCTGTAGTTTTTGTGAAAACTCATGTTGTGTGTTTCAGAAATCTGATAAATAGAAACATGAAAATAATGCCCTAAAGGCAACAGATATGCCTGGGATATGACAATGACATGGAAAGGCATGAAATGAGTCTCAGCAAGTGTTAATTAGACTTGTCACCAGACACTGTGCATCTTTATAGGGGTGCAGTGTCTACCAGGAATATCAACTTTCAACATTTGACATATTGATTTTTTGGTTTAATCTATCACTTTGACCCTAATATTTTTTAACATGATTGTTTTCTCATATTACATTTGTGAATTCTTGTACAAAGCTATACAAAGCTTGTACATACACATAGCTTGTACAAAGCTAAGTTACTAGAAACATAGGATGATTGAAATTAGTGCATACACATAAACTTGCCTTCTGTTTTTACTACTTTATCTAAAAAAAAAGAAAATCAAAAGTAAAATAGTTAAATGACAAAGCCGCCATTCTCACTTGCTGGTATTGGATTTTTAAAAAAGATAATAAATTTTCATAAATCTAGCAGCTACGAATTCATCACTACAGAAAGAAGACAAGGATAAATCTATGTGTATGAATTTTTATAAATAAATGAGATCAACAATGTATATTTATTTTTCTTTTGTTAAACATAAATACATTTTTCTAAGGGAAAAATAGGCTTGTAAGAGTTCTATTGATTCATTATAAATAATTAATGTTGTACCTTGGATTTTACCAAAAGCAGAGCCTTAGAAAAAGAATTTGTGCAGGTATGGGAATGAGACAAATAAGGACACCAGGAGGTAACTGTTGCTATGGGATATCCTGAGACATACACAGAAATCTTTCCAACATTGACTTTCTCCAGCATGGCCTCTCTCAAGGACTGAAGCTGGATCATTTGTCTGCCAACTTCTATTCCCAGTATATTGTATTGTTCTTTTTCCTCTTAAGTTCCCGGCACTTCCAAGTTGCATGTGTATGACATTTTGGAAAAACACAGTTAAAAATCAGAACCAGACATGACACAGATAAAAGCAGCAGATGTTCAGCAAAGGATAAATATGAGCCAGCTGCAACTTCACACTGTAACTGTCCCCAAAATAAGAAACCAACCAAAGCCTTTGGTATGCTCTATAGAATAGACTTTATAGAATGATGATTATGGTGGTCCATTCTTCCTGAGCTCCACATCTGGATTAGGGTATTATGCTATAATAACTCTGGAAAAAGTAAGGCCAGGGGAAATGATGGGATGTGCACTGAATCTTTGCTTAATTGAATAACTGTGTTTGCTGCTTGGTTTATTCAAATGATATCAACAATGCGAGTTTAAACAACCTTGTAGTCTTAAGACTATTAAAATTACTTTTTAATGTTATTTCCTCCATTTCATCCACCTGTAATTACCTGTAATTAAAAGTATGCTGGGATGGGGCCAGAGCTGTGGTGTGACCGGTAAAGCCACCTCCTGCATTGCTGGCATCCCATATGGGCACTGCTCCACTTCCTATCCAGCTCTCCTCTATGACCTGGAAAAGCAAAGAAGATGGCCCAAGTGCTTGGGCTCCTGAATCCAATTGGGAGACCCAGAAGAAGCTTCTGGCTCCTGGCATCAGATCAGCTCTGTTCCAGCGGGGGCAGCCATTTGGGGAGTGAACCAGCGATGGAAGACAACTCTCTCTCTCTCTCTCTCTCTCTCTCTGTCTGTCTGCCTCTGTCTCTCTATAAGTCTGCCTTTCAAAAAGATAAAAAAAATATATTTTTTAAAAAGTGTGCTAACTTGTCCCTTGAAGTCTATCACTATAGCAGTAAATCTTCAGGTGTTAATATCGAACTAGAAAAGACAAGATATTCAGATTTCCAGTACACAGGGATGCAGTTAGTCATGTTTACAGTGATTTTGACTTTATAATTTGCTACTCCTAAGACTGCCAGAATTTATCCAAAATGTGTTTATCATTTTTAATATAATAAAATCATGATTATACACTCAGCACATAAGGCAGGGCATGTGACTGAAAATGCCCAATTGAAGATGAATGGAAATTCTTGGACTTGCCTCCAGTTCAAGGCAAAAAGCAGACTGGCCGTGTCTTTTCCATGAAGTCTTCCTCCTGCCACTTGACACCTGAATCAGAAGAAGAAAGTCAGACAGCGGAGCTATACAATAGGAGGACATTAGCTGCTTTAAGAAGCTAACAGGTCACAGCTGCTTTACAAACAGAGGTATCGAACAAGAAATACATTTATGTTAGGCTTACTTTCAAAATGAACACTTAGCTTTTTGCCATCTTAGTTCATATATGGAAGCTTTTAAAATAAACTATTGATATTAACTTCTATTCAGTGACTATCACTTAGCTACACATTTTCCATTCACTTTATCAGTTAATCTGCAAAAATATTCAGTGAAAGAGACACTCATTACTGTTATCTGATGAATGCAAAGATAGAGGTTCTGGGTTTGTAAGAAATTTGTTTGGAATCATACACACATAAAGAGTTGCATTGAATTCAATCCTGAGAGTTCCCTTACTAAACTTTTTTTCTGAAAAAAAAGCTTATACTTTTTTTTTTTTTTTTGACAGGCAGAGTGGACAGTGAGAGAGAGAGAGAGGTCTTCTTTTTCTGTTGGTTCACCCCCCAATGGCCGCTAAGGCCGGCGCACCGTGCTGATCCGAAGCCAGGAGCCAGGCGCTTCTCTTGGTCTCCCATGCGAATGCACGGCCCAAGGACTTGGGCCATCCTCCACTGCACTCCTGGGCCACAGCAGAGAGCTGGACAGGAAGAGGAGTGACCAGGACAGAATCTGGCACCCCGACCGGGACTAGAACCTGGGGTGCCAGCGCCGCAGGCGGAGGATTAGCCTATTGAGCCACGGCGCCAGCCTACAAATTTTTCTTACTAACAACTACAATTTTTAAAAATCAAATTTAAACTCTTTTGTTTTTTTCCTAGATTCTGAGTCAGTCTTCCTCTTCATGAATGCCCATCTGGTCTTAAAATAAATATGCTTTCCTTTGTGTATTTGCAAAAGTTTTCTTCATAAATCCTAGAGATGACTTGCATACCAGATTCATTAATTCCTTCCATTTTTCTTTAAAATGTAGATTAAAAAGCATCTATTGCTAAGGGTATGTTAACACAATAGTGTCCTTCCACAAAATTTATTTTTATTCCAATAATTAACAAAGAAGGACAGGCCTGTTTGGTGATAACAACTAGTGCTGAGGGGCTAGAGCTGTGGTGTAGCAGGTAAAGCCACTGCCTGCAGTGCGGCATCCCACATGGCTGCCAGTTCTAGTCCCTGCAGCTCCTCTTCCAATCCAGCTCTCTCTGTGGCATGGGAAAGCAGTAGAAGATGGCCCAAGTCCTTGGGCCCCTGCACCCGCGTGGGAGACCCAGAGGAAGTTCCTGGCTCATGGCTTTAGATCTGCACAGCTCTGGCCTTTGCAGCCAATTGGGGAGTGAACCAGCAGATGGAAGACCTCTCTCTCTCTCTCCTTCTCTTTGCCTCTAATTCTCTCTGTGTGTAACTCTGACTTTCAAATAAATAAATAAACCTTAAAAAAAGAAAAGAACTGGTGTTGAGCCAAATTCTTAGAGTTGAATCTCGAGTTTACTAGTTACTGCTAGTATTTAATGCTTAAAATAACATAAGAAACAGAAGTGCTCAATATATTTTAATTGATATTAATTCATTGTTAATGGAAATTTTTAGAACTTATGCACAGGAATTTGAACTATGAGCAAGGCTCATATAGCTCTACTTATTTCCAAACACAGTATTTACGAAGCATTTACTGTTAACAAGCATCCTGTTACCAGGGGAAAAAACAGGAGCAGCAGTAAAAGCCATAGCAACGATATAATGAATGTAACAAGTCACTTGCATTGAATTTCTGTTTTTGATTTGCATCCAGGTAGAAAAAAAAAATCATTATTTTGTATTCCTTAAATAGCCTACACTGGGCTTGATTTGCCAATCTCTAAAAGAAAGAGAAAGGAAAAATGCCAGAATTCATTAAGGGTAAAGTTGACTCGTTCAGTGGAGAAATGTAAGATAATAGGAAAACATTGCAGAGAAAATAAATAAAAGGAAAATATAAGGAGAAAAATCATTTGATAATATACCTTATGAAATCAGACCTAACATTCGAATGGTATATAAACTTTAAAGTAACTTCTTATGAATTCTGAAAATATAAGTTAGAGTTTAAGATTTCATTTTCTTGCTTAGCAAATTTGCCATTAAGGTATCTTTCTAGAAACAGATAGTGATAATTTGAAAAACATAGTATCCTAAAATATAAGTATTTTGAATAAATTGATTTTTAAATTTATACTATATTTTTATTCCTTAAAATATGTGTAAATGTGGGTAAATCATAACAGGAATAATGACAGCAATTATTACATTCTTGGTATGCAATACCTTTGTGAATTATTTAGTTAACATACCTCCATTTGGATAATGTAATGCAAAATTTTGATATAAATAATCTGCAATACTAACAACCTGTGTGGTTTTGTTGTTTTGGGGGTAGGTCATGTATACATCAACATATAAATATTACTATATGGAAATAAGTGGATTATTGTTTCAAAGAGTTTTGGTTGACAAATTAAAATTCAAGGTGATAACAAAACCACAAGGTTTCATGTGTTGACATGAGATGCACATTCATTTAGATGACACAAAGGACAAAAATTAAAGTGTATGAATGTCTTTGAAGTGAGCAGAGGTAATCATGCTAAGTTTCAACTTTATTAGAGTATGAAAAACGCAATGGATCTGAAGAGAATTGACATTTTGAGCTTCAATGATTGTTTATAGCCCATGTCTCTACTGTTGAAGAACAATGTTTTTTTCTTCTTACTATTTGTTGAATATTTTTCTTAGTGTAGAGTTAATCTTATGAGTATAAAATAAAAAGAAAGCACGTCATTGTAAAAAATTAAAAGAAAGAATAAGAAAGGAAGGAGGAGGATTGTGGGAGCATGGTCAGAAAGGAAGGTAGGGGGAAGTATCATTATGCTCCTAAATCTGTATATATGAAAAACATGAAATTTATTCATCTCGAAAATAAATGAAAACAAAAAAGAAGGAAATTTAAGTTTAAAGCTACCTATACACAGACAATTCTTTTAAAAGTTGAAAGTAGAATTAGTAGTTTTAAGATATTAACACAATGAAGCAAACTATAAACACCAAATATATAAAATACCATGTATTAAAAAATAAAATAAAATAATGACAAAAAGATACACATACACACACACACACACACACATGAATACTCTCTTAGACACTTTGTATTAGTTGATCTCTAATATGCCTGGATTAAGCTTATCAATTAAAGGACAATCTTCTTATTAAAATCTCACTCTTTTCCCTCAAAGTTTATACACTTGAGACATGAGGGAGTTTTAAAACTAAATGTTGGAAGGGGAGAGGGAGCGGGAGAGGGGAGGGTTGTGGGAGGGAGGGAAGTTATGGGAGGGGGAAGCCATTGTAATCCATAAGCTGTACACTGGAAATTTATATTCATTAAATAAAAGTTAAAAAAAAAACTAAATGATGTAAAAACTTTAAATAAACAAAGAGAATGGAAAGACTTTTCAAAACTTATTACCAAAATTAAAGTCATGTCATATTTTTGCCACTAGAAAATGATGAGGTTTTTAAGTTTTTAAATTTGCAAACTTCATTTTTCTATACAAATTGATAGCACCACACAAGCATCCTTTTAATATGAACACACTGACAACTGATCAGGACCCTGTGTGCATTTTACACTTTATTGTTCTTACTTTCAGACTTTGAAATGGGTATTTCTCCAAGTATCATCTCTTCATAATATTGGACAATAATTTTTAAAACTAAGATTTGAATATTTTGTGTACAAATAGTTCCTGAGAAGGAATTAGATGTAAAAACTATAATAAAATATTGATTTAGTATCCATATGAAATATGTGTTTTTAAAATTCTAACAATATTCTTATTTCAAATTCAAGAAAAAAGATATAGGGATTTTATTAACTTACTTTGTATAACATTTTTCTCTTACACTATAAATATCTAATTAGTAATAACTAACTATTCTCTTATTCCTGTAATATACATTATTGTGAAATTATTTTTAAGTAACTGTATAGTGTATAGAATACAGTTCAAAATGCATTTAGTGGGCCGGCACCACGGCTCAATAGGCTAATCCTCCGCCTGCGGTGCCAGCACACTGGGTTCTAGTCCAGGTCGGGGTGCTGGATTCTGTCCCAGTTGCCCCTCTTCCAGTCCAGCTCTCTGCTGTGGCCTGGGATTGCTGTGGAGGATGGCCCAGGTCCTTGGGCCCTGCACCTGCATGGAAGACCAGGAGAAGCACCTGGCTCCTGGCTTCAGATCGGCACAGTGTGCCGGCCACAATGCGCCAGCCATAGCAACCACTTTGGGGGTGAACCAACAGAAAATGAAGATCTTTCTCTCTGTCTCTCTCTCACTGTCTAACTCTTCCTGTCAAAAAATAAATAAATAAACAAAATGCATTTAGTGTAGTTTATAATGTTAACACTTTTCTACTAAAAATAAACTACTAATTGAAACTAAAGTGTCTTTTTATTTCATTTTGTTCTTACCCATTTACTAAATCTAAACAGAGAATTGTGTTGCAATTACATGAAATATTTATTCTTCATGGTTGTAGTATTAAATTAATATAGCATTAGGTTCTTTTTTTAATGTTTGTATAAATTTGCATTTTTTCACTTCTAAATGTGCTTCACTGACTTTCTGGTTGAATTTCATTTCTGCAAATAGAAAACATAAATACGGTTCAAAATAAAAACAAAATAAATGCCTTTACTTTTCTTTGTTATTTGAAGTTTCATGGAAACAGTCAATGCTTCGTATCTCACTCTTAGGTTCCTTAAAAATATATGCCATCTTTAATATTCTTGACTTTCTTACTTACTGAAAATGTTGAAAGTGATATTGACTCTCCACCCACCTCTCCTTGCCAGTTCTTATTCTTCTCACAAAATAGTGATACTTTATTGTGTATATAGGACTATCTCATTTTCTGCTCAAATGACATGGTCTTGCTTTTATTCTCAACCTCTCTACAACAATGTAGAGAACCGTTTGGATTCCTCTAAATTTAATTATTGTTACAAAAGTATGGACAGAAGTGCATAAAAGACACCTACATATAACATGGGTCTCAATTATTATATGCACATTAAAAAAAACTATAAAATATATATGTGGATTCAAAGTCAGTTTTGAGTGTTTCCTTAAGAAATAATCACAGCCGGCGCCGTGGCTCACTAGACTAATCCTCCGCCTTGCGGCGCCGGCACACCGGGTTCTAGTCCCGGTCGGGGCACCAGATTCTGTCCCGGTTGCCCCTCTTCCAGTCCAGCTCTCTGCTGTGGCCAGGGAGTGCAGTGGAGGATGGCCCAAGTGCTTGAGCCCTGCACCCCATGGGAGACCAGGATAGGCACCTGGCTCCTGCCATCAGATCAGCGCGGTGCGCCGGCCGCAGCACATCAGCCGTGGGGCCACTGGAGGGTGAACCAACGGTAAAGGAAGCCCTTTCTCTCTGTCTCTCTCTCTCACTGTCCACTCTGCCTGTCAAAAAAAAAAAAAAAAAAAAAAAAGAAATAATCACAAAAAGTATACTTCTGTCAGTAGTGTTCCTTCTGGACCACTCTTGATCTGCAGTGATTCACCATCTGGTGTAAAGATAGCATATATGTATATTTTTTCATCATTTTTCCAAGTTTTTTTTAATAGTATAACATAAACGTACTTTTTAGCTCCTCTTTGTTTTCAAAGGCAATGACTGAAGTCTATCTCTTAACTTTTACATAAATGGCATTTTTTCCTGTCCTTCATTATCGGTATTCTGTTTCTACAGTGCTCTCTGTATACACCAAGGGAATGGGTTTTGGAAAAGAATAATGTAGTTGTATGTTATATAACTCTATATATGCTGATTATAAGAGATAATTCCCTAGGTATTTACAGGTGCAGGTTTCCCCTCCCGTGTGTGTTATCTTCACTACTTTATTTCACCTCTCTAGTCTTCAACTCATTATCTACAGCTTATGGGAAATTAAATATAATATTGGTTATCATATCATTACATTTATATAGCTAGAATGCTATTTACTAGTATGACTAACCAGGTGATTTTTAGGATTAAATGTGATACCAATTACCTGGCATATTGTCAGATGTATAGAAAATGGTCAGTGTTGGAATTATTTTTACAGTCATTGCTGTACTGTATTAAAGTACTCTGTGAGCTTGGTCAGCAATAAGAGAAAGCAAGAAAACAATTTCATATTAACATTTACATTTTAAATTAATGTGGTTAGCGTGTCGTTTATGATGTCAATTTTACTAAAAATATATACTTCCATATATTATTTAAAATAAAATTTATTGAACTATTAAAAAGGTATATAATATACACCTTAATATCATTGCTGGAATGAATAATGGTGATATTTCTGATATTCATTTATTTTGTCTTACATATATTTAATCTAAATAATGTATATTAATATTACAGTGGGATATAGTAATTAAGTAAATAAAATTGCTAGCAATCATATAAGTTTTTGAATAATACACTTAGGAAATTAAATGTTGTCTTCCAGAATATAAATTTGCACTTAAATTATTCCTTATTAAGCACATAATGCTAAGTTGCACATTTTACATAATATTAGCTTAGGCAAACTCCTACACTTTAATGAGGCATCCAAAGCACTCCAAATGAAATATCAAGGTTAACTATTTTAGCCACCTAAACCATCTCCTCCTTGCTGACTGTACAATATTTATCTTGACAGATGTCAGCTTCATAATGCTTGTGAGAAGTTTGTGGCTTTCATTACCTGGATTTACAATACTGTGCAACAGAGGCTTAAATTGCACTGTGAGCCATGACAGCTGGCAAAAACGAGTCAGAAGGACAATTCCATCAAACCTGCAAAGCTCAAGAAAAGCTTAGTGGAGTCAATGAACACCTTAAAAGTTGAAAAACCGGCAGAATAAAGACTTATAAAGGAATGAATGAATTGAAAAGGAGATGAGGGTTCCTATGCCTCTTGCATTGGCATTGCTCATTGCTCTGAACAAAGGAGTGATTTTAGTTGTATGTGAACAAAAATGACTCAGAATATGTGCAGAGTACCTGGACACTAATTAAATTGTTTTCAGCACCTTTTTAAGTGCACTTGTCCTCCTGCATATTTATGTATGTATTTGTTCAGACATATTTTTTATTCAATTTTATTACTGATCTACAAAAAAAGGCTTGCACCCCATATCTCTTAAGCAGTTCCTATGAAAATAATAGACATGGATAAAAATTTTCTGAGTCTTTGCATCTTAGAAATTTAGAGAATGGTGAAGATTATCATTTATGTTTGAAAAAACTGAAGTTCTCAGAAATAAGAGATATTCCACAAGGTAGAGAAACACGTGATTTATGACTTCAGCTAATGGGTGAGACCTATCAATTAGAAAACATTTTGATGGTAATCTGCTTTACTGAAAATCTGCTTACTTAACTGATAATTTCCTGAAATTATACCTTCAGAACAATATCCACCTTGGCATAGAGAAATTATCTGGGTACTGTGATTCAGCCAAGTTAACACACAAAATTAATCATAGCCTCATTAGATTTTTTTGTTTGTTTGTTTGGTTGGTTGCTTGCTTTGTATTTGTTTCTATTGCTCTTAGTTTAAGAAAGATTTTACAAGTAAATGAAAACTTGGTTACAGCTTTCAGATTTCAGCAAATACTCACTAATATTTACCTAAATAAGGATATATACTATAACTTGTTTTGTAAAGTGCAACTTTCAAGATTACTTTAACTCTAGCTTTAAATAAATTAAAGTCATTTCGGTAATTTCTGGCAATGTATTTAATACATAAGGACAAAAAATTATTGTGACCATAGAAATACTACACTAGTAAGATTTAACATAGGGATGTCTTTGTTTCTAGTCCTCTTATTTCAATGAGGAATAAACCATTTTGGGCATGCACCCCTTTGGAGTTCATCATCAGGTACTGGGGCTTTTTTAACCCTAGAAGCTAGAAGGAGGAATACCTGGTCTTTTGCTGCACCATGTCATGGCCAGGTAACACCATCCTCCAAGTAGATATCTTTTGTCACAAGTAGTGAAATGGTCTGAGATCTCTTATTTCCAAACATTTTTTCCCTGTAAGATAAGCCAAACATTTGCCAGTTGTGTAAGGTAGAGGCGGCACTTTACGCAAAAGTTACCCTCAAGACTCCAGCTTCCCCTCTCCTTCCCTCTGCCTATAGCCTGTAGCACATTCTACACCTATCCCTCCATCTACTGCTCCTGTGCCTTCTCGCCCCTCCCCATCAGGGACTACTTGTTACCAAATAGGACACTCAACTTCTGACTTCTATTGTACCCCCCACCCCCACCCAAGAGGTATCAAGAAGTTCAGCACTCCCTAATTGTGCCCAGATATCTTGTCCTTGTAGGATCTTAGACAGAAAAAGGGGGTTGAATATTTTCACATGGCCCTGACATATATATTGATATATAAATTGCCTTCCAGAATTTGTCCCAGTGTTATGATCTTACCTAGAAAGATCTGATAGAACACTTAAATTAGATCTTAACAGGAATTGTGAAACAAGTTGATCTCTCAGCTGCAGAAATTATCAGGGATGAAGCTTATTTGATGTCGACATCCCTGCCTGATCAAAGGGGTCAGGAACAGATATTTTATCATTTAGAAATAAGGCTATTTCTCAGGAAAATCCTCACCCTAAGTAAACACCAGAATGCCCTGTAGATGAATGGAAACAAAAACATTCCATTGCTTGTGTCTTGGAGGGATTTAGGAGTACCAGGAACAAGCCAATAAACTACCCCAATTTGTCCATGATAGACCAAGGCCTTGAAGAGAAACCCTCTGCCCTCCCAGAAAGATTGAAGAAGGTTACTTAGTATACTTCCCTATCAAAATCTCCCAAGTCAAAGGAAGGGCACGAAACCTTGAGCAATAAATACATTCATTACTCGATCAACTTCACATATTAAGAGAAAGTTACAAAAACTGGCTATTAGAGCCTTAGAAAACCTCTGAAGGTCACTCACTTTAGTCTTTTACCATGAGGACCAGGGAAAGGTACAAATAGAGGGAATGGATGGGAAAAAAAGACTACAGATCTGGTAGAAGACTTATGGTTATATCAACCTGAGTGTCCGCAGGAGTCACCAAAGTGCTATTGCTATGGTTAGGCAGGGCACCTCAAGAAGGAATGTCCACATTCACATGGTCAGAGAAAACTCTCCTGACTCTGTTCTATTTGCAATGGGGATCACTGGAGTGTTGACTGGTCCTGGATATCAAGGCCTCTGGGTTTATGCCACCTTCTTCAGATGACCCAACAGGAATTCCTGTGGGGAAAGTCACAGGCTCTACCACCCAGACCATCATTATTCAGGAGCCCCAGTTGCTCTTAACCATTAAAGGGAAAGAGGTTGACTTCCTCCTAGATACTGGACCCGACTTTCCTCTCCTCTCAGATTCAATTCCCTTCTCTTCCCTTAGTATGACCATGAGAGGTGTCTCAAGAGAGCCATTAGTTAGATATTTTACCTAGCCCCTAAGCTGTAACTGGAATAATTTATTTTTATACTTGGCTAAGTGATCATACTATAGAGCCCAGTATCCCCGCTTGGGAATGATCTCATAGCCCAGATGAGAAGTACCATCCACCTGATTCCAGAGTAATCTTTATGCCATTCCATAATTAAGATGAATATTAATCTGGAGGTTTGGGTACCCCAGGGAAAGATTAGTTGAGCAATAACAGCCAAACCAGTATGAATTCATTCATCTTAAAGATCTCTCCTCTTTTCCCCATCCAAAAGAGTGTCCCTTATATCCAGGGCCCTGACAAGGGTTACAAGTCACAGTTGACACCTTAAAATCACAAGGACCTTTAAAGCCTTAGTCCTTAGCATTCCAATATTTAAGACCAAGTAGAGAAAAAAAATCTGGATAAAGAGATTGAAGTGGCCAGAAAAATAGGAGGAAACCAAGTAAATATAGTTTAATTGAAGTCAAAGAAGGAAAGAACGTTAAGAAACTGCCATTTGTATTGAAAGCTGCTGATAATTCTAACTAAATGAAAATTGTTTTTTTAGTTTCCAAGCATATACTCTAAATCCATACAATTACAAAGAAAGAGGTAATCAAAGAACAGGATATTTGAAAAAAAACCTACATTTGAATTCTAACTGTTTCTTTCATTTGTTAACTTTATTGTCTCTCACTAACAGCTTAACATTCCAAGCCTCAGTTTCTCATCTTCCTCCTGACATGTGTGCTCAATTGACAGAATGGGTAGCTCTGACAAGAGCCCTCAAACTGAATGAAGAGAAAAGAATAAATATTTATACTGAGTCTGATTATGCCTATCTAGTTCTCCATGCTAAGGTCAGTATTTGGAAAGTAAGACACTTTCTCACCACAAATGGGTCCTCCATCAAGTACCATCAGGAAATGAAAGATTGTTATCTTCAATGTTCTGCCCCTAGGAAGAGGAGGTTATATTCTGTAAGGGAAAACAAAAGGGGACCAATAAAATTTGTCCAATTGGCAGACTGGACTGCCAGGTCAGCAGCCAAGGAGACTCCAGAGCTTCCTTGAACCTTCAGAGACTTTTTTGATTTAGGAATACTCCTTACAAAAGATCATGGCAAAATATTCATCTGAACAGACTCAATGAGCACTTTCTAGAGGTTATAGTACAACAAGAAATAGGAGTACCTCTTGGTATGGGTAGACACATTCCCTAATTGACTGGGAGTCTTTCCCTGTACAATCATGGCCATTGAAGTACTAAAAGTGCTATTCTTTGAAATACTCTCTCAGTTTGGACTTCTTAAGAGCCTACAAAGTAGCAATGGCTTTTCCTTAAAGGCAACCATCACTCCATGAGTCTCAAATGTGCTTGGTGTACAATATCATCTGCATTATGCCCAATTGTCAAGGAAAGTAGAAAAGACTAATGTCATCCTCAAGAGACACATTAAGAAACTATCTCAGAAAATTATCTTTCCCTGGGGCTCTCACCTGCCCAATGTGTGTCAGAAATAACCCCTCAAAGTTAGATTTGAGCTCTTTTGCAATACAGTACAGTCATCCATTCAGTATTAATGAACTGCTATTGGAAAATCAGACTTCATGCACAATCAGATCCATCACAGCACTTGTCAATTTCCAACAGGCAATGCAAGACCTCATGGATACAGAACCCAGGGAATCAGGAAGCCATGTGTGTGTATATATATATATATATATATATATATCATTGTATATATTTATATAAATATAAATACCAATTGTATTTAAAGTTGCTAGTAATTCTAACTAAATGAATAAATATATGTATATACATATGTGTGTGTATATATATATATATATATATATATATATATATATATATACAAACACATACCCTAGGAAACTCACTGTTAATCATGGCCCTTCCTACTCACTATCCCTCTTTGGAGGAGTGGTGAGAGACATCCTAGCCTGTGATTTTTCAACTGCTACTACAGGTAAAACTGCCCATATTGAATTTCTGGATCCACCATTCCCAAGTGAAGGTCTGTGTTTCTGCATCAACCTCAGATTCACTCCTGGATGACGACCCCAGCACCTAAAAAAAGATGAATGCCCCTCCCAGGCACCGAAGAACGCAAACTTCTTTGTTAAAGAGGTAAGTAAATCTGTTGTGCACACTCATGCCCAGCCTTCATCCTCAAATCCACCATCCCTTAATTCCATCATAAAGCTGCAGTTGTTTGGGGAATAGCTGTGCTACTTAGCATGGTAATTCTTTTCATCATAGTATTCATCTGCTTACCTCGATATTCTCTACTCTTTTTTTTTCAATAGACTAGCTTTACGTTATACAATTTTTCTTATCTGTGCTCCTAATTTTTCATGACCACAAGACATGAACCCAAGTAATTAAAACAGAAGAATTCTACAACATTTAGCCAGTAGATCTGCCCTGTATCTGCTTGATCAAATTTTACCTGTTCTGCCAGAAGAAGCCAGCATCCTCTCATTTTTTAAAATAATTTTGTGACTTCCAGGTGTATGTGAGTCATGTAAATAATGCATTTCCTCTTCCACTGGTCAGAGTCTTTCTGAATGGGTTCTCCCATTATTTGAAGAAACTCTCCACAAGATGGAAACAGCAAACTCAACCAAGGTTTTTGCTTATCTAGTACTCTTCCCTGAATTGCTTACCCCATGCTCTGATTTCTGCTGAATATTTCTTTATAATAAATTATTTATTCCTAAATGTGCATCCTCTAATATATAACCCAGCCTAATAAAAAAGGAAATTATATGGTATTATTCATGACTATCCCAGTGAAATGTAAGAGTCTTGGTTTTATGTCCTAAAGACTTGAAATATAAAAGAATTACCTCTGGAAAGCCAAAAACTACTCATGATCCCTGTTGAATTTATCTCCCTTTATGTCAGCATAAATTCTCTTTTGATGCATATGGTTGCTTCTATGCAGTGCAAAGGAAGGAGGAAAAAGCAGGCACACTATCCCTAGAGGGAATGTGATACCAACTCTAGCTGTTTCTAATATGAGAATGGAGGCCTTAAGTATTAAGCTACCATATCTTCAGAAAAAAAGTAAGTATTTTCTGTATTTATTTGTTTCAACAGCATTTTTTTCTTTTCTTTCTGTGTCTCTACAGAGAAATACATATTAAAATACCTGTGAGATACTGGCTTTATTGAAGGAAAGGGAGCATAGTGTTTCTAGATGATAGGCCCTTAGGAAGTAGTTTGTTAATTACTTTTTGTATTAGATAGTGGTAAAATAAAGTAAAAAAGAAAACATCAAGATGCCTAAAACTTTTGATAATATAGCTTGTAGATACCATTCTGTAGCTGTTAACTGCAAGTTTGCCAATAATTAAGAGATTTGGGAGGATCATTTAACTTAATGACTACTGTGTTGAATGTCTTTGCAAGAGTAGTGTTGCCAGTGCCAGCACTGTGGCACAGTGGGTTAAGACATGGCCTGCTGTGCCAAGATCCCATAAGGGCACCATTTGTAGTCCTGGTTACTCCACTTCTGTTCCAGTGCCTGGTAATGCACTTGGGAAAGCAATGGAAGATGTCCCAAGTCCTTGGGCCTGTGCCACCCATGTGGGAGATCAGATGAAACTCCTAGATCCTGGCACCTAACTTAGGCCTGGCCCAGCCCTGGCTGTTGCTGTCATTTGGGTAGTGAACCACCAGGTAGACGATCCTATTTCCATCTTTCTGTAACTGCAACTTTTAAATAAATAAGATAATTTTACAAAAAGAAATAGTGTTGTCAAAGCAATAGGGAAGACCAGAAGATGGGATCATACTTATCTGTGCTCTTCATGAAGCTTTTTGAATATTTGTTTTGCATAGATTTACCTTCAGTTTTCCAAAGCTGATGCTAAAGAATGTCCCTCAGCTGTTGAACAAGCATTTGCAGCTTGTAAAATGACAATGGGTCAGAAGTGTAGTCCATTTTAAATGTAAAATGCCTTGAAATAACTATTACAAAAAAGAAATTTGTCAAAAAAGTGGACATTCATATTATTTATTATTTGAAAAAAAATCTCGACATCACAGAATCCATAGTTACCTTATTCAAATTATGCACTCTTATATTAATAAACTAAGAAAGCAATAGCAAGAAAATGACAAGATTGAGTTGCATGGTTGACTTCATGTTAAATTGAAACTATAGTTTCTGAAAGTATTTTTCTTTTTTTTTTAATAATTACATGACCGATTATAAATATAGCATATATGTGGAGATTTTCTCAGTTCCAAAACGTGAAATAATCACATTTTAAAAAGTACATTGACTTTTGAAGTGTTTATTTCTCACATTCATGTTTTTCATTACTAAAAGGTTTTTAAAAATTTTCTAATAGTAAAAGATTTAACAGTGAGGAAATGGAGAATCAACATATCTCTACCTAGTAATAAGAAATGATAATTAGTAGAAATGTATCCTTAAATAAATATTAACGACAGATTTCCATCCTGTGTACTAGAATTGTAATGAGATATATACACTAGATGCCCTTGAGCATTTTATGTTATAGCATTTAAATTAACAGCCATAGGAAATAAGAAACAATTAATATTGTGAAACGAACCCAGAATGACATAAACTGATGTACAATGATGCAACGCCCTTGAGATCAATCATTATTAAAACAGTATCAAAGATGATGAATGGTGAAGAAAATGGTAGCAGTGGACAAGGATGAGGTGGGGAAAGAATGAAGTAGGGAGCTAGGAATATATAGGGAATAAATGCCAAAAAAAAATACAAAGTAGGAGGAGCACTTGAGACTGTAAAAGAGAAAAATCAAATAAGTATTCCATGTAAATTTCCCTGGACACTTCAATATGTTTATTGATCACAAAGAGTTTAGAAAGTTACATTAATTTCAGACAATGTTATTTTTGTTTGTTCAAGTAAATATGATTTTTTAAAATATGGTTGGAATCAGAAAATTGTATCCAACAATTTTATCAGTTTTACAATAACAGTGTCATATGCTAAAAAGCAACATACATATCAGTGTATACAACTATATATAATACATATTCATAAATAAGTAGAAGTTCAAAAATATTAAGGAAAATAAATTGAAGATAAATTTTTGGGTAGACATTTGCTGTAATGTATAACATGTATCTTCATACACACACATCCCATATCAGAAAGCCTGTGTTTGAGTACTGGTTCTACTCCCTCTTCCAGTTTCTGTGCCCAGGGAGACAATGATGATATTCCCAGTGTTTAAATTTTGCCACTCATATGGAAAACTCGGATTGAGGTCCAGAATCCTGGTTTCAGCCTGACCCTGTCTCAGCTGTTACAGGCATTAAGGAAGGGAATCAGCAGACAGGAGATCTCTCTTTCTCTCTGTATCTCTATTTTTCAAATAAGTAAATAAATTTCAATATTATAAATATGTCTTGAAGCAAAAATTTTTGAAATTTACTTATATAGGAGTCTTCAAAAAACCATGGAAAATTCAAATTATGAAAAAACTATGTATGAGTTTCAGCATTTTTGCATAACAAAATAAACTTACTATAGAATTACATTTTTGACATTTTCAAAGCTTATTGTATATCCTTAGATATTTTAATCCACATTGCCTTATTTGTACCATTTAGACAAAGTAGACATTTTATTTCTATAATTTTATAAATCATATTACTTAAATGTTTACTAAAAAGGCTTAATTCACTCAGCATGATATTTTCCAGATTCCTCCATCTTGTTGCAAATGACTGGGTTTCATTGTTTCTTACTGCTGTATAGTATTCTATGGAGTACATGTCCCATAATTTCTTTATCCAGTCTACTGTTGATGGGCATTTGGGTTGGTTCCAGGTCTTAGCTATGGTGAGTTGAGCTGCAATAAACATTAATGTGCAGATTGCTTTTTTATTAGCCAAATTAATTTCCTTTGGCTAAATTCCAAGGAGTGGGATGGCTGGGTTGTATGGTAGGGTTATGCTCAGGTTTCTGAGGAATCTCCAGATTGACTTCCATAGTTGCTTAACCAGTTTGCATTCCCACCAACAGTGGGTTGGTGTCCCTTTTTCCCCACATCCTCTCCAGCATCTGTTGTTGGTAGATTTCTGAATGTGAGCCATTCTCACCTGGGTGAGGTGAAACCTCATTGTGGTTTTGATTTGCATTTCCCTGATTGGTAGTGATCTTGAACATTTTTTCATGTGTCTTTTGGCCATTTGGATTTCCTCTTTCGAAAAATGTCTATTGAGGTCCTTGGCCCATCTCTTAAGTGGGTTGTTTGTTCTGTTGTTGTGGATTTTCTTGATTTCTTTGTAGATTCTGGTTATCAACCCTATATCTGTAGCATAGTTTGCAAATATTTTTTCCCATTCTGTCGGTTGCCTCTTCACTTTCCTGACTGTTTCTTTTGAAGTACAGAAACTTCTCAATTTGATGCAATCCCAAATGTTAATTTTGGTTTTGACTGCCTGTGCTCCTGGGGTATTTTTCCAAGAAATCTTTGCCTGTACCTATATCTTGCAGGGTTTCTCCAATGCTCTCTAATAATTTGATGGTTTCGGGTCGTAGATTTAAGTCTTTAATCCATGTTGAGTGAATTTTTGTGTAAGGTGAAAGGTATGGGTCTTGCTTCAAGCTTCTGCACATGGAAATCCAGTTTTCCCAGCATCATTTATTGAATAGGATTTCCTTATTCCAGGGATTAGTTTTGGATCTTTGTTCAAATATAAGTTGGCTGTAGATGTTTGGATTGATTTCTGGTGTTTCTATTCTGTTCCATTGGTCTATCCATCTGTTTCTGTACCAGTACCATGCTGTTTTGATAACAACTGCCCTATGGTATGTCCTGAAATCAGGTATTGTGATGCCTCCGGCTTTGTTTTTGTTGTACAAGATTGCTTTGGCTATTTGAGGTCTTCTGTGTCTCCATATGAATTTCAGCATCATTTTTTCCAGATCTGAGAAGAAGGTCTTCGGTATCTTGATTGGTATTGCATTGAATGTATAAATTGCTTTTGGGAGAATAGACATTTTGATGATATTGATTCTTCCAGTCCATGAGCATGGAAGATTTCTCCATTTTTTGGTATCCTCTTCTATTTCTTTCTGTAAGGTTTTGTAGTTTTCATCGTAGAGATCTTTAACGTCCTTGTTTAAGTTTATTTCAAGGTATTTGATTGTTTTTGTAGCTATTGTGAATGGGATTGATCTTAGAAGTTCTTCCTCAGCCGTGGCATTGCCTGTGTATACAAAGGCTGTGGATTTTTCTGCATTGATTTTATATCCTGCTATCTAAAAAGGTAGATAGAGTGAGAGAGACAGAGAGAGAAAGAGAGCAAGCTTTCATCTGCTGCTTTACTTCCCAAATGCCCCGAAAGAGCTCGGGCTGAGCCAGGCCAAAGGCAGGAGCCAGAAACTCCATATGGGTGTTCCAAATTAATGCCATGGACCCAAATACTTGGGCCATCATTTGCAAACTAGCAAGAAGCTGGATGAAAACCAAGACCTAAAGGAAAGATCTCTGCAAGTGAGATCCCAGTGGAAAAAATGGGGCCATCAAAGAAGGAGGCACCTTTCTCTGAAGGGAGGAGAGAACTTCCACTTTGACTATGACCCTGTCGGAAAGGCTTCCATAGCCTCGGCAACTCATGACTAGAGCCTAGGGAGATTACTGATGCCATAAACAAGAGTGTCAAATTGTTAAATCAACAACAGGAGTCACTGTGTACTTACGTCTCCTGTGGGATCTGTCCTTAATGTGTTGTCCAATGTGAAGTAATGCTATAACTAGTACTGAAACAGTATTTTTACACTTTGTGTTTCTGTGTGGGTGCAAACTGATGAAATCTTTACTTAGTATATACTGAATCGATCTTCTGTATATAAAGATAATTGAAAATGAAAAAAAAAAACACAACTTGGTGTTAAAATGAAAATTGCATAGAAAATTAATCAATTTTTAAAAAATATCATGTAAGATCTCTGTCCTTAATGTGCTATATATTGTGATTTAATGCTATAGCTAGTACTCCAACAGTATTTTTCACTTTGTGTTGAAAGCTTTACTTAATATATACTAAACTGATCTTCTGTATATAAAGAGAACTGAAAATGAATCTTGATGTGAATGGAAGGGGAGAGGGAGCGGGAAAGGGGAGGGTTGCGGGTGGGAGGGAAGTTCTGGGGGGGGGAAGCCATTGTAATATATAAGCTGTACTTTGGAAATTTATATTCATTAAATAAAAGTTTACAAAAACAAAAAAAAGAAAACCTGAGGTGTGACTCAATCCCAGGCACTCCCATGTTGAAGCGTCAGTTTAAATCCCAGTGCTAAAATGCCTACCTCTCTTTATTATTCAATATTGTAATACCTTTGCATAAAGAATTTGAAAGGATTCCTAATGCAAGAATTCTTCAAAAAGTTCATGGGAAATGGAATTTAAAATACATTTTTTGGTGCAAAAATTTTTAAAATTTGTGTATAGGGCCAGCGCTGTGGCATAGTGGATAAAGCAGCAGCCTGCAGTGCCGGCATCCCATATTGGTGCTGGTTCAAGACCAGGTTGCTCCACTTACAATGCAGCTCTGCTGTGGCGTGGGAAGGCAGTAGAGGATGGCCTGAGGCCTTGGGCCCCTACACTCGCATGGGAGACCCAGAAGAGGAGTGTGGTGTTTTTTGTTGTTGTTTTTGTGGTTTTTATTTTTCTTTTTAGATTTATTTATTTATTTGAAAGGCAGATTTTCAGAGAGGCAGAGACAAAGAGAAAGTGGTCCCCCATCTGCTGGTTCATTCCCCAAATGGCTGCAACTGCTGGAGCTGCACCAATCCAAAGCCAGGAGCCAGGAGCTTTTTCTGGGTCTCCCACATGGGTGCAGGGGCCCAAGCACTTGGGCCATCTTCCACTGATTTCCCAGGCCATAGCAAAGAGCTGGATAAGAAGTGGAGCAGCCGGGACTCGAACCAACGCCTATATGGGATGCCAGCACTGCAGGCAGAGGCTTTACCCACTAAGTCAGGACTCAAGCTTATGCTTTGTTTTTGTTTTTGTTTTTTCATTGTTGGAAAAGCTAATAATTTTGTGTTCAGTCTCTAATAATCTGATATATTCAAATTTCATGCCCCTCCTCTTAATGCTCTGTCCCTCTAATAGTTAACCTCTTTTTAATTTTTTTAGTGGATTCAGGTTATATTTTCAATGCCTTCTTTTCCCCAAGGCTATTCACATAAAGGATGATTTTTTTCTCTCTGAACAAATATATAAAATTAAAACACACATTTAATCAGATTATGCCACAAGTGCAAATTTGCCTTTAATTAACTATATAGTTTAAGGTAAGTAATTTTATTGACAATTTTGAATATTAACATAGATTTATATATTGCAAGGATAGGAATATTTTTAAATTCATCTTGCATTTCTTATTATACATTAAGCTAAAATATACTCTATATTCAATTCTGAATATAATGGACTTGGAGTCTATTGGTCATTTTCTCTACTACAAGATAAACATACTTTTATATATAGTTCAGAAAAGCAGTAAAGAACAGAGATGTGAAAGAGCATGATGTAGTGAGCTATTGAGTGTGTTGAGAGTGCAAGTTTCATGTTATGGAAAGGAAAACAATTGTAGTAGTTGGTGATAGTGCAAAATTCACAACAACTTTAGGAAAAGCATGACAGAATTGCAAAGGGATTTTAACTTTGTAATCAATGGTGACTGAAGATTCAGATATGGCATGCTTAGTTTTATACTAAAGGGTGGATGGAAGGAGACAAGAACCACTATATAAAGAAAAAGGAGTCAACTTCAATTGTATGTTTATACACTCTCCTACATTTGCAAAAATTATAACTCCTCCATAGATATAACAAAGAGCTTTATATATAAATTAATTCATTCAACTATTATGTTTGAAAATTCTGTTTGGAAACTACTCTGGCACTGAGGTCTCTCTTTAACTTCCATTTCATGCTTTTTGCCAGTAGTCTTTTTCCTGGACATTAGCAGGGAGCTGGATCAGAAGTGGAATAACTGTGTCTGTAACTGGAACCCATATGGAATGCTTGGATGTCCATGTCAAAGGTGGTGGCTTAACCTGCCATGCCACAAAGCCACCCACTCCCGCCCTATACCCTTCCATTCCTGTCAACAATGTCTAGCCTCCCACTTAATGGGATTTGGAGTCCCTTAGTACTTTATACTTTGTGTTTCTGTGTGGGTGGAATCTGTTGAAATCTTTACTTAGTATATACTAAGTTGATCTTCTGTATATAAAGATAATTAAAAGTGAATCTTAATGAAGAATGGGATGGGAGAGAGAGTAGGAGATGGCATGGTTTGCAGGTGGGAGCGTGGTTATGCGGGGGAGGGGAGTGCTATAATCCAAAAGATGTACTATCAAAAAAACAAAAACAAAAACAAACAAACAAAAAACAAACAAACAAACAAACAAAAACAATGTCTAGCTGCAAACCTCCCTGAATTTGAAAGAAGACATCATCAACTCAACAAGACTATTCTGGTTTTAGTGGGTTTCCTATGTGTATTACTGTCCAAAAAATGACCTAGAATAGAATCTAAGGGAATTACCAGCTCTCACCATTTCTTTTGATTCCATTAGAAGCCTAATCTCTGAAATCTACTATTTGAGGTCATTTACTTTGTTTGATATTTTGGCTCTTTTTTCTAGTGGTATATGACAAGAAGGCAATTTGACTGCCTATCATTTTGAGAGACTAGGCACTTTTAAAAAGGAAAAGTGAAACTAATTTAATCTAACAAAATTTATTTGAGCAAGAAAAAAGTTACAGAACTGGGCAGAATTCCTGGTCAACCATGGTCTGTATGCCCTCCCTTACCAGAAGGTAAGCTAAATTTATAACTGGAAGGCAGGAAATGACATGCAGAAAATTACCTGGTTACTTTCTGGTTTTGAATTTGCCTAACATGGGGATAATTTGGCAGACTTTAGGCTCTTATTGACTGGATGCTTGAACGCTATGGTTGGCTGAGACTCAGTAACATGGTTTTAAGGGTATAATCTGGGATTAGGTAATAGTTTACTGACATATCAAGCTAGGATATAGTTCAGTGCATAAAGATGATCCTCTTGGTCAAACTCATTGTAGAAGCATAGAAGTCACTTTAGGCCAATTGTTATAATTCATGAAAACAAAGATTTATGACATTTGTATTTGCAATAAAAAATAAAGCTAACAAAGAAAAACATAACAGCAACTTCATATGCATACAATAATACAACCTATAGAAATAAAAATATTATTCATCCTATATCACAATATAAAAGTAGAAATAAATTTATAAAGTCTCTGGTGTAGATATTTGACCTCATGGTTAAGATAGTAAATTAGGTGTTCAATCTCACAGCATAGAACCTGTGTTTAGTATCTGGCTCTTCCTTACTCTAGCTTCCTGCTGATCCAGACCTTGTGAGGTAGTAATGATGGCTTACATTATTGAACTACTACCATCGATGTGGAACACCTGGTTTGTGTTGCTGGGCTGTACTTCAGCCCAGCCTAGTCCTGGCTGATGAGGGAATTTGGAGAGTAAAGCAGCAAGTGAGAACTCTCTTTCTGTCTCCCTTTCACTTTCTAATAAAAAGTATGAATACAACCTTCATTTTTTTATTTTTATAATTGTTAAGTTTTCAACAGAAAGATGTGATTATAGTAAAAGTATATGCACCCCATGCCAGGGTGCCTGGCTATTTAAAACTAATGTTAGTGGAAATAAAGGGTGACATAGACTCCAACACAACAATAATGGGGCAATAATAAGGGACCTCAACACCACTCTTCCTTCAATGGACAGGGCAACTAGACAGAGAATCAACAAAGAAATAACATAAATAATCTAAACTATAGACCAAATGTACCTGAATGATACCTACACGACATTTTATCCCACTATTGCAGAATACACATTATTTTCTTTCTTTCTTTTTTTTTTCTCTTCTGGTTTCTTTTTTTTTAACTTTTATTTAATGAATATAAATTTCCAGTGTACAGCTTATGGATTACAATGGCTTCCCCCTTCCATAACTTCCCTCCCACCCGCAACCCTCCCCTCTCCCGCTCCCTCTGCCCTTCCATTTGCATCAAGATTCATTTTCAATTCTCTTTATATACAGAAGATCAATTTAGTACAAAGATTTCAACAGTTTGCACCCACATAGAAACACAAAGTGAAACATACTGTTGGAGTACTAGTTATAGCATTAAATCACAATGTACAGCACATTAAGGACAGAGATCCCACATGAGGAGCAAGTGCACAGTGGCTCCTGTTGTTGACCCAACAAATTGACACTCTAGTTTATGGTGCCAGTAACCACCCTAGGCTGTCATCATGAGTTGCCAAGGCTATAGAAGCCTTCCAAGTTTGCCGACTCTGATCATATTTAGACAAGGTCATAAAAGACAGAGTGAGGATAGTAACCAATGATCCTAAGAGTGGCATTTACAGGTCTGAACAATTATACAGCATTAAGTGGGGAAGAGGACCATCAGTACACACAGGTTGGGAGTAGAGCCATTGGTGGTAGAGTAGAGGTTATGATTACAAAGGAATGAGGCCCAAGTGCGCTAGACAGGGTCTAGAACAAAGGACAGAGTCATTATTAGAGGAGCTAAGAAAGGTGTTGTCTAAGCTACAAGTAATTTTTCTGTTTGAGAGGCAAATAGAACCTGATAGAAGAGGCTTGATAATAATCTGGTGGGCTTTAGGCCTTGGAAGTTAGGAGGCCCAGACCTATCTATCTCTTCACATGGGGTATATCCTAAGGGAGGTGTGAACCTCCTAGGGGAAGGCACTCTGTTGACGTTCATTACTTGGCTGGCCTGGGAGGAGAGCTGGCCAGGTAAAGGCAGGTGGCATCTCTAACAAGAAATTTACAGTTCTGCCTGCAATGTTGCTGACCCTACTTGACCATCCCCTCAGCTGCAGTGGTCACTTTGGAAGTTGGGCTGAATGAAGGGCTTTTCAGCTTGGAGCCAATAAGATCTGTGGCTCTGACCTGGGCATCCTTCAACTCCAGAGCAGGTCCATGTCCAGTGATCCAACTCTTGGCAGAGCTGCCAGGGCTCTTCACAAGCTGACTTCTGCTGAAGCCCAGGCTTACCACATTGAAAGCCACTGCAGTGGACTGGCCTGTTGGGTCTCCTCGAGGGCAGATCACTGTACAGATCAGCCATTAATAGGCCTGCCACCCATTGCTTCTGATGCCGAGCTTTCTTTTCCTCCTGGTTTGTGTTAAAGCAGACCAGAGGATGCAAGTCAAGGGAGTGCCCGTGTCCCATCTCTAATCTTCGGTGGCCTGAACTACAAGTCTATAGTCACAGGCTACACATTATTTTCATCAGTGCATGGAACTTTGTGTAAGATAGACCATATGTTAGTCCATAAATTAAGTCTCAGCAAATTCAAAAAAAAAAAAATTGAAATCATGCCGTGTATCTTCTTAATCACAATAGAATAAGCTGAAAATTAACAACTCGAGAATCACTAGATATATACAAACACAAGGAAACTGAATGAACAATAGGTCATAGAATAAATCAAAAGTGGTCTGTTGCTGTGGCATAGCAGGTAAAGCCACTTCCTGCAGTGCCCACATCCCATGTGGGAGCTGGTTTGAGTCCCAGCTGCTCCACTTCCAATTCAGCTCTCTGCTGTGGCCTGGGAAAGCAGTACAAGATGGCCCAAGTCCTTGGGCCCCTGCACCTACGTGGGAAACCCAGAAAAAGCTCCTTGTTTCCTGGCTTTGGATTGCACAGCTCCAGCCAGGTGCAACCAACTGGGTAGTGAACCAGCAGATGGAATTCCTCTCTCTCTCTCTGCCTCTCCTTTTCTCTCTATGTAACTCTGACTTTCAAATAAATAAATATTTTTTTTAAAAAATCAAAAGGGAAACAAAAAAAAATCTGAAAAATGACCTACAAATGAATGAAGATGACAATAAAACTTGGCAAAACTAATGGAACACAGCAAAAGCACTGTTAAGAGGGTATTTTATTGTGATTGATGCAAACATCAAGAATTTTGAAAGGCATCAAATAAATGAGCGATAGCATCTCAAGGACCTAGGAAAAAATGACAGCAAATCAAAACCAAAATTACTAGGATAAAAGAAATAATTAAAGTTAGAGAAGAAATAAACAAATTTGAAACCAATATAAACAATACAAAAAAATCAGTGAAATGAAGAACTTTCTTTTTTTTTTCTTTTTTTTTTTTTTAAAAAAAGCAAACAACGTTGATACCACACTGGTCCAACTAAGAAAAAAAGAGAGAAGATTCAAATCAATAAAATCAGAGATGAAAAAGGAGATGTAACTACAGATACCAAGAAATAAAAATAATAATCAGAAATTACTATATACAGCTACATGCCAACAAATTGGAAAATATAGAAGAAATGCATAGATTCCTAGACACATACAATCTACCAAATTTGAGTCATGAAGAGAGAAAAGCTAAGCAGACCAATAACCAAGACAGAGATATAATCTTTAATAAAGACTCTTCTAACAAAGAAAAGCACAGAAAATATGGCCTCACTGCTGAACTCTACCAGGCTTTTAGAGAAGAACTAATTCTAATGCTTCTCAAACTTTTTAAAATAATTGAAAGAGAAAGAATCCTCCCAAACTCCCTCTATGAGTCCAGTATCTCCTTCATTACTATCCAGAAAAAGATGCAACAGAGAAAGAGAACTAGATGCCAATATCCCTGATGATCATAGATGCGAAAGTCCTCAACAAGATACTAGCTGATTGAATCCAACAGCATATAAGAAACATCATTCTCCCAGACCAAGTAGGATTTATTCCTGGTATGCAGGGATGGCTCAACATATGAAAATCAACAAATTCGATACATTACATTAGCAAACTGAAGAATAAAAGCTGTATGATTATTTCGAGAGGTACAAAAAGCATCTGATAAAATACAATTTCATTTCATGTTGAAAACCTTAAGTAGATTGAGTATAGAAGAAATAGTCCTCAAAAGAATCAAGTCAATTTATGACATGCCTACAACCAGCATCTTTTTTGTGTATGTGGCATGATAAGGTTTACTATGAAAGTGAGAAGAACACACAGGAACATGAGTGCTTTATTAAGGGAGACTGGGCCAGGAAGGGGAAAGGCAGACCTCCATACTACTCTTTCCCTGGTCCACCAGGGGATAGACAGAGCAAGAGAGAAAAGAAAGCCACCTCCCCTTCACCAGACTTCTTGTTATCTTTGAAAACGGGAGTGGGTACATGGTCTGATTAAAAGGTGGAGTTTCGTGGAGGTAAGGAAATATGGTCTCCACCACATGAACTAGATATCTCCCTGAATTTTTCAACATCATTCCCCCCTCAGAGATTCCTGACCCTTAATCATATGGGGATGTTAAAGGACATAGACTCATAATATCTTCTGTATCCTTCTTGCTAATCATGGATACAGGCCAGCATCTTGTTGAATGGGGAAAATTTGAAAGCACTTCCACGAATATCCAGAACCAGACAAGGATGACTGCTTTCAACATTGCTATTCAACATGGTCTATTCTTGGAAGTTTTAGCCAGAGATATTAGGCAAGAAAAAAAAAATCAAAGTATACAAATTGGAAAGCAGGAAGTAAAATGATCCCTATTCGCAGATGACATGATTCTGTTTTAGGGGAACCAAGAGACTATTGGGACTACCTAAGATTTTGGTAAAGTGGCAGGATATAAAATTAACAAACAAAAACCAGTTACTTTTGTGCACACAGACAATCCCATGGCTGTGAAAGAACTTCTAAGATAACTGCCACTCACAATAGCTACAAAAATATTAATAAATACCTTGGAATAAATTTAACTAAGGATGTGAAAGAACTCTATAATGAATACTTAAAAAAAGAAATAAAAGAAGACACACACACTCACACACACACAACATCTTCCAGGTTCATCGATTGCAAGAAATAATATCATCAAAATATCCATACAACACAAATCACTTTACATATTCAGTGTGATACCAATCAAAATAACAATGATATTCTTTACATCTCTTGAATAAATGATGCTAAAATTCATAGGGAAACATAAGATACCCTGAATACTTAAAGCAAGTTTATATGATACAGCAAAGCCAGGGACATCTCAATACCAGATTTAAAGGGCAATTATAATCAAACAGCCTGAAACTGGCAATAAAATAGTTGTGTATACCACTGGAACAGAATAGACATTCTATAAATCAATCCATGAATCTACAGCCAACTAATGTTTAACAAAAGAGCTAAACTCAATCCGTGATGAAAGGTTAGTCTCATCAACAAACAATGCCAAGAAATTTGAATCTCCTCATGTAGAAGAATGAAACAAGACCCATATCTGACACCTTATACAATTGTCAACTTAAAGTGGATCAAGGATCTAAATCTACCACTTGACCTGATACCATCAAATTACAAGAGAAGAACAGGGGGGAAACTCTGCTAGACATTATCATAGGCGAAAACTTCTTGGAAAAGACCCCAGAAGCACTGGCAATCAAAGCCTAAATTGAAAAGTGGGATTACATCAAGTTGAGATGCTTCTAAACTGCAAAAGAAACACTCAGCAAAGTGAAGAGGCAACCAACAGAATGGAAGAGAATTTTTTTTTAACTTTTATTTAATAAATATAATTTTCCAAAGTACAGCTTTTGGATTACAGTGGCTTTTTCCCCCCATAACTTCCCTCCCATCCGCAACCCTCCCATTTCCCACTCCCATCCAATTCGCATCAAGATTCATTTTTAATTATATTTATATACAGAAGATCGATTTAGTATATATTAAGTAAAGATTTCAACAATTTGCCCCCATATAGAAACACAAAGTGTAAAGTATTGTTTGAGTACTATATAGCATTAATTCACATTGGACAACACATTAAGGACAGAGATCCTACATGGGGAGTAAGTGCACAGTGACTCCTGTTGTTGACTTAACAACTGACACTCTTGTTTATGGCATCAGTAATCACCCTAGGCTCTTGTCATAAGTTGCCAAGGCTATGGAAATAAGCCAGTCCCAAAGGGACAAATATCTTATGTTCTCCCTGATCGGTGACAACTAACCGAGCACCAAAAAGGAAACCTGTTGAAGTGAAATGGATACTATGAGAAACAGTGACTTGATCAGCCCTTATCCTGACTGTTGATGAACAACTTAATACTTTATCCCTTTCAGTATTTTTTTTTGCTCTACCTAATACTATTGGTTAAACACTTTAATTAACACACAATTATTCTTAGGTGTTTAAATTTACTGAAAAGTGATTCCTGTTAAATATAAGAGTGGGAATAAGAGAGGGAGGAGATGTATAGTTCGGCACATGCTCACTCGGACTTACCCCTAATGGGAGAGTTAGAAACGTGCCAGGGGATTCCAATTCAATCCCACCAAGGTGGCGTGTACCAATGCTAGTACCAATCACTAGTCAAAGTGATCAATTTCAATTCACAATTGATCATAATGATAAGATTAAGAGTCAAAGGGATCACATAAACAAGACTAGTGTTTGCTAATACTGATAGAATTAAAAAGGAGAGAATATTTGAAAACCATGCAACTGATAAAAGATTAATATCTATCATCTATAAAGAGTTCAAGAAATTCAACAAAAACAAAACAAACAACCCAGTGAAGTGGGAAAAAAACATGAACAGTCATTTTTCAAAAAAGGAAATTCAAATGCCCAGTAGACACCTGAAAAAATTCTCAGGATCGCTAGCCATCAATGAATGCAAATCAAAACCACAATGAGGTTTCACTTCACCCTAGTTAGAGTGGCTTTCATACAGAAATCAATAAACAATAAATGCTTGGAGGAATATGGATGAAAAGCTACCCAAATTCACTGTTGGTAGGAATGTAAACTAGAACAGCCATTGTGGAAGGCAGTATGGAGATACTTCAGAAAACTGAAAATAGATATACCATGTGTGCTATCAATACCACTCCTGGAAATTAACCCAAAGAACATGAAATCAGTATATGAAATGGTTACATGTATCCCCATAGTTATTGCAGGTCAATTCACAATAGCTAAGATATAGAATCAACCCAGATGTCCATCATCTAATGTTTGGATGAAGAAAATATATATATATATATATATATATATATATATATATAGAGAGAGAGAGAGAGAGAGAGAGAATGAAATAATACTCAACCCTAAAAAAAGGAGTGAAGTACTGTCTTTTGTACCAAAATTGATGTAACTGGAAACCATTATAATTAGTGAAATAAGCCAATCCTAAAGGACAATGTCATGTTTTCCCTGATTTGCGGTAAATAATAGAGTATCAAAAATGAAATGTACATTTTGAGATCCGATGATTGTTTAAAGCCCTTGTCTCTACTGTTGAGGAACAGAATTTTGCTTTTTTTCTCCTTACTGCCTATTGAACTCTTTACTTACTTTAGTGTTAATCTAATGAGTATAAAATAAACTGAAAGAAAATCATTGTAAATGTTAAGAGAGGAAGGATGAGGAAGGGTATGAGTGTGGCCAGGAGGGAGGGTAGGTTGGGAAGTATCACTGTTTTCCTAAATCTGAATATATGAAATACATGAAATTGTTAAGCCTAAAATAAAATAAAGAACCAATGATATACATAAAGAATAAACTATGGGGCCCACACTGTGGCTTAGCGGGTTAAGTCGCCACCTGCAATGCTGGCATCCCATATGGACGCCGGTTCAAATCCCAGCTGCTCCTCTTCTGATCCAGATCTCTGCTATGGCCTGGGAAAGCAGTACAAGATGGCCCAAGCCCTTGGGCCCCTGCACCTACGTGGGAGACCCAGAAGAAGCTCCTGGCTCCTGGCTTTGGATTGCACAGCTCCAGCCACGTGCGGCCAACTGGGGATTGAACCAGCAGGTGGAAGACCTCTCTCTCTCTCTGCTTCTCCTTCTCTCTCTGTGTAACTCTGACTTTCAAATAAATAAAATAAATCTTTCCAAAAAAAGAATAAAATAAATTTATTTTTTGATTTTTAAATAGATGAAAGATATATTTTGACATTTCTCATTGTTAGCTAGAAACATAAAAAAATGAAATGAAGGAGGTCTTTTGTCTAGTTTTGTATGTCCTTATCCCACAGCAAAATACCTGATTGCAGTTGATGGCTTGGTTCTCAAATCTGTGTTTCCACCAATGTAGATTGTGGAAGGCAGCAGGTAACTAATTAAATAATTGGGTGACTGACATCCATATGGAACATGTGGATTGAGTTCTGGACTCCTGGATTTGGATCATCTCTGTCTCACTTACTTTGAGTATTCATTGAGTGAACAAACTAGTCAAAACACACTCTCTTTGAAGTAAAAAATTAAAAATTAAAATGAACTGTATAGTTAGTACTTTTATACCTTACATACTCAGCAAGAATCCTAGAATATAGATCAGTATTGGCTGAATAGAATACTAATTAATAAATGAATAAATCCATTAATATTTAATATATGGCTACTGGAATATTGGAAGGGGATCCATGCACATGTTAAAAATAACTTTCCGGGCAATTCACAAGGGAATGTAATCCAGACAGAAACACCATCTCAAAATTGTTAATTAAACTGGCTCAGGTGTATTGCTTAAATCTTTCAAATCAGTAAGTTGATTGGACATAGTTGAGAATAGGCAATATACTCAAACTAATCACATCAATTAGAACTGGAAACCTTTCACACATCAAAGACTATTTGAATGACAGATACTTGTGACAGCTTTGATTTTGAGGAAAACAGTACTACAGATAAATATCATATATATATATATATATATATATATATATATAACTATATACACTTAGAGAAAACACTACTTAAAATAACTTTTAAGTCTGGTATGATTGATCCACTGAAGCAATGAAAAACTCATAAAGTCTTCATTAAATTGTTACATTAAATACCATACAGTGTTTCTCCTGACAAATGTGTTTTAACTTATTCATATTTCATAAAATACTTATTTATTTAGTAGTATTGTTAAATAACTATTTCTTGTTAGTATAATCCTGCTGAAATTCAACAATATTGTATAACTAATCCAAAAAAATCATCTTTACGTTAACACTAATTAATCTTCAATAGACCCTGGAAAAAGGTCACATAAAAGTGTCACACATGCAGAAAAAAATTCTCAAGTGCCCAGATACTCTCTTGTAGAGTTAAAAGTTAATGTTGAAAGGTGAAGGTACAAATATCTTTGCTTCAGGAAGAAAAAATAATTCTGAAAATTTCCTCTTACCCTCAGTATGTCCTCTTGAAAATACTTGCAAGAAATCCAGATTTCTTAGCAGAACAGTTTGCAAAAAAGCTTATTTTGCAATAAACGTACTTTTCTTTCTTATTCACTACTCCCATGGATTTTAAACCATCACACAAGTAAGACAAATTCTACAATGCATAGTTTTACTTAGAAACCTAGAATGATGGTGCTTGTGATAGTGATTTGTCCTGAAAGATTTGTGAGAATCTAGGTACTGATCATAATTGTGCAATCACCTTCAGAATTCCATTCAGAAAAGAGGTGCCTATGTGAATTTCAGTTTTAAAGCATATTTTAGTTTAGACGTATTAATCACGAATTTGTTGTGACAAGATTTTAATGCTGTGTATTTATGAAATGTTAGGTAAAAATAAGCAAAATGTAATATAGACTATTTTACCAAAAGATCTAACCATGACATTTAATATAAATAAATATATAATTAAATGATACTTCAATCATTCATGTTGCCCCACTGTATATCACCGATACTTCACAAGATCTTGCATTTCCTTCACAAAGGATTGCACATAAAGAAAGCCATTTTCAAGATACCTTGGGGGTGGCAGCTGTGTGCAATATACACATCACTTTAAGCATGCTCTGATTCTATCTTGACATCACAGATCCCATTAGAAAGCAGGAACCAAGCACTTCTCTATACTGGGGATCATAAAGCTGAAAGGATATTTCAGGGAGGTAATTCATTTTTACCTTTCTGTTTAGCACCATATTTTGTCCATAACTAATCCTGCAAGTCTCAGAGCTCAGTGGCATATAGAAACATTAGTTCAGCATTGCTTTGGTGGCTCAGAACAGCAGATTACATGACATTCCTAAAAGGACATAAAGAACAAAACAGAATCTAAACTCCTGGGGACCTCAAGGCTATGGGGCATCTATCAAAGCCATTTTTGCTCTATTCTTTACCTGAAATTCCGTGCCACAGGCACTTTTATATCACAAATAACTTAGTCTTACACTTTTTATATTTTGATATTTTAGGAGAATTTCAATAAGCAGTATTTATTTTCTTCACTGGATTTTATTTTGTAAATTAAGATTTCTGAAGCACTTCATTTAATGGGTTATATTGCTTCATGGTTATTCAAAACAAATATGATAAATGGATTCTGTGAATACATATATTACTTTCTCTTCTGATATACATTAAACATCACTCAAATCTACTGAGAAAACACTACTTAAAATAACTTTTAAGTCTGGTATGATTGATCCACTGAAGCAATGAAAAACTCATAAAGTCTTCATTAAATTGTTACATTAAATACCATACAGTGTTTCTCCTGACAAATGTGTTTTAACTTATTCATATTTCATAAAATACTTATTTATTTAGTAGTATTGTTAAATAACTTACGAACTGTTATTTTTCCTCATACAAAAATTAATTTTCTTGCATTTATCAAGAACATGGATGCCACATAATTTTTTAAAAGTGTTAATTTTTTAAACATTCAAAATGTCCACAACACTATGTACAAAAACTTCCCTTTTTGGCAACTCAGAATTTTATTCTCCAAACTGTACTTACTGTTATTTTTTTAAATGTGCTATAGGTGCCTGCATTGTGGTTTAGCAAGTAAAGCTGCCACCTGCAACTCTGGCAATCCCATAAAGCTGCTGTTCCATGTCCTGGCTGTTCCACTTGCCATCCAGCTCCGTGCTGGTGGCTTTGGAAAAGAAGCAGAAGATAGCCCAAGTGAATGGACCCCTACTGCCCATGTGGGAGACCAGAATGGTCTGGCCCAGCCCTGGTCGTTGCAGCCAGCTGGAGAGTGAACAAGCAGATGGATGATTCTCTCCCTCTCTCTCTCCCTCTCCCTCTCCCTCTCCCTCTCCCTCTCCCTCTCCCTCTCTCTTTCTCTTTCTGTAACTCTGACTTTCAAATAAATAAATAAACATATTAAAGTGTGCTATAGATATTCATCACTTACTCACACATTAAAAATCTGCCATGTACCATCACATAGGAAGTTTTTTATAATTATGGTATTTTCTCCATTACCAGGTGCTCATCTTAGTTTGAATCTTGAATCCACATACTGCCTACCAAAATGTGCCTTAGCAGAAGACAGAATCAAAAATGGATCCAGAGGGCCACCACTGTTGAGTAGCAAGTTAAGCTGTCTTCCATTGGGCCAGCATCCCATAGGGGCGCAGATTCCAGTTCTGGCTGCTCCATTTGTGATCCAGCTCCCTGCTAATACAACTGGGGAAGCAGCAGGAGATGGTCCAAGTACTTGCATCTCTGCCACCCATGTGGGAGACCTCAATGGAGTTCCTGGCTCCTGGCTTCTGCCTGGCCTATCCCAGACCTTTGCAGCCAACTGGGGAGTGAACCAGCAGATGGAAGATCTCTCTCTGTCTCTCCTTCCCTTTCTGTAACTCTGACTTTCAAATAAATAAAATCATAAAAAGGAAAATTACAGATTCATATCTCTCATGAACATAGATATAAAAAAATCCTTAATAAAATATTAGCAAATCAAATTGAACAAAATACAAATATGCTAAGTGCAATTAATTGTGTGAATATAATGCTGGTTTTATATGCAATAACATAATCAAGTATACAAATAAACTAAAGAAAAAAACTCATAGGAACACATCAGTCGATTTGGAAAAAAATGTTCTAACACCCAACACTAATTTATAGTAAAACTCTCAACAAGCCAACAATAGAAGGGACTTTCCTTGATTTGATTAATAACATACAGCTAATATCATACTTAATGTTGAGAAACTTGATGCTTTACCACTGGAAAAAATGCCTATTCAATATCACACTAGAAGTTTTGGCTAACAGAGTAACACAAGAAACGGAAACAAACTTTTAGACTATGAAATACGAATTAAGACTGTCTTTGCAGTGCCAGCATCCCATATGGGTGCCGGTTCGATTCCCAGCTGCACCACTTCCATTCCAGCTCCCTGATGATGTGCCTGGAGAGATAGCGGAGGATGGCACAGGTCCTTGGACTCCTACACCCATGTGGGAGACTCAGAGAAACTGCCTGGTTCCTGGCTTCAGAACCATTGTAGCTGTTTGGGGAGTGAACCAGCAGATGGAAGCTCTCTCTCTCTCTTTCTCTCTCTCTCTCTGGCTCTGTGTCTCTGTAGCTCTGCCTTTCAAATGAATAAATAAATACTTGACAAAAAATTATACCCCCCTAACTTATGTACAAGACACCTGATGTAACTGAGTACTAAATGAAAAAATAATATGATTTGAATAATTTTTCCACAATTAATAGATAACTAATTTACACTCTGGAATTCAATATTTTTAGCTATATATTTAAACATAAAATTGAGGGAAGTAAGGTATTTTATTAATAGTAAAATAAAATGTTACATGCTTTAGATGATTTGATAAAAATTCTGAACTTACTTAAGAATTTAAAATGTACTTAAGCTGTACTTAAGCTGTTATCAAGAGGAATGTCCTCTTCCAAGAGGGATATATGGTTGTGAGATTTAAAAGAGGGGAATGAAAAGTATTTATAGTTTGAAGTTTTTCAATATAATGACTTTAAAGAATTACTATAGAGCTTCCTGGAGACTATTCTCAACTTCAAAATAAACAAAAAAGTACATTTGTTCTTATCTTTATGTCTGGGAACTTTGTGGATGTGTTCATTTTTACTAACAACACATAGGAGCAAACAAAAGCCATACTAGGCTAAAATGAATTGGTGAATTGTATCAAAACATCACAGAATCCACACTGTTAAAAATGTCAACCATAAAATGTAAACAAAGCAGCAATAAAAGCTACATTTACCAAAAATGAAGTAGTTAGGAGTAGTTAGGAGACTATTCACATTCCTTTTTTTTTTTTTTTTTTTGTCAGCAATGAACTATTCTTGGCAACCATTTTGGAATTTTTTTTTACAACTGAAATCTTGGGGGAAAATTGCGTATCTTTGAGAAAAGAGTCTGCATTTTCCCCTTCTAAAACAAGACAACATTATCCCAAATACAGTGTTAGATTGAACATACACTAGAAAATTGGGCTAATTTGTCTCTTAGTAAACAAGTCATATTTGTCAACAGAAGACAATTTTGTTAAACATAGCGATATGATGGAAGTAGTTTCAAAATCATTGAAATCTGCATAAAAGATTTTACTTTTATAAACATTTTAAAATATATTCCTTTTCCAATAATAAGTTTCATTATTACACTAGCTGCTAGAAATTATTAACGGTTACTAATTTCTCTAAAGTATATCCAAACTTAAAGTAGAACAGAATCACAATCCTTGTGTCAATCCTACATTGCTAACAACTGGAAAACTCTCAGAAGGAGCCCACAGTGATCTGGGAAGCAGACAGAGAGAGCGGCTGGCCTGACTCAGGCTTATGCTCTCACAAGAGCTGCCTCCTGAGGGTACACATCCGTGATTGAGAAACTCCCACTGAGCCCAATTCCTAAACACTACAATTGGACTAAGTTTTCACCTTCAGTACCATGAGGTTTAAACATCTGCGTGTGTTCAAGACCTAAATCATATTTAAAAACAAGGGCAGTCAGCCCCTTTAGTCCCCAAAACTCATGCCCTTCTCACATGCAGCACACATTCAAGTTCAACCCCAATAGTTCCAAATTTTCAGTTATCAGTAGTAATTCAAAAGTCCAAATTCTCATCTGAGACTCAGGCAAGCATTTCCAAGTGTGAACCTCTGTGTAATCAAAAACAATTTATGTACTTCCAAGATACATTGGTGGTGATCATAAACATGGGATACACATTTCCATTACAAAAGGAGGAGATGGGGAAATAGAAAGGCTTCATCATACCAACGCAAGTCTGAAATAGAGCAAGACAAGATAATCCTGAAACTCCGTGTCTGGCATCCTGAGCATCCTATAGCAGGACAGAAATCACCGCTATAGCTTTGCTGATTGTAACATGAAATGTACTTTAGTGTTCAGAGTTTGAAATGCTTTAAATGCTTTAGTGTTCAAAGTTTGGAATCTCCTCTCTGCAGCTCCAATAGACATTCCTCTGGTGACACTTTGCTGCAGCTCCAACTCTGTGCTTCCACTTGGCATTGTCCTTGTTGGGGCTGTCTACAGTTCTTCTATCCCTGCAAAAGATCTATGGCTAGTCATGCAAGTTGTCCAAAGCATCTGCTGCCATGTAGGTAGATGCTTCTGTGCATGCCCGACTCTAGTGGACTCTGTCCACATGTCTGCTCTCTGAGGCACTGCATTGATGCTTATGGCTTTTCTAGGCTTGCCTGACACACTGCTTTCCTCGGTGGATGTCTCATGATGCTGGTTCATCTTTCTGAAGCTTCTTCTGTATCACCATCCTCACAATTGCACTACACTTTGCCCCATCTTGGCTCCAAGCAGTCTCCAAGCTTCCTAACCTCCTGGATTTTCCCATGGAAGTCTCACTTGGAATGCTTCATGGCTCTGTAACTTGCACACTCGACGCTGCGACACCAGCATTACGTGGATGCCATTCCCAATTTCTGCAACCAGTAGGAGTTGTACCTGCTTTAACCAACTCTGCAGAAAAGGCTTTGCTGGATTAACATAGGGAAACAAATCCGAGACAGTGTCGGTTTTACTCTCAGAAAGTGCCCTGGAGTGCTGCAAAAACAATTCTATCTGTACAGGCCTCAGGGTCTCTGATGGAAGGGGAAGCCTTGAAAAATTATCTGCCACTCCTTCTCCCATTATTTCTGAGCTTTTGCCGTGGTACCCATTTTGTCTGTGACTCAAACATCTATCATATTGCCTATATATTTTTACTTCATCTTTTCTATTTTATTTAATTTTTCCATTTTCTCTCAGTAATCGTTGAGGTTAAGATATTCCTTGAAATGAAGGCACCACATTTTTTTCTCTGTAAATCACAATATAATTAGTATTAGTTTTCCTCACCATTGTTCCTACAATTGGTCTTTTGCCATATTTTCAGAATATGGAAAAATGCTCTAGTTCAACACTCTGATTCAATAGTTTACTATTTTTCTTAAGCTTTAACATTTAATATTTTGAGAGACAAGCAGAGTTTACTGCTGATTTACTCTCAAATGTCTGCGATGGCCAGAAGCTAGGAACTCCATTGAGGTCACACCTGGGTGATAGGGACCCAATTACTTGTGCCTCCATTTTTTCCTTCTATGATGAGCATCAGCAGGAATCTAGAATCAGGAACCAGTGCTACTAGTTGACCTCTGATGCTTGCATGTGAAATGAAAACATCCTAACCCACATCTTAACTGCTAGCCTGAATTCCCACCTCTCCATAATTTTTAAAAGCATACTTCTGGAGAAATAGATCCTTTTCCTTTGATTTATTTTTTTTTTTAAATCAACAAATCATGGAGTCACTTTCAGCCATCTGATGTTATGATCTTCAAATCCAATTGAATTCTTAAATAGGACTTTGGTTGGATTAAAACTAAATTGATATTAACTTATATTTGAAAAATAAACATATTTGACTAACTGGTATTCCATTACAGTAAGAAAACTATGACAAGACATTATATTGCAAACAGCTATCATGTTAGTTAGCACATTTTTAGAAGAGAATCTCATCAAAGGGTAAGTGTGCAAAGCTTAAGCGAATGTTGGAATCAGAATAGGTAAGTTGAGCAGTGAAGCTGACTTTGTATTTGACATAGCATGTCAATTTAAGTTTGTTCACTATTTCTGAGGGCAGAAAACAAGGTCAAACATAGAGAAGACTTCAGAGATCCTGAGGTTTTCTGTTTCACTTGAATTATTAAGAATTCAGCAGTTAAATATTTTTCTTGTTTATAGTATCCCTATTCCTTTTCAAAGTTCTTTTGTGTTTATGTTGTATTCCACAATTAAGTTTAAAACACCTGAAAAAATATAAGTAATAAGCATCCCAAGATTGTCATTTTGTCAGAACAGTGAATGACTTTAATAATATGTAAAACAAAATGCTATGTATCTTCCATTAATAATTTTTTGTTAGCATGCCAAAATAATTATGACTCAATTGAAAATCCAAATTAATCCCAGCTCCTTACACCTGTGTCATAGCAATCAAGTATAATCTAATTAATCCTTTTTTCAATTTCTAATTCCACCTCATTTACTCATGTTTTATCTCTATCTTCTGTTAACTGATACGATTTAATACTTTACTTTTTTGAAGATTTATTTATTTATTTTAAAAACAGAGTTACAGAGAGGCAGAGAGAGAAAGAGAAATATTCCATCTGCTGGTTCATTCCCAAAATGGCAGCAATGGCTGGAGCTGGGTCAGTCTGAAGTCAGGAGCCAGGAGCTGCTTCTGAGTCTCCCACACAGGTGTAGGGGCTCAAGCACTTGGGCCATCTTCTACTGCTTTCCCAGGCCACAGCAGAGAGCTACATAGGAAGTGGAACAGCCAGATCTCAAACCTGTGACCATATGGGATGCCGTCACTGCAGGCAAAAGTTTTACCTGCTATGCTACAACGCCGGCCCCTGTGATGATCTTATATTTTGCTATCATCTCTCCTACTCAATAGTTCAGTACAATTTGTAATTTATATCCTTGTCATCAGCTCCTAAAAATAACAAAATTCTACTAATAAAAGAATTTCTATGGTAACTTACTGTAGCTTTCTTTCCTAAATTACATTTTGCTATTTATTCAAATAACAACAAAAGTTATATGGCATAAAAACCCTTTAAAACTTGAAAGTTATATAAATAAATGCATTTCTTAGCATCAATTCTATTGTAAACACATGAAGATAAGAAGTTTCCTTAAAAAAAATCACTGGAAATAAACAGCAAGCCTGGGTCAATTGTATTGAAAACCAGTCCCATTTGAAAATAATCAATATTATGTTTAGAACATAGATACGTTTACCAAAATATGACTGCTATTAAAATTTTCATCAAAATCCTGAAAACCTCCTTCTTCTTGGTAAGTCTTATTTTCACTAGATAAATAGCTCTTCTGTCCCTACTGCAAAGCCAATTATATCTTCTGAGAGAAGTCCTGTTAAAAACAGTTTTTGAGTTACCTCCTCTCATTTGCTACTTTTTAAGATTTTAGTTTATTTCAGCAAAAATAGCCCTTTCCTATCCTCCCCACACCTAACATAATCTTTTTCTTTTACTTTTTATTTATTTATTTGAAAGGCAGAATTACAGAGAGGCAGAGACATGGAGAGAGAGAGAGAGAGAGAGGCAGGCTTCAATCCACTGGTTCACTCCCCAGATGGCCGCAATGGCCAGAGCTGGGCTGATCCAAAGCCAGGAGCCAGGAGCTTCCTCTAGGTCTCCCACATGGGTACAGGGGCCCAAGGATTTGGGCTATGCCCTACTGCTTTCCCAGGCCATAGCAGAGAGCTTAATGGGAAGTGGAGCAGCTGGGTCTCTCGAACCAGCGCCCATGTGGGATGTCGACACTGCAGGCGGCAGCTTTACCCGCTATGCCATAGTGTTGGTCCCAACCCTTGTTTTAATTTAATTTTCTGCTTAATCTATCATGTCTCTTCCTAAATGTTATTTGTGTCCACAGCGCCAGCCCCCCTAACATAATCTTTTTAATATTTCTTCTTTTTATTTTCTATAAAGGCATGTTAATTTAAGCTTATAAGTCATTTATAGGCTCAGAATAGTTTTAAGTTATTTTACACCATGTTTTTGCAGCTCAATTCACAATATCTAAGAAATGAAATCAACCCAGATGTCCAATTATTGACTAAATAAAGAAAATGAGATAGGCACACACACACACACACGCACATTATGGAATACTATTCAGCTATAAAATGATAGAAATCCTGTCTTTGGCAACAAAATGGATATAATTGGAAACAATGATGCTTAGTGAAATAAACCACTCTCAAAAAGACAAATATTGTGTGTTTTCTCTGATAATATATAATATAAAAAAGGCATAAGAATAAAATGGTCATTTTGGGATATTATTGTCATTTATACTCCTGGGGAACTGTGGTCTTCCTAGTTTGTACTTGTTGAGTATTACAACTAGTGGCAAATTAAGCCTTTGGATATAGAGTGGATTAAAATTACATCTTTTGGGCCATCACTGTGGCTTAATGTGCTAAGCCTCCCCCTGCAGCACAAACAGACAATGAATGGCCTGGGAGGAAATGAAAAATGGCCCAAGTGGTTTAGCCCCTGCACCTACATAGGAGACCCTGAAGAAGCTCCTGGCTCCTGCCTTCAGATCGGTGCAGCTCTGGCCATTGTGGCCATTTGGGGAGTGAACCAGTGGATGGAAGACCTCTCTCTTTCTCTCTCTCTGTCTATAACTCTACCTCTCAAATCAAAATATTTTTTTAAAAAAATCATGTCTTTGTATAAACTGATGAAAAGAGGGGAGAGAGGGAAGAAATTGTGGGGGGGGTGCAGTGGAGTGAGGGAAGTGTGACTGTCTTCTTGGAACTGTACTCATGGAATGCATAAAATCTGTCCTCTTTATATTAATAAACAACTTTTAAAATATTGTGCATATAGCATTGCCCAAACTTCACAAAATTTTTGAAGAGGAGCTATTCTTTTGATAATTAAAACATATTTTATTTTGTGTTTAGAGTTGGCTTAAATTTCTGTACATATTGCAAATGGATATTAGCAGATAAGGACAAAATAAGTGTGTTTATGTGTGTGTGTGGGTGTGTGTGTGAGTTAATAGGATGTCATAATAAGAAAAGCAGTCTAATTCTTTTCAGGATGACTTAGTTTATGATATAAGCTGCCACAGTGTTTAATAAAGCTCGAAAGTATTTTGTCCTGGTTGAATTTTAATCACCTTTGAATTTGTCAATGTTTCATGGCCAGTAGATTTCATTTAATATGTCCTCAAGTCTTCAGAAAGCCTGTTTCCTTGTAGATGGCCAGGTTCTCTGAGAGATATTTATTGAAAAATATTCCAATTAATTCTGTCTGGGTTAGCAGTTGTCCATTCTAAGTCTACACCCGAAGCCTCTATAGGAGTGGGTCTTGAGCTATAACCCCTGGACTAATAATTTTAGTATAACTTGGAAATTTGTTAAAAATCTCAAATCTTATTCCTTCCCTCAGACTCTGAATGTAGAGACTAGTAACAGTTTCTCCATGATCCTGGTGCATGCTAAAACATGAGTTATTGACCTAGATTGTTGTATTTATGACCTATCATACCTTATTCTGGGCTGAAATTTTCGCAAAGAAGTAGTTTCATATACAGCATAGTGGACATCCATAGTTATGCGGTGTTGTGATTAGCAGAATAACTGTAGTATCTGACCTGGCATATCTTATTATGTGTGTTCCATCACATGATTTAATTTTCCTTGCCACACTTTCAATGCTTCTAAAATATTGAAATATTTATATTTTATAAAGTTGTTAAAACATAAAAGATTATGAAGCAACATCGCTCTTTTGTATTTGATGTGTTTTTATATTCTGATTTCTATATATCCATTTCTATTACATTTAAGTAAAACAACATGATACAACCTCCCACATAATTAATATAGGTAAAATGAAGAATCCTGAATAAACCAAATCAGATTCAGCCAAAATATTTTTCTAATTCATATACCAGATATTACAAATTTATTGTTGTGATATGAGTTGATTTTTCCTTCTTTGTTTCCACCAGAAATCACATTTTATGTTTTTGTCGCTCTCACTCTTATTGAAAAAATGAGTTATTCTATAGTAGAAACCATTATTAGTGCCTACTATAAAGTACATTTTGAATAGGAGAATGGTCAGATATCAAAAGTACTAGCTTTTTCTGTTTTTATATCACTGCTCAGTTTAGAGACACATTGTTTCTGGCTGAAATAGCTGCCAACTTAGTGGGAATTTCTGTTATGCATAGTTAGTATATTTTTCTTCTGTAAAATATATAATTAAAATTGGCCACTGAAAGGGAACATTTTCATTATAGAAAAGTATTTCAAATATTCCTGTACCATACTTTATTTTATTCTAGTAATTTATATATCAATACAATTATAAAAGATCACTGCTTTATTTTTTAAGGAGACATTTATTTGATCAATTATATCCTTTCTTGAGATTAAAGTTATAAATAACATGAAAGTGTTCAATGTGAGATTTCATATGTAACATGATTTATTTCCATTTCCCCTAGTGTTTCCAAAATGTACCAAAGAATTTTTCATGCATTAACATTGCAAATATATGTCGATCTTCAAAAGTGTGTTTTGAATTGTAGTTTAATTTTTTTGTGCTTGTCATTGGCAAGTAGTTGTTGATGCCTCCTGTTGCATTTTGACGTATCAGTCTAGTCAAATAAACACATACATTCAAAAAGATTTAGAGACTGCATCTTCAGTCTGGCAAGCACATAAACTTTTATATAAAAATCATAATCTCAGATTTATTTCCTTCATGATTACTGCTGTGATGGGGAAGAATGACCTTTCCTGGCTAGGCGCCAGGAGAATTCTGCTCTCAGACACTGACGTGGCTCTTGATTGTGTTTTGATGTTTTCAGCAGCCTATTATTGCATTGACTTGATGGCAGCCAAAACATACATTTGTGATCTCATTTTTCTTCAGCAGTTTTTTCCACTCAATCAGACATGTACACAAATATCCACAGGACAGAAGAATGCTTTTAAGCGAACCAGATCTCTTAGGAATAGTGTCAGGCAAGACTTTCTTTTTGAAAGAAGGTAGTCGGCTGTTTGTGCCAAGCATTTTCACCCCTTAATGGAATAACACTGAAATTAATGCCAGAAAGAAAGATGTATTAGGAACCAATGATTGTAGTATGCCGTGGTGCTAAAGATCAGATTGTATTTCTACTTCTTTGATAACGACTAAAAGATTTTTAACTTTGATTTGATTTCTGTGAGAATTTGTAAGCTGTAATTATTCCTTTGAATTAGTAGTAAGGATTACTTCACATCAGGGTCATGAAAGGCAAAAAATGGATCAGTAATATGTCTTTTTCAGAGAGACATGGCACAAATCAAATTGCATTTCCTTGCTTATCCTTGAAATTCAATACCATAATACTACTTTAGCCCTCATGATAAAAGAGTTAAATTACAACACAAACCTATGTTATTATTAAAAACATTTTGGGAATCCTCTTGTTGATTAGATTCTTTCAATTTACAGAAATCATATGAGAAAGTGTAAACGTTCACATTATAGTGAGGGCCAATATTGTGCATTAAATAGTTTTTCTCAGTATCTATACACTATATTAATACCAAAATATTTTTATTTTTTAAAAAAGCAAATCAGTCTTCAATGGATTGAAATTTGATACAATGGATTAAACTTTAAATAACTTTAAATAATATTTTAAGTATTATGCTAGTTACATATTACCACTTTATTATGTAAAAACCCTGTTGAAAAATTTTTATATTGATTAACTGATGATTATATATCACTTATCACTTTAAAATTATTCAGTTTCATTATTTTGGTTGAAAGGCAGAGACCGACAGAGACCATGACACACAGGGAATCTTTGATCCGCTCTCCAAATGTCCCCAACAGCTACCGCTGGGTGAGGCTGAAGCCAGGATGTACGTTCTTGAGCCACCTGTCATGTCTGCCTCCCAATATGTGCATTAGCAGGAAGCTGAATCTGAAGCACTGTAGCTGGGACATGAACCAGGCACTCAGATATGGGATGTGGGCATCCCAATTGATGGCAACCACTGAGACAAACACTTGCCCTTCACTTAAATGACTTTCAATATCAAAAAACAGGTGCCAAACATTAGACAAAAATTAGCTAAGTCTTTATGCAGGCGCTTTTTCAGGAATTTCATATTTTATTGGTTCTGCTTCTATAAACTTTAGAGGATAATTCATTTACTTTTCTTCTTTGTTCATTTCTCCAAAATAATGTCATTTCTGTATTTTCACTAATTTCTAATGGTAATTTTCCAATACTGTTTCAAAAACAAATCAACCTAGTTAAACATTCCATGGGTAAGAAAAACCTCACCAGAGACTGCTAATCCATATAAGGAATTCAAATTCAGTATTTATATTAAGAAAGTTTATTTAGGGGCCAGAGCTGGCTGTGGGGTAGCCTGTAAAGATGCCGCCTGCAGTGCTGGCATCCCATATGGGCGCCAGCTCAAAACCCTGCTGCTCCACTTCTGATCAAGCTCCCTGCTATGGCCTGGGAAAGCAGTAGAAGTTGGTGCATGTCCTTGGTCCCCTGCACTGCCTGGAGACCCGGAAGAAGCTCCTGGCTCCTGGCTTCAGATCAGCCCAACTCCAGCTGTTGCAGCCATTTGGGGAGTGAATGAGCTGGTAGAAGACCTCTCTCTCTCAATCTCTCTCTCTGCCTCTTTTTCTCTTTCTGTGTAACTCTGACATTCAAGTAAATAAATAAATATTTTTTAAAAAATAGTGTATTTCAATAGCAGTAACTTTCAATTCAAAATGAAATGTACAAACTAATATAAAACAGAACTATAAATGGACATATCTATTAATGTTTAATTATCTAGTTGGTACTCAATATATATCACGGAGTCCATTTGCGCACATACATTTTTTGATGGAAAGAAAACCACTGCAATGTCTATGTGTTAAAAAATTATATCTACATGTTCACAATATTGAAAAATACCTATCAATTGCATTTTATTTTTATTGTTGATTTCATGAAAATTGAGACTCACTAGGAGCATTAAAATCAGGTGTTTATGAAAAGTTTATTATTTTTTGTTGTTTAAGGAGGTTTACCAATAGTTGGTATAGTTATTTGAAATTTCTTACTTATATTTCTTTCGTTTCCCAAAAGCACCTACCAGTGTTAATTTTAATTTCTTTTTTTAACTTTTATTTAATGAATATAAATTTCCAAAGTACAGCTTATGGATTACAATGGCTTTCCCCCACCATAACTTCCCTCCCACCTGCAACCTTCCCTTCTCCTTCTCCCTCTCCCCTTACATTCACATCAAGATTCATTTTCAATTCTCTTTATATACAGAAGATCAATTTAGTATATATTAACTAAAGCTTTCAACAGTTTGCACCTACACAGAAACACAAAGTGTAAAATATTGTTTGAGTACTAGTTATAGCATTAAATCACAATGTACAGCACATTTAGGACAGAGATCCTACATGAGGAGTAAGTGCACAGTGACTCCTGTTGTTGACTTAACAAATTGACACTCTTGTTTTGTTTATGGCATTGGTAATCACCCTTGGCTCTTGTCATGAGTTGCCAAGGCTATGGAGGCCTTTTGAGTTTACCAACTCTGATCATATTTAGACAAAGTCATAGTCAAAGTGGAAGTTCTCTCCTCCTTTCAGAGAAAGATATCTCCTTCTTTGATGACCTATTCTTTCCACTGGGATCTCAATGAGAGATATTTCATTTAGGTCATTTCATTATTTTTTATTTTCCATGGTATCTTGGCTTTCCATGCCTGAAATACTCTCATGGGCTCTTCAGCCAGATCCGAATGCCTTAAGGGCTGATTCTGAGGCTGATTCATCTGCCCTTCTGTGAGTCTGCTGTGTATCTGCTTCCCATGTTGGATAGTTCTCTCCCTTTTTTATTCTATCAGTAGTATTAGCAGACACTAGTTTTGTTTGTGTGATCACTTTGACTATTAGTCCTATCCTTATGATCAATTATGAAGTGAAACTGATCACTTGGACTAGTGAGATGGCATTGGTACATGCCACCTTGATGGAATCCCCTGTGATGATTCTAACTCTACCATCTGGGGCAAGTCAGATTGAGCATGTCCCAAATTGTACATCTTTTCCCTCTCATATCCCCACTCTTATATTTAACAGAGATCACTTTTCAGTTAAGTTTCAACACTTAAGAATAATTGTGTATTAATTACAGAATTCAATCAATAGTATTAAGTAGAACAAAAAAATGCTAAAAGGGATGAAGTATTAAGTTGTTCATCATTGTTAGGGCAAGGGCTGATCAAATCACCATTTCTCATAGTGTCCAAGACTTCTTGGAAAAGACCCTGGAGGTACAGGCAGTCAAAGCCAAAATTAACAATTGGGATTGCATCAAATTGAGAAGCTTCTGTACTGCAAAAGAAACAGAAAAGTGAAGAGACAACTGACAGAATGGGAAAAATTATTTGCAAACTATGCAAAAGATGAAGGATTAATAACCAGAATCTACAAAGAGATCATGAAACTCCACAACAACAAAACTAACAACCCACTTAAGAGAGGGGCCAGGGACCTCGATAGACATTTTTCAAAAGAGGAAATCGAAATTGCAAACAGACACATGAAAAAATGTTCAAGATCACTAGCCATCAGGGAAATGCAAATCAAAACCACAATGAGGTTTCACCTCACCCCGGTGAGAATGGCTCACATACAGAAATCTACCAACAACAGATGCTGGCGAGGATATGGGGAAAAAGGGACACTAACCCACTGTTGGTGGGAATGCAAACTGGTTAAGCCACTATGGAAGTCAGTCTGGAGATTCCTCAGAAACCTGAATATAACCCTACCATATAACCCAGCCATCCCACTCCTTGGAATTTACCCAAAGGAAATTAATTTGGCAAACAAAAAAGCTGTCTGCACCTCCATGTTTATTGCAGCTCAACTCACCATAGCTAAGACCTGGAATCAACGTAAATGCCCATCAACAGTAGACTGGATCAAGAAATCATGGGACATGTATTCTATAGAATACTATACAGCAGTAAAAAAAAAATGAAATTTGGTCATTTGCAACAAAACAGGGGAATCTGGAAAACATCATGCTGAGTGAAATAAGCCAGTCCCAAAGGGACAAATATCATTTGTTCTCCCTGATCGGTGACACCTAACCGAGCACCAAAAAGGAAACCTGTTGAAGTGAAATTTTAATTTCTTATAAATTCATGGATTCTATTTTCTTTAAATAATTATCATTGAATTTATAAAATTTGCTCATTTTCATAACTTTCAGCATTCTCTTTTATCAGTACAATATGCATGCCTTCTCCGCTTTGTACTTTGTGTATTTTAGCCTATAGTAAGGAACATGTAGAATCTTGTTTTGAATTAAATATTAACAGATATTTAAAGAACAGAATGCTTCTGTTAAGAATATGTTAGATTGTGCCAAAAACCATGGGAGTTACAAGTTTGAAGAATACATTTTTATCTCATCTATGGAAATGAAATAAACTTTCAGGGTATTATCGTATAAGGAAGAACGTTATCCCCAATGTTCCAAGTTATAATAAAGATGAGGATCGTGGAAAACATTCTACAAGGAGACAAATGGATTAGATAAATTTAGAATTTGATCACTCAAATGCTAATTAATCATTAGAGAAAAAATGATGCTAGGGTATGGAAAAGTATTTGGAGGATTAACAAAAATAGAAAGGCAGAAAATCTAGAATATCTAAAACATCTGTCAAGCCGTGCAGGTGGTTGGAATATGGGGTTCAGAATGTTTGTTTTTCTTTCTGAGAGACAGACAGGAACAGCTTCCATTCTCTGGTTCATTTGCCAAATGCTTGCAACAGCCAGGGCTGGAACAGGCCAAAGTCAGGGGCTTGGAACTCAATCCAGATCTCCTAAAAGGCTGGCAAGGACCCAGCAGTGGGGAATGTGAGTCCTTATACTTTCCTCTATATACATCAATGTTTCCACATTCATGCACTGTACCTTAATATGCATTCACTGTGTGCTGCTTTTCCCACTCCTCACTGTGCTTCATTTTCATAAATCTTCAAATTTACCTATGTTCTCTAAATAGGATCTTCAAAAACAAGACACAACGTGTTACATGTGTTAATCAGTTTGGGCTATAGCAAGGCTATTTCCACTCTTTGCATGCTGTAAGCAATTGGTCCTGATACAAAGGATGAACATTTCATTAGCTGAGTTACATGAGTTTATCATTAATAAACTCAATATTTACTTTTCCTTCTGTCTCCTTAGCTACTCTTAAGCCAGGTCTCACCAATTACAGATTAATTTTACACTTAATTTTAATTATTTTCTGCTCAATTTCAAATCGTATATACTAAGCCTGTGAAAACACATACCTATCATTGTCTTCTGATTTTTTATATAGTTTTGAACATTAAAAAGTGTTTGTTAAGTCTTTAAATGCCATTTAATGACAAAAATCAAAATCTCTATACAGAATACCTGTAGAGTTAATTCAATCCCTCAATTAACATAAACTAAATGTTATTTTTCAATAATGACAAAGTAATTCACTGAGTTGTAAATACTCTCTTAGACAATTGATTTATTAAAACACACCTTTTCTCTGGAATCATCCTGAGATAGTAATATTATCATCTCATATCTAATTTCCTATTAAATGAACTCATCTGAACACCTTTTATTTGGTGTAGTCAGAATTTACATGATGATTGTTTTTTTAATTCTATTCTGAAGGTAAAATTCTGAGCCAGATAGTAAGAAGTTTTTTTTCATTTCCTATTGTCAAATTGTCTAGTAGTAATCACTGAAGCTTTGACAGGCAAACCAACTTTTCTCACTCCATTTCACCATGCAGAAATAGACACATACACTCTGCTAACCTAGGAAGAGATTTTTAAGTATAATATATAAGTAGTATAAATATCATCTCCAATTGACAGATTTGAAAAGAAATGTATTAGGTGAAAAGAAATGTATTAGCTATGTTTCATCTATAGTTGTTACTATAGATAAACTTATTTGTTAATTAGAATTTAGTATGTATACATTATTATTATATAATCTGTTTGAATTTTTTTTGTGGGTTTTTGAGTCAATCAATCAATTTTTTCTCCTAGAAACAGCTCTGTGGGAACTTTAATTTTTTTTATAGAATCTACTTAACTAAAATCAATACATAATCCCAAAGGTAAATTATGTTCTTTCTACCAAGGTGAGGAAAATGTGTTGTGTGCTCCCTCTATCGTTGTGTCTGCAGCACATGGTGTCCTCGGAGTGACAAATGCTGCATCACCATATGCTTCAGCTGTCTGGATGATTCATTTCCCATAGAGTGGTACACATTTTTCCCTAACAATTTCTAAACAGAAACTCACAAAATTTGCAAAGCAGTTAACTATTAAGTTAAAATTTCCAACACATTTTTGGGAAGAAATAATAGTGGAAGAATTTATTTAGTACTCGCCTTTAAATCGTGATATGAAATATATTAGCTAAGCAAGTTTGAACTTTGACATTTAACAAAGGACATATTAGAATTTGAAGTTCACAAACTCTAGTTTTGTTTAATAGATCTGGTAATTTAAAATTTCTTAAACATTACTTGAAGAATTGCCAGATTTTTATGAAGCCATTAAAACAATGTTAAACTATTAAAATCTCAATGTATTTCACATAAAATTTCATAAATTGTTTATTTCCTCAATAATTTGTCTTCACAGTCTGATTTAAACTCATGTAGTCACATAAGTGATTGTTTGAAATGATCGGTTTGAAAATTGTATTAGGAAAAATTATGTAAACACAAAACATGCTTACACGAGTAAGGAAAACATTTTGTTGTAGAATCAGTTATATACATATATATTACATATATATATGCATGTGTGTGTGTATCTATCAATGTCATGACATTATAACTAAATTTTCCTTGAAATGTTTAAACTAAATGTTTTACTTAAAACCATCGATCTTGTCACATAATAGACACATTTCCAGTCAAATCAGTTAATTATTGCCTCTTGAAGTTAGTTGAAGTGCTGTCATCCTTGTATTTCCTGCATATTGTATGATATCTATCCAATGTGAATTTGATTGAAAGACACTGCCTGTCAAAGATCTGGTGGAGATGGAATTGAATCAAAAGGAGAAAAAAAATTCCCACTTCAACAAAAGAGCTCAGATCTTGACTAAGTCCAAAGAGACAAACAACACCCATTTTAAGTAAGACTCTTGAATTTCAGCTCAATGATTTGAATTATATTTAATAAATGATAAATGGCTAAAATAAAGTGATTAAGGATATTAAAAATTGACTAATAAGGAGAAAAATGATGGAAAGACATAAATACAGAGTACAATGATGCATACTTGGGATAATTCATTTGGATTTTGTTCATCTGAATATTATTTTACTTAGAATATGTAATTATTTATTTATTTATTTGAGAGGCATACACTTACATAAACACAGAGCTCCATCTGTTACTTCACTCTCCACATTCCTGTGAGAGCCAGGACTAAACCACTCTAAAGTCAGAAGCCAGGAATCTAATCCAGGCCTCCCAGATGGATGGCAGGGACCCATCCACTTGGGTCTTCACTTGATGGTTCTCAGTATATACACTGGCATAGGGCAACAATTAGTAGTGGAGCAGGGATTCAAACTCAGATAATTGTATATGGGGTGTATACATCCCAAGTGGCATCTTCTTTTTAATATTTTAAATTTTATTTAAAGTAAACAAACATAATATATTTCACATATACAGATTTAGGAACATAGTGTTACTTCCCACCCCACCCTCCCTTCTCTTCTCTTACTCCTCTTAATTTTTACAATGATCTACTTTCAGTGTACTTTATGCTCATAAGATTAACCTTGCACTAAGTAGAGTTCCTCAAATATGAACACTGTTCCTCCACAGTAGAGACAAAGGCTGTAAACAATCATCGAATCTTAAAGTGTCCATTGCACTCCTATATATTTAGTTTTAGTTTTTAACAGGTTCAATATAGTTCATAGACACAACTCTAAGAATATATTGATGTTCTTCTCCCTCCTCCCTACCATTCCCCCCACCCCGCCTTCTTCCCTCTCGTCCTTCTTTCCTACTTTCTTCAAATAACATTTTTGACTTACATTATAGGGATTTTATGCTCCACCGAGAAAGTGTTTTTTTTTTTAAAAAAAAGCAAAAAGATACTATTTTTGTGTAAATACAGTCAAAATAATCAAATGGAAACTGGCGCTGTGGCAGCTAGCATCCCACATGGGCATCAGTTCGAGTCCTGGCTGCCCCACTTCTGATCCAGCTCTCTGCTATGGCGTGGGAAAGCATTTAGAAGATGGCCCAAGTCCTTGTTCCTCTATACTGACATGAGAGACCTTGAAGAAGATCCTGGCACCTGGCTTTGGATCGGCACAGCACCAGCTGTTGTGGCCATCTGGGAAGTGAACCAGAGGATGAAAGACATTTCTCTCTCTCTGCCTCTGCCTCTCTGTAGCTCTGCTTTTCAAATAAAAATAACTAAATCTTTTTAAAAATTGACTCTTAATAAAAATATCAAATGAAATATGACCATTTCATTCACAGACAGCAAATTTAAAACTAACTAATTCTAAAACTATAGTAGTATAACACTCTTACCATTGGTTTAATAAAGTTATAAAATAAAGTTTGACTAAACTATATTTGCAGCAGTATTGATACACATAGGCATTTCTTTCTTTTCCTTGTTTTCTTTTTTTATTTTTTACCACTTTAAATGTTAATTCCCAAATATAAGAGAGAACATGTGATATTTCTTTCCATGTCCATCTTATTTCACTCACCATGATGTCCTCCTATGTCATCCATTTTACTGCAAATGGTAGAATTACATTTTTTTAAAAGCTGAATAATAGGGGTCAACGTTGTGGCGCAGTAGGTTAATCTTCCACCTGCGGTGCTGACATCCCATATGAGTGCCAGTTCTAGTCTCAGCTGCTCCACTTCCAATCCAGCTCTCTGCTATGGCCCTGGAAGGCAGTAGAAGATGACCCAAGTGTTTGGGCCCTGGCACCCTTGTAGGAGACCAGGAAGAAGCTCCTGGCTCCTGGCTTCGGATTGGTGCAGCTCTGGCCATTGCGGCCATTTGGGGAGTGAACCAATGGAAGGAAGGCCTTTCTCTCTGTCTCTCCTTCTCACTGTCTGAAACTCTACCTCTCAAATAAATAAATAAAATCTTTTTTAAAAAAGCTGAATAATAGTCTGTTGTGTATATATGTCACATTGTCTTCATCCTTTCAGCTGACAATGGACATCTTAGTTGATACCCTATTTTGGCTATTGTAAATAGTGTTACTGGGAACATAGAGGGGCAAGTCTCTCTTTCACACAAAGCGTTCATGTCTTTTGGATACATGCCCAGAAGTAGGAATTTCTGAATTCATATGGCAAATCTATTTCTTGTTTTTAAAGAAATCTCCACATTGTTTTCCACAGTGACTAGACTAAGTTACATTCCCATGGACAGTGTGTAAGTATGTTCTTTCCTTACTTCCTCAACTGCATTTGTTATTCTTTGTTTTGAATTTTAGCTCATCTGACAGGGATGGGGTGATATCTCATTGTGGTTTTCATTTGCATTTCCCTGATGCCAGTGATGTTGAGCATTTTCTCATATCTGTGGCCCTATGTATATCTTCATTGGAGAACTCTCTGTTGAGGCCCTTTAATTATTTCTTAACTGGATTTGTTGAGTTTTTGTTGTTGAGTTTTGAGTTATTGATATAGTCTTTAAGTTGATTCTTTGTTTGGTAGGTTGTTCTTTGCAGAGTCTTAGTACACCCGAACGAGGAATGGACTGGGTCCGAAGAAAGGTAAGTGCACCACTCGCCCGTTCCCCAGCCTCCGGATCCTGGAGACAGTCAGGCGCAGCGGGGAGTCAAGTCAAGCAAGCAAGAATTTGGTTTATTTCTCGTGTAGCAAGGCCTTTTAAAGCACAAGATCGAAGGATTACTGGGGCAGGGCATAAGGACCAACCAATTACTTAAAAGGTCATTTTACAGGGCTACTTTTTACAGGACCAGCCATATGTCTGTACACCCATCATCAGCATCCCCTGATGCTGCGCAGGCAATCAGCTTTGGTGGTAGACAACTTTGGATACTGCCTACCTTACTTCTTTTGGGTGCCATCTTTGAATTGCCACGTGTGCCTAATTTCCCCACTGGCACCACCTTTGAATTGCTTCCTGTGCCTAATTTCCCCACAGTTCTTAAATATGTTTCCCATTCTGTTGAATTTGTCTTCACTATATTGATCATTTCCTATGTTGTGCAGAATGTTCTGAGTTTGACAAATCCCATTTATATAGTTTTATACGTGTTGCCTATTTTTTGGCAGTCCTATATGAGAAATCATCACTTTCACCAATCTATCAGAATGTTTCTCCTTTATGTTTGTCCAGCACATTCATAGTGTCAGATTTTAAATTTAAGTCTTAGATCCACCTTTAGTTGGTTTTTGTGTATGATGAGCGGTATGGATCTAATCTCATTCTTCTACATATATACATCCAGCTTTGCAACATCATTTGTTGAAGTGAGCATCTGTACTTTAGTGTATATTCTGAGTAGTTTTCTCAAAAAAACAGTTAGTGTAAAAATGTGGATTAATTTTTGTGCTATTATGTCCCAGTGATCTACTAGTTTTTAGGCCAGTACCATGTGTTTTAACTATCATAATTTTGTAGTATTCTTTGAAGACAGGTATAGTGATGCATCCTTGTTGCAGTGGATTCATTCTGAGATGAGGAGGGATGGTAGGGACAAGAGGCATGGAGTCACTATACAGTTCTCTGGGAGTCAGGTGAAAGCAGGCCAGAGGCGAGCAGCCCGCAGACTTGTTTATTTCAGTTGGTACAGCAGTTTATATAGCCAAGGCAGCCAATCCAGTCAAGGGGTGGTTTATGCCCTAACGAATCGCAGCCTGTTACCAGGCAGGCTCCTTTGCCATGTGGTTTCCAAAGCCATTCCTGAGTAACTGATGCTTGCTTGCCAGTGGCCATCTTGGTGTGGCCTTCTCATCCAACCACACCTCCTTGCTTGATTTTTCTGCTCAGGATCACTTTGGCTTTTTTAGGGCTTTGTCATTCCATATACATTTTAGGATTGCTTCTTCTAATTCTGTAAATTATGTCATTGGTATGTTGGTAGGTATTGCATTGAATCTATAGATTATTTTAGGTTATATAGACATTTTAATGACATTCATTATTCCAATCCATGATCAGGGAATATCTTTCAAATTTTTTTTTTTGTGTGTGTGTGACTTGCTCATTTCTTTCAACAATGCTTTACAGATTTTTTTGCAGAGATCTTAAATTTCTTTGGTTAAATTTATTCTTAAATATGTGATTTTTGTGGGTATTGTGAATGGGATTGCTGTTTTGATTTCTATTTCAGTAAAGTCATCATTAGGATATAAAAAACTACTGTTTTATACATTAATTTTGTAACCTGAAAGTTTACTGAATTGGTTTATGACTTCTTTAGATTTATTAATTTAAAATATATAGAGAGAGACAAAGGGAGAGAGAGAGATAGAGATAGAGAGAGAGAGAGAGAGAGAGAGAGAGAGAGAGAGAGAGAACTTGCTTATCCAGGCAGAGGCACATTGACGCCAGGAGCCAGGAGCTACTTCCAAGTCTTAAACTTGAATGGCAGTGTCCCAAGCATTTGGGACATATGCTGCAGCTTTTCTCAGCCTATTAGCAGAGAGCTGTATCTGAAGTGGAGCAGCAAGAACATGAACCCATCCCATGCAGGATGCCAGCATCTTGTATTGCCTGCTTTGCCACAAGGCCAAGCCTGTTTTCTCCATTCTGACAGCTTTTGGGTGGTTTAGGTATTTCCATGTACAATATCATGCTAACTGCAAACGTGGGTATTTTTACTTTCTCTTATCCATTTTGATGCACTTTATTTCTTTTTCTACCTTAATTGCTCTTGCTAAAACTTCCAGTACTATATTAAATGAAAGGTGAAAGTGAACATCTATTCTTGTTCCAAATCTGAGGGGAAGTGCTTCCAGCTTTCCCCATTCAGTATGATATTGGTTGCTTATTAGTCATAGGCTTTATATTTTTTTCTAATTTTTAAAAAATTATTAACATGAAGAGTTCTTATGGATTTCATAGCTACAATTCTAAGATAACCATACTTCTACCCTCCCCTCTCCGACCCTCAATTCTACTCCTTTGCCCATTTCTTGATTGTGTTTTGTTGTTGTTGAGTCTCTTCAGTTCTCTATAGATCCTTGATATTAATCCTTTATCAGTTGCATAGTTTGCAAATATTTCCCCCATTCTTTCGGTTGCCTCTTCACTTTGTTGAAGGTTTCCTTTGCAGTGTAGAATTTTGAGGTATGTTCTCCCTATAGCTAATTTGTATAGGGTTTCTTCATGAAGGGGTGTTGCATCCTATCAAGTGTTCTCTCTCTATTTATGAAGATGAACATATGGTTTTTGATCATCATTCTGTTGATGTGATTTATGGTGTTTATTGATTTGTAAATGTTGAACCATCCTTGTTATCTTGGGAATAAATTCTGGTTGATCATGATATATGATCTTTTTGACACGGTTCTGAATTCAGTTTTCTAGTATTTTGATAAGAAATTTTTACATTTTTGTTATTCAAGAACATAGAGATATATAGTGTTATTTTCTTGTTATGTGTTTACTTGATTTTGGCACCAGAGTAATGTTGATCTCATAAAAGTAATTGGCAGAATTCTGTCTTGTTCAATATTCTGAAATATGCTGAAAAGTATTGGAGTTAGTTCATCTGAAAATGCAATGTAGAATTCAGTAGTAAAATCACCATGTCCTGGCCTGTTCAATGATGGTAGACATTAGATCACTGCTTCAATGTCATTGCTTGTTATCAGTCTGTTTAGAGTATCTTCTTGATTTAATATTTGTAGGTTATACATAGTATTTAATTTGTTTGTTTTGTTTTCAAGGTTTTCCAGTTTATTACCATACAGTTTCTTATGATTATTGTATTTCAGTGGTGCCTGTTTTAATGTCTGCTTTTTCAACTCTAATTTTATTTATTTGAGTTTTTCATTTTTTTATGATTCTCTTAAAGGTTTATCTATTTTGTTTATCTTCTCTAAACTGTATTATATGATTTTAATGAAGGTACGTATTCTCTAAATGAGTGAGAGAGAATTAGTACAAAAACAGAGTACATTATTTATAAAAATGCAGTAATTTTTTTGTGTTTTTATTAAGAAACTTAAAGTCATTATGTGAAGCTAAACACCCTTATCTTATCTGCTCCTTGATATTGTGTTATTTGTACATTTTTTTTTCTTTATAGTCATTTCTATTTTACACACAGGTATACAACTGTTCCAGCAATAACAAAATAGATCATAACTATTACAATGTGTAGTCAATTAATCTGTAGCATAATTAAAACAAATGAAATTTTCTCAATTTGGGATGCATTTTATGTCACATGTCAAAAATGCCATGCCAGTATTGTAACATATAACCTCCCATTCATTTTCAAATATGTGAGCAAAGACAAGTAATTACAAATAATCTAACAGAAGCAAATATTTCAGACAAGCTCCAACAAATCTAGCCTTAGCTTGACTCTCATCACATTGCTTTATTTCTCCTAAATCCTCATAACTGGAAAAACTACTTGTTTCTTACTATCTTTACTTATGTCGCTGTTCTTCAATTAGGTTTAGTTATGTTTCAGTCCATTCAGAACTGTTGGTCAAAGTCAAAGCCAGCAATTTGATTTTTAGCACCTAGTATAAAGGAAAATATGAGCTTCTCTGGTAGAAAGGGAGTTGAAAACTACAGTGCAATGTAATAAATATGAAACTTTGTCTACTCATGCATGGTTTTCTCTCAAGTTGTCTTCAATTTTTTGCTACTTAACTTCATTCTAGGTAGAGACAACTAAAATTTTAAATGATTGTGAGTTTTACCTTCCTTCATATTTGTATTGTACAATGGCAGTGCTATAATCACCAGACTTACATAATGTGCGCTTCATATCTCATACGTGCATATATATTTGCGAAAATCAGAGGAAACACTGAATGAATCAATTATAGCTGCTTTTGTTTTTCTTATTCATATGTGCACATCCTACCAATATTCTATACTTTCCACTGATTTAAAGTTCAGTAGAACAAAACGGGCCAGTTACTACACATTTCCCAATCTGTACCTTTTCTTCTATGCCATTCCTGTCAGTAAAAGCGGTTGGCTAATGCAAAAAGAATCAAAAGTGTGGTGACTCTGATTTTGTTTTCTAGAACATGATTAACTTATTCATCATTCAATACACAGACACAAGCACATTTTCTCAGACCAGATAAAATTATTTAAAGTGAATATAATCACTTAACAATGTAAAAATTGCTGATCATTTAAAAACATAAAATCAACAGGATCTTAGTGAAAGCAACCTTTGGAAGGTGAGCAAATAAATATAAGGTATGTAAGTTCATTTGAATAGAATAAACATAGCAAAGAATGCCAACAATGTAACTAAGCAGTTGTCCTGTGAAACACAGGAAATACAAGATGGAGCTTTAATTCTTTTGAGTTAGCTAAAGAAGTAAGCTAGCTGTTTCTCAAGGGTCAAGTGAATGATGAATGTGCAGATTTCTATTTTCATCCCTATCTCAAATGCTGATGTATGTCAACAAACAAGAAAAACAGATGTTACCAAGTAGCCTGTGGAGCCCAGAACAGATGGGATGGAGGTGTTGTGTGAGAGTAAAAATACACTCGAGCTGTATCACAGAATGGATCCCATTGACCAAATTTTACAGTAGGACAAAAATTATTTTAAAAAGAAAAATGGAAGTAGGAGTATGAGAAGGAAGCGAGGAAAGCTGAGTGCTGACAAAGCTATTTAGCTGTGAACAAAAAACTGGTACACTCTACAAACCTAAGAATATGTATATGAAATAAAGAGTATTTGTGAAATATTGAAATAGTTAATATCTAGTTCATTAATACATACATTTATTTTAGTATAAAATTAAGTCATCATAACTACCAAAACTCCTGTCAAAAAAAAAAAAAAAACTTGACTCAACTTGTATCATGCCTCAAAGCTAATTTATGCTTGAAAAGATTTTTAAATACTATATCTTCTCAGAAAATCCCAATTGTGTGAAAATCACACTAACACACACGGATACACACTCATGATGTATCTTTCTCAGAAACAAACAGCATGATACAATTTAATAGCACAACATTATTTATTTTCATGTATTAAAACAAATATAAATTAGGGAGCAAAAGAAGGGAACAGTGTCCTTTCTTCACTACTATTTATCATTGATGTGCTCAACCTTAATCAGAGGTTTCCATGGCGCCTCCTATCTCATCTGTCTTCCACAGATCTACAACTGTGCTCCTTTCTATGTGGCCTCACACTTCCTGTGAAGCACCTCCAGCATAAGCTGGCATGCTTAATGGAGCTCTGTGAGTTCTTGGCAGGCTGTCTCCAAGTATGAGGGCTTCCTATTTATAGAGAACTGAAAGAGTATATTTGTTCTATGCATTCTTTACTTTAAAATCATTTTTATCCCCACTCTCCCTAGTGATGTCAAGTCTTCCAGGTCATTGTTATCCATATTTGTTTCTATAATGCCCTAAAATATTCTTAAATGTCATATCTCACATATATTCCTCTCACCATAGTCCCAAATATTTCATCTGGACATTGGAATCCACCATAAGCATGCTCTCTGTGTCTCGATTATGCTTTCTGAATACCACAGTCATTTTCTTGCTCTGGGAGAAACGTGAGCATCATCTTCTGGTATGAATAACAGAGTTCCTACTGGACCCTGATCTGCTATCTGTTATAGACAATAACTAAAAAATCTTCAAACCTATGAGGAAATCAATTAATTATAATGGAGACAGAAAAAATAACGATGAACCTTCTTGTTTTTTACAGTTTAGTTTAACTGAATTGAAAGGAATCAGGAGGAATAGAGAGAGAATGAGAGTGCGACAGAGACTCACAGAGATGGAGGCGAGCAGAGAGAGTGAATTACCATCTGTTGTTTCACTCCTCCAGGGCCAAGCCAAAGCCAAGAGCCAGTAACTCCATTTGGAGTTACTGCATTAGCAGGAATACAAGTAGTTGAACCATCATCTGCTGCCTTCCCACACCCTTAGTAGGAAGCTGGGTAGAAGTGGCTGCAAGACTCAATCCCAGCTACCCCAATATGGATTGTGGGGGTCCCAAGTCTGTTTGACTTACTGTATCACAATTACTACTCCAGGAACAAAACTGAGATTGTGGAAGCTAGGGACCAAGGAATAGCATCAGGAGAGTTGCTCATTTGTCTAAGGCTTTAGCTTGAGTATGGGATGAAATCATAGCCACTGGTCATTCATAACTGATAGAAATCCCTAACTGATAGGATCAAAAAGGGAGAGAACAATCCAACATTGGAAGTGGGATACACAACAGACTCATAGAATGGCAGATGTCCTAAATAGCACTTTGGCCTCAGAATCAGCCCTTAAGGCATTCGGATATGGCTGAAGAGCCTATGAGAGTATTTTAGGCATGGAAAGCCAAGATACCATGGAAAAGAAAAAAAAAAAAGCCTAAATGAAAGATCTCTGCAAGTGAGATCCCAGTGGAAAGAACAGGCCATCAAAGAAGGAGGTACCTTTCTCTGAAGGGAGGAGAGAACTTCCACTTTGACTATGACCCTGTCGGAATAAGATCGAAGTCAGTGAACTCAAAAGGCTTCCATAACCTTGGCAACTCATGACTAGAGCCTAGGGAGATTACTGATGCCATAAATAAGAGTGTCAAATTGTTAAGTCTTGATATGTTGTGTTGTTATCCTCATTTACTTCCAGAAAGTTTTTGATTTCTCTTTTGATTTCTTCTATGACCCAGTGTTCGTTCAGTAGCATGTTGTTCAGTCTCCATGTGTTTGCATACTCTCTAGGGATTCCTGAGTTGCTAATTTCCACCTTCATTCCGCTGTGGTCTGGGAAGCATGGTATGATTCTAATTCTTTTAAATTTGCTGAGACTTGCTTTATGGCCTAGTATGTGCTCAATCCTAGAAAAGGTTCCATGTACTGCTGAGAAGAATGTAAAATCTTTAGATGTAGGATTGAAAGTTCTGTAGATATCTGTTAGATCCATTTGGGCAATAGTGTCAATTAAATCTGCTGTTTCATTGTTGATATTCTGTCCGGATGATCTGTCTATTTCTGAGAGTGGAGTATTGAAGTCCCCCAGTACTATTGTATTGGAATCTAAGTCTCCCTTTAAGTCCCTTAACATATCTTTTAAATAAACCTGTGCCCTGTAATTAGGTGCATATACATTTATAATAGTTACATCTTCCTGTTGAATTGAACCCTTAATCATTATATAGTGTTCCTCTTTGTTTCTCTTAACAGTTTTTGTGTTAAAGTTTATTTTGTCTGATATTAATATGGCTACACCTGCTTTTTTTTTTGGTTTCTGTTGGCATATTTGTAAAAATAAAGTTGAAAAGATTCCAGATTTAGAGGACTACGAAAGAAACTTATAAATGTATAAATTAGATTGGTACAGCTAATTTTTTGCTGATAATTTTTACTAAACTTTTTCAATTTTTATTTATATAAGTGGAACAAATTTCTTTTTTTTTTTAATTTATTTGAAAGACAAAGTTACAGAGAGGCACAAGCAGAGAGGTCTTCCATCTGCTGTTTCACTCCCCAGATGGCCAAAATGGCTGGAGCTTCACTGATCCAAAACCAGGAACCTGGAGCTTCATCCAGGTCTCCCATGTGGGTGGAGGGGTCCAAGGACTTGGGCCATCCTCCACTACTTTCCCAGGCCATAGTAGAGAGCTGGATAGGAAGTGGAACAGCCAGGACTTGAATTGGTGCCCATATAGGATGTTGGCACTGCAGGCGGCAACTTAACTCGTTATGTCACAGCGCTGGCCTATGGAACAGATTTCATGTATATCATATTTACAGTTTCAAGAGATTAATCCCCACCCTACCCTCCTTCCTTCTTCACCCTCAGTCTTCCCTCCTCCTCCATTTCTTATTTTTTTTTCCTTTTTGCAGTGACATACTTTCAGTTTATTTTAGAATCACAAACTTAATCCCCCTGTAAAGAATTCAACAAATAGTGAATAGAAAACCCATTGCTCCTCAAAAGTAAAGACAGCACTATAAACAATAATCAATGGGCCTCTTAACTTACAAGGCCTAAAGCCCACCAGAATATTATCAAGCCCCTTCTATCAGGTTCTATTTGCCTCTCAGTCAGAAAACTTAATTGTAGCTTAGACAGCACCTTTCTTAGCTCCTCTAATAATGACTCTGTCCTTTGTTCTAGACCCTGTCTAGTGCACTCGGGCCTCATTCCTTTGTAATCATAACCTCTACTCTACCACCAATGGCTCTACTCCCAACCTGTGTGTACTGATGGTCCTCTTCCCCACTTAATGCTGTATAATTGTTCAGACCTGGTAAATGCCACTCTTAGGATCATTGGTTACTATCCTCACCCTGTCTTTTATGACCTTGTCTAAATATGATCAGAGTCGGGGAACTTGGAAGGCTTCCATAGCCTTGGCAACTCATGATGACAGCCTAGGGTGGTTACTGGCGCCATAAACTAGAGTGTCAATTTGTTGGGTCAACAACAGGAGCCACTGTGCGCTTGCTCCTGATGTGGGATCTCTGTCCTTAATGTACTGTACATTTTGATTTAATGCTATAACTAGTACTCAAACAGTATGTTTCACTTTGTGTTTCTATGTGGGTGCAAACTGTTGAAATCTTTGTACTAAATTGATCTTCTGTATATAAAGAGAATTGAAAATGAATCTTAATGTGAATGGAAGGGGAGAGGGAGCGGGAGAGGGGAGGGTTGCGGGTGGGAGGGAAATTATGGGAAGGGGAAGCCATTGTAATCCATAAGCTGTATACTGGAAATTTATATTCATTAAATAAAAGTTAAAAAAAAATAAAAATAAAAAAAAACACAATAATCAAATCTCAAAATTTCCATTTTGCTCATGTGTATTTTTGTATCAAACTGTCTTTAACAATGTATGTGTCAATCAACTACATTGTCATTCAATACTTCTATAAATAATATGGAATTATACCTCAAGGTACATATAGGGTATAGGTAAATGTTAGCTATATATTTCCAAAAATTTGCTATTCAAAAACTTGTTAAATGGCTAGAATGAGTATTATTGTGTACTTCTTACTCCTAATTATACAACATTGTATGTTTTATAAAAATAAAATACTTATTTCTTAGGATAAAAATTTATAATCCCCCTTCCAAGAACTGGTCCCACTCAGAAGATCAAACCTTACTTGTGCAACAGAGATTTTAATGCCCATTGTGGTTAAACCTGAATATGAACACATATAAAATAATGTCTACACTAAAGCTTGATTTTGTGTGGTACACATTGAAAAAAAATTATTATATATTAAAGACAGAAAGAAGTCAAAAAAGAAAGAAAAGAAGGACAACAGATGGAAAGAAGGGAGATTAGAAGGGAGAAAGAAGTAAGGAAAAGCAGAAGAGAGCAGCAATTAGAGGAACTGAACATCAAAGATTTTAATTCAGTAAATTTTACATGATATTTTACATGAATATATGTTTAAATAACATATGCTATTCCTTGATCTCAGTTAATGCTAGTCTACCTGCTGATAATATGCTACAAAATCTATCTATATTTAAGGGAGAATCTATAGAAGATACATAATAAAGCCAGAAATGCCACTCAAAGGGCAAGCCAATTAATCATCATTTGTTTCTTTGGATTTAACAATTAATTTGAATGGCTGAAAAGCAAGCGATTGTTGCTGTCAGCCAGAATTGACCTGGAAAGAGATTATAGTTTCTGAAACAGCATTAAATTTGGTTCCCTAAGGTTTTCAATGAGCTGAATACAACTTAAGCCAAAGATGAATACAATTTAAATGACAGTTGAAGGTGCAAGTTACAAGCAGCATGTTGCCTAAATAAATCAGTAACCTTATAATCAGGCACTACTTGCACTTTTCAAAAGCCAAACATCATTGAATCACAATTGGTATGATTTTCCTCTCCAGCAAATTTAGGATTTTTCAAGTGCAAATTTGTAAGAGCACTTAGAAAGACAATGTTCAAAGCTATTTTTCCCCATGTAATCTTCTTGATTGTGGGTTAACTCTTGTTCCTTCAGGCTCTTCATCTTGAGAGAGTTAGTCATTAGGAAGGTGTTGAAAACTTTTGAAATTTAATTTGTCAAGATGAGATATGGATTATTTTTCATTATACATTGCCCACTTTAATTTTAATAATTGACAGAATATCCCTTCTCTAATATAGCGAAGTGAGTTTATCTCAGTCTTGTTAGTCTGTTGGTTTCAAACAGTCTGTCTCTCTCTGTACAACAGAGCTTGATGGAAGGTGAAGAAAATTACAATTTTTTTAACTTTTATTTAATAAGTATAAATTTCCAAAGTACAGCTTTTGGATTACAGTGGCTTTCCCCCCACCATAACTTCCCTCCCACCTGCAACCCCCCCATCTTCGACTCCCTCATCCCTTCCATTCACATCAATTCATTTTCAATTATCTTTATATACAGAAGATCAATTTAGCATATATTAAGTAAACATTTCAACAGTTTGCACCCACATAGAAATACAAAGTGTAAAGTACTGTTTGAGTACTAGTTATAGCATTCATTCACATTGTACAACACATTAAGGACAGAGATCCTACATGAAGAGTAAGTGCACAGTGACTCCTGTTGTTGACTTAACAAATTTTTGATAGTCATATGGCTCAGAGTTTTTTATAACATATTTTATTCAATTCCTACAAAGTTCCTTCAGCATACATGTTATTACCCACTGTATCACCTTCAATGATTCATCAGTGGACATTGGAATTGAAGCCAGTATCTGCCTGGGAAAAAGTAATCTGCTTAATGGAACACAGCATTTAAGTGGCTGAACAGAAATTTGAGGGAAATGAAAATTAAAATTGAATTGAGATAACACTTCACAAGTTTTAGAATGGTTCTTAATAAAATGACAAAAGATAACATGTAATGGAGGAGGTATGGAGAAAAGGGAAAAAATTGTCCATCATTGGTAAGATCATAAATTAGTGCAGTCAACCTGGAAAATACTATGGCAGGTCCTCAGAAACTAAAAATAGAACTACCTCTCACCCACTTCTAGGTATATATACAAATGAAATGAAAACTCTGTGTCAGAAATATATCTGCAATCATTTAAGTATTGGACCATTTTTGATAACATCCGATATGTAGTATCAACCTAAATGTCCATCATTGATTAGTCAATGATCTTAATGGGATACTTTTCAATCTTAAAGAAAGGAGATAATTCTGTCATTTATGATCAGTGGGTAACCCTTGATGAAACTACGCTAAGTGAAACAGGCGAGGGACAGGAAGACAAATGCCATATGATCTCATTTATGTAGAATCTAAAAACCTCTACATTAATAATAATGATTTTGTTAATAATACATTCTACACTCTTAAATTGCTCAGAGAGTAGATGTTACGTGTTCTGATCACACACACACAAAAGTGAGGTGATGGATTATGACTCTAATTACCTAATTAGCATTATAATGTACATAATGTATATATTAAATGCACTATTCTTTAATCATCAATGATAAAAGTCTCCTGAATCTGACAACTTGCCTTTATCTCTACACCAGTCAGAACACTATCATCTTCACCAAGCTCATGACAGAAGTCCTTGAGTTACCTTCTGATGTGTCAGGTCCTTCCTTAACATCTGGGAACACCTTGCCTCTGGCCACTCTCTGCTCTTCTTTTTACCATCATTCTGCACTGCCCTCACTTGTCACCTTACGTTTCTTCAGCACCCTGAACACGCCCATGTTTCATGACCTTTGTATTTTCTCTTTTTCTTTGCAGATGACTCATTTCCTTCACATACAGACATACCCCTGTTTAGAAATCACCATATCGGCCAGTGCCACAGCTCACTAGGCTAATCCTCCACCTGCAGCGCCGGCACTCCAGGTTCTAGTCCCGGTTGGGGCGCCGGTTCTGTCCCGGTTGCTGCTCTTCCAGTCCAGCTCTCTGCTGTGGGCTGGGAAGGCAGTGGAGGATGGCACAAGTACTTGGGCTCTGCACCCACATGGGAGACCAGGAGGAAGCACCTGGCTCCTGGCTTTGGATAGGCGCAGCGCGCAGACAGTAGGAACCACTTGGTGGGTGAACCAACGGAAGGAAGACCTTTCTCTCTGTCTCTCTCTCACTGTCTAACTCTACCTGTCAAAAAAATCACCATATTACAGAGATTTCTGACTATGATACTATGACACCATTCTATATAAATGATATTTTGAATACTTGAATTATTTGAAAAAAATTATAAATATTCCATGACTTAAAAAATTCAAGCGTATCAGAGCAATTTTCTTGCCAGATTTCATTTCATATTAGAGGTGCCACCTATAGTAGAAACTGCCGTGAGTGACAGAGCAAAAGAACGGATGATGCACTCCATGTCTCTGGCTGAGAAGTCAAATGGGTGTGAAAGTATTCAACACTTCTTTGGATTATCTTTGAATTATCATGTTAATTGAGGGTATTATCTGCAGCTAATAATGGACTATGTAATATAATTTATGGAATTCACATAACATACAATATTAGAAAACTTCCTAAATGAAAGACCACGACTACTTTCATTTCTAACCTTCGAAATGATAAGAAACAGATGCTATGTTCATAGGCCACAAAACATATTTTTGGTTGTCCTTTCAGCAGTAACACATTAAGTTATTATCCAAGAATTGTTTTCAAGTAAATAAAAGGTGAGAAGTTTGTTGAACTGAGTTCTTTACATTAATGGGTTCAGTATATTATCACTTTTTTGTAGACCAACTTTATAACATAAAAGTATTTTGTAATAGTTTAAAGTTCTCTTAGAAATTGAATTTGCTTCAATAATGGGTTCAGTATATTATCACTTTCTTGTAGACCAACTTTATAACATAAAAGTATTTTGTAATAGTTTAAAGTTCTCTTAGAAATTGAATTTGCTTCAATATTTCACACACAATTTGACATCATTTTACCAAAATATAAAAATAGTTTAAATTATTTTTTGTGAACAGCTCAGACTTAATCTCAAAATGTGGTACAGGAGGAATTTGAGGTCTAAATTTTATACTGACTGCAAATTACATCAACTAAATTTTGTTTCTGAAGATATTCGTTTTGTTAACATTTTTATTTGTTTATTTTATTTGAAAGGGAGAGTGGGAAGGAGAGATGGAAGGGAACAGGAATGAGGAAGAAAAAGGGAGAGAAGCAACAAGACATTCCATTCCATCTTCTATGTACTGAGGGAGAGCTCTGAACTTTTGTTTCACTCCTCAAACAGGTGCACAGGCCAGGGCTGCGCCAGTCAAAAGCCATGAGCTGGGAACTCAATCCACGCCTGCTGGAGCTCATGTTATTTCCCATATACTCCTCAATTACTATATGTCTCCCATATTATATCCTCAAGTAACTTCTTGAGAAAAGTCAACTGATTGTTGGTTACCCAATGATCTCCTGTAAAGAAAGATTCCACTCTTCCAGAGAGAAATGGAGAATTTTTGAGGTTGGTAATTATATCAACTATCTATTGCTGTATGTTAAAAATATTCAAAACTTTTTATTGTAAGAAAGAATAATTAGCTGCCTCATAGCTCCTCTCTGAATTCTTAATTTACCAACACTTAATTTACCAAATCTAGAGGAAAATAATAAATCGCCTTCGTGTTTGCTCAGAACCATACTAATTACATTTTCCCCCATGTTTGTTAGTTTGATGAATGAAACTACCATTTCTCCATCCACCCAGATTGGAAAATTCAGAGTTATCTTAAATTTCTACTCTTTGATCCACTATTATATCTGGTCTATCTAAACTTGTGTGGAAAAAACACCCAATTTCACTTTTTAAGCAGAGAAGAAAGTAAAAAGAACTGGACATTGCTTTTCTTAAGGTCAGAAAAAAAAGATACTAGTAATGTGTACTTCCACTTGTATAATAATTTCTCATATCTGAACAATCTAGGAAAATCAATAACGTTCTATATTATCAAAGTAATCAAAAACACTATATATGATTTGTTCAAAGGATCAGCATACTCTAATTCTAGATATTTCAATTCATTCATTGAATCAGTAAATTTCAATTGTTTGCCTTGAGTGTTAAAGCTGACAAATTAAACTATCTTATTACTGGAGATAATTTAATATTATTTAGTATTTATAAAATGGAATCTTTCTTACCACATAAGTTTTTCACCTGATTTCTAGAAAATTTTTAAGGATCATTTCTGTGCCTTTAACCTCTGAATTCTGAGACTCTAGTCCAGTGCACGGCATATGGGATATAGTTACTACATATGCTTTTTTTTTTTTCCTGAAAGCATAGATATATATTTATATAATATGTTAAATGACTCTTTTCACCAAATAAAGGATAATATTTTGTGAAAGGAAAATAAAAAATCTGTTCAAAATCACTACAAATGTAATGACCAACATTTATTAATTCGTGTTTGGCTTTCCTGATGTTACATAAGTGATTTATTTGAATATGCCTAAGTAAAGGTAAAGGAAATGTCCTAAATATTCTAAAAAGGTTATTTATTTATTTTTTTAGAATATAGGCTGGTGTTTGAGTTGTGCTGCCAAACTCCCACCAAATTCATGTGTTGAAATTAAAATTTTCAATGAGAATGTATTTGGAAATAGGATCTAGAGAATGTAGTAAAAGTTAAATGAAGTCATATTGGTGGTGCCCTTGTAAGTATTTTCTTCCATTCTGTCCCATGGTTCTTCACTCTGTTGATTATTACCTATGGTGTGCAGACACTTTTGAGTTGAATATAGCCCCGTTGTCTAGTTTTTCTTTTGATGCCTGCGATTTGGAGGTCACTGACACCAATGCTTTAGAATGTTTCCTTTACATTTTCCTCTACCAATTTCCTAGTCTTAGGACTCAAATTTGGGTCCTTGATCCACCTTGAGTTAATCTGTTGCTGATGAGAGATAGGGATCTAATTTCAGTCTTCTGCATATATGGATCTAGTTTTGTCATTCATTAAAGAGATTACCCTTTCTTTAATATATGTCCTGGGCATTTTAACAAGATCTTTTCCATACAGTGCTGAATGACTGAGGACATTACCAGTATCCCCAGAGCCCCCACCTTTCCTTATATGAAACTTTTTTCACGTCTCTATCACAGCACCTTTCCCAGCTCATATCTTGGATGATGCCTACTGTCAGCATTGTCTAAATAAATTTGCTCTCTGTGCCCATCCCCCACCAAAAAAAAAAAAAAAAGCAGTTGGCTGTAAGTATGTGGATAAATCCTAGGCTTTCTATTCTGTTCCCTCAGCCTATATTTTAGTTTTAAAGTCAGTTCCATGAATTTTCATATCATGTGTTTGAAGTAGGCTTTAAAATCAGGTGTTGTTATGCCTCTAATCAATAAAAACCATAAATGACATCAACAAAATGTAGAAAAAACAGATAATCATCTCAATATATGCGGAGAAACATTTGGTAAGATTCAGCACAACTTCTTGATAAAAAAACTCTCCACAAATTAGGTACTGAAAGAACATACCTCCAAATTACAAGGGCAGTATATGTAAAATCAACACCAAATATCATACTTAATTTTAAATGCTGAAAACACTTACTCCCAAGTATGGAATAAGGCAAAGATGTTAACTTTCACCAGTTTTATTCAATATAGGTTTGGAATTATTAGCAAAAGCAAATAGGCAGAAAAAATAAATCAAAATTGGAATGGAGGAAATGAAAATATTCATATTTATAGTTGACATGAAGTTATACATGGAAATACCTAACACTGTACCAAAAGCTGTCCAAAATCAACATACAGAAAGCAGTAGATTTTTATACATTGGTAATAAACTTGATAAAAGAGAAATTAAGAAATCCCATTCACAATTGCCACAAAAAAATAAAATATTTAGGAATAAATTTAACAAAAGAAGTGGAAGATCTGTAAAACCAAATCGTTTAAAGAATGTAAATTATATACCTACAGATTTCCCCATTGGTTGTTCAAAATCCCTAATATATAAGGTAAGAAAATAAACTTTCTGTAAACATTCCATTTATATTCATTCTACTGCTTCATTTGGAATTTAATAAACTGAAATGAAATTGAGCACAGTGTTGGGAAATGCAACTAGGAAGCTCTCCCATAGTTTTTACTTTTCATAAGACTGGCTCATTTATCTGTTATTTGACAGGCTTAACCATATCTAATGAATTCTGGTGTTATTTGAGGTTAACATACTTTCTTCATTTCATTAAACTTTTGCAAAATTTATGAGTTTACAAATATCTAGGATGAATTTATTTTACACATATGCTGAACTAATGATTTATTTTATTCTGCTCATATATGACAGTAATCAGAAAGTGATTTTAAATTGCTCTGCTTTCCAACATTTTTAATAGTACTCCACACATTGCTTTTTCCCAGTCACTCAAGGAAATATGGCCAGGTACATAACGTTTGGGATGAAATGGTCCTAACGTTTGTATGGAACTGCGGAAAAGGACAGTCTTGAGCAAAACAGAAATAATACAGCATTAAAAAGTACTACATGGCTATGACAATATTGGTGTGAAAACATACATGACCAACGGAATAGGATAGGGAACCTAGAAGTAAACCTACACATCTACAATCAAGGGTTCTGCTTAAATTTTATTGTTTAAATTTATTTTTATTTGAAAGACAAGGGAGAGAGAGAGAGAGAGAGAGAGAGAGAGAGAGAGAAATACAGACAGAAAGCAATCTTCCCACCCTGCCAGATCATTCTTCAAAGGCTTGCAACAGATGTAACTGGGCAAGACCAAAGCTAGGAAGATATGCAAAAGGCCAATAAGTACCTGAAAAAATGCTCAGCATTACTAATCACGTGGGAAATAAAAATCAAAAATGTAATGTGGTATTACCTCATTACTACTATATTGGTTATTAACAAAAGACAAAATATAAAAGTTCTGTCAAGGACATGGGAAAATAAGAACCCTTACACACAGTTGGTAGGAATGTATATTTGCATAGCCATTGTTGAAAAACAGTAAGGAGGTGTCACAAAAGCTAAAACAAGAACTACCATATGACAAGCCAACAGTGCATATATATCCAAAGAAGATGATTCAGACTGTCAGGGAGACATCTGCACTCCATGTTTATGACAGTGCAATTCACAGTTAACTAAGAAAAGGGAACCATATGAGCATCAACTGATGAATGAATAAAGAAAATGTGGTACATATACACAGCGAAATACTATTGAGACATAAAAAGGATGAAACAACTGTCAATTACAACAACATGGATGGAACTGAAGGTTGCTAAATTAAGTGAAATAAATCAAGTACTAAAAGGAAAACAAGCACATGATTTAAATCATATGGAGACTATAACAGTGGCTCTCATAAAGCTGAGAATGCACTCTTTGTTAGTAGACGATGGGGAATGTAGGGGAGAGGGTAAGATGGGTTCAGGGTGAGTAGTGGGTACTAAACTATAGTTAAAGGAATGGAATCCTGGCACTCTATTGCACAGAATGATTATATATAATGATAAAGGACTGCTTATTTTTTTTTTTTTTTGACAGGCAGAGTGGACAGTGAGAGAGAGAGAGACAGAGAGAAAGGTCTTCCTTTTGCCGTTGGTTCACCCTCCAATGGCCGCCGCGGTAGCTTATTTCTTAAAAACAGCTAAAAGGAAGGATTTAAAATATTTTCACCATAAATGATAAAACTTTGAGGAGTAAATATATGTACCCTCAGTTGAACATTAGACTATGTAGATACATATAAAAGTACAACATGGTAGCCCATAAATACGTACAATTTTTCCTGTATCAGTTAAAAATTTCAAAATTAAGGGTAGGACATTTGGCACGGCCGTTGAAATGCTGCTTGCAGTGCCTCTGTCTCATATTGGTGTGCCTGTATTTATATTGCTTTTCTGCTTCCCTTCCAGCCATCTTCCTATTAAAGCATACTCTGAGAGGCAACAAACCATAGCCTTCCTGTTGGAAACTGAGATGGCCTTCCTGGCTCCTGGCTTCAGCCTGGCCCATTCCAGGCTGTATTTGGTAGTGAATCAAGGGATAGAAGATCTGTCTCTGTGTTTCTGTTCATGATATGTCTTTGAAGGGTTTCAAAAATGTTTATTTCTTTTTGGGATATGCTATTTTTATGTCTTAGTTTTGTGGAGGTTTATTAAGGAAAATTCCATTATTTGAAATATTTTAATTCTTTGTTTTATTATTATTGCTTAGTATAACTGACTAATACGTTGGCTTACTTAATACCACATGCAGAATTCATGCACACTCTTCTAATCTAACAAAGGAGAGTTGTGCTGTTTAAATGATGCCTTCTTTTATTTCTTTTTCTCCATTTTTTGTTTGTTTGTTTGTTTGAGGTGAGATAGTCATGCCTGTTTCCTTGGATATTTTGCTTTCTTTTGTCTTAAAGTTTCCTCAATAGTTTTCATTGTTTTCACATTCACTTGCTAGCTCTAAACTATACTCCATTCTTTTTTCTGGAGGTGATAGTTTTTTTTTTTTTAAGTTTTTTTTTTTTCTCAGAAGAAATATCTGTTGAGTATTTTATTTTTTATGTTATTTTTTATTAAACTTTTATTTAATGAATATAAATTTCCAAAGTACAGCTTATGGGTTACAATGGCTTCCCCCTCCCAAAACTTCCCTCCCACCCACAACCCTCCCCTTTCCTGCTCACTCTCCCCTTCCAATCACATCATGATTCATTTTCAATTGAAAGAGAGAGCTACAAAGTGACTATGTCACTGATGATTTCTTTCTGCTGATTGACTCTCCAAATTCCTGCAACTTCTGGGTCTGAGCGAAGCTAAAGACAGGCACCTGAAACTCAGGCTGGATCTCACACGTGGTTGCCATTGACCCAAGTACTTGATCCATCACACGTTGTTTCCAGGTTGCACATTAGCAAGAAGTTGGATTCAGAATGGAGCAACAAGTCAATCCCAGATACTATGATATTGGCTGTGAGTATCCCAAACAGCATTTTAATCACTGAGCCAAATGTTCACCCAAGTAGTGATGCTTTTGAAATGTCATCTCAAATTTCCCACATTTAAATAATTTTCTGATAATTTGCTTGTATCTATTAACATTGTTCCAGTATTCTCATAGTAATGGGAATCTTTTGCTTCTGGAAGTCAGTTTTAGGTCAACCCATGCTTTCAGTTTCCTCTGTCTACCTTCCAAGATATATGAAGACTCTGCCTGTGCTTTATCCTATGTTGTTTTAAGCTAATATTCCAGAAATTCAATGTTATTTGCTTCATCATTTTCCCCACAAATTCATTTTTTAGTATTTATGTTTTGATAAATACTAATAGTTTCACTGTTGTTGCTTGTTTATTTTAGACATGATGTTTTTATACTGAAGATTCTGACTAGCAATTCCTTTAGGACCTCATGTTGCAGGATTGATATGGACCACACGCAAATGGGAAGAATTTTTATAACCATTAACTCATACAATGGAAATGCAGTTATATAAAAACTATACTACATGAGTTATTTTATTTTTATTAAAGGCATAGATATCCCCTTCTAAACTCAGTTCACCTCATCAATTACATTTGGTTATAATGCAATAAAAAGCAACTTACATGCATTACAATACAGCAAGATGAGGCATCATTATAAAAGTACATTTATGTACTGATTCCATGACTAAGGCTTTCAAAATTTTTAAAAGATATGGTGCAGATTTTCTCTTTTTGAAAACTTTCAGAAGCCATTCCTTTTTATAAAACATCAATTATAAATTTTTAAATGCTATTTGAATGAAATGATTATTTCCATTGATACTTGAAAGAAATTACCATTTCTGGTTTGATCAGGTCATAGGCACACAATTTCAGAGCTGATGGCAATTTAACCATTGTGTCTGTTAATTTATCAATTTGTGAAGTCTCATGACATGATTATTAGGATAAGTCCCATGAAGAGAGATAAATGGCAAGGAACTACAAGAGGTCTCTAAGCACTGAATATAACTCCTGTAACAGCAAGAAATCAGAATCACAAGAAATCCGAGCTGTGGCTATTTAAACATGGCTATGAATTTAGTGACAATCTTTTAATCAAAGTTCAAGGTCAAAATCCCCTCAATAATAAGGAGATTTGTAACTGCTTTCAACAATTCACCTTTGTGCAAGGGATACCAAGGTCTCAAAGATATAATATTACTTTCTTAAGTCAAGCCAAGTACACATGAATGCTCACTGAAAACACTACAATCCTGTTTTTTTCTTTTAGATATTTAAAGGAGATCAATGTCATGACTATATGAAAATATAACAGAAAATCTCATAGGACATGTTACACAATAATATCAGAAATAATTTTTGTACATCAATAGCAGTCACATAGGTGTAACAATTATGACCAAATAAGTCAAATTGACAAGTTAAAATGCATGTTCTATTTTCTTGATGTGAAATGAGTCAATAATTTTTGTTTAATTTTTGAGAAATATAAACTGTGTAAAATATAGAGATTTAATTTTGTTGTTGCTTATTTTAAAGGCAGAGGAGAGAGAGAGAGAGAGAGAGAGAGAGATCTCACCCACTAGTTCACTCTACAAATGCCTATAATGGCCCCTGGCTGGGATTGAAATCACAAACCAGAACCTCAATCCAGGTTTCCCACGTGGGTAGCAGCAAAGCGATTACTTGGGCTATTGCCTCTGCCTCCCCATATCTGCATTATCAGGTGCTAGGATTTAGGATTCAGAACTAGGAATCAAACACAGGCACTCCAGTGTCAGTGTGGGATGTGTACATCTTAATATTAGCACCTTTGATCACTAACTCAAATACCTCGCAGAGAGAGTTTTATAAGTATAACTAAATGTCCTTGTAATATCACTTAAGTTTCCTAAAAGCAGGAATTTTTGTTCACTTGTGGGTCATCAGTGATTACCAAATTGCCTGCCAGGCAGGGATACACAATACATAGAACTGAAAACTGTTGTTTCATAGTTTCTCTATGATTTCTCTTCTCTTTGTTATCTAATCCTCAATACCATTCTCAATACCTCCAAACTTTCTACCACATTCATATTTTTTCTGGGATAAATTATCTTTTAAAGCTATTTTTGGTTATGTGTAATGAATTAGGAAAAGTGGATTCCTAGGATGTCTATAAACTGAAGGTGACAGATATTCTGTACATAAAGGGATGGGAGAGAATTGAATTGCACTCACCTTGTTTATAATACAAAGGAACATTTCTACAAAGAACAAAAGTAAATGAAATAGACATAAAAACATGTTATGGACAATAAAAAGGATAGGTATTTTGGCTGGCACAGTTAGACTTGCACCTGTGGTGCTGGCATCCCATTTCTTTTTTTATTGTTAATATTTATTTATTTATTTATTTATTTATAAGGCAGATATACAGAGAGGCAGAGGCAGAGAAACAGAGCAAGATCTTTCATTCCCCAAATGGCTGCAATGGCTAGAGCCCTGCCGACCCAAAGCCAGGAGCTAGGAGCCCCTTCCAGGTCTCCCATGTGGGTACAGGGGTCCAAGGACTTGGGCCATCCTCCACTGCTCTCCCAGGCCATAGCAGAGAGCTGGATTGGAAGTGGAGCAGCCAGGACTCAAACCAGCTCCCACATGGGATGCCAGAACCGCAGGTAGTGGCTTTACCTACTATGCCACAGTGCCAGCCCCACAACTATCCATTTCTATCGGGAAGAGCACAAAGAAGGAAGAGAAGGTGAAGAAGCAGATCAGAACTGTGCTGTCCCAGACCCAGCTACGTGCACTCAGTGACAGATTTCACACAGAAGTACCTCAGCCTCCAGCAGACTCGACATCTATCCAACACTCTGAACCTAAGCCATAAACAGGTTAAAACATGGTTCTCAAACCAAAGAAGGAAATTTATAAGGTGACAGAGAAACAACTGGTCAAAAAGACTAGCAAAAGTATGACTGAGAAGGGCTTAACCCCTGCAGAAAACTCAAATTTCTGCTCTTTCCCCCACGAGAGGCACCTAGTGAACACATCTGAAAACTTTCCGCTGTTTAGCAACCAGACCTGCAGCGACCCAGTTTGGAGCAACTAGACCATGAAGAGTCTGTATTGAACAGCCATTCCTGAGATAATCTAGACCTGAAACACCCAAGCCAGGAACAATCAATCTTGGAACGGTCCTTTTCTTGCAGATAGGAAGTTCTGCAGATCTTTAAGTGGCTCCAACATAATTTTGCTACCAGTGATTTGGAGAGTGTCTTGGAAACTGTGGGGAAAGCCAGAGTGTAGTACAGCTAACCACAAAATATTTATTAAATCATTTTATGAATATGCATCCTGAAGATGTATCAAGATGGGCCTATTACTCTATTTTGGCCTGGGCAGTGCAAGGCTGCTTCCTTTCTCATGAGATTCTTACTGTTTTACTGCCATGCCTGGATCTCTGCCTTGATAACTTGTTTCTCACTGGATCGCTTAGGTCAGTTTGGGGATAAGTCAATAACCTTGGCTGCTGCAGACATGCTGTCTCCGCGTATAAATGCCAGATATAATTCCAGTTTGGATAGCTTTAGGAAATTTAATCTAACCATAAGAGTAAGAAGTAAATATATAGAATAAGGAATTATTATTTCTATAACTTCAGAGGCTTTACTTTACTAAATGCCTCAATTTTTCAAGTTCAGCTATAGTGAGCTTCATTAATTTCCTCCACTTTTCTGGCTCTGTGTTTTGCCACAACCTTTAATTTGTTAATTTGATCATTAATATTTGGAGAACAAAGTTTTAGGTGAGATGCATCATGATATATCACTACCAATTTGGCTGCTTTAAGAATAAGTAAATAAACTAACCATTTTACCTTTTTCTTGTGGAATTCTGTGAGCAAACTACTAAGTAGGGAAGATAAGGAAGGTAATTCTGAGTAGGTGTGGAAATCTTTTAGTATTCCATGTAAGGAATGATAAAAAGAGAAAATAAATAGGCAGATATAATCCATGTACACAATGACACACAGCTGTCAAAGTATATGAGACAATGTGCATAATAAAGTCCATGGAAGCTAAAGTATTACTGAGACAGGGATGGGAATTTACCAGTGAAAATTTCATTTAAAAACCAAATTTAAAATACATTTAATGCATGTTAACTTTATAACTTATTAAACATAAGTATTAGTTTTTTCTCTGTAATTTATTTCTTTAAGCAAATATAAAATAAAAGACATTTTGCAGTAATTGTGACCAGACACTCTCCTAAAATAGAATCTCTTCTATTTAAATATGAAGGAGTCTTCAAAAAGTTCATAGACAATGCATATCATGAGAAAACTATGAATAGATTTCGAAAATATTTTGCACCAAAATAAATATAATGTCATCTTTCCACCAACTTTATGAAGTGTCTTCTCAAATATGCCAAATCTGAAACGTGATTTGTGATATAAAGTCACATTGTCTACATCAGAAAAAGGAAATTTATCTTCACTACCTGTTGGGATACATTTAAGGGCGCATATTTTGGGGTTGGCCCTGTGGAGTAGCAGGTAAAGCCACTGTCTGTGGCACCAGCTTCCTATACAAGTCCAAGACATCCCACTTCCAATCCAGATCCCTGTTAATACACCTGAGAAAGCAGCAGAAGATGACTCAAAAGCTTTGGCCCTTGAACCCTCATGGGAGACCCAGAGGAAACTCCTGGCTCCTGGCCTCACATTGGCCCAGCTATGGCCATTGCAGCCATTTGGGAAGTGAACCAGTGAATGGAAGACATCTCTCTCTCTCTCTCTCTCTCTCTCTCTGTAACTTTGACTTTCAAGTAAGTAAATAAATCATTTTTAAAAAATGGTACGTGTTTTAAACTTTATGATTCAAATATAACTTTCAGCCACATAACTAGATTTTTCTGAATTCCATCTACTTTTGTAAAAGATGTAAATTAGAAATATGCTTTCTATACTGTTTAAGTTCTGTAGGAAACTAGATTAAAATATGGAGAAATTTATTTATCTTGGAAATAATTTCCTATGACAACAAAAGCATAAAAAACAGAATAAAAAATAGACATAGGACTACATTAAACTAGACAGTTTTCTTTGCATATCAAAGGAAACAATCAGCATAGTGAGCACAGAAAAGAGAAAACCAACAGGGGCCAGGGGATGCTACAGCATCTCAGGTAAAGCCGCCACCTGCAGTGCCAGTATCCAGTATGGCCACCAGTTTGAGTCCCAGCTTCTCCAATTCTGATCCAGCTCCCTGCTGTGGCCTGGGAAGGCAGTAGAAGATGGCCCAAGGCCTTGGGCCCCTGTACCCACTTGGAAGACCCAGAGGAAGCTCCTGGCTCCTGGCTTCGGATCAGTGCAGCTTTGGATGTTGTGGCCAATTGGGCAGTGAACCAGCAGATGGAAGACTTCTCTCTCTCTTTCTCTGCCTCTCCTTCTCTTTCTGTGTAACTCTTTCAAATAAATAAATAAATAAATATTTTTTAAAAAAGATATAGCCAACCTACAGAATGGGAGAAAACATTCTCAAGTCAGTTATGTGATAAGGGGTTAATATCCAAAGAAGTTGACAAATACACAGCAAAAAAGAAAAAAGAATTTTTCAAAAAAGGGCAAAGAATTGAATAGACTCTTCCCTATAGAAGAAATAAAAATGGTCACGAGATAGCCATTGCCTTATTGGTTAAGAAACCATTTGGGGGCTGGCGCCATGGCTCAACAGGCTAATCCTCCGCCTAGCGGCGCCGGCACACCAGGTTTTAGTCCCTGTCCGGGTGCCGGATTCTGTCCCGGTTGCCCCTCTTCCAGGCCAGCTCTCTGCTATGGCCATGGAGTGCAGTGGAGGATGGCCCAAGGCCTTGGGCCCTGCACCCCATGGGAGACCAGGATAAGCACCTGGCTCCTGCCATCGGATCGGCGTGGTGCGCCGACCGCAGCGCGCCTATCGCGGCGGCCATTGGAGGGTGAACCAACGGCAAAAGGAAGACCTTTCTCTCTGCCTCTCTCTCACTGTCCACTCTGCCTGTCAAAAAAAAAAAAAAAAAAAAAAAAAGAAGCCATTTGGGATGTCACACCCCATATCAGAGTGTCTGGTGTGAGTCCCAGCTTATCTTCCAATCCAGCTTCCATCTAATGAGCATCCTGAGATGCAGTAGGTGATCGCCCAGTAATTACATTCCTTCCACTCATCAGGAAGAACAAGATTGCGTTCTGGATTCCTGGTTTCAGCTTGGCCCATTCCTGGCTTTTAAGAGAGTTAATGTAAGAGTGTGAATCACTGAATGGAAGATCCTTCCATCAACTCTCTATCTCCATTTCTATCACTATCTCTATATCTCCAGCTATCTATCTTTCAAGCAAAATTTAATTAAAAATGAAAAAAGGAAAAATGAAAAGTACTTTAAATATAGTCAACATCATTTTTAAGGATTTATTTACTTATTTGAAAGTCAAAGTTGCATAGAAAGAGGGAGAAACACACACACACACACAGAGAGCTCCTCCATCCTCTGGTTTACTCCACAGAGACTACAACAGCCAGGACCGGGCCAGGACAAACTCAGGAACCAGGAGCTCCGTCTGGGTCTATCAGTGGGTTGCAGGATCCCAAATACTTGGGTCATCTTCTGTTGCTCCTCCCAGGCCATTTGCAGAGACCTGAATCAGAAGTGGCCAGGACACGAACAGGTGTCCATATGGATGATGACATCACAGGCAGCAGCTTTACCCACTTTCTGTCAAAAATCCAGCTCCAAAATAACCATCAGGAAAGTGCAAATAAAAAAACACAATGAGATAATCATCTCAATCATATTAAAACAACCATACTTAAAAGCCTATTATGAAGGATAGCAAGAGAATCTAGAAAAGAGAACCCCTTGTACTTTGTTTATGAGAATGTAAAATGGCACAGGTACTATGAGAAATAGTGGAAATTCCTAAAAAAAAAAAAAAGAAAAGTCAAATATCATGTGATGCAACACTCCAATTTCTGGGTATTCTTACATAAAAATTGAAATTAGAATCATAAATAGATTTTTCACTCTCATGCTTATTGAAGCATTTTGCACAATAGAAAATACATATAAATAATGTAATGGGAAGAAGGGATAAAGAGAATGCAATACATATATATGCATAATAGAATATATTCAGTCACAGAAACAAAGGAAATACTGCTACATTCAATAAAGATGGCCTAAATTTGAGGGTATTACTCTAAATGAGATTTATCAGTCAAAAGACAAATAATTTACTATTACATTTACATGTGATATGTAAAATAGTCAAGTGGGTTAAGTCACCACTTCAGATGACTGTGTCTGATGTGGAAGTGCCTGGCACTGAGTCCTGCCTCCAGTCTGGATCAAGCTTCCTGCTAATGTGCCTGCCAGGCAACAGATAATGTCTCAAGTGCATGAGTCCCTTCTACTCATATGGAAGATCTAGATGGATTTTCTGACTGCTGGCTTCAGACTGGTATAGTCTTTGCTGTTGTGGGCATTTAGGAAGTGATCCAGCAGATGGAAGTTCTCTTTCTCTCTCTAGTATGCATGCTCTGCCTTTCAAATAAATAAAAATGGATAATCATCAAAAATATATAGTAAAACTCTTTGAAGAAAAAGTAGAATGGTTATTTCCAGGGACTTGGAGGTGGAAAAAATTAAGAAATGCCTTTCAATGTCTAGAATTACTTATATTCAAGATGATAATCTATAGATCTGTGGTACAACATGGTACCATGATTTGCTATACTCTACATTTACAACAATTGTTAAGAAAAGAAATCTCATGTTAGATGTTCTTACCTGGTAAGGCCTTACCAGGATAGCTGTCAAAGGATTTCTAAGTATCGCCCTTCATTACCTAGTCGCTGTCCCCTTCTATAGGTATGTTTTCCTATCTCCTGATTTAGGATGGGTTCTGGAACTCAGTTTCTTGATTTACACTTCTATTGCCTTCTTTCTTGTGTGTGTGCATGTGCACAGAGGCATATGTGCACGTATGTGTAAAGTAAATTTCTGTGCCGCATACTCATGTCTCTATTAACAGATTTTCCAGTTTGTAACTACAAGACAATAAATTTGCATACCTATGTACTCATTGTTTCACAAAGAAAGATAACTTTACTCCCAATTCAGAATATTTTGTTTTTATAATACTTTTGAGATTTCCTGACCTTATTTTCTGTAGTCACTTAGTTTGAGGAATTGTCCCACCAATCAATCCTGATGCAGCATTAAGCATTGCTTTGTTTAGACACTGAAATTGAGGCTGGCAGTAAAAGTTTCTCATGTCAGAACCTGAAAACTTGCCTTTATTTCCCCACCCCCATATTTTATATGACTACTGCCTCTAACAATTTTCTTTTAAGCTTTGAATGAATAAGAATATAGCTACTTGTTGGAGTTTGACTATGATAGTATCTGATAGATGAATGTGCCTTGTGGTTTACAAATAACCCCCATCAAACTACTTTGATTTTTTCAAATGTAGGAAATGAGGCAAAGACCTGAATGTCCAAAGTTCAAAGGAATATTTAGATATTTCCTGCTGTTGGAGCTTCAGTATCTACTAACATCAATCCTTAGTCAGATTCTGATTATTTAGGACTTGCACAGTTGATTCTGGTTTGAACATGTCATTAACATGCAGTTCTCCTTTGAATCCTTGTTTCTCCTTGCTTCTTGTACATCCTAAGATGTAAAACTCTCAGTGAATTTTCTTGATTTATAGAAAGAACTTACTTTTTTGTGTCTGGCTGGCATTTTGACCAATTAACTTCATCCTCCTTAACCACGATTCTTGTTACTGTCCCCACTGATCTCTGCCTTGAAGCTGCCAACCCTAAGAATGCAGAGGGAAATCAGAGGATTTATCTTTAAGGACAGTTTTTAGAGACAGTTGGACTAGTTTCCAGCAACTAGGAGACTGGAAGAAACTTGGTTAATAAGAATCTTTATGTTAAAAGCCAGAACAAGTCTAAATGTACAACTGATATTCTACCTTCCTGAGTACAAAACTAGACACACAGTCGTTCTCTTAGTTCAGAGATACGATTAGAGTCACTTACATTAAAGAGAATCAGGGGACTCTTAACAATATATTTTATAATAATTATAGGGGCAGGAGTGTAGCAAACCTAAAGCAAAAAGATAATGTTTTATATAAGTTTGAGTTAGACACCATCCTACTGAAGCATATTTGAGAAGGGTGTGAGGACAAGAGTATGAAAAAGGCAGAGGTATAGAGGTCTCCATTCAAATCATGATACTGAAAACAAAGTTGTTTTTCTTTTTAAAAGATTTTTTTATTTTATTTATAAGGTAGACTTATAGACAGAGAGAGGGAGAGACATAGAGAAATATCTTCTATCCACTGATCCACTCCCCAAATGGCCACAAAGGCCAGAGCTGGGCTGATCTGAAGCCACTCTCCAGGAGATTTTTCTGGGTCTCCCATGTGGATGCAGGGGCCCAAGCACTTGGGCCATCTCCTACTGCTTTCCCAGGCCACCAGCAGAGAGCTGGATCAGGATAGGAGCAGCTGGGACAGGAACTGACATCCATATGGGATGATGACACTGCGTGCGGAGGCTTAGCCTACTACACCACAGCACTGGACCCCAAGCTGAAGTTTTAACAGCAACTATTTGTATTCTCTAGCTCAGATTGCATATCAAATATTTTTGGTTCTCATTGCCAGTCACACGAAATTTGAATTATCTTACAAACTTTCAGACTATCTAAATATTCTTAGTGGAAGACAATTCATTAGTAATTTTTATTTGAAGTCATCTGTTAAACCAGTGCAAAATTTTCCCACATATTTATGATGAATAAGTCAGACCCTGTGTAATTTCTTTGGTGGATATGATTGATTCATTGATTTTTGATAATCTAATAGCTCTTTAATGCAATTCCTATTGCATCAGGTAAGTTTTCATGTGCATTGGATTGTCTTTTACTGAAGCTTCAAACACTGTTCTTTTACCACAAAGCATATAAAAGAAGAAAAAGAAGAGGATTTAATGTGAATCGCAATAATTTTTGACTACATGCCATTATAAAAATGTGTTTTGCCTGTTTCCTAGTATTCTATTTAGTGATATCTTAAATCTTGAATGGTTCATGTGTGTGGAAAATAATTCTAATTAGATTTAATTTAATATTAAACTATTTTGGAGTAGTGTTTCAGAGCATATATAATAATGAAAGCTTACTGTTACTCTTTTTTTAATTAATTAATTAATTTATTTGAAAAGTAGAATTGCAGAGGCAGAGGAATAGGCAGAGAGAGAGAGGTCTTCCCTCTGATGGTTCACTTCTCAAATGGCTGCAATGGCCAACGGCTGGAGCTGCGCAGATGTGAAGCCAGTCCCCACCTACCCCCCCTTTTTTTTACTACTAGTTTATTTACATATTTTTTTTGACAGGCAGAGTGGACAGTGAGAGAGAGAGATAGAGAGAAAGGTCTTCCTTTGCCCTTGGTTACCCTCCAATGGCTGCTGCGGCCGGCGCACTGCTCTGATCTGAAGCCAGGAGCCAGGTGCTTCTCCTGGTCTCCCATGGGGTGCAGGGCCCAAGCACTTGGGCCATCCTCCACTGCCTTCCTGGGCCACAGCAGAGAGGTGGCCTGGAAGAGGGGCAACCGGAATAGAATCTGGCGCCCCAACTGGGACTAGAACCCGGTGTGCCGGCACCACAGGCTGAGGATTAGCCTAGTGAGCCACGGCGCCGGCCTATTTACATATTTTTAAAATATTGATTTATTTATTTGAAAGAGTTACAAAAAGAGGTAGAGATAGAGCGAGAGGTCTTTCGTCAGCTGTTTCACTCCCCAAATGGCCGCAAGGCCAAAGCTGAACTGACCCGAAGCCCGGATCCTGGAGCTTCTTCCAAGTCTCTCACAAGGGCTTGGGCCATTCTGGGCTGCTTTCCCAGGCACACTGGCAGGGAGCTAGTCATAAGTGGAGCAGCCAGGATAGGAACTGGCGCCCATATGGGATACTGGCACTGCAGACCGGACTTTAACCCACTGAGCCTCAGTGCCAGTCCCAGGCTCCTTTTATTCCCCACAGCCTTTCTAACATGTGTAATCTCTCATCTTTCTAATAATGATGCAGGCAGCAACAGCTTAACCTGCTGCACCATATCACTGGCTCCTCCTGCTCCTCTTCCTCCTCCTCCTTCTTTATTTTTTGATGGGGAGCATTTCTTTCATATACCTGTTGGAAATTTGTGTCTTTTCTTTCAGAAAAGTATATGAAGAATTGTATGTTAATTTTCTAAAGGAATCTTATTTCTTTATTTTCATTTTATTTGAAATGCAGAGAGGTAGTATCTTGCATTCACTGCTTCACTTCCAAAATGCCTACAACAGTCAAGAGTGAGTCAGGTGGAAACCAAGAGCCTGAAGCACATTTTAGGCCTTCCAGATGAGTGCCAGCAGCACTCACTGGCGTCTTCACTGCCTTCCAGTGTTAACACAGGATGGAAGCTGGATCAGAAGAGGAGGAGCTGCATCTCCAACTATGTATTCGAATGTGGGAAGTGAGCATTTGAAGTGGTAACTTCACCACTATGCCAAATGCCCAGTTTTGTTTCTAGCTAATTTCTGTGTTTGGATATCAGCTTGTCTTAAAATATATTAAAACAACTGCCCCTTTTTCAATGCTTGCTCTTAGCATACTTTTTTTTGCAAATTCTTTGAAACTCATTCTATGTAGCCAGCATTACCTTGATATCAAAACCAGACAAGAATACAACAAAGAAAGCTACAAGCCAATGTTCTTGATGAATGGAGATACAAAAAAAAAAAAAAAAAAAAAAAAACCAGCAGATCCGAAACCAATAGCACATTAAAAAGTTTATTCACCATGATAAAGTAACATTCATTCCAGGGATGTAAAGATTTTTTGTATATTCTGTCTTGCAATTTATTTATTTATTTTATCTTTTTAACTTTTATTTAGCAAATATAAATTTCCAAAGTACAGCTTATGGATTACAATGGCTCCCCCTCCCCCCATAACTTCCCTCCTGCCGGCAACCTTCCCAACTCCTGCTCCCTCTCCCATTCCATTCACATCAAGATTCATTTTCAATTATATTTATATAGAGAAGATCAATTTAGTATATATTAAGTAAAGATTTCATCAGTTTGCATCCACACAGAACATAAAGTGTAAAATACTGTTTAAGTACTAGTTATAGCATTAATTCACATTGAACAACACATTAAGGACAGAGATCCTACATGATGTTGACTTAACAAATTGACACTCTTGTTTATGGTGTCAGTGATCTCCTTAGGCTCTTGTCATGAGTTGCCAAGGCTATGGAAGCCTTTTGAGTTTGCCGACTTTGATCTTATTTAGACAAGGTCATAGTCAAAGTTGAGGTTCATTTCTCCCTTCAGAGAGAGGTACCTCCTTCTTTGATGGCCTGTTCTTTCCCACTGGGATCTCACTCACAGAGATCTTTCATTTAGGTGTTTTTTTTTTATTAAACTTTTATTTAATGAATATAAATTTCCAAAGCACAGCCCATGGATTACAATGGCTTCCCCCTCCCAAAACTTCCCTCCCACCCACAACCCTCCCCCCTCCGCTCCCTCTCCCCTTCCAATCACATCATGATTCATTTTCAATTCTCTTTATATACAGAAGATCAGTTTAGTATATATTAGGTAACGATTTCAACAGTTTGCCCCCATATAGCAACACAAAGTGAAAAAAAATACTGTTGGAGTACTAGTTATAGCATTAAATCACAATATACAGCACATTAAGGACAGAGATCCTACATAATATTTTTTAAAAAAATTAATTAATTTTCTATGCCATTTCCAATTTAACACCAGGTTGTTTTCTTTTTTTTTTTTTCATTTCCAATTATCTTTATATACAGAAGATCGATTCAGCACATAATTAGTAAAGATCTCATCAGTTTGCACCCACGCAGAAACACAAAGTGCAAAAATACTGTTTCAGTACCAGTCATAGCATCACTGCACATTAGACACCACATTAAGGACAGATCCCACATGGGATGTAAGTACACAGTGATTTCTGTTGCTGACTTAAGAATTTGACACTCCTGTTCATGGCATCAGTAATCTCCCTAGGCTCTAGTCATGAGTTGCTAGGGCTATGGAAGCCTTTAGGGTTCGCTGACTTTGATCTTATTCTGATAGGGTCATAGTCAAAGTGGAAGTTCTCTCCTCCCTTCAGAGAAAGGTACTTTTTTTTTTTTTTTCCCAGAGTGTCTTAGCTTTCCATGCCTAAAATACTCTTATGGGCTCTTCAGCCAGATCTGAATGCCTTAAGAGCTGATTCTGAGGCCAGAGTGCTGTTTAGGACATCTGCCATTCTATGAGTCTGCTGTGTATCCCGCTTCTCATGTTGGATCGTTCTCTCCCTTTTTTATTCTATCAGTTAGTATTTGCAGACACTTGTCTTGTTTATGTGATCCCTTTGACTCTTAGTCCTATCATTATGATCAATTGTGAACAGAAGTTGATCACTTGGACTAGTGAGATGGCATTGGTACGTGTCATCTTGATGGGATTGAATTGGAATCCCCTGGTATGTTTCTAACTCTACCATTTGGGGCAAGTCAGCTTGAACATGTCCCACATTGTAAATCTCCTCCCTCTCTTATTCCCACTCATATTTAACAGGGATCACTTTTCAGTTAAATTTAAACACCTAACAATAATTGTGTCTTTATTACAGAGTTCAACCAATCGTATTAAGTAGAACAAAACAAAAATACTAAAAGGGATAAAGTATTAAGTTGTAGATCAACAGTTGGAATTTAATCTTTGTTTTTATTTTGTATTTTGGTAATAATCTTGAGTCTTAATTTTATCCATACAATTTAACATGTTTTTTCTTTTGAGAAATAAGAATAAGTGGAAGTTCTTTGATAAAGTGAATCTCTCCGAGACTGGGACTGTGGAGTAATAAGCCAAGAATTTGCCTGCAGCACCACCATCCTATATGGGCCAGGTTTGAGATCTGGCTGCTCCTCTTCCAATCCAGCTCTCTGCTATGGCCTGGTAAAGCAATGCAAAATGGCCCAGGTGCCTTGGCCCCCGCATCCCTGTGAGAAACCTGTAAGAAACTTCTGTTTCCCGCTTTGGATCGGCCCAGTTCTGGCCATTGCAGCCATCTGGAGAGTGAACCAGTAGATGGAAGATCTTTCTCTCCAACTCTCTCTCTCTCTCTGTCTGTAACTCTACCCCTCAAATAAATAATTTTTTTAAAAAATGAATCTTTATTATTTATGAAACCATTTAAACTGACTATGGAGATAATAGTTATGAATCTTTCTGAATCCTAAGTAGGACATTTGGACTATGTGACAGATTTTTAAAAGGAGTTTTGAACATTAAAACCTAACAGAATCATGTTGTATTTGCCATAATATTCTTGTGTTACTATTCCAACGTGTTTTTATTTTGTACAAGAAGGCAGTGAGTGAAGGCCTGAAGTGTTAGGATGAAGAAAGTCACTGAAGTGCAGCATAAAAAATAAAATCTGCAAGCAGAAGTTAACTTCTCCAAAATCACAGATAGAGCTGTACATTTTTATAAAGTAACATAATTTAAATAATAGGAAGGAATAATTGGATTTATGTATATGCACGTTTTACTATTATAAAGCATAAACATTGTCTTTACACATGGCTATATTATATATACATATACTTTTATTTACCTCTTTTGAAATATTATTATATAAAGACAAATGGACAGAAAAATTTAGACATCCCTATGTTTATGATTTTGAAGAAGATCATTATTTAATTAGTTTCAAAAATTTATCATGGACTAAGTCCCAAGAGTGGGACATATTCACAAAAATGTAAAAGAATAAAGGATAAAAAATAGCAAAGTTAAGTGTGGTTCATTAACTTTGACAAAGATACCAGTATGAGAAGTTAGTGGGAAAATAGTATAAGCAGTACAAAAGAGGGAGGTGGGAGAGAGGAGCATATGATTCTAGACAGAAAATTTGAGAAGCACCAAATATTTTTTCACAATATTTAAATTTAACATAATAAAGGCATGCGCATTTCATTTAGATTGTATTTCCTTTATGTACACCAATGCGCATTGAATTGTTTGTCTTCAGTTACAATAAACTGATTTTTTTTACGTTTTTTGAAAGAGGGTGTTAGAGACAGACAGAGAGAGAGAGAGAGAGAGAGAGAGAGAAGGAGAGACACACAGGGAAGTCTGATTTATGCTGATTCATTCTCCAAATGGCTGCAATATCCACGACTGAGCCAGGACAAAGTCAGGAGTCCGGAACTCTCCCAAGCGTGTGGCAGGGATTCAAGCACTTGCGCCATCTTTTTCTGCTTTTCCAGGCAAATAGCAGAGAGCTGGATCAGAATTTAGCAGTCTGATTTGAACTACTGCTCATATGGGATGACAGTGTTGCAAATGGCAGATTACCCAGCTATGCCCAAGGCCAACAACCCTCAATTGACTTTCAAAAGTGTTAATTTCTATAGTGATCTTGGCTGATTTATAATGATGAGGATTTTATAAATAAAAGTTGTTACTTTGACTCACATGCTTAATTCCTGTTGTACAAATTAGTCATAGAATGAATAACTTAAATAGATATTCAAAAAAGCAGTATTAAGGACTCAAAATGCATTTGAAAATTATTATGCATAAACTACACTTATCAGCATACAAAAATGCATACATTTTCATAAATAAAAGGCATAGCTATTAATAAAAAAAGCTTCAAAACAAAAAAGTTACACTTTTAATTTAATTTCACACATTTAACTGATACACTAATTTTGTTCCTTAATTACACTATTTCCACCAATATCTTAAAATACATCTGTCACTATACTGGAGTTCATCAGTAAGTATTGGATAATCAATTGACTTGATTTAAACTCAGCAAATGTTCAAAAACTCATTATAACTTTCTTTACTTGAAACAAAGTATACCTGGCATCACACAATGAAGTAAAATATAAACAGACTGGATCCAGATGTTCAGTCATCAAGATGCAAGAAGGTTGATCTGCAGGAAAGGTATGTGATTTATGTGCTTTGACTGATGAAACTCTAGAATGGTTAGAATTAGATCAAAGTAGCCAGGGAAATTATCAATATGAACATTATACTGACTTATTTTTTCTCAGCTAATACCTGGAGCATTGTGCATGGTACAGCAATCAAATGAACCAACAGATCTGTCATTAATGTCTTTGCTCTCATGCCCTACTAATGAAAATTGACAAAAAGACGGATAGTATGCAAAGGAGGCATAAAGGTTTGAAATCTAAATTGGACAAATTAGCAGGGGAAGTTAATAATCTGGAAACACCAATCGATGGCCCAAAGGAACAAACTGCTTGCATTGATTGAGACATTACATGGAACTCAAAGAAAATGATACACTCTAAAAATTTTGCAGCTGTGGGAAAGAAGAGGTGGTAAAGTTTTGTGATTTTAACTAGAAACCAGTGAGAACTCTACATGCTCCATAAACTCCAAATTTACCCCTAGGGATAGAGAAACCAATCAAGTGGTCTACCGGAAAAATTGTGTCCAAAGTTATTAAATTGAACATAGGCTGCAGCTAAGTAATTCCTCAAGAAAGAAATCAACAGAACACCTACTTTCCCCCCTGGCTTTCAGGGAAAGAAAGTATATATTTTTAAGTTGACCATGATACAATAAACTGGAGTGGTTCCAAAGAAACATTATTATAAATAATTTACTCCTCTGTATGATTTTCAAAGTATAATTAAGCTCTGGGTAAATTAGTGAGTGCAGTGACAAAGGAATAAATTAAAAAGGGATTCAACCTTTTAAATATATTCTATTAGTTTAAACTGCATTTCCAGGAATACTATTATGATGTTAGTTAAGTTTTGATTTTAGACATATTGTTCAAAGAGTATTCAAATTACAAGGGACTCATGCAAAGATGTTCAAATAAAGTAAGAAAAAGTTAACATTTAGGAAATGGACTATGACAAAAGCTCCCTCTTTTGGACTATAAAGAAGAAATAGTATATTTATCGTTTAGTCCTTCTTCAGACCTCCTTTGTTCTATCAGTTCTTCCTTTATTGAGTAACATTTTCCAATACTTTGAACAGTCTAGAACTTAGAAAAGCACATGTATAATCTGATAGGTGAAAGGAGATGGGCTCTTGGCAAAGTAGTAGCACACAACATAAAAGATAGCATAGGCAGCTTGGAAATCCATACTAATAAATATAAGAACAAAATCTACACTATACATTTTGTCCATTTCATAAAACACATTATAAGTATCGCTTCAGATTTATATTCAAAGATAAACATTATCTCAGAAGTTATCCTGCTATTAATTTTTATAGTAATAGGCTTGTGAAGTGAGCCCTCATTCTCACAGGCAGATGTGATGTGTTCATTTGAATAATTCTGGTAGTCAGCAAAGAAGTAAAGCACAATGATAGCAATAAGCAGGAAGTCTGATTTCTGGGGTAAAGCAAGTCTTTACCTAGATGCCTTATCTGCAGGAGTTGGGAAGAGGAATTTCCACTTGCGATATATGAAGAACTCCTTGTTTTCCCCAGATGTTAAGGTACAGGTTTTTTTTTTACCTTAATTTTAGTCTTATGCTATACTATAACCATAATCAGAAGACACTTTCAACATAAAAAATGAAATAATAAGGAAATTTTAGCATTAAATATGTCAGTAGATAACTGAAATAGATATCTAATTATAAACAATTCTTTTTTTAGGATTTATTTAAGTTTTTCCACTATGATTTTTTCTCTTTTAGAGTTTATTTTTATACTCCAATTAAATTTAAATGCAAATTTTCTGATATACTATGAAGTATTTATAATTAAAATATTTGCACTATCAGTGCTTAATTTCATGTTTTAAAATCTAAATAATCACCTTGTTGCTGTTTTACTTTCAAAAGGAAACATAGGAGGTATAAGCTCATTTTTATAATATGTACACAATGACTTGTTGTAGAAGGTCTTAGAAAAGTGATTTTTTAATTTGAATAATAGTAGTTGTTGACATATGTTAAATATTATACTATTGAATGAATGATAATTTTGAAACATGTTCATCTTAGGTAATAAATTAAGAAATTTAATTTCCTATATCACTTTTACTTAATTCATAAAATATTTCTTATACCATATCTACTCTACCACGAGCAGAGTATATTGCTTATATTTCTTTTCCTTTTGTAAAGTATGCAATAGTTATGTTATTTCCAACTTTATTTTCAAACTTCAAATTTCCTTATATTTTAATTTGCGTATTTACATCTTGAATGAACCTGAAAATTGTTTTGCAGAAATACTCAGAGTTGTGTTTGAATATGTATTTTTCTATTTCTTCTGTCAACAATTCTTATTTTTACTCTCTCCAAGCTTATTAGGAATAGCATTGTCATTCATTAACTGTAATATATGCTTGCTACTTTATAAAAACTTTCTAAGGATCTAGAATCAACACTCAATATATGGACAAGATTTCTAGTCTTATTCAATTGAAAATCCACCGAAAGAAGAAAAATATTCAAAATGAAGTAATTTCAGATAATTATAGATTATATGAAGATTAAAACAGGGAATAGATGTGTTTTCCTATAGTAAGAATGAGTTAAATAACATGGTCAAGTAACCACTCTGTGTTTTTGGGTATTCATCATACATATTCCCAACACACATTTTTCCATTTTGGGATAGCACACACCTACATCCCGACTAATACCAAAATACAGAGAATAACAAATGCTGGCAGAGATTTGGAGAAAGGGGAAATCTTATACAATGTTGGTGAGAATGTAAAGTAGTGCACCCACTGTTGAAAATAATATGGAGATGTCTTATAAAATAAGAAATAGACTTTCCATATTAAAAAGTAATCCCACTACTGGGTGTATACACAAAAGACATGAACACACTGTATCAAAAGGGATACCTGTGCAAACATATTTATTTGTATAAATAAATTTGTAGCACTGTTTGCAATAGTTAAAATATGGAAACAACCAAGGTGTCCATGACTAGATGAATGGATAAATAAAACTCTGGGTGTGTATATTTATTTGCAAGTTATAAGAATGAAATTCTATAGTTTGCATCAAAATGGTTGCAACTTGAAGACATAAGGTTGAGTGACATAAGCTGAACTCAAATAGATAAATAACACCTGTTTTCTCTTTTATGGGAAGACAAAATTTAATAAGAAAATCAGGAAACAAAAACAATGACAACAAAAAGAAATAAATGCTTGAATGTACCAGTATTGCTGCAAATGTAGATTTAGTTTGTTTGAAGATTATTTTATGTATTTGAAAAACAGAGTTATAGAAAGAGGTGGAGACACACACAGAAGAGAGAAGTCTTCCATCTGCAAGTTCACTCCCCAAATGGTCTGAAAGCAGGATCCAGAAGCTTCCTTCAGCTATCCCATGTATAGGGGCCCATAGACATGGGGCATACTCTGATGCTCTCCCAGACATATTAGCAAGGAGCTGGATTAGAAATGGAGCAACAAAGGCTCGAACCGGCTCCCATATGGGCTGTAGGAACTGCAGGCCTGGACTTTAACCCACTGCACCACACTGCCAGCCCTTGCAAATGTAGTTTTATCAAAATTTGTTTATGTCTTTGTCAAACAAATTGTTAAGAGTGATAAACTACTGTCATTTTAGTGATCTGATTATTTTAAAATTTAGTGTATATGAGTAAAACTGACATATTTTCATTTCTTTATTATGTATAGACCTTGCCTATATTCCTGTTGAACATGATATTCTTACTGTTTACTTGCTGAAATATTTATTTAGTGGACCCTTAAACCTTTGATTGTAATGTAAATTAAAAATATTTTCTGTCAAAAACAGAAAAAAGAAAGAGATAGGGAAAGAGGAAGGAGGAAAGAATATAATTTTATTCTTGGAATTGTATCTATGAGCTATATCAAAGTTGTTTATATTAATATGATAAAACATTTTAAAAAGAAAGGAATTATATAATGTGTTCATTGATGGCAAGATTGTCCATTTGGTTACTCCAAAGGATCTAAAATATCAATCAAACACAATTTTGGAATTAAGTAATAAGTTGGCATGGTTACCAGATACAAAGTCATTACACAAGTTAATTCCATTTTTCTGTTCCAGCAATAAATACATAGAAATGGAAATTTTAAAAAGTTCCATTTACAATGTCATGAAAAACTGAAATCATAATCCTTTTGTGGAAAAATACAAAACACTGAAAAAAGAAATAGTAGATCTAAATAAATGAAGCAGTATTCCTGGTCCATAGATTAAAGTGAAATCTCAACCAACCTGTAAAAATAATGCAAACCCATCCAAAATTCCAGGAAGAAATTTTACAGATACAAAAAAAATGTTAAAATTCATGTGGAGCTATAGTATAGAACACTATACATACAAACATACATGTCTACATATATACCTACATACATACATACATAAATGAATAAAATTATATAAATAAAATAAAATAAAATTATATATTTATACATTAAATCAATAAATAAAGTGCAAAATACTATACAATAATGAATGAGAACAAATCTGGAGGATACACAGTACCTGATCTCAAGACTTAACAATTATCATGATGGTGTAGTAGAGATGAAAAAATGTACACACAGATTATTGGGATAGATTAGAGATTCCTGAAACAGATCCACACAAATAGATCCAAGCGATCCTTGATACCAGAGCAAAGGCAATTCAACAGAGAACAGATAGTCTTTTTCAAAACTGTATAAATGGTTGCAGTATGGAACATCCATATAAATTTTAAAAATGAAGAAATAAGGGGACCTAATTCCTTCAATAAAAATTATCTGAAGTAGATCAAAGATCTAATGTAAGAGGCAAAAATATAAAACATCCCGAGTAGAATCTAGGAAAAAAAAATTAAATGAATCTGTGTGACTTTGCATTTAATGATGTTGTAAAAAAAAAAAAAAACAGAATCAGCCGGCGCCGTGGCTTAACAGGCTAATCCTCGGCCTTGCGGCGCCGGCACACCGGGTTCTAGTCCTGGTTGGGGCGCCGGATTCTATCCCGGTTGCCCCTCTTCCAGGCCAGCTCTCTGCTGTGGCCTGGGAAGGCAGTGGAGGATGGCCCAAGTCCTTGGGCCCTGCACCCACATGGGAGACCAGGAG